>NW_028263372.1:1309993-1909993 GCF_051168715.1 Poecilia mexicana | reverse complement strand
TGACTTTGTGATTACACCCACTGGATCAGGAACAAACAGTTGTGCTAGGGTCTAATATATAATCCAGAAACTCCAGGTTCCTCACACACACGATGGTCTCACTGTAAAAGACTAATTCACCTAGACCTTGAGCTTTTTACAGGTTTGGTGTGAGAAAAGTGAATTAGGTCATTTCACAACTCTACAGCATGGTATAAAGACCTGATTAGATTAGCTTTCATTACCGCAGCAAGGTCTCCTCAGGGAGAAGCAGTGAGGCTGGCTCGAGGGGCGGTGGGCCTGTTTTGTTAATAACGTGCTAAATTAACCATCCGATCTCCTCTCTGCCGGGAGCAACATGTTTTATTCATTGTAATAGACTAACAGGTGTAAGTTGTCAAATTGCACCTGCTTTTTTCCTTCCTCTTATTTCAAACAGATGAAAACGTGTTAATTGGATCTCTGGTGCTGCTGTAAGCTTCATAGCTGAGATCTAGCTTTGTTCTTCAGAGTGAAATGGCTCCTGTAGGAGGTGAATTGATCCTAGACAGTGTCACTTATTGGTTTGTGACCATCAGCTAGCTGGTTAAAGGGAACCACAATTAGTTATAAAAATAGACCTTATTTGGGAAATATTTATCTTAGATGTAAAAACAACACAGTACTAATACTGTAGGTTATTTAGTTTTTATAAATTTTAAGAAAATATTTTCACAGGAATGTCACCATGTTGTTCACGTTGCAAAGCATTCTGGGTAAATGACGTGTAATGGGCCAACTGCCTGGCTCCTCCAGCCAAAACAGTGATGAGTAACTTTATTAAACCTTTTCAAATTGAACCGGAGCGCATTGAAACCAATCACAATGTAGAAATCAGAAGAGATGATTATGAGGAGGAGGACCAAATAGAAGAAGAGGACAGAGTAATTATGAGTTTTGGCGTATCAAAAACAACAATTTTTTAGGTAATAGGAAAATTGCAACATATTTAGGCCAACATGTTCAACTAGTCCTGGATCTTCACCATGAGGTTATCATAATGACATTAATGTAACTATCTTTTTGAAATCAATTGATTTTATTTCAGTTGTTTTACATCCACAAAAGCATGTACAATACAGCATAATTACAATAGGAAGACATAGAAATACCATGGTGACCCCAACCCTGTTCCCCAAGATCTCAAAATAATAACAAATATGGAAAGAGAAGATGAAATCATCACTTACAGTCACATATTAAGAGGATTACATAGAATTGTGTTGCATTCTTTCTCTAACCAAAGAATAAGCTGCATCCCATGCTCTAATCATTTTTGGCTGGCTTCTTGCATCCTGGTCATTGATCTCTCCATCACGTCTAGGAAGGAATTGGCCCATTGTTGCCAAGGTAATAAGTGTGATAGTTGCCATCGTAGTGCCAACATCTTCTTAGCTGCAGTGAGGCCTGCCCACAGCATGCGCTTTTGTTGAGGGGAAAGTTCTAAAGTGGAAAAGTCATTCATCAAGATGGTGATAATCAAACATTAGCTTGTTGGAAATTTGTCTCCAGAAAGCAGCCACTCTGGGACAATCCCAATACATGTACATAAAAGAGCCTGGAGTCTTAAGTATACATAGGTCACAAATAGGAGATGTGATCATTTTCATAGCATGACGTCTCCTGGGTGTTAAATACATCCTATGGATACATTTAAAGTGTATAAGCTGGTGTTCAGGGTTTTTGGGTGTGTTGTGGAGGTTCTCCCATACTGTATCCCAGCAGATTTCTACATCTCCCATAAAGTAAAGGTCGTTCCCCCATACATTTTCTACAGGGAGCCTAGCATGAGAATCCGAAATAAATGTATATAATTTAGAAACAATGCCACGTGCCTGACCCCATCTTGTAAGGAGTTCTTGTAAGGGATGAGTTGGGAGAGGCACACCCCTTGGCACACCGTATGCTTTCATGGCCGATCTGAGTTGTAAATAAAAGAAGAATGTAGAATCTGGTAGATTGTACACACTTTGTAGGTCACTAAAAGAACACAGGCCATCATTGTTCATAAGGTCTTTGAGAACACTGACACCATTATCCCTCCACCTAGGGAAGGATAAGGATGGAAAAGTTATTAAATATAGGAGAGTGTTTATGCAACTTCAGGTTGATGTTTGTGTGATTCAACACTGAATGACAAGTTCTAAGAAGAGAAGAAATTATTGATCCTAATTGTGTTCTGGCCTCTTTAGGAGGTATATTAGAATACATTAAGTCCTGCAGCCTGTATGGTTTGGATAGATTCTCTTCAATTGGTTTCCCAGAAACAGAGGGCTCAGGATTAAACCGTACAAGCTGTCATAAAGTGAAGTGATGAGTGGTGAGGGAGAACGCAGGGAGGACCCAGGATGACGATGATGATGAATTTAATGTTAATGTCGAGGTACAGAACAACGAGGAGCACAAAGAAGACAGGGAAACAGACTGGTAGACACGATGAGGATCCGACAAGAGACAAAGACAACAGTTGGACTTAAATACACAGGGAGGGTAATCAGTAAACTAGACACAGCTGGAATCAATCAACATGGAGGACAGGACAGAGACTCACAGGGAAACAGGACTTAACACAGAAAATCTCAAAACAACATCACAGAAAAACACAGATTACAACACACGCAAAGGTCGGAGCACAAAGGACCAAAAATACATCTTGAAATTTGGTAGACCTAAGCCTCCAAGTGTTTTATTTCGTTGAAATGTTCTTAATTTCATACGAGGCTTCTTCCTATTCCAAATGAATTTAGATATGAGAGAGTGTAGCTTTTCCCAGTAACCCCTTGGCGGTGCAAGAGGAATCAAAGTTAACACGCAGAAGAAAATCCATTTTAATTACTGACACATGGGCTTGAAGAGCATTTGGGAGTTTTGACCACCATTGTCGATCTTTCTCAATAAGATTAAATGCGCTCTGGAAGTTGTGTGAAGCTATATGAAATATGGAGGGAGAAATCCAGAGGTATCTAAAATGGCTCACCACTGGGATGCCAGATGGCAAGGGGAGGGTTGGTGCGACTGAATTTAGATGCAACAATGATGACTTACTCCAGTTATTTTCTGGGCCAGCAGTTCGAGGGAGAGGGCAAGAAGTAATGGGGAGGGGGGGGCAGCCCTGGCGTGTGCCCCTTAGTACAGGGAATAGAGAGGAACAAGTATTACCAGTATACACCATTGCAGATGGGTTAGCATAAAGAACCTTTACCATTTGGATAAATTGCTGACCTAGTTTAAAATTGTCCAAGGTGGCCCAGAGATAAGGCCACTCCAGTCTGTTAAACATTTTTTCAGCGTCGAGAGACAAGACAGAGCATGGGGAATCAGATGTCTTTGATACGTGAATAATGAGTAGCAAGCACTGTAGATTGTCAGATGCCAATCTGTCTTTTATAAATCCGGTCTGATCATTATCACTCTAGATAAATAGCTTTCAAGTCGCGTTGCAAGTACTTTCGCATAGAGTTTGACATCCCCATTTAAGAGGGCCAAGGGTCTGTAGTTACTGTATTGTGCATTGTGTATTAGATTTGAGAAGCAATGTGATTATCGTGGCATTGGTACTTGGATTGAATGAACCTTTGTCAATTGCCACATTAATTATGGTGAGCTGAGTGTATCCCAGAAGGCGAGGTATAACTCTGGAGGGACACCGTCCCAACCTGGGGAAATCCCCAGGTAAATACCTTTCCTCATAGAGGCAAAGGATACGAAATGGAGGCACTAAGTTTTTCTGAATCCTGATCAGCAAGAGTAGGGAGCTGAAGATTCAGAAAAAACTGCTCACATTTTTCAGCATTCAACACTACTTCAAAGGAGTAAAGGGAAGAGTAATACACTTTGAAAGCCCAATTAATTTCACAGGGCTCAGTAAGGGTACCAGTAAGTGTTTGAATGGCTGTAATGTTGGAATATTTCTCATTCTGCTTCAGTCTTAAGGCCAGTAAATGGCTCAGAGTTTAGAGTGTCTAGAGCAGGGGTCACCAACTCCAGTCCTCGAGGGCTACCATCCTGCAACTTTTAGATTCACCTCTGCTCCAAAATGTCTGAATTCCCTCACCAGCATTCATTCCTCTCTGCAATAGGGTGGAAACGAGCAGTTTATTTGATCCAGGTGTGTTTGAGCAGAGACGCATCTAAAAGTTACAGGATGGTAGCCCTCGAGGACTGGAGTTGGTGACCCCTGGTCTAGAGTCATTAAAATAATAATTCCTTCTGGATTTATGAATTAAAAATTCAATTCTTTGTTTTAACAATGAGTTTAACTTTGTCCAAGTTACAGATAATTTCCCCGATAGCTCACCATTCTGTTTATCCTGTCTTTCTAATTTAAGTTGATTAAGGGCTTCCTTAATCAACTTGAGGAAGCCCTCAAGTTGATTAAGTTGATTCGCCTATTTTCTGGAGACAATTTTTCTTAACCCTTGTGTTTAGAAATGGGGTCCAACCGACCCCACAGTCGTAAAACTTGTATCATTTTCCACAGTCCTCTACGTTTGCGTCCTCACACGCACAAAGGTTAAGATGAGATGAGAAGGAAATTGTTGTGTTTCTAATTGATCCTTTAATCGCATCCCACAGAAATGTTGGATCCTCCACCGAACCAGCATTGATGTCTATAAAGGGTTTTAGAGTGCTATGAAAGAAATAGCAAAACTCTTCATTTCTAAAAAGTGATACATTGAATCGCCAACGTGAAGCTTTGGAAGGGGTGTATAGTGAGCTGATGCAATGCTGTGATCTGATAGCGAACAAGGTAGAATTACTACATTATGAATTTCAGAGAATGAATTAGTAGATACTAATACGTAATCTAACCTTGAGAAAGACTGATGTCTGGCTGAGTAAAAGGTATAGTGTTTGCAGGTGGGATTAACTACACGGTATAAGTCTACTTGCAGTTCTTTGGATGATCGTATTTGTGTGGGAGTGGAAAGATGCGCAGATTTGTCCAGCGTTAAATTGATAAAGGCATTCATGTCTGCACCAATAATAAATGAATAGTCATGTATTTGTGTCAGAACTGAAATCAATTTAGAAAATAAATTCAGGTCATATAAAGACGGGGCATAAATCGAAATAAAGGCAAATTTATGACCTGCGATAATGGTTTTGACGTATGAAATCCTGCCATCCTCACTTTCATATTTCCCTACTATGTTCATTGAGGGATTACGTTTTAGCACAATTAATGACCCTCTACTTTTAGAGTTCAATGAAGCAGATCAGATGCAGCTGTGTAGTAAAATTTATTTGCAAAGAACTGCATGTCTACAGATCTTACATGTGATTTCTGTATGAAAGCTATATCCACTGAGTGCCTACGAATAAAGTCTAAACAGGCTGCATGCTTGATTTGGTTATGTAGTCCATTAACGTTCCAAGTTATAACATGGAACTTCATCATGCTACAGAAAACATAATTTGCAAGATACAGAGTAGTCAATGAGAAATAATGCAACGATTCAAAGATGCACTATATAGACGGTGACAACCTTACTGGAAATCCGTACCCACCCACATAACTCTGTTGCCAATGCCATGGCCCCAAAGCACTCAAAAAACACTGGAGGGCAGAAAATTCACAATATAACATTTAACGTAACCTATGCTCTCCAATGTTTTGGGGAGCGTAGGTTACCTTAATCGATACTTTCCGAGGGCGGAAAATATCGATATATATCGCCAAATCGATTTATTTATACAGCCCTAATATTTTCCCAAGTTCTAACTTGTAACATGACTTACAAACCATGACTTTTACTTTTTGGTAGTTACAATCCTTCTTGGCAATATCTTGTTTGGTGTTGTTTTTGGTTAGATGATTGAATATTTGATAAGCCAGACATGTTGGCAGTTTAACACTGTATTCTTTTAAGAAACAAGGGCCTCAGTACTGCGTGGGAGAATTGTATATGTAACTCTGTCCGCCTGAGATGACACCTCGCTGTTCCTTAGACTCTACATTGTGTTTTCTTTAATGGGTTGTTGTCGGAAGGAAACTTGAGGCAGGAATCGGACACACACGGCGGTTGAGATCGTGGTTCAGACCGCTTAATTGGACCACTTGACAGCGCAGCGGCTTCGCCTTCAGAATTCAGAGCAAATCTGCGTGTCAACATTACACAGTTTTTTTGTTTTTGTTTACAGATACAACATATATAAAAAAAAAAGAAGAAAAAGACATAACGATACAAAACTAACTACTTGGACATTAAAAGTAACATTTGGTTACAGTGAGGAGCTGGCGATCAGTATTGCTTACCTTCAGAATTCACAGCAAATACTAATCGTTATACTCCCAGCACACAGTAACAGAAGCCAAGTACGGCGGACACACTACACCAACTTCCACAACCCAAAGAACAAATCTAACATTTTGGTGACATGCGCTGAGATATTTACATATACATCCACATCCACAACAGCCAGGTATCCCCTCACCTTTTCACCGTCTTGGTTGCTCACTACTGAAGGATGGTACAGCATTGTGCAACAGGAAAGTCCACGCAATAACTTAAATGTATTGTTGATGAGCAAAGTTTTAGTGCATGGCAGCTGAAATGTTTTTGTGCCTCCAAGCTGTACTTTTCAGTTGGAATGTTTCACAATTTGAACACCTATATTTAAGACTCAAAGGCTAAAAATACTTGTGGTTTCTTCTATATTCTAGAGTTTTTAAAAGATACTAAACATGTTGTAACATCAGTGTTTTTCTCATTACTGATCAGGACCCTGGAAACTGAATTGGGATCAAGAATCTCTTTAAAAAATTTAATTGTAATCTTTAAAATCCAAAACAGTTGCTGTAAATGCTAGCATATGTTGCATATGTTAGCAACACATAGATCAAGTGTTAGCACACTTGATCTATGATTTCTAATTGTACGTGACATAGATGTAGATGATTGACTTTGCAAACTCAATTTGATCAACTTTGACCTGTGTAATTTGCAGTCCATACATTGGACTGAGATAGTTGAAGGATGACAGGTCATCCATTCCTTTTCCTATTGATAACATTCCTGCTCTTATTCTTAGAATCAGACTAAAGAAAAAAAGCATAAGAAGACAGTGGTGTAAGTCTCCTTAGAAGACAGTAAAATTGTGCCTGGTCAGTGGACTTCCAAGGAGTGAAACTCCAGGCCATGAAGGCTGCAACCTTCATGTGTCCCTGGCCCAACACACCTGACCCGAATGGCAGACTAACTGCCTCAGCATGCAGTCACGTTCTAGTCCAGATAGTAACTGTTTGATTAAGATGTTCTAATGCAGAGGCACATCTAAAGGTTGCTATATTCCATGCCCGTGATTTAGCTTGTCTAAATGATTTTCATCAGACGGCTGTCCTTTTAAGTTCTCTGCTGTTGGAGATGTTCACCTGAGGCAATAACCTATTAACATGTGATAAACCAACTTCTTTCATGTGAAGCAGCTCCAGACTATACAATTGGTCTCTACAGAACTGTGTGTTGCTGTTTGCTCATCCTGCTCAGTTTAAAGCAGTAATTTATTCATTAAACTGGTGAAAGCAGTGAGGAGTGTGTTGGTTTCTCTCCGTCTAATGAAAACTTAAATCCCTTGGACTTTTGCAGATTAGTTGTGAGGTGTTAGGTTTCTCCCAGCATGCCTTATCTCCTCTCCATCTGTGTTCACTCTTAAAGCCGTGGCATTGTGGGTAGTATTGACTTGATTCTTTGTTCCTCAGTCACTGTCCATCGTGGTGCTCATAAAACACACACTTAAGACACATCTTGAAATGTGAAAAGCAGTTTAAACTGCAGAGCAGCTGTGTGGCAGCTACATCGGGTTTAGACCTGGGCTCTGTGACAACATACGGCATATGAATTATGATCGTGTACACTTTTTCAGAGTTATGGTTGCTTACAAATTACAGCTCTGTGTTAGTGTTAGCAGCAAATCTGAATGCAACCTTCACCAGCTGACCTTATGTCAAACAACTCGTCTGATATTTTACTTCAAATATTTGCCATCCTTCCTGTTATCTTTTGTAGCCCTCTCTGTCCCACTCTCTTGCAGTCTGAATGAACTGCTGTGATGTCTGGACATGTCATAGAACAAAAGTTTCCTTTTAAATAGCCTCTTCCATTGAATGCTTCTTCTGATTCTTTAAGCACCTCACTAGGAGTGAAAATTGGTAAATTTGTGTCTCTTTCACTGAGCTACAGCCTCCACAACAAAGAGTGTGATTGCCCTACCTGTGTATAGTGCATTCACCAATATGTTTCTTCTGAAAATAAAAATATTTCGGAGTGGCCCGGCCAGAGTCTGGGCTTGACTCTAACCAAAACCTGACATCCACTGGTTTGAGCCATTCTCCCCCTAATCTTTCTATGTACAAATATGTTCAGCTCTTCAGCCTCCTTGATGTTGTTGACACATCCTGAGGCAACAAGTTCCAACATCATGAAAGCATATTTGGTTGAGGATTCTATTCAACATATGAACATTTTCCAACCACTAATCTATGTGCATGTAACATTTCTGGTTTTTATTTAGATCTATGTCTCTAACATCAAGCAGCTCAACTTTGTTTCTTCTCCTGCAGCCTTCAGTCACTCTGCACTAGACTTGGGTCACAGGAACTCACAGCTGCATGAGCTGCATGAGTTCCTGTTACCCAGGAACCCAGGAGAGAAAGCAAGGTCCATCTCCAACTTACTTGCAGATATTGATGAAAATAAAGGGGAAAGAAAAAAAAACTTTGCACCTGAATCAATCTGGAGTTTGAGTTGTTAATGGATTACATCTCCTCTGGAAAGTAGGAGCCATGCAGCCATACTTGACAGAAGATAAACAGTAGACAGTGTCTATTTATATAATACTTAAAAAATAGATTTATAAAATAACTGTGTCATCAGTGATTAACCATAGTCGTTCACATCAATTTTTTTTTTTACCAATTTGAAGTAGCTCATAATTATAAAGTTCCAGATTTTATTAGCTATTTTTCCAGTTGGCTGAAAAGTCTCCTCTGCTTGGAGCAGCTTCTTCTGCATACTTGCTGTCCCCTCACTGCTTCTGGTAAAATACAAACAGGACTTCTCAAGACTTTCTTTCAAAAATGACTTCTTGACACTTGCCAAAATTACAAGGGATATTATTAGTATTATAGCATTCTTGTCCAAAAAAATAACCCCTCACTAGTGAAGATAAGTAAAGAAAAAATCATAGCTTCTGTGACCAGGAGAAAAAAAAAAAGAAATGAACATGTCTAACCTTGGTCAATATTTGCCTGATAGTAACCTGAGTTATTACCTCAAATGAAAATGATTTTTAAGATTCATTATGTAAGGCAAAATTTGAAAACCAGTTGCTGGCTTCCAGGTGAATGTCTGCTATGTCTTTAGCTATGTAGCAGCACTATTTCACTAGCCCTGAGCTCAGGGAAGCCAATGAGTGACAGCAGTGTGGGAACAGCAGTTTTTTTCCCACCATTATTCCTACTATAGAATGTGTGTATGAAAATATTCATGAGAAGATTTAAGTTTCTAAAATTTCCGTGTTTAAGGCGTGTCAAGTAAGGCATGGATGACTGTATCCCGGTGGGTATAGAGTGATTGGAAGGTTGTTGGTTTGATTCCTCCTGTCCTCCTGTCACTTGTCGATGAGCCCTGGGTAAGGCACTAATTGCCAAGTTGCCTACCAATCGATGTGTTAAGTTGTGCAAATTGTTGACTTGGTTTAAGTGTAACGTTCTATATAGGTTTAGTCCATTCACTATGTAAATGTCTGCATCTTACAATGGACATGCCGAAGTGGCAGTAGGACCATTCATGCGTACATTTTTTGTATTAATGTGCACTGTGATAACCTTTGCTCTCCCCTCTTTCTGTTTCAGCAAGATTACACTTTGATAGTGGAGGCTTGGGATAAGGACAACGGCACACATGGCAGTGGTAAGAGTCTTTCTGTTCTGATCAAAATGTTCTAAATGATTAAATTTAAGAATTTAAGATACAATAAAAAAAATTGCAGAAAGAGTTGAAGCAGCCATGTGATATTGGTTAAACAAATGTGAGATTCTACACAGAACTGGAAGACTTGATAATTTGCTGGCCTGCCTTATCACACAATCAAAAAAGTATTGGAAAGGGCTGGAAGAGTATATTTGTTGCTCCCACCAGTCTGGAAAGAGTGACAGGGGAGTTTCCAAGTTTGAGTTTTTGCAGTTTATATTCACAGAGAAAAATATGTTTTACTTGTAAAGATTTTCTCCATCCACTGTCTCTGCTTATCTGAAATCAGGTCATGGTAGCAGGAGAGACCCCCAGACATCCTTTTCTCCTTTTTGGGGATCCAAATGTAATGCAAAGCAAAATCCTCCATCAACTTCTAAGTCTGCAAAAATCTATTTTAAAGTGCCAAGTTTTAAAATCATTCTCCAGACTATTTCAGAGAAGTCAGAGAATTTGAACTCAAAGGTTAAATTTTTTTAACCTTAAAATTTTACAGAAATTCCTACCCATTTTCCTGATTATTTGGTTGAATTTTAAAAACTCTGAATAACTTCCACATTAACTGGGTCACATTTGTGACTCTCTTGCTCTAACACATATATTTTCAGCTATACTCCTCAATTTTTCTCTGGGAGTCTGATGAGGACATTGGGATGGACACTCAGAACATTGACTATGTGTTCCTTAATTCATTTTGTAACCAACTTGGTGGTATGGTGAGAGACAATGTCTATTTAGAAAACCCATTTGTGGTCAAGCTTCAACTTCTTGATTGATGTCTTGAAATATTGCTTCAATATTTCCTTTGCATTCCTTCTTTTTTCTACAAAATGTAATGATGATCACTGTGGCCAAACACTGTAGTTTCATTAGACCACACAGAACACCACAGAAAAGTATCTCCAAAATGAAAGTCTTTTTATTGAAGTACCTGTAATCTGTCTTTTTATGTTGGTTTTTGAGTAATGACATTTTCATTTCTAAAATGCCTCTAAACTGGCCTTTCAAACTATGCAGGTACAGGACTAATTTCACTTTGAATCATGATACATTTTTACTGTCTTCAGCCAACCTCTTTATAAGGTGTCCCTCTATTAAACTTAGAAAATGTGAATTACCTTTCATCGGCAGCTTCCCAATCTATGACATCATAATCTGGACTTTTCCAAACTGCAAATTTTTGCGCATTTAAATGTTTGAATTTGAACAATATTATGAAAAAAATATATCTTTCTTTAATTTGGCAATTAAAACTAATTTGTTTTATCCTAGCTAATCTCAAACAGGGACTGTTTGCTCTAATTTCATGTCTGTAAAGGAAAAAGATCTGAACGTTGCTGAAATAGTTCTTCTGCTTTATGTAACTGTTGACGTGCTGATGAAAATATCTGTTTCTTAAAAACAGTTTGACCAATAAATAAGTACATTGGTAAAGATGAGGCTTTGGGAGGATCTTTATAAGAAAATAAGATAAGGACATTCAGTCTTGGGTGGTTTTCGACAATGTTAAATATGAGGACCTGAAATTAACGTGGTGTACTCTCTTTTTTGACAGTGGCTCTAGTTGTTGTAACTAAATATATTTGTCAGATAAACACCTCTGAGACGTCTGAATATGTCATCTTGTCAGGTTCTTTCTGTAGAAAAACTTGAGGTAGAGGGATTGTTGTTACGGTACTTAAAAATTACTAAGTGTGTTTCTAGTGTGCCTGCAATCAATCAATCAATCAATCAATCAATCAATCAATCAATCAATCAATCAATCAATCAATCAATCAATCAAATTTCATTTGTATAGCACATTTCAGCAGCAAGGCATTTCAAAGTGCTTTACATAATTAAAATAAAAACAGCATGTGACATTGAATAAACAGTGAGAAAGAGAAAGATAAAAGATAAAAACATTAAAACCCCTTTTAGGACTTCAGTTAAATGTCGTTTAACTGGGGCTCTAACCCTCTGAGACTTTAGTCAAAAACACCGTTTGTCAAGGACTCCAACCTCTAGGTTTTTAGTTGAAACGCCGTCAACTGGGACTCTAAACCCTGTAGGACTTTAGTTAAACGTCATTTAACAAGGATTCTCACACCCCTAGATATAGATTCGTTGAACTGGGACGTTTTCCGGGGGGCTTTACGTAGACAGTGTGAAAGAAAAATAAAAAGAAGTTAATAACTAGATGAAAAGTAAAGATAAAATCATTAAAAACATCGAAGACATCAAACCCTGCAATTTAGCCATAAGCAACTCTAAACAGGTGGGGTTTTTAGTTGAGATTTAAAGGCACCCAGTGTTTCAGCTGTTTTACAGTTTTCTGGAAGTTTGTTCCAAATTTGTGGTGCATAGAAACTGAATGCTGCTTCTCCTTGTTTTGTTCTGGTTCTGGGGATGCAGAGCAGAACCAGAACCAGAAGATCTGAGGGGTCTAGACGGTTGGTACAGCAATAACAGATCTTTAATGTATTGTGGTGCTAAACCGTTCAGTGATTTATAAACTAACAACAGTATTTTAAAGTCTATTCATTGAGCTACAGGGAGCCAGTGTAGGGACTTTAAAACTGGTGTTATGTGCTCTATCTTCCTGGTTTTAGTGAGAACGCGAGCAGCAGCGTTCTGGATCAGCTGCAACTGTTTGATTGATTTGTTAGTCAGACCTGTGAAGACGCTGTTGCAGTAATCAATGCGGCTGAAGATAAATGCATGGATGAGTTTCTCTAGATCACGCTGAGACATTAGTCCTCTAACCCTGGAGATGTTCTTCAGGTGATAGAAGGCCGACTTTGTGACTGTCTTAATGTGGCTCTGAAGGTTCAGGTCAGAGTCCATCACTACTCCCAGGTTTCGGGCCTGATCGCTAGGTTTTAGTTGTAATAACTGAAGCTGAGCATTGATTCTAGTTCGCTCCTCTTTAGGTCCAAAGATATTATTAACTTTATAATATAATAATTATAATTATCTTGAATAGATGCTTAGAACAGATAAATGTGTGGATGTGCCAAAACTTTCTCCAGCTGAACAGAAACAAAACTGAAGTACATCCACACATTTATCTGTTCTAAGCATCTATTCAGTGATTGCATGGGTTCAGAGTCACCCAGTGACATCGTTATGTAGAGCTGTGTATCATCTGCGTAGTTATGGTAGCTAATCTTATTTCCTTTTATAACCTGAGCCAGTGGGAGCATATAAATATTGAAAAGAAGTGGTTCTAGGA
Organism: Poecilia mexicana; assembly: GCF_051168715.1. NCBI lineage: Eukaryota > Metazoa > Chordata > Actinopteri > Cyprinodontiformes > Poeciliidae > Poecilia > Poecilia mexicana. Next base: position 1,896,787 of record NW_028263372.1, on the reverse strand, counting down.
TTGAACCTTGGGGTGACCTTTGACCTCTCTGATCAGAAGTTTACGATTGAAACAAAGAAATCCCTGTTCTTTATGTAAGATTCAAACCAGTTGAGCACTGGACCGGAGAGTCCGACCCAACTCTCCAGTTGATTCAGTAAAATGTCATGGTCAACAGTGTTGAAGGCTGCACTGAGGTCCAACAGAATCAGCATTGTGGTTCTCCCACAGTCTGTATTTATATGGATTTCATTGAACACTTTGACTAGGCCGTCTCCGTGCTGTGGTGAGCACGAAAACCAGACTGGAAGGAGTCAAAGCGATTCATTATTGTTAGGAAGTTATTTAATTGTTTAAAAACTGCTCCCATTCATTTTGCTGATGAATGGGAGGTTGGAGATCGGCCTGTAATTCTGCAGTAGTGATTTGTCTAGATTGTTCTTTTTTATCAGTGGTTTGATAACTGCTGTTTTCAAAGCCTGGGGGAAAACACCTGAAGACAGCGATGAGTTTACTATTTGGATCAGATCATTAGCAACAACAGGCAAAACTTTCTTAAAGAAATGTGTGGGTAGGACATCCACACAGCAGGAACTGGAGCTTAATTGACTTATAATTTCTTCAAGGGTATGATATTACTTTTTGTTGCTCCATTTCTTGATTCTCTTTTGTATTTAGCCTCACCTGTGCTCCCTGCTGGTCATGAGATCCTCTTTGTTTGGCTGCTTTGGCTGTTCAGATTAGGTTTGCCTAGTGACTTTTGAACCTCTTTTCATTTCATCCTGGGTCTTACTGTGTCACCTCCTCATCATTCTCCTACACATCATGACATTGACATTTTCTTTTAACTGTTCATTTTTCTGTGTTGTATTTGTTTCTGCCTCTTGGCCAAGACTCCTTTGAAAAGACATTTTTTAATGTCAGTGGGGGTTTTTTATCCTTGTAATATAAATGTCAAACTTAAAAAAAAAAGTTTATCTGTAATGCAAAATCTACAATCCTTAAGCTGAACTGGATAACTGCCATGAAAATACATTCCTAGTCAGTTGCATTCAAAGAAATAATTTGTTCAATTTAATTTAATACACAGTTATGTCCAAAATTTTGACAAAACTGGCTTAAGTATATAAAAGGACCTTTACTGTATTTAGTAAAACTTAGCAAAAATACTTTGCAGTTCCAACTTCACTGACTCAAGTTAGTGTGCCAATCGCTGAACTTTGCTTTACTTATCTAGTTTTAATAGATATAGCAGTAATAGTCTTAGCTTGATTTATTGTCAATAGCTTCCACAGTGTAGTTAAGGAAATTCAAATCACACCACTTTTGTTTTGTGGAGCAAACATCTAGTTTAAGAACCAACTACCAGAACACATTTTTGAGGCTTTATTTTGTTAACTTTAAAGGTGTTCATGATGAGTACCTGGGAATTTTCTCTGTATTTTCAACTTCTCAGTTACAAGCCATAATGACTTTTGCATCAAAAATATCTTCATAAAAACAGTCATACCATTAAAGTTCCTTCAGAGTAAGCTTCTGCGCATGTGCGATGTCTTCTTAATGCGATATGATACAGGACTTTGTAAAAGAACAGACTGGGTTGCTGAATTCACTCAGCCCTGTCATGTTGCATTAAAAAAACTGTTTTTGTTATTTTAACAAAGATTTTTAAGTTCAACTTACTAATATAGCACTCCAGTGTGCTTTATTGTGCTATGTTTGAAATACCAAAATATATATATTAATTAATTTGGGCATAACTCTATATATTTAGTTCAACAATTCACTAAGTTCAAAACTTAGAAATGCCTTGTTACTGAAAATGAGTACCACCTTTTTCCTGGGATACGGTGGCCCTGAGGTGCAAAACACTACAACATTAACGAAGCACAATTACAAATACAAAAACACTTCAACATTACGGAAAACACAACAACATTACGGAAAACACAACACATTTAGGAAAACACAACGACATTACGGAAAACACAACACATTTAGGAAAACACAACAACATTACGGAAAACACAACACATTAGGAAAAACACAACACATTTAGGAAAACACAACGACATTTCGGAAAACACAACACATTAAGAAAAACACAACGACATTTCGGAAAACACAACACATTAAGAAAACGGAAAAGGTAGGTCCCAGTGGAGACGTAAGAAATCACATACACATACATACATGAGTGGGAATAATGTTTGTGAGTTTGAATAATTTAAAAAAAAATTTGTCCACCGTGGCGCAGTGTGATACCAGACAGAATGGATCAGGAGGGGAACTACAGACCTGTTAGAGCCTAAAGAATCAGACAACAGCATCTGTTCATCCCTCAATCATCTCCTGAGCTGATATGGTAGAACATTTTATAATTGATCAAGTTTTTGTGCTTTTAGTCGGCTATATTGGTTTGATTACTTGCTTATTTAATGTATAATAATATCAGCCAAAAATAATACTAATGGTCATTTAAAGAACAAATCATACAAATAGACATCAATATTTCCTACTCTAAAATGTTTGTTAATGCTTTATGTATGGTTTATTTTGAAATGCTGATATATTTTATGAATTGAGTGTTCAGTGGTCATTTAATGTATTATTAATGCACCAGAAACAGACCTGCAGCCCAGGGACAGTTCTAGATGGGGGCCAACAGGGTACCAAAGAAATTCTACTAAATAAATGTCTTATGTTAATACTCAGTGGTGGATTTTTGTAACCTTCACAATTTAACTGTAACATTGAATTAAATATTCAAGTTCTGCACTTTTAGCTGCTGTATAGAGAGAGATAGGATCACACTTTCAATCTGCCAGGGATCTGCAACCTGGATCTCTGGAGACCGATGTGGCTCTTTGGCTCACTTAATAATTCAAATGATGAAATATTGCTTGTTTTTTTTTTTTTTGTTTAGTTTCAAAAACCACTGACTAAAATACCAGAATGTTCACATAACTTCTATACTTTTGGCTGCCTGAGGATACATTTTGAATATTAAATTAGGGGTTATAATCAGTTACTCAGTACTTGAGTATACAAATACTTTTTACACTTGCTTAATTAAACGTGCTTAAGGTATGCTACTCTGATTGGAGTACAATTTTGGGGTACTCTAACCAACATCTATGCATGAACGATTGCTCTATGGATCACTTTTTAAAAACAAAAAACACCGCCATAAAATAATCTCTATCACCGCAGCGGACATCCCACCACATGAGAGTAGGGCGACATGCCACGGTGGACGTCCCTTATATTTATTTCTGAAAGGTAGCAACCCTATGTATAATAGAAACCTTTAGATCAGGATTTAAGAGAACAGAGAAAGCCAGGAGGCTTGATCCTTTTCATATGAATGAGTGAAGTGAACTGAGATGAATCAGGGGAGGTGTGTCACTGCAGAAAGAGAGGGTATGTCTCAACATGCTTCCTGTTCATTAAATCAAAGAAAATGAAGAGCCATCCTAAGAGTCTGCTCTGACTTGTAAAAGACAGATTATTTTGCTCCTCTATCACCTTCTCCCTCTTTTCTCACTGTTTGTATGCTTTCTCAGGCTGTCTTTAGCTCTAGCAGTAGCTCATTAAGCAATTAATTGCAGTCCACATGCCCTTCTGTCCCGATGTGCTCCTTCCTTTGATGTTTGATTCCTACTTAGCCTTCCAGCCGCTCCCAAACCCGGCCTGCTGTGCCGCGGGCTTACTCTTTACATGCTCTACCACCTTCACATAAACATTGCATGTTGATGACTGAGGGTCTGCATGTCCCAGTTCATGTACAGAGTCTGTCAGCACTACACACCCCATAACTCTTCCAGTGGTTGTCATTTTATAACCATAAACCTCAGTGTGTTTTATTGAGCACTAAGTGATGTGTAGTGGTGGGTGAATTGGAAGTTAAAGGGTACATTATTTCAAAATTTGGAACAAATAAAAATGGAAAAATTGTGGTGTGCATTTGTAACTTACTCCAATGCCCCTAATAACATCCAGTGCAACCAGTTTCCTTCAGAAGGCGACCATTTAGTGAGAGCTGTTAGATTAGACAACAAACAGCCTCATGATGAACTCTGGAGGGACTGCAGAGATTCATTGCTCAGGTGAAGTATCTGTCACTATTAGTCATGCACTCTACATATCTGACCTTTGAGGCAGAATGAAAGCCACTGTTGAAAGAAAGCTATAAGAAGTGCTGACTGTTGTTTATACTACAGCAGACACCGCAGACATGTGGAAAAGAATTGAACAGAGAACAAAACTGAAATTAAATAAATAAATATTAAATGCACAGTTGGTAGCACTGTTGCCTTGCAGCAAGAAGGTCCTTGGTTCGATTTCTGGCCCAGGGTCTTTCTGCATGGAGTTTGCATGTTCTCTCTGGGTACTCCGGCTTCCTCCTACAGTCCAAAAACATGACTGCCTAGGTGTGTGTGTGCATGATTGTTTCCTGTATCTCTCTGTGATGGACTGGCGACCTGTCCAGGGTGTACCCCACCTCTTGCCTGAAACGTTTGCTGGAGATAGGCACCACCACCCCTGGTCCCTTGTTCCACTAGGGACAAGGGTGTAAGAAAATGGAAGGATGGACAAATTAAACATTATTTGTGGTGAAAAGCTTACACTCCACATGACACTGTTTTAGAGAAGATGGGTTTTGGCAGCATCATGCTGAGGGGATGTATTCTTTGGGAGGACCAGGGTTTCCATCCTATATGACTGACTGACCTTGAGGTTTTATAAAGGGGATTGTGAAACCTTTCATTCTGGTAGAGATAAACAGCTAATGGCAACACAGATGAGTTGCCATTAGCTTCAACTGGGACTGCAGCTAATGGCTGTTGTTCAAGGTGTTGATCAGGATGCTGAATACAAACCACACTGTGACTGTGATAGATGTCCTTTTCTTACCAGTTCATAAACTACTTTGTGTTGGTCTGTCATAAAATCCCAATAAAATGCATGTAATCTTAAAATTGTAAAGTCACAGAATCTAAAAAAATGAAAGGAATGTGAGAGCTTACCCACTTTGTGCAGAGACACTTCATCCATCGGGGTGACTATTCAGTTAAATAAGGATCTTGAGGATTTAAACCACATCCTTTCCTTCTTGTTGCGTGCAGTTATGTTCCACCTCCTCTGTCTGGGAATTCTTGCATTTTCCAGAAATGCTTTTGACATACGTCAGAGAGCAGGTAGAAACTTGTAGAATCAAGTTTACATATGCAGGTGGAGCCCATATTATTGATGTGGTATCATAATTATAGAGAGAGAAAGTTCTCATCTGTCCAGGTGTGCAGAGGAAAAGGTATCTAATGACGTTGCAGTGAAGTTTTGTTTTGCCCCAGAGCCCAACGTGAATGCTCTGGTTCTCTGCCAGCACAGGTCTGATGACATTATCCTACATATTCATGTTAATACAGCTCCAGTATACAATGTGTGTAAGTTGTCTGGTTGGGGCAGATTAATGCTGCCAAGCTGCTGATAATATTTAAGCAATTAAGACAAAACAAACAAAAAAAAAAAAGCATGACTAAACTTGAATATATGGCCACATTAAACCTTAAACAAACTTGAATGTTAAAATCCAGTCTCCGGCAGTCATTCGGTGAAAGGCAGGATACACTCTGGACAGGTTGCCAGTCCATTACAACACATCGAGTAAATAAAAAACTTTAATACAGACACGTATTGTCCTATGTAGAACATTTTTAATGTCCTACATAGTTCTATTATAAAAGTTGTACAGTGAAAATAGTTGAAAGTAAATGCAGCTTGCACAGAGTTGGAAATCATATATGCATATATCTAAAGCTTTAATATGCAAGCAGCTGTTGTCTATTGGTAGCAGCCAAGATGTTGAGGGGATCCGTTTTGGTGGCCTTAGAATCGCATCTCTGCTTTTTGTGGATGATGTGGTCCAACTGGCTTCATCTGGTTGTGATCTACAGTTTTCACTGGAGTGGTTCACAGCCGAGTGTGAAGCGGCCGAGATCAGGATCAGTGCCTCCAAATCCGAGGCTATGGTCTTGAGCTGGAAAAGGGTAGAGTGCCTTCTCCGGGTCGAGGGGGGGGGGGTGTCCTGTCCCAAGTGGAGGAGTTTAAGTATCTTGGGATCTTGTTCACGATTGAGGAAAAAATGGAGCAGGAGATCGACAGACGGATTGGCGCAGTGTCTGCAGTGAACCCGTTGCTGTACTGGTCTGTGGTGGAGAAGAGAGAGCTAACTCAAAAAGCGAAGCTCTTGATTTACCAGTCAATCTACGTTCCTAACATCAACTATGGTCATGAGCTTTGGGTCATGACCAAAAGAACGAGGTCACGGATGCAAGCGGCCAAAATGAGTTTTATCAGTAGTCATCCATGAGGTGACTGCTGCTCTTTCAAATAGAGAGGAGGCAGTTCAGGTGTGTTACAGTATTACCAGTAAGGCACAAGGACAAAGGCATATATAAAAAAATATCTTCTATTTATTTTCCCAAAAAAATCTTAACAAAAAGCTTTCAACAGCAAATCTCAAAAATATTGCAAAATGGGCCCAAAAGAAATCAACTAAGGCCAACAAACCAAAAACTGACCTCACACAAGGGAATTTATACACAAAGGCTAGCCTACACAAACGAGGAAGGGTGGGAAAGGAGACAAAGACAAACAATCCATAAACATAAATTACTAATTTAAATTAAAACATTTTGACTTTAACACAACTATAAAACCAAAATAACCTAACACCAAAAATGTTTTAGCAGTTATGCTATTAGCAGAGAGAGGCAGATTCTTTAACATCCAAATCCCCTGCTTCTAGCAGCCTGATGGATTGTTCCACTTCCTGGTTTGACTGACAACCAATCATCTTCCGCCAGCCAGTCCTTCCAACTCAGCAAAACAAACTAGTTACTGATCTTAAATAAACATAAGGTGTTTACTAAATGTGTGCACCCAAATTAGTAAACAACTTAATGCAATAACCACCACCAAAAAAAGTGAAATTCTAAATATATTATACGAAAACATTTAAATAAATACTAACATTGGGGAAAAGATGGAGGAACCTCCACAAGGTGGTTCAGGCATCTGGTTAGGATGCCTCCTGGTCGCCTCCCTGGTGAGGTGCTCCAGGTATATTCCACCAGGAGGAGGCCCAGGGGAAGACTCGGGTGGTCTGGAAAAGCCTTGGGATTCCCTTGGAGGACTTGGCCCAAGTGGCTGGGGAGAGGGAGGTCTGGACCTCCTTACTTAGTCTGCTACCCCAACTGGATAAGCGGAAGAGGGATGGATGAATGTTGTCCATTAACATTTGTAATTGCGTGGGATCAGCAAAATGGTAAGCCCAAATCATCAACCCTCCACCACTGTGCTTGATCATGAAATTTTCTTTCCAGTTTTTTGAACTGAGGTTCAAAAAACCTCAGAAGCCTTGTTCTTCTTCAAAGAACAGGGCTTCTCTAAAACATAGCTGCTTTCCTAAATAGTGTAAGAATGAAGCAATAGGAAGAATATTCCTTACAAAATGAAGTCAAACTGTTTTCATTGCTGATTCATTGTTGCATGAGTAATGTTTTGGCAGAGCTTTCCATTCCAGGTGTTCACCCTGAATTATATTAACTGTCACACCTGGTGTATGAAATAAAAGTGAGTATGAAAGGTTAGATCCCATGCTGTTACGGTCCTGAATGAGCAAATTCAATCAAGGTTCACAGTGATTAAAATAGAAGGTGTGATTCATTCATTCAGCTGTTTATTTCATATTTTTATGCACACAGGGTAAATATTGGCCATTGATAGCAGTAGAGTGTTTTGAACTGAAATAAACACATACAGTCTTGAATTTGATCCTTTCTACACACTTGGTTTCTGAATGCCAACATAGCCTGACCAAGAAAAAGCTTCAGCTGTTGAGAAACATCTGATGTTATGCAAAGGTAAAGGCCTTGGCTCCAGATCAAGGGTCAGCTCTGTCTTAAACAACAATTTTAAAAGAAGTCAGGAGCCAAAGAGCTGGAGCTCCCCAATGAAGCCCCTTCACTAGGACCTAAAGATGTTTTGTTCTCCTCTTTTAAAAATATGTTCCTTTTAATGTTTTGTGCTGATCTTGACATGATCAGCTGCTCAGACCTGGAGCCCCTCACTGTTTATATAAGCTGGTCGTAAGAACCCCCACCTACTCTCCCTAGTAACAACCACCTCTCTTAGTATAGCTCTTCCACTTCAGAAGGAGCTCATGATTGGTCTATATTTTTATATCGAATTGCTGGAGACGAACAGCCATGTTTCAGGTGGTGGGTGTGGAACTGAAATCTGTGGCAGTGTGTTAATTCTCAGTGAGACTCAATAAACCAGGACAGTGAAAAAATATTTTTTTGTGCTTTTTGTGAAGGAACTGATTATGTTAAACCAGGGCCGGCCCACGCCTCCGTGGGGCCCTAAGCGAAATTTGGTTTTGGGGCCCTCTAGCTTTGCTAACAATGTGGACTGGATGCAATCAGCAGTCTGATCATTAGATCATTCACACATCTGCTATAAACCTATTGCATCTCTGGCAGTGCTGTTTACATTATATGCATGTATAATAGGATACATTTATTGGCCATCTGATTTATTGACCAGTTGATTTCTGGGCGCCGATTTCCTTAATTTTGGGGGATAGTGATCTTCTGATATTTACACGTGAAGCCGATCTTATCCCCTAATATTATCTTCATCAGCAAAGGTTTAAAAATCTGCCTCTGTTGTCTTCTGCTCTACAGTGAGAGGTGTGACTGACAGACCGGCCCACCAGGTCAGGTCTGCACATTTGCAGTTAACAATATTCACCCCACTGTTGCCAACTCAATGACTTTCTTGCCATATTTAGCGACATTTCAGACAAAAAAAAAAAAAAATGGTATCATCCAAAATCAAAATCGGCAGGTTAGACTTTTTAAAGATCAGTAATTGGCCAGAAAACTGCAAACGGTGCAGCCCTACACACATATTCATGACATTCTTTGATTAAATAAATTTCTCTTAAGCATTACTGCAATTGCTAAAAATTTAATTTATACCAGGTGAGTCTTTCTCCCCTGGAATGTGGATTGGTACGGGACTGATTCTGAGCATTCAAATGATTCTAATAGAAGTTTCGGATAAGTTGATGTAAAACATAATATTTGTTTTAGCCACAAAATGATTATGCTCAGCAGCAAACAGCATATCCCAAACTACAGCTTAGAATAGCTCATCCATGTAGCAGCTATGTAGCCTGACGTAAAAACATTTTGCTAGACAATGTCAAACATTGAGAAGTTTTAATTATTGTTATCAAATGTTATCAAATATGGCGTTTTGAAGTAAAAAATACCTCAGAAATATACAGAGCCAAGCGGGAGAATCAACTCATTTAAAGTTTAAACTCAGTTTCACACAAACACAAAGACCCTAGCACAGGGGTGACCAAAGTCGGTCCTCGAAGGCTGGCATCCTGCATGTTTTAGTTCTCCCTGGTTTAACACACCTGGATCAAATGATGGCTCAATAGAGGCCTAAGAAGAACATTGACTTGTTGAGAAGGCTGTTACTACAACCAGGGACAGAACTAAAACATGCAGGATGTCGGCCCTCCAGGACCGACTTTGGGCACCCCTGCCCAGCATAAATGTCTGGCTGTTCAACTGGACCGTTCAAGCTAATTTTCTATTAGCAGCTTTACAAATCTTTTACATTACATTACCAAGGCACATTAAAACAAACCTTTATCTTGGCTTTTTTCTATTCTTCCTCTTTCTTTTCTCCCTCCTGAAGGATAAGTCCTTTTTTGAGACATTGTTTTGCTTACTTAACTTCTGACCGGAGCTTTGGGCGTTTGGATGCACACTGCAAATTGCACAACAGCTCATGATACCGTCGAAGAGTGCGGTACCTACCGCGGCCACCGGGGGCCCCAAAGAGCAATTTGTTTTTCTTTTTATCAATAAAATAATTATTTCTACATACATTATCAAATATACATATATTGTAAAAAAACTAATCACTTCATAGTGAAATTGTGTGTATTATAATTAAATAGAAATTATTACAAAAAAATGTAATAATAAAAAAAATAATAAGCTCCACTGAGGGGGCCCCTTATTGGCCCTGGGGCCCTAAGCGGCAGTTTGTTTATGCCTTGGGCCAGTCCTGTGTTAAACACGGAAAGGCATGGAAGCTCGGTGTCACTTTCTGCACACTATAAAACAGAATTTGTGGTTAAGTAAGCTACCTTTCTGAAATTTAATGTGGAAATCAATGTCAATAGTTTTTGGGTTTATCTACTGCAATTTTGTTTTCCTATTTTGTGCTTGTGGTTCATAGTGCTAGACTGTGAATGCTAAATGCAAATGTTCCTACTATAAAACTGAGGCACTGGAACTGTAGGCCTGAGCATAAGAAACATCTTTTTCACTTCACTGAGGCTCTGCAAGCTAGCTTACAGCAAACTTACATGTTATTTATGGGAATTTCATGAGCGCTTAGCATAAAGTAGTGCAACACTGATGTGAAAGAATGAAGATATATGGTTTTCAAAACGTCTAACAACTGAAAGTCTGAAAAGATCTGTGATGGGTATTTCAGCCTCCATGAATCCAGACGGCTACAGCTCCAAATGCAGGTCTTCGGGGATCTGTCTGAAATTTCTTTTCTCTTTGGAAAATACACCAAGCTCAGTCTAACTTAACCATAGTTTCCGTGAACAAAAACATTCCACGTCTCACAGCAAATTTAGTTTAATTTAGGTCTAGACTTTGACTAGACCATCATACGAATAGGCGTTGATCTAAAGCACTCTGTTGTAGTTCTGGCTGTATGTTTAGTCACCTAAGTCTCAAGTCTTCTGCAGCCTCTAACAGGCTTTTTTCCAAGACTGTCCTGGATTTAGCACCGTCCACCTTCTCATGTCTGGCCTGCTGAAGAAAAGCTTCCCCACAGCATGATTCTGCCATTTGTATGTCTCCTAACTAATGATGCAGTGTTACCATCACTTCACACAACTTGCTAAACACAGCCAGGTCATAAACCTGTCTGCCATATTTTAGGTGAAATTACACTTTGGGTTTTTGGATGGGTTGTCTAGTAAGTTACTTTGCTACTTTGCAGTATTGTGGATAATGTAATGAAGAAATAATGGTCTCAGGTTTAAAAACCTGGTTATTAGTGCATTGTCACAAGCAGCTTTCATTACTTTATATTTTAGGGTTGGATATTGTTCAGTGGACATTTGAACAGTAATGTCAGTGAAAATGACATGATTGCAACTAAGAAAAAACTTGCAGCATTATTAAAAGTGCTCAGACTGTAATTAACCTCAAGTGAAATGACTATAAGGGCAACAGGAGCAAACCGGCTGGGTCATGGTGTTTCTGTTCCTTGAGAACAAGCTAAAGTGCCTTTCCTGTGTCGCCCTTCCCTGCCTGTCCCTCGTCTCATATTATTTCCTTCTTGGCTCTGATGAAGTCAGGGCCGAATATATTGAGAGAGGGGAAGATGGTGGAGGGGGCAGAAAAGCCTTTTACTGAGCAGGAAAACGTTTTTGGTTATCAAGCTAAGACAGGCTACACCCTCTGTGTGTGTTTCCTTCATTTTTCTATTTTTTTCCACCTTTTCCTCCACTTATTTCTAATACATTCTTGGAAAACATGGAGATGTTTGATAGGAGATCACCTCCCCACCCCCGCCTCCCTGCCTTCCCTTCGTATGTGCACTAACAACTGCCATTTTCCAAAGCTCCATGGATACATTTGGTGGAGTCAGACAGACCTGTTCAATGGAATGTCATTCAAAGGTTTAAGATGGTTTAAACTATGGGTGCTCAATGCAGCACCAAGAGAGAATAAATAAATAAAAAAATGCATTTCTAGACACTCAAAGTACACAAAAAATTAATTTAAAGGCTAAAAAAAGTGGATTTTGCATGATGTGTCCTCTTGAAATCAAAACAGTGCGTAGTTTATTCAATGCCAGCTTTGTTGTTATGGGGCAGTTTATGACCTTTAAAAGTCTTAAATTTTTATTTCATGATCAGAGAATGACCCTCTATGCAGACGGCACTCACCTATTTGTACCAAGTTTAATAATTATATTTGCTACATAACAAGTATAACCAGACGTAATGTCTAATTTGGATATTTTTTCATTCAAACAAATCCCCCTGTCATTCGCCTCCATATCTTACAAATTATGTTATTTTAATTACTTTGTACTTTTGTTGTTTGCAGATGATGAGCTGCTCATTGAGCGAAGCATCTCCAAGGGGAAGATTAATCCTGGCGAGGGGAAGCAGCCAGTCGAACATAAAAGCTTCATCGCCACAATTAAATACACCGTGCGTGTGCGCTGTGATGAACACTACTATGGCATGAGATGCAACAACGTATGTCGTCCCCGTGACGACTATTTTGGACATTATGTGTGCGACCATTTTGGGAAGAGACATTGTATTGAAGGCTGGGAGGGAGAGGATTGCAAAACAGGTGAGCAGATACAGAAGAATACAGACTAAAAGGCAATAGAGTTGCAAATTAAAAACATACTTCTAAATTTTGGGACACAAGCCAGTTCAGTGAACAAAATTTGAACATAAAAATAAATTTAAAAAAAAAGAACGATTGTCTTCACTTCACAGATTTTCTTGTCTTCCTTACTAGGAGTTGATTTTCTTTCTGTTTTTTTTTTTTTTTTAAGAAATTCAAAGGCAGTGGAACAAAAATGAGCAGAGTCATAAGTAGAGCAGCTGGACAGAATAAAAGAACTACACAGAAATGCTTCCTTAGGTCATTGGTCACATGTCCAAAGTCAGATCTGACTTCCTTGTTTGTCGTTTTGGAAAAAGCTCAGAAGCTGACGGAAGTTCATGTAGAGTATCACTTCAGAAGAATCTGAAGAATGCTTCCAAACTCATGTCGGTGTTGAACATCACCACCAACTCTTTCACAGTTTGTTTCCTGTCCACTGCAAAAACAACAGCAACTACATCCCACAAGCAAAGACACAAATGCAGATTTCCAGAGCAATATTGAGGTTTTCTGTTAATTAAAATAGGTAATCAGTAGGAATATTTCTCAACTCAAAAATATGTTTTCTTTTTTTTTCTCAAAGCCATCTGTAAACAGGGATGTAGCTCATTACATGGGACCTGCAGCACCCCTGGGGAATGCAAGTAAGTCAGCTCTTTTATGCATGTGTATGATTTTCCCTGTTTGCTCCTCTGGCCACATGCTGTTGGTGATTTATTCATGTCATATGATGGATTTAATTCCTACAAGCACATAATAATTTATAATTTATTATAAATTTATTTGTTTATATCTAGTCATTTTGAACTATTCACTCTTTATTAGAGATGTGCCGATCAGGTTTTTTCCTGCCGATACCGGTCACCCATGAGGGCCGATCACTAGGCCTGTCGCGATAAACGATAAATCAATTAATCGCACGATAAATTAAACCTATCGACCTCATTTTAATTATCGGCTTTATCGTCTCTTCCTGCCTTTTTTTCTTTCTCTTGATGACACTGAATGAAAAAAGGCTCAACTCCGGTGTTCTCCACTGACCCTCCCTTCCTCATTTCCTTAGTGTCACCAATGTCACTAAAAGCACACAAGATGGAGTAATAAGCAATTTCGCATTGGGGATCAATACAGTATATTCTATTCTATTCTAATGCAGGCTAGACAGTGTCACTCCCCTTCCTAATCTTGCAAAGTGCCCCTCATGCTCCAAGTTCATTGTTTTGCTCTGCTCTGAGACCCTTGTTCTGCTTCCTGTCATGAAGCTGGCCCGCTCCTGGCCGTACACATGCAACGTTTGTCACGCTATCTTTGTGGGGACTTTCCATTGACTTCCATGCATTTCTACAGCCTAGCCCACTACCCTTAACCAAAACTCAATTCACACCTTAGTCCTGTTAAGGAAGAATTTCTAAAATAGTTAACTTTGGAAAAAAGTTGGCTCTCTCACTTCCTTTAGATCCCAGGTCCTCTCGGCGGGCCACGTGTAGGCGCAAGGAAAACAACAATGCGTGTTGACGTCACAGAATTACAGAATTTAATCCAATAAGAAACAACTTATGAATTAACAACAAAACTGCAGAACATCAGAAACATACATTCATTACCTGAGACAAAAAGATAAAAAAGAAAAGGCAAAGACGCGTTTTTGGAGAGAGCTGGTGCAAAAAAGGCAAAATAGTGGCAGCTATCTGACTCATTACTCCTGGGCACGAGCTTTTATAATGTAGGTGTGTCTTTCCTTTTTAATATATTCAATTAAGGCGTACCTCCGCTTGACCAACTGGAAGCTACCTTGGACACTCAGAAAAACTTAGAACTTCCCCTAATGTACTGCTGTGAACAAAGGCCATTTGCTCTTTTGTTTAACAAACGAAGAGGAGAGCCTCATCCTGAACTCCTGCGGTTTTAAAACCATCTAAATAAAAGATATACAGAGAAAAGGATTTCACAGATATGTGTGAAAGCCGGAGTCTCTCCCGCTATCTCTCCCTACATAAATTCTCAGGAACAAACTTAAATTTTGTAATTAATTTAAGGAAAGTTTATGTTAACAAACCCAGTCTTGCTCTTCTGCACTCAGCATCCCAAAAGATTGAGTCCTGCCTTAAACCAAAAATAACACATAAAATCAACAGAACAAAATGAGGTACAATTCCTTTTTCTAACCTATAAAATATAATATTCAATCCTAAGTATACAAGTTAACACAATCATTTTCCAAAACCCCATTTAGCATAAATCCTGAGTAATTTTCTAATACTAAACAAAACATTTTCATTTAATTCTAACATTCAGAAATAATACAGTTTTCAAATCCATTCATCATCGTCTAAATTAATTCTAGAACTAAATAATACAATTTTCAGTCAGAGCATACCATCAATAACTAAAAGAAATATCTTGTAAATTAACTGTTAGTGGTTCAAAATCTTCACACAACCCAGATGTTCACAGAAGAATTCTGATCTCCTGTGAACTCGGCAAGTTCCTGTTTCCCAAGGTAATTTAAATGATACTGGCCTCTACTTTCCTGCGTGATTCTTGAGAATAGGGACAAAATGGGTTTTAATTTTCCCATATTTTTTTTAAATTATTTCTCAACCTTATGTATGCAAATATGACAAATAATGTTTAGAAAATATGAAGATGCTAAGGTACAGGCTCCCAGTTGCGAATTTTTTTAAAAAAAATTACATTTTTAATCGACCTGACCCAAAACTTTGTCATCACCATCTGACAAAAATAAATCTAAAATGATTTTTAAAATACCCCATTAGTGATATTTTTACTCAATTTACAGACAAATGCTTCTCAAGAAATAAAATAAATATTATTTAAAACAAAAAACAAGAAAAAGTCCATCTGATGGAGTTGACAGTGCATGACGGAGTTGACACAGAACTGAAGGTGGTGACAAACTAGTGAGTAAAATGAAAAACTTGGTACATGTGAAGTAATGCAATTCATGTAAAATACATTAAAATGAATTAGTTGCACAATTAAGTGAGATTTGACAACAATTTCACTGAAAGAGTCAGAAAAACTCTGACGGAGTTGACATCTGACAGAGTTGACGAAATGCCAAACTACCTCAATTTATATGATGTTATTCTGAAGGAGGCCATATTGTAGCTCGTCAGGTCCATGAAATCTTTACATTATACCAAAATTAAGCTTTTATTTTGCAAAATTTCATCAAAGTTTTGTAAATTGTCAGTTATGGAGTTGACACATCATGGTTGTGACAAACAACTTAGGAATAAAACAGAAGAAAAAACTAAAGAATAACTTAAGCTAACCGGAGCTAACTAGCCCTCCTAGCAAAGGAAGAGAAAAGACAACGTCATGGGGTCCTCAGAAGTTCTGGTGCCCCCCAATAATGCCTGATTTTTTTTTTACATTCTTTTCATTTCTGACGGTGTTGACAAAAACTAAGGACAAATTTCAACGGAGTTGGAAAATATCTAAAAATTATTTTTAATTCAATTTATTGATACTTTTATAATTATTTATATGACTACTTATACTTAATTGTCATAATATATAATTTTAGTATTTCTTTAATTGTTTTAAACTATAAGAATGTGTTGAGTTCTGCTCCTGGACAAGGGCTTTTACAGGCATCATCCACCGACTACAATGTTTAAAATAAAAAAATATTCAGCAAAAAAAAGAAAAATATACATTGTTGTGCTCACATGACCCAGGTTAGTTTAGTTAGATATTTGAAAAAAATATATTTTGTGTATATTTTATTCAAATTTCATGCTTTATCCATAGGACCTGTTTTGTCCCTATTCTCAAGAATCACTGATTAATCCATGGCCTCTTGTCCTATGTGTTACAACCACAGGGGTCCAAGGAGAAGCTCTACAGATCACCCCATTTTCCCTGGTACTTTTGAATACTTACCCAGCCATAGTTTAATTTTAAATCACTAACAGAAACCTGTTCAAAGTTTAAAGATTTGTTCAAAAAGATTAAACTGTATTAAACACTAAAAATAATCATTTTTCTCAACAGTCCTAAATCTAAGCCTACATCCAAAAACATAATTTCCCCTTGTGGGGACCAGGTTTCAGTCCCCACCAGGCACAGTGTGTCTCCACAATGTAATATGTCAGAAAAATGGGCCCCACAACGCATCAAATACATTGAAAACATAACATTCAGTCCGTTACGATATTGGGTTTTCAGGCTTGATATTTATTTTGCGATTAATAAGCGCTCCCCTGAACACAGCGGTGTTGATTAATTAATTTTAAATTCCTGCTCTGCTAGTTATTTTGGTAATGGAACCAAAACGCACAGAATTGCGCATCACCTTGTTGAAACAATAATTACTGAGTGTCATGGGGCGGTGTTGG
Source organism: Poecilia mexicana (assembly GCF_051168715.1). Classification (NCBI taxonomy): domain Eukaryota; kingdom Metazoa; phylum Chordata; class Actinopteri; order Cyprinodontiformes; family Poeciliidae; genus Poecilia; species Poecilia mexicana. The sequence goes on along the minus strand of NW_028263372.1, from coordinate 1,879,908 downwards.
GAAGTGGTGAGAACGAACGCAGGAGTCCAGGTTATGAAGAAAGTGAATATTTTAATAATGAAAACTCAGGAACACAGGAACAAGGAGGTAATCACAGGAACTAGAAACAGCTGGGCACAATCAACAGGGGAGACAGGACAACATAGAGACTATCAGGAAACAGAACCAAACACAGAAAAACCTCGAAATAAATGTACAAAGAACTCAAATCACAACACTGAGATTGTTCGTTGGGTCATTAATTTGAACACGTTTTGTTGATTTTGTTTTGTTGTTGTTGTTCTTTAATAAAGTTACGAATATTTTGATAAGGAGTCAGAGGAGGAGGACGTGCTGGTCTCAGAACCCGGGCGGTGTTCAGTTTGTCACCTAATGCCGAGATCGACTCAAAACCTTCAGCGATCTACGTATTATTGCACCCCTGCTGTAGCAAAGAACAGTTCAGAAACAATATGAAATTAGAAAAAAGCTAATCATTAATTGATTAAGTCGTGTTTACATTGTTTTTGAAAAACTCATCAGTCATGGCTGATGGGTGCACTTTTTTACAGCAGACAGCCACTCCCCTCTCTTGCAGGTACTGCGTACCCCCGCTAAATCTTTTAGGGGTACGCAGTACCCGACCGTACGCGCCTGCTTCCACCCCTGACTACAACACACGCCCATGCAAAACTCATTAACCTACTTAATCGCTAAGTCAGCATGTCATATAGCTGTTAATAGCAAAGTGTATGACAATCTACGTCATGATTCTATGTTGCTGATTAATTAAAATCTTATGGTAATGGCAGCGTATAGTTGTCTAATAGATATACCTGTCAGTATGTGTTAAGCTTATGATGATCTGACGGTATATAATATAATGATATGACAGAACACCTGGTGGAGCCCTGCCAGCATGCCTAGATGGGCCCCATATGGGGAAAAGGAGGGCAGAGCAGATGGGTCCCATATGGGTTTGTCCGCGGGTTCCACGGTGGCCCCACATGGGCAATGTGGGCCCTACATGGGCCCTACATGGTGGTGGGCCCAGATGGGTTTGCCCATTTAGGGCCCATGTAGGCTATAAAATTCCCTTCTCACCTTCCGCGGGTGGTCTCTTTCATCCTCTGAGCTTGGGTCCTCTACCAGAGGTCTGGGAGCTTATCTTATCTTATATTGGGAGTTGGGTGCATTGTTTGACTCCTGCTAATAGGTCACTAATTGTGTGGACACATGCTATTAAAGTTGCTTTCTTGACCAAATATATGTCCTTAACATCCATTTTAAGGTAATATCTTTATTTATCAGAAAGCATAGTCCTCCCATGTCTCTTCTTGCCATCAGATGTCTGATGTTGTTCCTGGAATCTGTTTTAGCCTGGTATTTCTCCAGTTTCTCATGCTCCTTTTTCCTGATGTTGTAGTCACTTGGTATTGCTACATCCACCACAATGGCTTTCCTCTGTTCTTTATCCACCACAATGTCCGGTTGGTTCGCCATTACCATCTTGTCTGTCTGGATCTGGAAGTCCCACAGGATCTTAGGTCGGTCATTCTCCACTACCTTTGGGGGTGTTCCCCACTTTGATCTTGGGGTTTCCAGTCCATATTCTGCACAGATGTTTCTGTACACTATGCCCGCCACAGCTGTGCGGACGGCCTTCCCTCTCCTTGTAACCATCCGGCCACACTTCTCTAGTCCGAATGACATCCCGATGTCAGTGCTCAATGATCCTGGTGGTGTGGATCAGTGAGTCCATGTCTTGCTCACTCTTGGCAGCTTGATGTCATCCATGTAGAGGAGGTGACTGATTGTGGCAAGTGGTTTGCAGTTGGCTTCAAGGCCCACAGCCCCATTGAGTTTGCAATGAAGCCTCTTAGAGTCCTATTGATGTTGTACATCTCTAAGCATTCAATGATCCAAGTGTGTGGCATTGAGTCATAGGCTTTCTTGTAATCAATCCAAGTGGTGCACAGGTTGGTGTGTCGGGTTTTCCAGTCTCGGGCGACTGTGTGGTCTACAAGGAGTTGGTGTTTGGCTCCTTTGCTGTTTATGCCGATGCCCTTCTGTGCCGTGCTCATGTATTTATCCATGTGTCCGCTTATCTTAGCCGCTATGATGCCTGATATGAGCTTTCATGTTGTAGAGAGACAGGTTATTGGCTGATAGTTGGATGGGACTGGTGTTCCTTCGGGCCATGATTCTCTCTCTCAGGTCAGTTGCTGCCTCGTTCAGCTTTGATGGTTCGTTCATTACCCAGTCTCTGGGGTAGTTGTAGTTAACTCCCCCCTGTCCTGACATCCAGGCTCCTCCCCCTTGCTGTAGCATTTGTGTTGTACCTCGTCAATCTCAAGTTGTGATAGCAGTTGCCGTTTGCGGATGTTGGAGACTGGGGACTCATTGTAGACTGGGGATGTCGAACTAACCATTTTTCCCACATCCTTTGCATGTAGCCTCTGACTAGGGTTACTTGAGTAGTAGCATTCCAACAGATCCAGGTTTTCACCTCTCGCCCATTTCCGTCTTGTTCCAGTAGCCCATTTTTCATCAAGGTGCTCTGGTTCCCCAGCACCTGACGCAGACCTTGTTTGGCCAGGCGACGCCTGAGAGCCGGCATGTTATGCATATCTCTCATGGTATGAGGTAGGCTATATAGCTCCAAGGGTCTTGCCTAAGGACCCACAATGGATAGCTCAATTTCACTTTTTTGCCCCAGCCTGGATTCGACCCCGAGTCTCCCGGGTGGAAGACTGGTGACTTACCCATATATATATATATATATATATATATATATATATATATATATATATATATATATATATATATATATATATATATATATATACACACACACACACAGTGGTGGGAAGTACAAGTACTTCGTTACTGTACTTAAGTACAGTTTTCGTGTACTTTACTTAAGTAAAGTAAAGTAAAGACGGAAATGGGCGAGAGACGAAAACATGGATCTGTTGGAATGCTACTACTCAAGTAACCCTAGTCAGAGGGGTTACATGCAAAGACTGAGGGTGGAATGGTTACTTCGACACCCACAGTCTACAATGACTGCCAAACAACTAGTAGCTCAGTGCTCCAACATCCGCAAACGGCAACTGCTATCACAACTTGAGATTGACGAGGTACAACACAAATGCTACGGCAAAAGGGAGGAGCCCAAAGGTAAGGTCAGGGGGGAGTTAACTACTCCCCACCCCGAGACTGGGTATGCAGCCCCAGTAATGAACGAACTATCAAAGCTGAACGAGACAGCAACTGACCTGAGAGAGAGAATCGTGGCCCGAATGAACACCAGGCAACCCCGACGCCAATTACAACGGCTGAGTGAAGTACCATCAGAAAGTCTCATTCAAGATGTGAATGCAGCATTGAGAACAATCCCTACCAACACCATAACAGAAACCAATGAGCTGATATACAACTCAGCATCAGTGATCCTTGAAATGCTCGGCTATAAGAGCAACCATGAGACCCAATATCCATCATGGAAAAGACGGTTAGAGGCTAAGATCAAGATAACAAGGAGGGAAGTGAGCCAGCTGTCAGAGCTCCTAAGGGGTGCAATGAAAAGATCAGTACCCAAGAAGTACAGCCAGATGTCCATACCTGAAGCACTCGAAACTGCCAAACAAAGACTCCAAGCCTTGGCCAGCCGCCTAAAGAGATACACAAGAGAGAATGAAGCCAGGAGGATTAACCGGCTCTTCTCCACCCAACCAGCTAAAGTGTACTCTCTATGGCAGGGTACTAACAACAGAGCAGACCCACCAAGGCTGGAGACTGAACAATACTGGAAAGGCATATGGGAAAGGGAGGCATCCCACAACAGCAATGCACAGTGGCTAACCTCTCTGCGAGAGGACCACAGCAACCTCCCTGAACAAGCCCCGGTAACCATCACTGTGGCAGATGTCCAAGAAAGAGTCTCGGGTATGAAAAACTGGACAGCACCAGGGCCTGACATGATCCATACCTACTGGCTAAAGAAACTCACTGCCCTCCATGAGCGACTGGCAGTTCAACTGAACCAGCTGCTACAGAATGGGACTCACCCTGAATGGTTAACTGAAGGGCGCACAATCCTGATCCAGAAGGATCCCTCAAAGGGTTCAGTCCCATCCAACTATCGGCCAATAACCTGTCTCTCTACAACATGGAAGCTCATGTCAGGCATCATAGCGGCTAAGATAAGCGGACACATGGATAAATACATGAGCACGGCACAGAAGGGCATCGGCATAAATAGTAGAGGAGCCAAACACCAACTCCTTGTAGACCACACAGTTGCCCGAGACTGCAAAACCCGACACACCAACCTGTGCACCGCTTGGATTGATTACAAGAAAGCCTATGACTCAATGCCACACACCTGGATCATTGAATGCTTAGAGATGTACAACATCAATAGGACTCTAAGAGCCTTCATTGCAAACTCGATGGGGCTGTGGAAAACCACCCTTGAAGCCAACCGCAAACCACTTGCACAAGTGTCCATCAAATGTGGCATATACCAAGGAGATGCTCTGTCCCCACTGCTGTTCTGCATAGGCCTGAACCCCCTCAGCCAAATCATCAACAAGACTGGCTACGGATACCGACTTAAGAATGGGGCCACAATCAGTCACCTCCTCTACATGGATGACATCAAGCTGTACGCCAAGAGCGAGCGAGACATCGACTCACTGATCCACACCACCAGGATCTACAGCACTGATATTGGGATGTCATTCGGACTAGAGAAGTGTGGCCGGATGGTTACAAAGAGAGGGAAGGTCGTCTACACAGAAGGGGTCTCACTCCCAGAAGGAACAATAGCAGACATAGAGCACAGCTACAAGTACCTGGGAATACCACAAGCAAATGGCAACCTCGATGAGGTCACAAGGAAAGGAGCCACAGCCAAATACCTCCAACGAATAAGGCAAGTCCTGAGAAGCCAGCTCAATGGCAAGAACAAGATCCGTGCAATAAACAGCTATGCCTTACCAGTAATCAGATACCCTGCCGGAATAATTAGCTGGCCAATGGAAGAGATGAAGGCCACGGATGTTAAGACTCGGAAGCTACTAACCATGCATGGAGGGTTCCACCCCAAATCCAGCACCCTGAGACTGTACACGAGCCGTAAGGAAGGAGGCAGAGGACTAGTGAGTGTGAGAGCCACTGTCCAGGATGAAACATCCAAGATCCATAAATACATCAAGGACAAAGCCTCAACGGACGATGTGCTCAGCGAATGTCTCAGGCAATGGGGAACAGAGGACAAGGTGCTGGAGGAACCATCATGGGAGGACAAGCCCCTACATGGGATGTACCACCGACAAATAACTGAAGTGGCTGATATCAGGAAATCCTACCAATGGCTGGAGAAAGCTGGACTCAAGGACAGCACAGAGGCCCTCATCCTGGCTGCACAGGAACAGGCCCTAAACACCAGAGCAATAGAAGCTCAGATCTACCACACCAGACAAGACCCAAGGTGTAGGTTGTACAAGGAGGCCTCTGAGACAGTCCAGCACATAACAGCAGGGTGCAAGATGCTGGCAGGGAAAGCGTACATGGAACGACATAACCAAGTGGCGGGCATAGTGTACAGGAACATCTGTGCAGAATATGGACTGGAAGCCCCGAGGTCAAAATGGGGGACACCCCCAAAGGTGGTGGAGAATGACCGAGCTAAGATCCTGTGGGACTTCCAGATCCAGACAGACAAGATGGTAATGGCGAACCAACCGGACATTGTGGTGGTGGATAAAGAACAGAGGAAAGCCGTTGTGGTGGATGTAGCAATACCAAGTGACCACAACATCAGGAAAAAGGAGCATGAGAAACTGGAGAAATACCAGGGCCTCAGAGAGGAACTGGAGAAGGCCTGGAAGGTGAAGACCACAGTGGTGCCTGTGGTCATCGGGGCCCTCGGGGCAGTCACCCCCAAACTGGAGCAGTGGCTCAAACAGATCCCAGGAACAACATCAGACATCTCAGTCCAGAAATGTGCAGTTCTAGGCACAGCCAAGATACTGCGCAGAACCCTCAAGCTCCCAGGCCTCTGGTAGAGGACCCGAGCTCAGAGGATGAAAGAGACCACCCACGGAGGGTGAGAGGGGAATTTTTTTTTTATACACACACACACAGTGGTGGGAAGTACAAGTACTTCGTTACTGTACTTAAGTACAGTTTTCGTGTACTTTACTTAAGTAGATTTAATAATGGATACTTTCTACTTTTACTCCACTACATTTTACAGTATCTGTACGTTCTACTTCATTACATTTCTACAAAACTGTCGCGTTACTCGTTACATCCACGTCGCATTGAGCTTTTTTGTCCGTTAAAATGTGAAGTTCAGGGCCTTAAGGTGGTGCCGTAAAATCCAAGCAGTAACGTGACATAGTGTCTATTGTCACCCATCGCCTCCACCTTTACTCGCACACGGAGCTCCAGACATGCGCAGTGGTGGATATCCGTCTTATCGTCAGTAATATAATAGCGCTGCATAAACCATAAGATATGGTGACATGTAAAATCAGCAGTGCTTCGCTTTCACAGACGGTGGGGACTTCGTCCAACTTTTAGCGTAACTTGGAAGGAAAGCTTAAAGAAAGGTAAGATCTGTGGACGTGATGCTAGCAAAGCTAGCTGTACTGACTGAGACACATGTTGCATCTGCGATGAACAAAAGTTGTCACTCATGCCATTATGTGTTGACTGAGGTGTCTCATATATGGGACAACGCTGTGACCAAAGTGCAATATAGTAATATGACATTCAGGAACGATCCGATTCTTCTGGACGGATCTTTACTAAGCCCTAAGGACTGAAGCCTCACTGAGAGCCGTTCTTTGTTCTTGTGTACACTGCAGTAGCTAACACATACACATGTTTATTTAATTGCCGAATAAGTAAAAGTTGAATGAACACAGAGCATGCTCATTGATTGATTTTGTCTCCTGTCATGGTGGCAAACATTGCAGTGGGAGGGAGGGTGAGAACAGTCACGGTGCTCCTTCTGCTTGGTTTCTTGTTGCGCCGTTGGACAGTATTCATAGTTGAACGTTATTTACCATTAATTGCGATGTTTCAGTTGTGGTTTCTGACATGGGCAATATGGGCAACCGTCCAGGGTGTTATTTTTCTAGGGATAGCAGGAGACCTCTGCGGATTGTAGCACAGCAATGAAAGCAAAGCAGAATGAAATGAGTTTTAATTGATACTGGTTAAATAAATTTCAGCTCTAAGTATTTAACATCTAGGTGTTTTTATGGGAATGTGGATCTTTCAGATAAATCTGAGAACCAATTTTGATAGGTAAACTTAATTTTATTGTGTCATGTAACGTAAGGCACTGGTCTTGGTCTCGGGTTCGGTGGTCTTGACTACAACTCTGCTACGTGGCTCCTTGGTTGCATGTTCTCCCTCACCCACCTTCTTTCCATCCCCTTTCTGTTGGATTTCTTTCTAAATAAATGTCACTAATGAAGTTCATGCTATGTTAGGACAGGAGACAAGATGTTTCCATCCCTGAAATTATGATGCATAGAATCACATGTCTAAGTATAAACTGTTACAGAGAATAAACAAAATAAGAACATGTTTAATCTGTGGCATTGTTCATTAAAATGGCACATTTCTTATGTATTAAAATGAAATACGATCTGTTCACTTAATGATATTAGCGATTTAGGTTATGTATTCAGCAAGTACTTTTACTTTTCAGTGATTCTTGAGAATAGGGACAAAATGGGTTTTATTTTTCCCATTTTTTTTTTTATTATTTCTCAACCTTATGTATGCAAATATGACAAATAATGTTTAGAAAATATGAAGATGCTAAGGTACAGGCTCCCAGTTGTGAATTTTTTTTTAAAAATTACATTTTTAATCAACCTGACCCAGAACTTTGTCATCACCATCTGACAAAAATAAATCTAAAATGATTTTTAAAATACCCCATTAGTGATATTTTTACTCAATTTACAGACAAATGCTTCTCAAGAAATAAAATAAATATTATTTAAAACAAAAAACAAGAAAAAGTCCATCTGATGGAGTTGACAGTGCATGACGGAGTTGACACAGAACTGAAGGTGGTGACAAACTAGTGAGTAAAATGAAAAACTTGGTACATGTGAAGTAATGCAATTCATGTAAAATACATTAAAATGAATTAGTTGCACAATTAAGTGAGATTTGACAACAATTTCACTGAAAGAGTCAGAAAAACTCTGACGGAGTTGACATCTGACAGAGTTGACGAAATGCCAAACTACCTCAATTTATATGATGTTATTCTGAAGGAGGCCATATTGTAGCTCGTCAGGTCCATGAAATCTTTACAGTTTACCAAAATTAAGCTTTTATTTTGCAAAATTTCATCAAAGTTTTGTAAATTGTCAGTTATGGAGTTGACACATCATGGTTGTGACAAACAACTTAGGAATAAAACAGAAGAAAAAACTAAAGAATAACTTAAGCTAACCGGAGCTAACTAGCCCTCCTAGCAAATGAAGAGAAAAGACGACATCATGGGGTCCTCAGAAGTTCTGGTGCCCCCCAATAATGCCTGATTTTTTTACATTCTTTTCATTTCTGACGGTGTTGACAAAAACTAAGGACAAATTTCAACGGAGTTGGAAAATATCTAAAAATTATTTTTAATTCAATTTATCAATATTTTTATAGTTATTTATATGACTACTTATACTTAATTGTCATAATATATAATTTTAGTATTTCTTTAATTGTTTTAAACTATAAGAATGTGTTGAGTTCTGCTTCTGGACAAGGGCTTTTACAGGCATCATCCACTGACTACAATGTTTAAAATAAAAAAATATTCAGCAAAAAAAAAGAAAAATATACATTGTTGTGCTCACATGACCCAGGTTAGTTTAGTTAGATATTTGAAAAAAATATATTTTGTGTATATTTTATTCAAATTTCATGCTTTATCCATAGGACCTGTTTTGTCCCTATTCTCAAGAATCACTGTTTACTTAAGTATTTTTAAAAGCCAGTACTTTTTTTACTTTTACTTAAGTAAAATGTTAATGTGGTACTTTGACTTTTACTTGAGTACATTTTTGACTGTGTAAATGTACTTTTACTTAAGTACATTTTTTGAGTACTTTCTCCACCACTGTGTGCATATATATATATATATATATATATATATATATATATATATATATATATATATATATATATATATATATATATATATATATATATATATATATATGTATAGTAGGTGTCAGGTTACACTGTTTTGCATTCAATGTTGTGGGAAAAAAGATATTCATGCTCTTAATATCTGATTTGCCATAACTATTTCTTGAATTCATGATCACCAGCTGGGGTAGCAACAGGGGTGGCAAGGCTTAAATATTATATTACTGCTTGCAGTAATATAATAAATATTATTATATTACAAAATATCTGGTACCATTCATGTGAAAGCAATATTATGTGTTATCTTATATTGGGAGTTGGGTGCATTGTTTGACTCCTGCAAATAGGTCACTAATTGTGTGGACACATGCTATTAAAGTTGCTTTCTTGACCAAATATATGTCTTTAACGTTGTCCATTTTAAGGTAATATCTTTATTTATCAGAAAGCATAGTCCTCCCATGTCTCTTCTTGCCATTTCTTGAATGAAATACAAAATAGAGGCCACTAGCAAAATAAATGTATTTGTGCTGAAGCACTCAGATATAGGCTATGTAGACTGTAATGATGCATCCAGCTCGCAAAATATGATAATACACAATACTGATGCAGAGATGACACACAAATAAAGTAAAGGTTTCATAAATTACCATTTGTCATGTTTTAAAGAGTCAGTAGTTGGCCAATAGTTTTCTAGAGACGATTATTTTTTAGTTTTTATGTTTGTCTAACTTTAAAGAAATTAAGTAGCACCTTCCAAGACACTAGTTTAATGATACATTTTTTTTAACTTGGTGTGATGCTAGATTTGATATACAACTTTTACATTGTTATCTTCAAGCTCCACTCTGTGGTGATGTACATTGATGTAGTTAATTTAAGTTCTGTTTTAACAATGCAGAGACTCTGAGATGGATGAGAATCCATTCTAATTCCAAGATTTGTAACAGTGGTGGAACGGGGGATGTCTTGTCCAGAAAAGAAGATTGTCATCAAAGTTGAAGATTGAACCTAGTGAGGTGTTCCAATCAAAATGGCCTCAGTTTTGGAGCAGTTTAACTGAAGAAAGATCTGATTCATCCACGTCCTTATCTCTTCCAGGCAAGAGATTCTCTGAATAATAATTGTTCTAAACTTTTCGCTGCCACTTTGTTTTGATTAATGGGACATCACAAATGACAATCACTCTCTCATATATTATTAAAACATGTTTACATTTTTGTTGGAAATGAATGACACTGATTGTGACTCAGATTTCACATCATAGTCTTATAAAGTACCAAATATGAGTTTACTCCCAAGTACACTATATTGACAAAATTATTTGCTCACCCATCCAAATTATGGGAATCAGGTGTTCCAATCACTTTCATGGCCACAGGTGTATAAAATGAATCACCTAGGCATGCAGACTGTTTTTACAAACAGAATGGTTCGCTCTCAGGAGCTCAGTGAATTCCAGTGTGGAACTGTGATAGGATACCACCTATGCAACAAATCCAGTTGTGACATTTCTTCACTCCTAAATATTCCGCAGTCAACTGTCAGCTGTATTATAAGGAAATGGAAGTGTTTGGGAAAGACAGCAACTCAGCCACCAAGTGGTAGGCCACGTAAACTGACGGAGTGGGATCAGCAGATGCTGGAGCACATAGAACGAAGAGGTCACAAACTTTCTGCAGAGTCAGTCACTACAGACCTCCAGACTTTATGTGGCCTTCAGATTAGCCCAAGAACAGTGCGCAGAGAGCTTCATGGAATGGGCTTCCATGGTAACCAGCTGCATCCAATCCAAACATCACCAAGGACAATGCAAAGCGTCAGATGCAGTGGTGTAAAGCCGCCACCACTGGACTCTAGAGCAGTGGAGGCGCTTTCTCTGGAGTGATGAATCGCGCTTCTCCATCTGGCAATCTGATGGACAAGTCTGGGTTTGGTGGTTGCAAGGAGAACGGTACCTGTCTGATTGTATTGTGCTAAGTGTAAATGTTTTGGTTCAGCTTCAAAATAAAAAAGGCGACCTACACACAAACTGACAGATCATCAGTGAAGCAGACCTTTAAATTAGCTAATCAACCACCGCTGTGTTACTTTGGCTAAGAGCAGTGGCTAATCATACCACCGCAATCACTCATTAATAATTGCAAAATACACATCAGGCCTAAAAACCCCAAACTGTAACGAACTGAATGTTCTGTTCTATGTGGGAGTAATGTTTGTATGTTTTTGGTGCTGAATCCTGATACATGAAGTTGCGTTGTTGTTAGTTGCTATGGCAACGAGTCTGCGCGTGTATCGTAAAGCCGACTGAAAGCGAGAAAATAAGAATGAGCAGTTTTGAAATATTTTTCCCTTTGCATAGCACTAAATGAATCCTACCTAAATCTCCAGGTTTCACTTTAACGAACTACTTCTACCGCGGCAGCGCGGAGCTATGAAGGGTATGTAAAAGAATAGTGTGATGGGGGCCGGGGGAGTGGGGATAAATTTGCAGTACAACCTTTTGTGGAAATAGTTTAACATGTTTCACAAATGACCTCATTTTGTTCGACATCCTCCATATAAAATCCAAACTACTGCCAAATTATTGATCCAGCCCTGTTTCTCTTCGGAACTAGACAAGTTCATCTGATTCCTCTTCAGTTACTGTCTCATTCACGGCTCGCCTCAAACTCGCTGTCAACATGTTTGTTTTCTCCACGCAGCGTGGTTGGTAGAAAATTTTCAGGTTGGGAGGTGGGAGGGACTAGTGATGCATTCATTGGGTGTCGGATAAACCATACTCACAGTGAATTTGACGGTGAAAGTTTATTATTTGAACAATTTTTGATATAGCCATTTTAACTATCTTAAATTGAAATGATTGTGATACATGGAGTATACTCAATATATCGCCCAGCCCTGTGTGCTTCACCCCCGAATTTTCCGCCACAACTTGCAAACTTCCCTCATTCACTCTCAGAGCGTTATAGTTCCACACGACATTGCTTAAGATTTACTGCTGCACAGTGTAAATAAAAGAAGCTGCAAAGTGAGATGCAGGTGATCAGTTTTGGTGATCGGCAACAAGAGACGTGTTCAGCGATCACCGATCATACACTTTTTTACGGAAATCGAATAATTGTGATTAGTGGCCAATCAATTGGCACACCTCTAATATGAATTGAGGTTTTTGAGAAAAAATCCTAGAGGAGTTTTTTAACTACAGATTGTTTTTCAGAAACACAAAATAGCAGTTACACCTCTTCAAATTCTTAAGCACAAGACACAAATTGTATTCTTTGAGTCACAATTAAAAAAAATCTTACATTTAAAGTTTTGCCCCAAATGATCCAAAACAAATGGTGCAAAACAAATTCACATACCTGAGTCAGAAAAAATTAAATGTGAATATTTGTTGTTGGTGTACTCTTATCTATGTTGTCAAATTCTAGTGAAAGTCACCAGCCATTTCCTTCTGTCATCAGTAGATAACTGCAGTATTTTGTATGTTCACCATGTGTTAGTTTGTGTTAAACCATCCAGCAGAGTAAACAGAAGTGAGAGAGGTAGTCATCATGAACACCTGGGGGATTCACTCTTTTGGGGTTAACAAAATAAAGCCTCAAAAATGATGGTTGATTCTTGAGCTACAAGAATAGCTTCAGTTTCTCTCTCTGTAGCTGTAAAGAGTTGTGCAATTATACTTTACCTGAGGTTTTGTTTAATTGGTAGAAATGTTTGTTCCATAAGCAAAAATGGTGTGTTTTGAATTTCCTTAACTACACTGTGGAAACTGTTGACATGTCTTAGTCTAGTCAATCAAACTAAGACTACTGCTTAGTTTGATTCAGTGACTGCCACACTAACTTAAGTCTGCGAAGTATTTTCAAGTTTTACTAAATACAATAAAGGTTCATTTATATACTGGACAATACTCAGTTTTGTGGAAATTATTGACATAACTATAAGTAAACGGAACAATGTATTTTTCTGAATACATGTTTTCATGCATCTTGGAAAGGTTAGGTACACGGCCTTCAAAACTTTCACATTTCATTATAGATATAGATACAGATAATGCAGTGTGCTGCATTACACTGTAAACCCTAACAAGTTCACAGAACTCAAAAATGATTTTGTCACAGATTACACAAAAAATATTTTAGTGATGTTTTTAAATGTTTTAAGTTTACATAAAATAAAAATTACAAGTGCAGTTGCCTTAAATTATCTCAACATTGTCTTATAAATATTGATCAACTTATGATTAGGGAATATTTCACTTAAAATTTTTAATATCTTCAACTCATATGCTGGAAATAAACTCAAATTTGTTTTGTTTTTTTCAACTCATAATGCTGGAAATACACCAATATTTGTCAATATTCCTCAACTCATAATCTGGGGGACATACACTCCAAATTAATCCTATACTAAAATACGGAAGTGATGTCACAGTGAAAATTAAACAACTTTTTTAATTCATTTGTTGCTATTGAAATACAATGTGCTTCACAAGAGAAACAAAACAATCTGACCTATTTCAGGCTGAACTAGATCACCGTTATAATGCAATGGCTGAACCTCATACACAGAGAAATTCAGTCCGAGACTGATGACTATAAGCTTCGCGCATTTGGTTCTTACTCAACTCACGGTCCGAAATAAAACAAAATAACAGTGGATAATTATTGTTTTTTTTGTTTGTTTGTTTGTTTCATACTAACGATTTTAATTCACACTGAATAATTATGAGAAATATTAAATTTATGTAAGCAAAATATGAATAGTTTCAGGAAATATTCATGTTTCCCAAAATGCATTGCAGGAAAGCTCTCGCAGCTCTGTTGTGAGAGGCTTCTGCTCTCCTTCTCTGCCTCTGTCACGTCTGTCTGGGCTCCGTTTCGGCCATAGTAATTAATGACTGCAGCTGCAAGCATAGACATGATATAAGAGTAGACCCCGCATTGGCTGCTCCGGCGTAGGAAATACGGCGGCCATCTTGGAAGGGTCGTCCCTCCTACTTTGCTCAACCAAAACAGCAGAAGATGTCTCAGCACTGATGGATATTGTTGTTCGGATTGATGGACTGTTGATGTGAGGGCTCGACAGACAACATTTCACAACTATGATGGACATATTATTGTGTATATATTGTGATTAGAATATTACTTTACTGTATTTATGTCTACCGGTGAGATACCAGCTAATATTAGCTACAGTGCTTGGTGTAATTCCGGGTTCAGCCTCGCTATGAAGGCTAACTGAGATTCCGTAAATCTAAAAAAAATAATTATGCTCTTAACATTGACTTAGATTGTCTGACACAAGAGCCTATATTAGAAATGTGACAGTGTAACGTATATTATAAAACTTATATTACTTGTTATAACATTCATCAGCAAAGTTTACACAGGTGGTAAAGACTATTATTTATGTGTAATTCTTTCATTCTGTCAAAAGTAAGTTAGCTCCCAAATCTTCCGTTTTTGTTTTGAAGGTTTCATAAAGACACGATGTGAGGAAGAAGAGGGAGATATTTTTAAAGAGACGGATTCACTACAGCACTGATGAATCTCCCATCAGATTTTGGACTCAATCTCAGCTGCTGAATCACTCTGAAGCTAGAACTCGTCGGCTAGCCGACAGATAATATATTAGGCTGTACATGTTTATATGTATTATATACATATAAACATGTATCTAATATATATTATTCAGTGTTAATCATTATTAATCTGTGTCATTATTAATCATTATTTATTTGTGTTTGTATATTTATAGAAATATGTATTGATATTACTAAATAATTTATTAAATAAATTATGAACGGCTGTGTGGTTTGTAAAATGCTCATCATACATCAATATCAGAACATTCTATTCCTATTCTATTGTTTTCCCCACTAAGAGTATTTAAATATGCTGAACTATATATCAATACAATTAAAAAATACTTAAAAAATGTACTTAAATACTTTAAAAAAAAGCTAAATGTAGCTTTGACAGATGTTTGAATATGGTTTCCAGTAACAAAAAAGCATGTCATGATTGACTAAATCCGCTGATATGTCATTGTGCCTGCTAGACATATAACGCTGAGTGGAGTGGTCGACCCTTCCAAGATGGCCGCCCTAAATCTCGTCAGCGACAATAGGCGAGAGCGGTCCATGAGTTGTCTATTCCTATGTTATGTCTATAGCTGCAAGTGTGTGTGTGGGAGAGATGGAGACGGCGGAGCCTCCATTGACTTGTATGGAATTTTGTCGTTTTTCACAATTTATGTCATCAATTTAACTCAGAATGCCACTAAAAAGAATAGCACACTTAACGGGAGTAAGCTGCATGTTTTGATACCACCTTTGTCAGGGTGCATGCACCGGTTAGGGCTGCATTAAAGGTGACGTAAGAAGAATAAAAAATAAAGAAACACCTTATTGGAACATAGGTTCCTGCCATGCATTGCATGGGCAGTCCCCAATAAAGGCAAATTCAAGACAGCTGACTCATCATACCTGAGTCAGCTGGTATGATGCTGATGAGTCAGCATCATACCCACCCACCAGAACGTCATGATGTTGCTACTGTCAGGACACTACACTCAAACCTTTTGAGTGTTCCACTCAAATTAGCTATAAAATATAGCTAATTTGCAGCACTGATGCACTTTAACCCTGTTCAGTTAAAGTGGCATAAATCTCAACAGAGCTCAAAACTTTATAGTTTGGTCAACTCCATAATGACATTTGACTGCTGTGAACTTAGTTATCCCAAACAGTTACTAGCTTATAACTATGAGCTAGTATAACTGCTCATAGTTATAACTAGTATAACTAGTTATGAGCTAGTTATACTAGCTCATAATTAGTATACTAGGGTATACTAACCCTAGTATACTAACTATGAGCTAGTATAGTTAGTATACTAGCTCATAGTTAGTATGAGCTAGTATACTAACTATGAGCTAGTATACTAGTTAGTATAGTTAGTATACTAACTATGAGCTAGTATGAGTTAGTATACTAGGGTATACTAACCCTAGTATACTAACTATGAGCTAGTATAGTTAGTATACTAGCTCATAGTTAGTATGAGCTAGTACAGTGTTTTTCAACCACTCTTCCGCGGCACACTAGTGTGCCGTGAGTGATCGTCAGGTGTGCCGTGGAAATTATTCAATTTCACCTATGGTACCGTATTTTCCGGACTATAAGCTGCTACTTTTTTCCTAAATTTTGAACCATGCGGATTGTAGCCCGGTGCGGTTTTTCTGTGTATTTTTTCTTCAACCACCAGGGGGCTCTCTAGCAGGAAGTGAATCATTAGAAGTCAAAATTGTAAATCAAAGAACGCGTTGATTTTCATTTAGAACAACCACATGCTAGCAGCTGGCACGACGTTGAAATGTTTTCAAACTCATATGATGCAGCTTTTAAGTTGAGGACTGTCGATCTGACAGTACAGGAGGGAAATAAAGCCGCTGCACTTAAGCTTGGTGTGAACGAAACCATGGTTAGTAGTGACTAGCGGCGTAATCATGTAATTTTCTTACCACTAGATGGCAGTAGGTACCGAGCATTTTACATTAAAACAAGAGATGCGTGAATGTTACAGGTAGCGGTAAGCATATACATATTATAAGGATAGACCCTCATGCATAGACATAATATAAGGGTAGACGCCGCATTGGCTGCTCCGGCGCAGGAAATACGGCGGCCATCTTAGAGCGGTATAAACTCCTACTTTCCTCAATCAAAACAATAGACGATGCCTCAGCTCTGAGGGATATTATTGTTCGGATCTATGGATTATTGATGTGAGGGCTCCACAGACAGCATTTCACAAGTAAGATGGACATATTATTGTGTATATATTGTGATTATATTATATATTAGAATATTACTTTACTGTATTTATGTCCACCGGCGAGATACCAGCTAATATTAGCTGGTATCTCGCCTAGCTGGTATCTGAACCCGGTGTAATACGGGTTCAGCCCCGCTATGAAGACTAACTGAGATTCTGTACATCTAAAAATATTAATTATTCTCTAACATTGACTTAGATTATATGACACAAGAGCATTAGAAATGAAACAATATAACACATATTATAAAACTTATGTGTTATAACATTCACCAGCAAAGTTTACACAGGTGGTAAAGACTATTATTTATATGTAATTCTTTCTCTAGTAAGATACATCCCAAATCTTCCGTTTTTGTTTTGAAAGTTTCATAAAGACACGATGTGAGGAAGAAGAGGGAGAAATCTATAAAGAGAGACGAATTCACAGGATGGATCTCATCAGATTTTGGACTTAATCTCAGCTGCTGAATCTCTGAAGCTAGAAGTCGGCAAAAAAAAAAAAAAAAAAAAAAAAAAAATATATATATATATATATATATATAAACATATATATATATATATATATATATATATATATATATATATATATATATATATATATATATATATATATATATAAACATATATATATATATATATATATATATATATATATATATATATATATATTCAGTATTAATTATTTATTTGTGCCATTATGAATCTTTATTTGTGTTGTATAGTTATTTAAATATGTATTGATATTACTAAATAATTTATTAAATAAATTATGAACGGCTGTGTGCTTTGTAATATGCTCTTTATACATCAATATCAGAATATTCCATTCCTATTCTATTGTTTTAGCCACTAAGCATATTTAAATACTTAAATAACTTAAATAACATACTTAAATAATACAATTGTTTATAAATGTAGCTTTGATAGATGTTTGAATATGGTTTCCAGTAACAAAAAAGCGTGTTATGATCGATTAAATGCGCTGATCCGTCACTGTGCCTGTTAAACACATAGGACCGAGTGGAGTGGTATACCGCTCCAAGATGGCCGCCCTAAATCTCGTCAGCGACAATAGGCGACAGCTGGGCATGAGGCGTCTATCCTTATATTATGTCTATGCCCTCATGGACCGCTCTCGCCTATTGTCGCTGACGAGATTTAGGGCGGCCATCTTGGAGCGGTACTCCACTCCACTCAGCGTTATGTGTTTATCAGGCACAATGACGTATCAGCGCATTTAATCAATCATAACACACTTTTTTGTTACTGGAAAACATATTCAAACATCTATCAAAGCAACATTTATAAACAATTGTATTTTTTAAGTATGTTTTTAATACATAGTTCAGCATATTTAAATATGCTTAGTGGCTATAAGAATAGAATAGGAATGGAATATTCTGATATTGATGTATAATGAGCATATTACAGAGCACACAGCCGTTCATAATTTATTTAATAAATTATTTAGTAATATCAATACATATTTATATAACTATACAAACACAAATAAATAATGATTAACACTGAATAATATATATTGGATACATGTTTATATGTATCCAACAACAATGTACAGACAGACAGACAGATCTATCTATCCGTCTCTCTTTATAGATATCTCCCTCTTCTTCCTCACATCGTGTCTTTAGGAAACTTTCAAAACAAAAACGGAAGATTTAGGATGTATCTTACTTTTGACAGAGTGAAAGAATATAAATAATAGTCTTTACCACCTGTGTAAACTTTGCCGGTGAATGTTATAACACATAATATAAGTTTTATAATATGTGTTATATTGTTTCATTTCTAATATAGGCCCTTATGTCAGATAATCTAAGTCAATGTTAGAGAAGAGCTTTGTCTGTCTTCAATTTCTGCCAGGAAATCAGCTGTTTTCATCCAAACATGCACAGGTTTCACACTAGGTGGGTAAAATATACAGATATTGACATTTTGTACACCCAAATCTTCATATTGTAACAATCTTTCCCAAATATTATTGCTTCTTTCAGAATAAGAATTATTTTCTGTATTCCGGCTATAAGAATGCTTGTGGATTAGTTTGTAAAACACTGAAGTTTTCTACAACTTCTTTAAATTTAATACCACAGTGTTGTGACACTGTTCAAATGTATTTTTGAAGTGGACATATTACGTGCAATTGGAAATCAGAAATGTAAAATGTGATAAAAATACATTTTTGTGTTTATTTGATTCCTATTCAAGACACTTTGATAAGAATGACTAATATATATAATATATGCGACTACAGAGTATCTTTGTTTACATTTTTGGTTGGTGGTGTTCCTCGAGATTTTTTTAATTAAAACAGTGTACCTTGGCTCAAAAAAGGTTGAAAAACACTGAGCTAGTATACTCATACTAACTATGAGCTAGTATAGTTAGTATCACCCAGATCTCTTGCACCCAGATCTGCAAGAGATCTGGGTGATCTCTTGCAGCAATAACAGCTGCAAGAGATAACTTGCAGCTGTTATTGCTCAGAGATAACAGCTGCAAGTTATCTCTGAGCAGCTTCTTTGTCACTGGTTAAGAAATATATCCCAACAGCTTTATGCTGCCACTGTAACCGGGTTCAGCTTCACTCCACTGTACGCGGCTGGCCCAAGTAACCCCTCGAATCTGCGTTGTGTAGTTTTTTAATGAAGACAAGGAGTTTCTGGGTGATCAGGCAGTTTATTTCCTGAATGGGAACATATCGGGGATCGAATCAGTGCAACGGCTCAGCTTCAATCAGCACGCTACAACAGAGCGAGTGTTATGTTAGCTTTTTAACTTAGCACATGGAGGGTTTAATAATAAGATTAAAAGTACAAAAATTGGTGCCAGGCACGTATCTAGTAAATATTAATTACTCACCATTTATCTAAGTTAAAAAAATTATGTTTTATCTGTTGCTAACATTTTTCTACTCGGTGTGCTAAAGAATGAAACTCGCCTCTCGTGCAGCTTTCACAGACTGGCACTGAGTACAGAAGCCAGCAGCATATAACCAGCCACACAGAGAGGAGGGCACCATTTCCCCATTGCACTGATACATAAAGCAAATGGGATTCTATAACCTAAACACTGTTACACCACCACCATGTTTCACTGGGAAAATGATGTTTAGAACAATGTGCAGTCTTTGTTTTCTGTTTTTGTTGTAATGTTGGAGAACCCGACCCTTGAAAGTTGTGGTTCTATAAACTGAACCACAACTGTCCTGTCTGCTGTGTTTCTTGGTTGCTATGATGCTGTTTGAGCTTGAATCTTTAGAAAACCTTTTGAGGCCAGAACCAGAACTGCTGCTGCTATACGTGCAGTTGGACTCTGTTTACCAGTTAGTTGACTTTTAAAGGTAGTTGTTTTCTGTGTGCATAAGAAGAGTAGTTGCTTTCTTTGGGAATATGTCAACATTTTCTATAACCATATTTTCCTTTCGTTCCAATTTACAGATAGTTTGTACTTTGTGTTCCTGATAAAATACAGTGAAAATAACAAAATGACAAAATGTGAACAACTTCAAGATGCATGAATCCATTTGCTGCCTGTGCAGGGTGTGCATAAAGCATAACTTTCTGGACATGTGTGATGTGTTTAAAGGGACTGGAATTACGGATGGCATGAAACTGAATAAAATCTCATCAAGTTAAACCGTTAAGCTATGTGTATGTGTCATCATTAAGCAGCAGGTTAGTGATTAACCTGAGGACTACAGTGTCTCCCTGTTGCTTCTGTGTAGTGCTCTATATCACTACTGTTTGAGCAGCATCTATTTTGGAGTGTTTGTGGGAGCTAGAAAAGAGGGTTAGAGAAGGAGGGAGTGGTGGTGAATCCTTCCCAAAATAGACCTGACAGAGAAATGACAAGACAGGTGGTGGCAATGTTACCCAGTGGCCTTGAAATAACAGAGAGCTGCTATAAACCAACAGATTAGCTAACCCTGAGCAGGCCTTCCTTTCAAGATGACAAACTCTTGTTCCACACAGCCAACCGGTCATTCCAAGTTTGACCTCAGCTCAGCTTCCACCACAAGTTAAAGAAAAGATGGAAACAACGGTTTTTTTATCACACAAAAAGGAAATTTAGGCACAACAGCAACATATATAAAGTATCACACAAATAGTTCTTAGTATTAAAAACACACTGTAAAACATTTGAAGGTGGTTTAGCTTGAAAATGAAGCCACCTGCTGCCTTGAAAATGTGATTTAAGTCTATAAGATAGTTTGTACTTTAACTCTGAAATTAAAGTTCATGAAGTTGATTTAACAACAAGAGACAAATCATCTAAACATTGTTTTTAGTTCATTAATCTTGAATTGTGAGTTTTAACTTATTAGTCCCCAGCGCCCCCTGTCACTTCTTTCTCTCTCTTTCCTCAGTCTCCCTTCTGCTCTCTCTCCTCACATTTGCAACCCGTTAACCCAGGTCTATTGTTCCAGCATGAACTCTCCTAGTATTTAATCACACCTCCTTCATTTACTCCTTGTTAGTTACTCTTAGGGATGCGCCGATCAGGTTTTTTTGCTGCCGATACCAATCACCTATGAGGCCGATCTCTGCTGATCACCGATCTTTGTCGATTGCCTGGAATGGCTGTTAATTTTTCGCTTTAGGTATAAATGATACCAAGTGATCTGGCAAAATTTTAAAAAAATTATCTGGCAACGAGCTGTTCTGAGTCATGGTGCACTACAGATAGAGCAGTTATGATGGTCAGCATATCTCTATGTGCCTTAAGTTGCTGCAACTTTCAAACAAGTCACCATGTCAGACTTCAATAGGATCCAAATCAAGAGCTGAAACAACAAATGAAATCTGAATTTGAAAGAAGATAGTCCTTCAAACACATGCACACACACAGACACAAACTAAACAGTGTCTGCTGAGAACTCTCCTGTGTTCTAAAAATAGAGACTGTCACTCAGTTTGATGATGATTTTCTGGAAGGAGATTACTGTGAAAACACTCTGCTTTGTCAGCACTTGTCTGTGCAGTCTGACCCTCTCTCTGTTGATCTTTGGCCTCCATCACCAACTTAAAACACTCTGAAGGATTATCATTATTCCTTATTTTAAACCAGAGTTTATCGAAATGATATCCAGCACTCTTCACTGGCAGCAATTGCTCCCAAAGCATGAAAGGCTTTATTGTTGCATTTATTGTCACCTCACTCTGCATATCTCAGTAACCCAAATTGCAAATAAGACAGTCAGTTTTCTGTGATAGAACTTATATGATGTCTCTGGTCACACCTGAACCATATCTTCTTCATTGGTCTTCACAGTGTTAGACAATGTTCACCAAAGAGTAAATTGGTAGGAAAAGTGGGTTTCTATACACATTCACATTACTACTGCAGTTATCTACTGATGACAGAAGGAAATGGCAGGTGACTTTTACTAGAATTTGACAACATAGATAGAGTAAACCTAGGGGCGCTGCCAGAAATCGTGGGCCCCCTGACAAAAAATTTGTTTGGGCCCCCCTGCGCAGCTGCTGTTACAATTTTTTGAGTCTATTTGACCCAATAAAAGCGTCGCAATTTTAAAGGCTTGCACCTGCCTTACTTTCTTTGGTTCAATACTGATAATTAGCACAATATTTACTGCTCATGAATTTAACATCCAACAGTTCACATCCAGTATGCAAGTAGGTTGCTTAAATTTTTTCTATTAGTTTTAGATACTGAAATGTCTCTCCTCATGAGCAACAGTCAAAAGCAACGTTCACCTACACATAAAGCAATCCAGGTTTCTCAAAAATGCTATGTAGTTGGATTTTATTCAAGCTTCAGTACATAACTTTAATAAAAATATGTTTTCTCCATATTTGTTAAAGCTGTCACCATGTCGTAGCAGTTTGTTATGAGAGATAATCTGTGAAAACAACCAATCTCCTCCATCTCCTTCCTGAATTACTATTACTGGTTAAAGTAATGCACCGTTCTGACCAAAATAACCAATCAGAACTAGTAGGACGCTCTTAGCCCCATCAATTAGCCTCATTCGCTCACTGCTAAATGTGGTGGAGAAACAACTTATCATTACAAGAAACCGTTTATCTGCTGTCATTGGTAGCTATACTAACTAAACTGAGCATTCACAGTTTGAATCTGCACAGCTCTGTGCTATGCTAGCTGCAGCACAGCACAAATCAAGGGGAGGAAGGATGAGCAGCGCTACATGAGATTGTGATTGACAGCACTAAAACTCTCCTGCCACTGACTGGTTGTTTCTAGCACTAGGAGAAAGCAGAGGAAATAGATTTTTCACAGATTACCTCTCATACCATACTGTCACAACATAATGACAGTTTAAAAAAATATGTGAAAAAAATATTTATATAAAAGTGACATACTGCAGCTTTGGTAACACTTTATCTGAAGGGGGTGAATAAGACTGTCATGACACTTTCATAAACATGACATAACACATGTCATGAACATGAATAAGCTTTCATGAATATTTATGACTGTTGTCATAAAGCTTCATTCGGTAAATTATGACACTTTTAATACAATGTTGACATTATTCAAAATGTCTGTTATGACAACTTGACATTAACCAAGAAATCATTACTGTTTAAACGTAACCTTTAATAACATAAAGTTACCTCATTTTTTAAAGTGCAATCAGTAATACTTTTATAACAAAATATCAGTAATGATGATCAGTCTTATTCATCCCCCTTCAAATAAAGTGTTACCACAGCTTTAATTTCACTCAGGAGAGGAGAGGACAGGTCAGGAGAGATGTGGGTTAGAGCTGCTGCTGACTGACTCATCTGTTGTTAAGTGGTAAAAGTTAAAGGGACAAGTTAAATATAGGGGAGGGGGGTTTCAGGGCAAATATGGATGTGTGTTTTTTGATCTGGGAGTGGGAACATAAATTTTTTACTGCTAAAAACAATCTTTGAAAATACAATTTGCTTAATTTTGTACTTGACAGGGCCCCGTTTTTTTTTTTAAAGTTTCTATGAACAAAAAAGAAATAATTACATTGCGGATGGCCCCCTGTTGGTCAGGGCCCCTAGAATTGTCATCACTGCCCCCGCCTCCCCCCTATACCGTGCCCCTGAGTAAACCAACAAAAAATATTCACAAGTTATTTTTTCTGACTCCTGTTTGTGAATTTGTTTTGCACCATTTGTTTTGTTTGATTTGGGGCAAAACTGTAAGTGTAAGATTTTTTTTAAGTGTGAAGAATAGATAGAACACAGAATACGATCTCTGTGTTGTACTTTAACATAATTTGAAGAGATGTAACTGCTCTTTTGTATTTCTGAAAAAAATAAAGAAAGGTGTCTGAAATAAATCTATAGTTATCTTCACTCCTCTAGGATTTTTTCCAAATACTTTAACTTCTCAGTTATAAACCACAATTGCTTGTGCACCAAAAATGTCTTCATAAAACCAATCATTCTGTATCACTTAAGTTATTTCAGATTGAACTTCTGAGCATGCACAATGTCTTCTTAACATAATATGATATGGGACTTTGCAATGGAACAGATTGGGTTGTTGAATTCACTCAGTCCTGTTAAGTTGCATTTAAAATAGCAGTTTCTATTACTTTAACAAGTCAAAAAAACAACAACTGTAAGATAAACATATGAAAGTATGCTATGTTTATTTTTAATTCCAACTCCTTCATAGTAATTAACTAGTTTCTAAAACAACATCCTAAGCTCTGATCATCTGTTCAGTCCATTACTTGGACATGTAGAGGAGCACCTGCAGACCTACCAAAACAAGGAGGTATACCTAAAGTAAAACAATTGACAATGAGACAATGGGAGTATGTCGTAGATGCCGATGGTAACTCTGGAGGAGATGCATAGATTTACAACTCAGGTGCACAATGTCTAATACCAATGTATTCCAGGTGTAACTATGGGTGGGATGGCCCACTGTGTGACAGATGCCTCCCATACCCGGGATGTGTTCACGGTACCTGTACTGAGCCCTGGCAGTGCACCTGTGAGAAGAACTGGGGTGGGCTGCTCTGTGATAAAGGTCAGATTTCTCTAACCTTTGGTTTAAACAAATCTATGTGTGCTTTTCAAAAATAGGATATGTCCATGTCCCATTCCAGAAGTGCAACAGCACAAAGCTTCAGTCTAATCTAAAGAGTTTATTACTGATTTTGGTGTCCAGACCTGAATTACTGTGGGACGAATCAGCCCTGTAAGAATGGAGGAACCTGCATGAACACAGAGCCAGATGAATACGACTGTGCTTGTCTTGACGGCTACTCCGGCAAAAACTGTGAGATTGGTGAGTATGTTATTAATGCCCAAATCATATAAAAATACGACTGTTTTGTTGCAACAAATTGGAAAAAATCAGAAGTAAAATGTACAACTGTCTCTCTAGCGGAGCACGCTTGCCTCTCTAACCCCTGTGCCAATGGAGGGACTTGTCATGAAGTCCCTTCAGGCTTTGAGTGTCACTGTCCTGCTGGCTGGTCTGGACCAACCTGTGCTGAAGGTAAGATGCTTGGTTCCCTTTCAGTTCAGAATAAAGGAGCAGACAGAAAGAGCTGATTAACAGGCAAGGGCTTTTTAATGGTGGTAGTCTGTGTAGTGTAAGAGCTGTCTGAAAGGAAAAACACTTTCTAGAGTCAGAACAACTTCCGTTATGCAAATTACATATTCCCTTTAAACCAACCAATTAGGAGAACTTAAATTATTGTTTATAATTGTTAAAAGTAATTGATTCAAACGTCCTAATCTATAGCAAAATTAGAGGCAACATCAAGTTTCCAAAATTCTCCATATCTAAAAACAGCTGACCATTTGCAGCATAAAGTAGAGCAGAGCTAGCATTTCACAGCTCTAATTTATGCTGCAAATTGCAGTCAGTAGGCGACCATGGGTAGTTGAGCTGTGTTGATCCGCTCGACGACATTTGTTCTGTTTTGTATAACAAAAAGTTTTGGTTTTTCTGCTTTTGCTTTGAAAATGTTAATGAAAGTTTGGTAACACTTTATTTGACGGGTATTGAATAAGACCGTCATGACACCCACATAAACATGACATAACACCTGTCATGAACATCAATAAGTCTTCATGACTATTTATGACTGTTGTCATAAAGCGTCGTTCGGTAAATTATGACACTTTTAATACAAAGTTGACATTATTCAAAATGTCTTTGTTATGACAACTTGTCATTAACCTCGCCAAAAATGTCTTCCTTATGACAACTTGTCATTAACCTCGCCAAAAATGTCTTCCTTATGACAACTTGTCATTAACCTCGCCAAAAATGTCTTCGTTATGACAACTTGTCATTAACTTCGCCAAAAATGTCTTCGTTGTGACAACCAAGAAATCATGATCTGACATAATTTTTTTTAATAAAAGTATTACTTTAAAAATTAGCTTTATGTAGTAATATTATATAGCTCTGCCATGATAATTTTCTTGATTGAATTGATCCTAAAGTTTTACAGCAAGATGTCTACAAATCACTTACGAACATAGCATTTGAAACATTATTTAAGGCTGTTTAACCCTTGTGCGTGCGAGGACTGAGGCAAACGTAGAGAACTGTGGCAAATGATAAAGTTTTACGTGTGTGGGGTCGGTTGGACCCCTTTTCTAAACACAATTAAGTAGTGCAATACACCATCTCCACCAGTGAGAGGCAGCAGTCCACGAACAGGCGTGCAGTTTGTTGGTGAAGAAGAAATCTTCCATATTGTGGGGCAAACCTAACACAAGTTATAACGGCCAGACATCCTGTTTAAAAAGAAGCTGAAGTTTGATACCTAATACATATGAGGTATGTGTCTTATTAACTTTACTTCTTTTTTTTTTTTTTTTTTAGAAAATAACATCTATTTCTCTTTAATGTTAGCTATGAGCAATTCAAGCCAATCCTACCTTAATGTCAGCTAAAGTTATTAAACTCCATTACCGTAACGTTAGCCCTTAATATTAAACATATTTTAAAGACAGGCAAATTGTTTTTCCCTCCAATTTTAATCTAGCAAATCAAAAGCTAATATATTAGTCAAAGTTATCCTTTATGTGCGTTATTTAGCAACTTGGCTGATGTGACACAGTGCTTGTGTTCTTTGCTTTGGCAAGTTTAGCCACATGAAGACCCAGGCTAGCCTAAGGACACATGGTGGGGAGGACAAAGTTGGCTAATGAAGACATGCTACGAGTGTGGAGGATGTAATAAGGACCAGCCACCAGAGAAAGAAGTTCCTGTTTGACCAAAGAGAAAGAAGCAGATGAAATATTCCCCAAGAAAATTAGGTAAGTCGTTTTTGTGTTAATATTTTCACTATGTGAAGTGGGGTGGGACAGCCAGTGGGGAATGGGGAGCAGGAATCAACATTCACCAGCTGAGTTAATAAGTTATGTTTCAGACAACTAAAAACTGGTGTTAAATCTATTTATTTATTTATCTATAAGCTTCTTGCAAACAACCCTAAGTTAGAGTATCTGGTTAGAAATCATTTAGAATGCTCATTAAGTAAAAAGATACAGTCATTTGCCTAAAACTATACATTAAATGATGCTTTCTAAATAACAGTGGCAGTCTGTCTGAACTTCTGCCAGACAAATATTTGATCAGAATAATTTTGTTCAGCTCCAGTTATTATGCTACTTGTATTAAGAAATAGTTGTATTGCAGTTTATAACAACCAGTCATGTTAACTAGGCATTTGTCTGCCAGTCTACCATTCTGACAATGTGCAGCAAGGGACATTTTTGGAATGGTATTTAAATAAATGCTGGAATATGATGACATTGTTTTTTGTTTTTGTTCTTTTTTTAAGTGACCGCAATGAATTGAGTCATCACTGAAGAGATTCACCAAGTTTGAATTCATGAAAAGGCTTTCGCCATGATTAACTATTGCAAGAACAGCTGTAATTTCTGAGCATTTCTGGACACCTTCAAAGAGCTGCTTCCAGGAAATGAAGACAAGAAGAAGAGCTCCTGTTTTCAGAGCATTACAGGAAGGATATAACGAAGGAGATGGCTGAAGCAAAAAATGTTACTGTTGAAAGAACCTATTTTCTTAAGTTAAAGAATAAGTAATTCTGTTTTAGTTTTTCAATCAGTATTTCAGAGTAACAATATACTGACCAGACGTTAAACCTTCTGTTATCTTAGAACAAGTTATCTTTTGTTTTATTCCAATGTACAATGGCTTTGTTCTACAGTTATGATGGTAGTTATAAGTAGTCCAGTATGTTTCACTTCATTTGAGTTAAGACTTAATATCAATGACTCTGTTAGCATAACATTTGACACTGTAATACTAAATTACAGCTTTATAATTGTTGCTACTAGTTTCCATTTACTTGAGGTAAAAGTTAATATTAATGACACTTAATGACTTCGTCATAATTGTTACTTGTTTCACTTGCAGAAACATTTAATATTAATGACACTGTAATGACACTTAATGACTTTGTCATAACTGTTGTTACTTATGTCACTTTACTTGGGGGTAAAGTTAATGTTAATGACACTTAATGACACTTAATGACTTTGTCATAACTGTTACTTATGTCACTTTACTTGGGGGTAAAAGTTAATATCAATGACACTGTAATGACACTTAATGTCATTTTCATAACTGTCGCTATTTGTTCCACTTTACTTGAGATAAGAGAAATTGTTAATGAGTCTGTTATTAAATCATTTGACAGTGTTAAATAAAGCTTATTGAAATCTTTACTGGTTCTCCTTCTTGTTTTGCTTTATTCCAGGGAGTGGAAATATTAATCATTGTTTTGTTAAAGCTTTTGCTAGTGTCATAATTAAATCATTATGCCTACTATTATGACAAAATTATGTTAGATCATGATTTCTTGGTTAATGACAAGTTGTCATAATGAAGAAATTTTTTGTGAGGTTAATGACAAGTTGTCATAACGAAGACATTTTGTCTAGATTAATGTCAAGTTGTCATAATGGAAGACATTTTGAATAATGTCAACTTTGTATTAAAAGTGTCATAATTTACCGAACGACGCTTTATGACAACGGTCATAAATATTCATGAAGACTTATTGATGTTCATGACAGGTGTTATGTCATGTTTATGTGGGTGTCATGACAGTCTTATTCAATACCCGTCAAATAAAGTGTTACCGAAAGTTTAAAGGTTAAAAGGTCAACCAGCCTTTGGTCAACACCAAATCTAACAAATTGGTGTGAACTGTTTGTGCTATGTTTGTGCAGTAAAAATGTCTTTTGTGCCCATCATTTTGAAGATATTAATAAAAAAGTTTCCCGAGGTCATTAGAGGTCAACCAACCCCTCTACTTACCCCCTCCCACTCAAATACGTAAAATCAAACAAATTTGGTATCAATCAACTCGGCTACATTTGTGCTGGTTTGTGCAACAGAAATGTGCTGCTTTTGCTTTGAAGATATTGATGATAACCTCTGATCTTTAAAATGATAGCAGCACAAACAAAAGTTTTTACTGTCCAAACCAGCAGAAGCATAGCACCAATGCTTGATACCAGTTTATTAGATTTGAAGAGGAGTGTTATTTAACTCAATGTTTTTTTTATTGAAGTTTAATTCTCAACTGTATGTATGAGATATCTAAACCTTTAATGACAGAGACAGAAAGCCCTAAAGGATTCAAAAGCTCCTATGGATTTTCCTAGTGTTCCCAGTGCAACCTAGAAACAACCAATCAGAGCTTGGAGGAAGGTCTTGTGATAATATCTGTATTGTATGTCTACATTTCAGACACAGATGAATGTGCCTCTGCCCCCTGTGCTCATGGAGGGACCTGCATTGACATGGAGAACGGCTTTGAGTGCCTCTGCCCTGTGCAGTGGACAGGAAAGACCTGCCAGATTGGTGTGTTGTCCCTGTTGTCTCTGTTGCTGGTCATCCTGAGACAGACACATACCATCAGATGATTTGCTTTTCCTAGTAAAAACCACTGCTTTCAGAAAGAGCTTGGCCATTTTAGCATTAAATTGCTAACATGTGGGATGACTTTTTGCTGTGATAATGCTGGTGTGTATCCCTTTGTGCAACAGCAACAGTGACAGTTGTGTCGGTTAACATGAAGTATTATTACAGGAGCTGTTTCATTTCACAGTTGTAAATGAAAAAGCTCCTGGGAAGGAACGTCTCCACATTTTGTCTCATTAAATATTATTACAAATAAAAAAATTGGTGTGTTTGTATTCAGCCCCTCTGATTCAACACTTGGTAGGACTTGCTACTACTGCAGGTTTGTCTCTACCAGATTTGAACATCTACAGGCTAAACATCAAAACAGCCGTAGCCAAGACAGGTTGGATGGGGAAGATCTGTGAACAACAGTTCACAGATCTTCCCCTGTGAACTGTTGCCGCATATTCTTAGTTTGAGCTTGATTAACGGCCAAATCTGGTTTGATGTATACCATCACATTGCAGTGTCAGGTCTTCTGCAGCTCCTAACAGTTTTCCTTCCAGGATTCTCCTCCACTGAGCTTCAGTCATATTCCCTTCACCTGTGAGCCACTTTTTTCCTTGCTGAAAAAAAATCCCCACGGCACGATACTGCCACCTCTGTGTTTCACTGTGGATGGTTAGTCCAGAACATTGATTTTCATCTACACATGAGGTTTTGCATGTTGACCAAAAAGTTCAACTTTGGTCGCATGGCCAGAGCAACTTCTTGTTTACTGTGCTCTCTAAAAACATATTGTCCTCTGGGGTTTTAAATGCCCTTCTTCTTGCCATTCCTCCATACAGACTTGATGTTGCTGCATTTTAATTCTTGTCCTGTTAAGTGAGCCCCCCACTGGAGCTGTGGATCTTTGCAGCTCCTCCAGAGTTACAGTATGTTGGCTGTTTGTTGATTAATGCTCTCTTTGGTCAGCCAGTCAGTGTAGGAGGATGTAAATGTCTCAGTTGGTCCATCCTCTCTCTATGTTCAGGTTGAACAGAGAAATGCTCAATGCTTGGGACTTTTCTGTTCAATTCAGCTTTTATGTAAATGCCAATTCACAGCAAACGTATTCTCACGCCACTTTGCAAAAACAGAAATAGTTGATTCAATCCAATCATAGAGGCAGATTTCAAGTAAACTACAAACAGTCCAAATTGATCCTATTTTTTCAACAGTTCAGACAGCTTCTGTTTATTATTCAAATTGGTTAGAGTTTTTATCAAAAGAAACTCAGAAAGCTGCCCTGAGAAAGCTGCCAGAAAGCTGCCAATGATGAGCAGCAATCCCTCCTAGAGGAGCATGTAGTGACAGCAGACTGTTGCTTGCATTGTGTTGTTGACCTGGCAGCAGCCCCTCCTATTAACCATGCATGCTTTAGAATATAACTCTGGTCTAAACTTCCTTCCTGACATGTCTGCTGTATTCCTTTGTCTTCATGATACTGGTTGTTCTCTTATGATCTCTAGCAAACCTCTGAGGTCAGAAACAGAACAACTGGAGCTAGACTAGCATTCAGTTACACGCAGTCAGACTTACTTTACCAATTAGGTCACCACTGAAGGTTGTAGTAGCTTTCATGTAGGGGTATCAAAGTATAGGGTTATGAATACAAATGCACACCAAACTTTGTGATGGTCTCTCACAATGAATAAAACACAGAATGCATATGGCTTTAAAGCAGTATGAAAACTTTTACAAGGTTATATGCGTCTTTGTATCTGTGTGAGTGTGTGTGTGTTGTCTACACCAGTCCCCAGCAGTGGTAGTGTCTGCAACCCAAGCCAGGTGACTTGAGTAAAGCTAAAAATAACCACCGCGTGGCAGCTGCTGGTCTTGGGAGCAAATATCATCCTGTAAAGGGAATTGGGGGGAGGGGCAGAGGGCTCCAGACAGGACGTAACAGAGGAGTAAATGCTCTACAGTCTGCCTCTCCAGCTTCTCTCAGGAAACATTAACAAGCAGCAGGAGCAGCAGTTTGCTCTGTGTGCAGAGAGGACCCCGTGGGACACAGAGAGCTGATTTGGAGCAAAGGCTTCTGGGTGTTTCATTTCAGAAGGCCAACAGGTGCTATTCACCTCCTGGGAGTACTATTAATGCTCTGTGTTGGGTTTAGTGGACGAATTGGTGAAACTGACCACTTGGAATGTCACAGGTTGGCCTCTAGGGAATGCAACAGAGACACATTAACCCTGGGGGAGCAGTGGAGGAAGTAAATCACTGTTCAACTTCTGCTTCAAATGTTTCTAGTAATCTTGCATTTGGATCAAAATCTCATACAAAAACAAAAAACAAAAAAAACTGCTTCAACATCTTCTCAGAACAACACATCATGGAGGTCTTTGACCACATTTACTGTTTTACAGTCAAAGATCTGGAGGGGAATCATATTTGGTTTCATTTGTAATTTACTACTAAATTTGTTTAAATGACATGCAATGCCATGACACATTAATGAAATGTCAAGACGTAAATACTTTGATTTTGGTGGGATGAGTGTAACACAGCTGTGCTTGGTGATGGGACTTCTTATTCCCTGTCTTTGTGTCTCTTGTCTCCACTTTGCAGACATTAACGAGTGTGGGGGAAAGCCTTGCCTCAATGCTTACTCTTGCAAAAATATGATTGGTGGATATCACTGTGCCTGCTTTCGTGGATGGGTGGGCCACAACTGTCACATAAGTCAGTATGATTTCAGAAAAGTATTGGCCTTCAGTCTGCTTCCTGCCTGGCTACATCACTCTTAGCTGTAATCCAGAGCCTTTACTGACCAACCTCTGTTCCACTGCCAGTATATGTGTGGGTGTTCTTTCTCAAGTATCCCCAACATCCCTGTCCATGTTGCTGGTTGGTTTTAAAGATAAAGCATTTAAGCTTTATCAGAAGCTTAAATGCATGCATAAAAGTACTAGTTCCATTTGCAGTAATGGAACTACTGCTAATGGTTCCATTATGATTTTTTTATATGGGAAAAAAAATCATAATTGAAATAATCTGCCAATGGAACCAGTATTTCCTCATCAATATAAGGAAGTATTGAAACAAGTTCATATATCTGCTGAAAAGTTAGATGTAAGATAGTCTTCTCTTATTTCTAGTGTACTAGATTTTTACACTAGAAACTGAATCAAAATTGCTTGGTGAGATTTTGTGTTTTTGCAGTATACACATAACACATAACATCCCATCTCATTTCCTTTCATCAGAGGTCAAAGTTTGGGTCAGATGATTGGAACTTTGAAGCAGATGGACGTCCCAGCCTGGCAGTGATCAAAAACACACATGAAAACTGTATGACTGTAAATCATGCCATATCTCAACTCAACAAACATTCGTGTACTAGCAGGATTTCTATTTTAATGGGCAGGAATGTGTCTATAATTTTAGTTATATTTTAAAAATCCACAGTAAATGCAATCTTTTACACCAGTTCATCGCTTTTATATTCCTTGAACTTGTTTGCAGCATACATATACAACCATTCCACCTGATGAAAGAGTGATTCAAATACGTCATTAAATGATGAGTGGATATTAACTTATCTAGTTGATGTAAGTGCAATAGAAGCTGGTCAGTGGAGGTTGCTGGAATTTCTTCCTCTGTCTTTAGTCTCATGCCTTTCTGCTGGATTTTTCCACGCTTCACCTGGGCTCCAGGGTCTCTGACTAAATCTAAAATTTCTAAAAACTCTGTTCAGTTATCCATGAGAGATTTTCCTAATTAGTATAATTGTTTAGTTCCACATTTTCTTCCTCTGAATCTGCATCTCTTTTGGGGGTTGATCATCCTGCTCCGAGTGTACACCAGTGCACCACTTCTCCCAGCCTCCAACAACCACTTCTCACATGTTGCTCCATCAGTGTGTTTCTGTCTCCGTTTTCATTGAATTTCATTTCAAACCTTTGGTTTTTCCTCAGACATGAACAGTTGCCATGGACAGTGTCAGAATGGAGGCACCTGTAAGGTAATGCCCACTTCTCATTCTCAAACATGCTGCTGGTTTTGATTTTTTTTTTAATGCTTTTTTGAAGATATAAATACAAGAACAAGAGGCGTGTCAACTTTCTAACGGCTTCAGCTGCTGTCTAAGCCATTCTTCCTAACTACTTTACCAGATGTCAACTGTCAACGCAGTTGACATTTTTATCGTACATATGAATTAGGAAATAATTAGTATTATTGATAAATAATTGTTGACTCTGAGCTGAATTTAGAATGTCTTTGTAGATGAGTTGGACTTTAGGCTTATTGCTGCTGGATGACTGAATTATGCATTAGCTGGTGTAGTTTTGGAATTTGATAAAGTCTTATGTTAAGGAGATTATCTGGTGCTGCTTTAGTGATCTGGTCTTGTCTGTCTTGCAACTAAGTGAAATGAGAATTTAACCCTGAGTTGCTTTTGACAGCTGTTGGATCTATTGACTGATTTGCTGAGAACCACACTTGTTGTCTTCATACCAGAACACAGCCAGAGGCTACCAGTGTGTTTGCCTGCCAGGTTTTGTGGGTCGGCACTGTGAGGCTCAGAGGAACCATTGCTCTAGCAGTCCTTGCAGAAATGGTGGTCGCTGCCATGTGCATCTGGAAGGTTTTGTATGTGACTGCCCACCAGGGTTCACTGGAACCACCTGTGAGGTGAGGAAGGTATTGTAAGCCTATGTTTATTAGTAACAGTTAATGAGAATGAGGCAAGATGAGATTTTAATATTTTCAAGAAAATGGAAATCCTCAGTTTTAGTTCTTCAATAAAGCTAACTATTACGTAATAATTGATGCAATGAGACTGCCTGACAAAAGAGCTCATTATAGCCCTATGAAATATGATGTATAGCAACTGTTTTGTTTCTTATGTTGAATAACATTGACAGTGTGGAGAGTTTGAATGTGCCTCAGTTATTGATTTCTTCTCTGAAGGTGCAAAATGATCCTTGTAATCCAAATCCTTGCCAAAGTAAGGCTCAGTGCAACAGCCTAGCTGGTGACTTCTACTGCAGCTGCCCTGATGATTATGAGGGCAAAACTTGTTCTGAGCTCAAGGACCACTGCAAGACCAACCAGTGTGAAGGTAACAAGACTTCTACTAGAGTCATTGTTTTTTCATTATTTCTTTCAAACCAGCAGGAATGCTTTGCTTTCTGATTTTGACCATTTTCTTGTCTATAACCCAAAGTGATTGACAGCTGCACTGTTGCCATTGCAACCAATGATACTCAACAACAAGTGTGGCACATTTCATCAAATGTTTGTGGGCCACACGGCCGTTGCATTAGCCTGCCTGCCGGGAACTTCAGCTGCTCCTGCGATCTGGGATTCACTGGCACCTACTGCCACGAGAGTGAGTCATTATTAGGTTGACACTCACACATCGTCTATATTTATCACCAGTTATCACTAGGAACCACAAGCCTTATGGTAATTCAGGCTCAAGTTTCGCTAATCATCACCATCAGTTTGGTGTATAGTGGAAATAAAAAGTCCAGAGGAAAACCTGAGCTACATGTCACAGCGTTACCATTCTCGCTCTATTTACAAGTTTTTTGTTACTGTTGATGTGCCGGTTTTTATAGCTCGGCATCTTATTTTGACTGTGCATTTTTTTGCCTTGTGTTTGTTGCTGCTTCTTGGTCCCTTCTACGGTCCCTTGAAAAAGGGAGTCCTGGCCCTCAATGGGCTTTTATTCTGGTAAAATAAAGGTGAAACGAATAAAAAATACACATTTCAGTTCAGTGGATATCTTAAAATGCACAGTGGTCAAATATAAAAAATTTTTTTTACTAACAACTGAACCAGGAAGTGGATTTTTTATTTTGTATTGTTTTACAAAGAAAGGAAAGCATACCATTTGTTAATGTACTTATTTTTAGCAACTTCCTTCTCTTAAATACTAACTTTGTTTGCAGATATCAATGACTGTGTATCATACCCATGTAAAAATGGAGGCACCTGCATAGATGGGATAAGCTCCTTTGAGTGTGTCTGTCCAGGCGGCTGGGAGGGTGACCTCTGTGATGTTGGTGAGTGTGTGACTGGGCAGCACAAATTTAGACTGGCAACAAACAATTTCTGTGGGAATCTGAAAAAAAAATGTTTTCAAGTTACAGCCTTCTTCTACAGAACCGCTATAACTGACTCCCCAATGCATACATATGATTTAGCTCCAAAAGTGATGCTATTTGGTAATTTATTATACATTTTATTGTTTTTTTATTATATCTCTCCAAAACCACAAGGTGTGTCATTATATTTGATACGGTTCAATAAATGTTAGCTTTGTTACATCAGTTTTACTTTAGAGCAGGGGTCCCCAAACTACGGCCCGCGGGCCGGATCCGGCCCGCCACGTCATTTGGTCCGGCCCCCTGAACAATGCCGGATCCGGCCCGCCTGCTCATACCAGAGAGCATTCAGTGTTTTTTTTCATATATTGTATTTTCCGGTTTATATGTGGATTTTTCTTCAACCACCAGGGGGCTTTTGAGCAAATGTGAAACTTACTTTCCCTCAATGGAATATATACTCGTCAGTCACCGTTTCACTCACGGTTTTTTCCATTTGCATTCTGGGTAAAAATCTATCCAAAAGCGCGAATGTGTCGTCGTCTCCCCCCCCGCCCCCCGCTCGACAGTTTCAAATACAGAAGCCCCCCCCACCCCCCTGACAAGAATTTTTTTGTTTTTTTTTACTGCAAAAACTAAGACCGGCCCCCGACCACAGAAAGGAACAGCTATGTGGCCCTCGCAGGAAAAAGTTTGGGGACCCCTGCTTTAGAGCATTAAGAGATATTCACAAGTCATTTTTCTGAAGTCACCAGTCATGTGAATAAACATTGCTCACCTAGTCTGGCCATAACAGCATAAATATAGCTTAGAAGTGCAAACCTGTAAAGTTTGTCCTAAAGCGTAATTTAACACTTGAATATTTACAATTATATTTTAACTTTTCAATGTGCAGAAAAAACAATTGAGTTTCAGTCTCTTGGTTTCACTCCTGATCACTTAAGATAAAGATTGTTAAGATTCGAGTCTCAGACCATGAGTATTAGTCAAGACTGAAGTCTTTGTTTTTCCTCTTTTAGTTTGTCTCAAATCACTGTTTCTGGTTTGTTTACACCATTTATTTTGTTGTTGTTGTTTTATCTTGTTTTATCTCTCCATAACCCAAACTGACCTTTCATTTCCAGATGTGAATGAGTGCAGCAGCAACCCCTGTCAGAACGGAGGCCAGTGCGTGGATCTATTTCATGATTTCTACTGCAACTGCATAGACAACTGGAAAGGGAAAAACTGTCACTTACGTGAGTTTGACTGCAGTTATTTATGCACACATTGAAACCTATTTCTGCAATTACCACAAACTGTTAGACCTTCCTCCCACTCACATATCTGTTTTATTAGTGTCAGTCAGCAGAAAAGGGGCAATACGTTTTCCTTCACATTCCTTGCATGTCAGGTCTTATATTTCTGAACTACTTAATCTACTTGATCTTTGGGGTGAACTGCTTACATGTCAGTAAACATGATCTCTCTTACTACTCTGTTCTTTCCATATGTGGAGTGGAAGTAGGTACTTATCAACAATGGGAGAAAGACAAATACCAGCAGTGTTTGTGTGGTGCTTCCACTCTCCAGGTGAGAGCCAATGTGACTCCAACACATGCAGGAACGGTGGGACTTGTTATGACCGTGGAGACTCGTTCCTGTGCCACTGCCCATCAGGGTGGGCAGGAAACACCTGCACCACAGGTCAGCCATTGTTTCCATACAACTATGTTAATCATGATGACTGCATCAGCTGCTGTTACTAGACAAAATTAAATCAGTGGATGATCAAATGTTGTTTTGCTCTAGCTAAGAACAGCACTTGTGATTCGGATCCATGTGAGAACG
The DNA here is from genome assembly GCF_051168715.1 of Poecilia mexicana. Taxonomy (NCBI): domain Eukaryota; kingdom Metazoa; phylum Chordata; class Actinopteri; order Cyprinodontiformes; family Poeciliidae; genus Poecilia; species Poecilia mexicana. Next base: position 1,842,056 of record NW_028263372.1, on the reverse strand, counting down.
GAGGAACATGTGTTGGAGGAGAACCTTTCACCTGCATCTGCAAGGATGGCTGGGAAGGGCCCACTTGTGCACAAAGTATACCTCTATTTCATAGACACACAGAGAGAGAAGTTATTGTGTCTTATATGTTAAAATATAAGCCACATATTAAAATACACTGTATAAAAGGATGCCTAACCGTATTTTGTCTTAGCCAGACTAACTGCTTTCTGTTGAAGTCTGTGATTACCAAAAACATTTTTTATTTTCTGAATGCCAGAATAAGGACAGAAAATATCTTATGCAAGTCCAAAGATTTGTGAAAGAGAAGTCTTGCACAAATGATCTCATTCATTCTGAGCCATCTGATCTTTTATTGTTCTTCCGTTTTGCAGATATCGATGACTGCAATCCACACCCTTGGTAAGACAAGCTGATTTAGATTACATGTTTATGTTTGAGTTGCCCCTGTTATTCAAAAATCCTTCATTTAGTCTTGTAATATTTATCTTCTTTTAGGCTTTGTTCACACAGCAGGTAAATGCGACCCAAGTTTTTTGCCCCAATAGTGACTGTCTGAACAGCCCCATTCCGATGTATTCACCCCAAGAAAAGTCTGATTTGTGCCTCTTCCATATGTCATTCTAAATTGGATACATATCCAATAGTTTTCCAAGTGTCTGCAGTCTGAGTCGTCAGTTTGCATTTTATCCATCTTTTCCGTCATTGACGTGAGGCATTCTTCATAAGATGCACCAGAAGAAGCCAGACTGGTAAATCCTGACGTAAACAATGTCTGAATCAAGCAGCACCGATACGTTTTTGTAAGCTGTGTCACTTTAGAGCTGACAGTAGTCAACTGCCATTGCTTAACACTTTTATAATTGATCCATTATTACTTCTGCAAACAGTACACTGCTGTGTGTCGTCTAGGTTTTTCTGTGCATGCGAGTCACACTGGGATCATAAACTGTTCACATACAAGTCTGATTGTGCTTGCATTTAATTAGCTGTAGAAAGTCCATGAAAAAAGTAAAGAATATATATTTCAGTAAAGATTTGGAGTTGGAGAAAAAGACAAGAAAAGGCATGTACAAACATACACAAAGGCAAACAGGAGAGTATTTATAAATTACAGCAAGAAAAGACCTGCTGTATTAACAACCCTAAATTCCAAGTAGCATTCTGGCTACCTGGAAGTTACTTACATGTCTGTGAAGTATAAACTGGTATAGAGTTGGATTTAGGTTAATTGTCTCTTGTCAAGAGCTTTATGTCACCCAGTCGGAAAATATTTTAGTTTTTTTATACATTTAGATGTTTAGACTGTTTTTTTTTTTAATGAGATTTAACAGGTCAGCAAATCTTATTATGGCATTTTTTCCTATACCTGATCCTCAAGGCCCTGCATGTTTGGTGCTTCCCTGCTTCAGCACACCTGATTTCAATTAATGGTCGATTAACAAGGTTTTACTGAACGGCAATAATCTGAATCAGGTGTGTTAAAGCAGGGGGACATTTAAAACATACAAGGCAGCGTGCCAGTGTTGGAAAACACTGCAATAGCGCACCAAACTGCAATAGAACAGTGTAACTGCAGAACTACATTCTTTCTCACTACAAAGATAATATTTAGGATCCATATTTAACTGCAGCAACATTGCTGCTATTCTTACAGTGGTCCACAAAAGTCAATCCCAATCTGGCCCTCTGACCCCCCACCTACCCACACCCTGGCTCTTCAATGACTGATAGGTGGATTAGTGGTGGTTAATCCACCTAGGAAGAGAGGAGGTGGAAAAGGAAGAGAGGCAGGACAGGGTGATGCCCCTCCTCCTGCGCTATTCAAGGCCCAGAACCTGGGGCAAAGTGTGAGAATTGGAGATGGGGCTGTTACCCTCACTATGTGGTCTTTATGGATTTGCATATGAAATCTAGACATTGATCTAGTTTTAGCTTGAAGGTCTCATCAAAATCAAAGAAAATAGTAGCATCACGACTTTATAATAAAGACAATTTTTCATCTTTTTTCACATCATTAATGAATCAAAATGTTGGCTCTTGGTTTCCACCAATTTTCTGTACTAGAAGCTGATTTTAAAAGCACTGATATTTTATTGACGAAACCTAAAAGCCTTCAAATCATTTAGGAAAACAGATGCAAAAAGATTAAATAAAATTTCTGAATAAGGTTTTGCTCTTCTCTCCTTTGCAGCTACAACGGTGGCATCTGTGTTGACGGTGTGAATTGGTTCCGCTGCGAGTGTGCGTCAGGATTTGCTGGACCAGATTGCCGCATCAGTGAGTGCATGGGAACCGAAGGGAGCTGGAGGCTGGGGTGAGGTGGGCTGGGGCATTGGAAAGAGGGTCAGAGATGAAGGGCCTTGGTAGGGGAGCCTGAGCCGATTGTTTCTGGGTGACAGATTTGGAAGCCTTTTAGGAAAACGGTGTTAACCTTTCCCCTCTGTGCTGAGCTGAGGTCAGAGCTTATGTTGGTCGGGCACTCTCACGTCTCTGACTAGAAAGCTTTTCAGAGAAGATTTTTCAGAAGCAGAGAGGTATCCATTTGGAGATTTTGGGACCAAACTGTGATCATATTGAAAGAAAATAATCTCCTTAAAGATTTTCAAATGAACATTAAAATACACCCAAGATTCAGGTTTTTACAGCCTAGTATGTGACCTTCTACAAATGTAGAGTTTGACTTGTTTTACTTGATCAAAACACTACTAGTTCTTCTAGATTTAATATTCAGTTCTAATCCTGAGCTTATGTCTTTAAAACCAACATTGACTTCATATTTCTGTGATTGTTCTGTATACTTGTTTCCACAGATATAAATGAGTGTCAGTCGTCTCCCTGTGCTGAAGGCTCTACATGCATAGATGAGATCAGTGCCTACCACTGTGTCTGCCCTCCTGGACAAGCTGGACCTCAGTGTCAGCAGTGTAAGTTAAATACAGTGATCCCTTGTTTTTCGCGGGGGTTGCGTTCCGAAAATAACCCGCAATAAGTGAAATCCGCGAAGTAGTTACCTTTATTGTTTTTACAATTATTACACAGCATAATTAAATACTCTACATTGAAACCAAAGAACAAAACCTGTTTTCAGGTCAGCGGATGTGCGTGTGCATCAGTCACGGCCTTAATGTGATCCGGAGTCATGTTATTAAAGCAGTGTCCTCCAAGATTCACAGCTGTATCTACAGCAGAGCCTCCGGCCAGTTTTTTTTCAGCAGGCATTCAAAGTTTCAGTTTCCATCTCCTGAATGGCTGTATTACGTATATTTTAGCCAATCAGGACACAGAACACAATGCACTGTGAAAAAAACTGCACAAAAGCGAGGGTTCAATGTACATCTAAATCGTTTGTGCATTAATTTAAAATCAAGGCTAAAAACTAGTGGCGAGATATTGCAGTGTCTGATTAATGAATTGCATTTTTATCAAGAAGTACATTCTCAATTAAAAAACATTTTGCTGCTGAATTATTAAATAATGAAACATATGAGCTCAACATTATGTGTTTCATGTGTTTATCATATTCTTATTTTTCAACCATCAGATTGGTGTAGTGTTCTTGTCATTCAGATTTCCAGTGTTCGAAGAACTCCTGATCATTCATAGAACATCTATAAGAATATGGACCCTGGGCACTGACATTAGTATTAGCTGCTACATGTTTAGCATTGAGATGTTATTTTATGCTTGAATAGCTTCACTGATGGGCTAACTCATTTTAGCACAATTTATACACAACAATAGTCTTTCCCAGCGACCTATCTGATTAGTTCAGAAGCAGAAACGAACCACCAGTGGGCCCACAGATACAAAAGTTTTGGTTGTGGTACCAATGTAAAGAAAAAAAGCAAGTAATTGTGTTAAAATATTTAACGTTATAGAATATTTTTCGGACTATAAGCCGCTACTTTTTTTCAATGCTTTGAACCATGCAGCTTATAGCCGCATGGTTCAATAATAGCTGCCTTTTATCTTTTCAGTCACGGGACTTGGAAAGTCATGCCGCCACGCTGGCCTGCAGTACCCTCACAGCAGTCACTGGGAGGAGGACTGTAACGCCTGTCAGTGTGTCAATGGCGAAGTTCACTGTTCCAAGGTTTCACCGATGAACCAAAGATTTTTTCCACATATATAGGCTGAGAGCAATTACTGATCCACTTTAAATATTTGAGGCATGTACTAAATCCCTCTAACTGTCCACTTCCAGGTGAAGTGCGGTCGTCGCCCCTGCATCCTCCCAAATGCTGTTTTGCCTTCAGTCACCAGCCATCAGTCCTGTCCTGGAGGCCTTGAGTGTGTGAAGCATCCATTTCTCACATGCTTGTCTCCACCATGTCATCAGTGGGGCGTGTGCTCAACACCTGACCCTCCCACTCCTGAGCATACCCAGTGTGAGCCCCATAGTGGCTACCTGGACAACAGCTGTGCTCACATCACTCTCATCTTTAACAGGGACAAAGTGCCACAGGTACTCATACATAGAGGTGTTAAGATGTTTTGGAAAGCATTAATCAGAGAAACACCCAGTAGATGAGGATTGTCAAAATAATCTATATTAAGACATAATTAATGCTGAAAATATGAATGACTCCAAGAAACTCATCAAAACAGATATAAACTGAAACATTTTCAAGATATTGCCCTTCTTCAGACAGCAGCACTGCAATAACAGAGATCCTTAGAGTCTCCCTTCCCTACTAGAGGTTCACCTGCAGATTAAAGGCTCAGAATAAAACTGAGTACTTGACGCTAGGAGTACCAGCGTCAAGTACTCCTACCTGCAAACCGATACTCCAGATTAATAGCACTGTTCTGCTGGACTTTCCTCCTGTGCTTCACTACGGTGAAGAGGCTAAACCACTCTCCATGCCAGGTGATGGTGGTAATACATCAATAAGTTATTTGCCAATTCCCCAACAAAACAGAGAAGTTAGACAGTGGAAGGGGCTAAAATGTCCATAGATTTCTAGCAAATGTTGCGCTAGGGGTGCCCAAAGTTGGTCCTCGAGGGCCACCATCCTGCATTTTTAGTTCTCTCCCTAGTGGTAGTAACAACCTCTCAGCATGTCAATGTTCTACTTAGGCCTCTAATGAGCCATCATTTGATGCAGGTGTGCTAAACCAGAAGAGAACTAAAATATGCAGGATGCCGGCTTTTGAGGACCAACTTTGGGCACCCCGCGCTAGACTTTCGTTGTCCATCATTTTAAAAAACGGTGGAAAAAGAAATGTCATAATCTAATTTTACCATGAATTTTTAAAACGTCATTTAATTGCATTTACCATCACATTACCATCAAACTGAATGCATTTCACTTATCTCTGCAGTGACAAAGTTTTGAAATCACTTCACCAACTGAAGTGATCAGAAGTCGGCAAGACTCTCTGAACGCTACCTGATCTTGCAAACACTCCAAGCCTCTGGTCCATAACTCTTCAACACGCCGCTGTTTGCTCTCAGATTGTGTCCAGAAATGATACTGTTATCATCTCTGTTAGAAATTATTCTTATACCGATTGATTTAGTGACCTCAGCCATGTTCTGTGTGTGAATTTGAGACCAGGTGTGTGTAATCACATAGGATACAAGTCTGTTCTCTGTGCTTGGTTAAGCCATCAAGCAAGGGGAAACCCAACCTTTTATTTTAATTAAGCCTTTACTGTTTTTGTTCTTAGACCATCATTAGAGTAAACAGTGTAACTTCTACCATTTTTAGATTTTATCATCTGGGATGTGTGATTAATTGGACCAGAGCAGTGGAGCTGCTGCACATTTATTTGCTGTGCACTGCGCTTGTTAGTCTGATGGACATCTGCTCTTTGATTTATTTCCTTCTTCTACACCATAAGCTACCTACTCCTCTATTTAGACTATAGCAAGTCACAACTTGATCATGTATTCTCTTTTAGTCTTCTCTGTGTATTTGTCAGTTTATAAAATGCGCCACAAAAGCCCGACCCACCATCAGGCTAATAATTTTGGCTCGACTGACCTGGATTTCCTAATCTGAAACCACTGTAATTTAGACATTTTGACAATGTTTTTACTAATCTACCTACTTTGTGTGTGTGTGTGGCAGGGCACTGCTGTAGAGAACATCTGCTCTGAGCTGAGATACCTCCCTGTGACTCAGATGCTGGCTGTGGACCGAACACTGATCATCCTCTGTGATTTGTCCTATTATACAAGAAATGCTGTGGAGGTTGCCATGGTAATTACTACACATGCTTACCCTAACACTTATATTTTCACTATTCAGGAAACACTACACTCTTCAGCCAAATATGAGATGTTAAAATGCTTCATAAGCAAGACTGCCAAAAACAGCCATATGAATTTTACATTTTAAACTTGAGATGCACCAAACAGAATCAAGTGACCAATTCAGCTAGTTTGTGTTTTAAGTTCCAACCTACTGATGCTGATTTATCTATAAAAACCAACATTAATATAAGATTAGTCTTCAAATAAGTTCTTTCCAGCCTTCCTACTCCTAGAAGGAGTAGGAAGGCCACTTGTCCAGTGGTGGCATTTTTTGTGTTGTGGCAGCAGAAGCAGCAGTAGCTGTGTATGAGAGAAGTTACAGTGAAACAGGACTTGGTTATAAGCAATTAGCACAGGTAGCACGGCTGGCTAAATGTGGATTCTGAACTTACTTAACCCTTGCATGTAGAAATGGGGTCCAATGGACCCCACACACATAAAACTTGTATCATTTGCCATAGTCCTCTACATTTGCCTCAGTCCTCGCACGCACAAGGGTGAAATAAGTACAGGGATTAAATAAATGTACAATGTCCAGGGTTTCCCCCAGAAAACTTGCTAAGCCCGGTGGTCAGGGCGTTGAGGCGGCCCACCGGTGGTCAACCGTGTTTTTGTATTAAAAGATGTTGACAGGAAATGTAAAAGTATTACTGTTTAATTATATGTTACGGGAAAAGATCGCCAGTGAAATGCTATTTAAACCCACAACTAGTCTAAAAACAACAAATTTGCACTTCTGTTTAATCCAAATTAAGTCAGTGGCTCCATCAGGCCCCCAAGGGCTTCAGTGGCCCCATAAATGCTAATATATTAAAACAGACCACAGATACAAATGTAATACTTGTTTATTGAGATTATCAATGCTGTTAAATTTTATTCAATTGTTTAGGCATACATAAATTAAATGATTTTAAATTGTTTAATATTTAAATACAAGAACAAGGAACAGTATTTTAATTGAAAAATCTCAAGGTACACCACCAACCAAAAATGTAAACAAAGATACTCTGTAGCCACCTATGTTACATATATAGTCATTCTTATCAAAGTGTCTTGAATAGGAATCAAATAAACAAAAATGTATTTTTATCACATTTTGCATTTCTTATTTCAAATTGCACGTAACATGTCCACTTCAAAAATACATTTGAACAGTGTCACAACACTGTGGTATTAAATTTAAAGAAGTTGTAGAAAACTTCAGTGTTTTACAAACTAATCCACAAGCATTATTTAAGCTGTAATACAGAAAATCATTCTAATTCTGAAAGAAGCAATGATATTTGGGAAAGATTTCACTGTTAGAATATGAAGATTTGCATGTACAAAATGTCAATATCTGTATATTTTACCCATCTAGTGTGAAACCTGTGCATGTTTGGATGAAAACAGCTGATTTCCTGGCAGAAATTGAAGACAGACAAAGCTCTTCCTCAACAGCTCTCAGTCTCTCTCTGGTTTTGTTTTTATAGTAACCAGGCTTGAGAAGCTCACTTCACACAGACATGTTGTGGGAAATGGACCCATGTTCTTTATAACTACTGCTGAGCTTCACTGTCTTTTCCATCACCGTCGTCAGTCTTGCTAGATACGATGCTCTTACCGCTACCTGTAACATTCATGCATCTCTTGTTTTAATGTAAAATGCTCTGTACCTACTGCTACCTAGTGGTAAGAAAATTACATGATTACGCCGCTAGTCACTACTAACCATGGTTTCGTTCACACCAAGCTTAAGTGCAGCGGCTTTATTTCCCTCCTGTACTGTCAGATCGACAGTCCTCAACTTAAAAGCTGCATCATACGAGTTTGAAAACATTTCAACGTCGTGCCTGCTGCTAGCATGTGGCTGTTCTAAATGAAAATTAACGCGTTCTTCTTTGATTTACAATTTTGACTTCTAATGATTCACTTCCTGCTAGAGAGCCCCCTGGTGGTTGAAGAAAAATACACAGAAAAGCCGCACCGGGCTACAATGGTTCAAAGTTTAGGAAAAATGTAGCAGCTTATAGTCCGGAAAATACGGTACCATGGGTGAAATTTAATAATTTCCACGGCACACCTGACGATCACTCACGGCACACTAGTGTGCCGCGGAACAGTGGTTGAAAAAACACTGATCTAGACAATGCATTTGATATGGTTTGATGCATCGTGTAACTGGAAAAATAATACTAAAAAATAATAAAATAATGTAAAATCAGCGTTAAGCGTGAACCTGCATGATCAGGTTAGCGCTGCTCGTTATCCACAAACGCTCCGGCCAACCGGGACAACAGACATGAACTTTACAGGGAAGACAGACAGACAGACAGAGCGAGCCACACGCTGGGCAGCGTGTTGAGATGTAAACACCGCATATAATTGTTCGTTCACAAAGATAAATCATTCTCACCACTCCACAACACGCAACTGAATTCGCTACAACGTATTCCTGCGGTTCACATGGAGCTGCGCAACCAGAGCTAACGCGGCAAGTTTTAAACTCTTACCTAGAGTTCTCCAAAGGATCATAATTCCTTACAGTAGGTTGATGTAAATATCCATACAGGTCACTCAGCCTGTGTCCAGTTTGAGTGAAAGGAGGCGCGCGCGATCCCGCTGAGGTAAAGCAGCGGCAGCGCGCGAGGCAAAGCGCAGAGGCGCCAGCTGTGTGATTGGTCCGCGCTGTCTGGTTTAAATGCATATATAAACCTATCCTTTATGTAACCCACGTTAAAATCTGACAAATAGGAATAAATAGTTGCTCATGTTAAAATCTGAATAAATAGGAATAAATAGCTGCTCAGTTAAAATCTGAATAAATAGGAATAAATACTTGCCCATGTTAAAATCTGACATAAATAAGAATAAATAGCGGATTAAAAGTCTGAACAGAGAATAACGTCGCTGCCCCTTTAAGGAACCAGCGTCACAGACGCGACGCCTGGGTGACGCTGCGGTGCACAAACCAGAGGGAGAGAGCAGAGGAGGAATCGGAGGAAAAGAGCAGTTGATTGATTAACGGAAAAAAAGTTAATATTATAGTTAAGAAGACATAATTTACCTGGTCGGAAACTGACGGGGATTTATGAGAACTAAGTTACATCGGTTTTGGTCAGGGTTTTTTTGTTCGGTTGGAAGCTCGGTCGGAGCGAAGATTGGTCTGCCGTGTGCGACGTCCACATTCACAGACGGGATTCAAGATGGCGAGCCAGACCTAGACCTTCAATTCACCTTCTCCGTCATATCAGGGAGGGACTCTCCTGCGTATGATAATAGACCCTTTTCACAGTGACGTCAGACAATGGCCGCCATAACTCAAACCTGGGTATCTTTACTTCCGGTGTGATTTTGCCTTGGGAACCAAGCTGAAAAATTCCCGCATTCTCATAATCTTAAGGATATAATAAAAGGTAAGTTTAATAATAACAGCATTTAAGTGTTAGATAGCTGTTATTAATCATTGTAAAATCACCATTCTCTAACTGTGTATAAAATAAACAGCCTCCGATCGGAGAGTAAACCACCTAGCAGCAGCTTTAGCCACATTTAGGAAAAAATATACTCTCTGTCAGCGCTGTAACGTTTAGAGGTTCACTTTCTGTATTTTATAAAACAGTGTTTACGTGTTAGATAACCGTTATTAGTCATTGTCAATTTACCATTCTCCAACAAGCCTCCGATCATGAGTAAACCAGCTAGCAGCAGCTTTAGCCACAGTTAGGAAACATATACACCGCCGCCTGTCAGTGATGTAACGTTTAGAGGTTCATTTTCTGTATTAATGGAAAATAAAGGACATAAAAATAACTTTAATCTGATTACTGGATTTGAAATACGAGCTCGTTAGATTATTCGTTACCGGAAAAAGTGGTCTGATTAGAGGAAGGCATTACAAAGCAGCGGCGGGACCGGACATCTCTGCTTATAACAAACAAACCCCTATTTTATGGGATGAGTGGCAACTCCAGTCTATAATTTAAGAATCTGATCAAGATTAGAGCCTAAAACGTTATAGTTCAAAAACAGTAAAAAGTTCTGGTTAAGGAACAGTTATGTCACGTAGTTAGCTAGCTAACAAAATTCACTAATGCTAAGCTAACGGTTACGCAAAACAAAAATACCTACCTTCATAGTCAAACAGGTATTGTTCGGTGAAGAATTTCTAGCCTTTGTCTAATTTAGATTTTATTGTCAGAGAAAATTGGTTTGCAAATCGTGATCTATCTTCAAATCTTATTTTAGGCAAATGTTTTAGAGACTGTGTAAACTCCATGCTCCGGTGTTCTGTCTGATCAACATATGCTGTCAGATATATACATATATATAAATATCTAAATCTCTCTTTCTATATATATGTCTCTATATAGATATACATAGATATATATGTGTCCATTTTACATATAGATATATGAAATAGACAACTTTATCGTTACTTACTATGTACACCGGAACTAAGGATACACAGCTTCGAGCCAAAACGGAGGTTGTGTGACGTCATGTGAAAAGGGTCTATTCGCTGCTGGAGCGGTAGGAACTTCAGGAACTAGTTCAAACCGAACAGGATTAAGAACTGATTTAAGAACTGGTGAAATTATTATTATTTTTCTGGACTGAATCAAAACTGAAGCTTTTCATTGAACCGAGAACCTGAACTCACATTTGGACTTGAACTTGAACTTAAAGTGTCATACTTAGATTTTCATATGTTATGTCTCTGAATGTGAATTGAATAATTGTGGTCCACTTTGATTTGTTTGAGGGCATTTCCTTACCTGTGAAAGAAAAAAAAACGAGTTAACTCAGAGAAAAAATAGGAATCCTAAAATAGGTGCAATCTAAGAAAAGGAGACTGTCTAACTTAAATTAGTTTGACTAAAATAACCTAGGAAAAGGAGACTGGTCTAACTAAATTAGATTAGTTTTACTGAAATAAGCTAGGTGAACTAATGAGTAAAAAGAAGTGATACACTTTTCTTTTTCTTTTTTTTAGGGGGTTTTGTGTATTGTGTTTCATGTGTGTTTTGCATTCAGTAAATTGCCGGCTTTTTGCATTTAAAGCAGCGGTCTCTGGTGTTGTTATTCTTGCTTCCCAACTCCTTAGAGCCTAGAACTGGTCCAGTAGCGCAGTTAGCCGTGTGATACCGGTGCTACATTTAGGAATAAATCTGCTCTGCTAGTGAAATGCTAAGAGCAAAAGAGACGCTTGCAGCCCGGCTTTAAAAACAAAAAAAAAACGATTTTTGTTTTATTTCATTTTCTTTTAATTTTCCTAGAAACGTAAACAATTAACTTAGCCTGGCGGCGGGGCTAGTAAAGCATGGCGGGCTGTCAGGCTTATAATACACTGGGGGAAACCCTGATGTCCTACTTTTACTATTTTTCTTAAACATTGCTTATGTAACAGTTATGGGCTTTGCAGCTAACTGGCTACAAGAGCAGCATCAGAAGATGGTTCTTTAAGGAGTCTGAGGTGTGAATGAAGACAAGAAGCAATGGTTTTAGTTTTGGTGTATATATTAGTGATTTGGGGGAAAAAACAACAGACAATTACAAATGCACAATGAGACAAATTAACTCAAAATAAATCAATTCCAAGATCATAAAGTTCTTGTCCTTTTTCCTTAGCTCACCATCCTTGGATTCAGATGAGGATCTGATCCATCAAGAGAAAAAAAAACCCGACCTAAAAGGCCAGAGAACCCATTAAGTGTTTTATCAAAACCAAGTACGTGCAAACATACAAATTCAATAAATATCAAATTCAAATGCAATTATTAAATGTCTAATAATTAAACTAAACATTTCAATCAGGTTAAATCAACCATAATTTAATATTCATATTTCAAACGAATCAATTTAAAGTTAAAATCAAAGTTCACTTTCAAAATATCAATCAAGGAAAATAAAATAAATTAACTCAAATACTCAAGCAGAATGGGGAAAAGAAAAGTAAATTAAATAAACAAATATATTGCACAATATCAACTTAAAAGTAGCTACATCCTATTTTAATCAATTCCATTACAGAATGCCAGAGCTTGCATAAAACCAGCGATTATGTTACCTTTGGGAAGAGAGTGGGACATACTAGACTGCGATCAGCTGTGACAATCTTGGTGATGGCCCAGGTAACAACACCAACAGTTCTAATAAAACAATGCTCCAATGAGCAATCGAGCAGAAATTTCATGCTAAAACAATACTGCTATCACACAAACAAACTCACCAAAGGATCAAATCAGTAGATGCAAAGATTTTGATGAATTGTTAGGAAGACGCCAAACAGCCGGCCACAATCACAGTGGAACAGGTGATGTAGTTCAAATTGTGCGCTGGAGGCGGGGCTTTAAATAAGTTGCAGAGTTTGGGGCAAAACAGGAAGTGAGCCCGCAAAAATAAAAGTATTTACTAATTGACTAATTGCGGGTTACACTTAGCTTGCCACAAAAAAATTCCAGAAAAATTAGAGCAAAACATTAGAGCAATTCTTGATGTCCATCCATCCATCCATTTTCTGTACACCCTTGTCCCCAGTGGGGTCGGCAGGGGTGCTTTTGCCTATCTCCAGCGAACATTTTGGGCAAGAGGTGGGGTCACCCTGGACATGTTGCCAGTCTGTCCAGGATGTTGATGTCATCCTCCTTTAATTAGATTTAAAAAAAATAAAAAGGAATAAGAGCAACAGGCAGGAGAATAAATTTAGTTTCAGCAATTTCTGGATGAAATGTCTATTTTGCTTGGAAACACCTTAGAAAGTAAAATGTCATATCTCTGACATGTTCTCTTTTTTTCTCCTTAGAATCATTGCTTCTTAGCAATTGCACCATTCACAGATTTTATAGTTCTGCTGATACAGATTTTGTCTCTAAGAACTATGAATAACAAAAGACTTCTGTTTCTGTTTTCATTATGAAAGCCTAGGAAGGCAGCTTTGAGAAGCTGATGTAGGAAAGGTAGTGGTGAGCTTGATCCACTGCAAGGCTTTACAAAAAACACAACAGATAGAAGAATACTAGAGGTGTGCCGATCGATCGGTCACCGATCATAATCGGGCCGATTTTCGTGAAAAAGTGCATGATCGGTGATCGGCGATCATTGGCTCTTTTACCGATACCGATCACCTGCTTCTCATTTCGCAGCCTGCTTGTGCAGCTGGTCTCCTCTTTCCTTCACACTGCGCAAACGCGCAACAACAAATCCTAAGCGATGTGGAACTATAATGCACTGAGTGAATGGGGAAGTTTGCGTGTTGCGGCGGAAAATTGAAGCACGTCAAAATGCATCAACACAACGAAGCTAATACGACATAAAAACAGTGCCATACTTGACGGAGGTTGGCTACATCGAGGCTCACTGCAGTAAAACAGACATACGGAGGATCTGATAGCAGGTAAAGCAGCGCACAGCTACAAACACTCACCCGGATTAGCATGACGGTCAGAAAGCTAAACAAATAACCCGCGAAATTATTTAAGTCTTCGAGCTGCGATGTAAGACGCTGGTTCTGATCTCCCTGTTGAACCGCTGCTACGCTACAGGTAATAATATCTGACAGACGGAGCTTCGCTTCTGCTCCACCTGGTAGTGACTCTCACACCGAACCTCTGCTTAAAGCTGCAGCATCTAACTTAAAAAAAAAAACATTTTACATACGTATTAAAACTCGCTGTCCTAACATGAGACAGATAATCTCTAAAAAAAATAATCGATCTCCTCCCTGATCTGCATAATTACTCCGCTCAGTCAGAAACAGCCAATCAGAGCTAGCAGTAATCAGCTAGCCGCCATGCTATCAGGAAGTTTTCATTCAGTAACTCTGGATTGTTTATTGTAATGGAACCTGTTTTTGCCTTTGAATGTTAAGTTTTATACTTGAACTTCTTGGCAATGTTGAGAGGTTTTATTTTGGCTCTTTGTATTATTTAGCCTCTTCAGAGCCTTCATATGTTATCAGTCTGTTAAAGATAGTATTATCAATAGCAGTACAATTTGCACAATGCCTGTTTTGTTTAGTTTTCTTCTTGGAAAAAGTTATTAAAAACAAGTTTTTGTCTAAATTAAGGTGAATTCATGGTTCCTTTTTCCACATAATGTAACCGGTAGTGTTTATGATAAAAAATAAATAAATAATAATTATGTGATCGGTATCGGTGATCGGTATCGGTGTATCGGCCCTCATGGGTGATCGGTATCGGTATCGGCAGGAAAAAAGCTGATCGGCACATCTCTAAAGAATACCTATGGTTGATGTGGGCTCCTGTTGCACCAGAATGCTAGCAGTTCAAGGCTTCTTTTAATAAGTAACTACAAGTCAGAGTTTATGTCAAATGCTTGTGTAGTAGATAGGGGAATGATGCACAGACGTTTTATGAAGGTTTCTGTTTTTATGAAGGTTTCTGTAATATATAAATAAAATCAAATATTTTCACTCAAATCCCAGGCAGATTTATATTTTACATTATGATCTTTGTTCTCTTATTGAAAATAATACAGGCAAAAACTGATTGTTTTTATTTACATTTGTACAAAAGAAATTGAAGTCCAAAATTGTTCATATCTTTGCTGGCTATAGCAATAATACAATGCTTAATTGTACACAGTTTGTCTCCACTAAAATCTCTGTAGCTCAGAAAGTCTTCTTGTTATCTCCCTAATCTTTTCTTCTGTCCATAGACTCTCTATCAGGTTGAAGTCGGGATTCTGGCTAGGCCAATCCAAACGTATTACTTCACTGCATTAGCAGTTTTAGCCTCTGCTACTCTATGTGTTATTCCTAGTTTTCTTCACTACATTGTAAAAATCTTGTCTTGTTTTGATGAACCCAGTGTTCATCAAACATGGGCTTTGATGAACACTGGGTCAGATTGGTGAATGGCTACACAGCTAGCTGCAGCACATCCTGATGTAGCAATGACTGTCTGTGTAAAATTCAGTCTACCGGCAACTGATATACAACACTACAACCTTGTGTTGTATGAGCATGTTGCTATAATGTTAAAATCCCTTATTATCAGTTTGTATTGCTAACAACAGTAACATAGGGTTGCCACCTTTCAGAAATCAAAATAAGGGATGCCCACGAATGGACGTTCTAGTCTCATGGGGGGGAGAGGGGGGAGGACTGCGGTGGCAGCGTGTCGGTTGGTCTGTGTAACCCAGAAAGCAGTTGGGCACAATATCGCAACACCAACACCGTGACTGAAACAATGGCTGGGGCAGCCTACCATATAAAGTATTCGGGGACCACTACTTTATTATTACACATCCACATTTGTGGAATACGGATGTGTAATCCATATTCTACAAATGTAGCGGTTCAATACGGGACGCTACATTTAACAGCCAAATACGGGACTGTTCTGTATTTTAAGGGACGGGTGGCAACCCTACAGTAACAGTTAGCCTGCTCACTGAACAGTTATCTGTGTTTTTTGTCTGCTAGTTTTTTTTTTATTTCCTTTATTTAACCAGATGAATCCCATAGAGATCTAGATCTCATTTTCAAGAGGGACCTGGGAAGAAGTCTGCGATACACAGCAACCTCGTTACAAAATAAAACTAATTAATACAATTAGTTGAAAATAGAATCAGCAAACCCTTTTGATTTCTTTCTTCCCAGTAGATTCTTGGTATTTTTATTTAACCCAGTGTCAGTCTGTCAGACAGTGAGCCAGATCAGCATGGCTTAGAAGTGTGAGAATGACCTGCTAACTTCCTGAAGAGAAACAAAGAATGTTGTTTTTTACTCAATCAAACAAGGAGTACAGCCACTCTTTTTGTCTATTGCTTGCATCAATTCAACTACACAACACTAAGCTAATCCTCCTCAGTTCTCCATAGCAGTTTTACCCACACCTTATGAGGCAATTAACTCCACCTATGCTCTCAGCAGGGAATGGGAAGAGCTCCAAAACCTGCCAGATGTCAGGAGTAGAATCTCCTCTGTTCAGACAGATGAATAGGATTTTTCTTCTCTTCTTCTCTTTCTCTTTGTTGTATTACATATCCTCTGGTAAAATGTTGACCATTTTAAAGTAGGCTTGTGTTTACACACTAATTATGTTTACATACCGCTGCCTGACCTTCCATAAATTGTTCACTTTTTTTCAATGTGATCAACTAGATTTTTCTGCATTATAATTTGAATAAGATTTAATTTGAATTGAGTTGAATTCCATATAATTGAATGTGAAGAGAAGTAACAAACCACTAATTAAATCACATTTAATGATTGGTTGGGACAATAAACAGAGCAATTTTGGAAGTGTTGGCAAAATTACAGTGAAATACAACGTAAAATGTGCAGAAACATAGCGCAAAGTATACTAAATAATTGGTAATTATAGTGTTTACATTGTCCCTTATTGAGAGGGCTAAATATAATTGAAATATTTGTTACCTTCAATAATAAAAGCTTAAGTCTATCAAAGCAGAGCTAGAACTAAGTATGGAGAAGCAGCATTCATTTACAAGGAATAACAAGGCAGTTTATTGTGATTTAGTCCAAGTAATGAAAAGAACAAACTGATTTTTCTTCTTATTACTTTATTTATACCCTCATCATCCATACCAACTACCTACAATAGCCTATTTTGCACTGCACAGCCGAACCCAGGCCAGCCTGGCTTCAAAGCTCAGCCCAGTATCTTTGTATTAGCACTTCCAACCCGGTCCCACCCCACTTGCTGGAATCCCAAGGTTTGGAGTCAGCTCTTCATTGGTGCACTAACTGCAGGGGGGTGGGACAGAGACAAATTATCTTCCAGCTTTCTCAGTCAGAGGATCTTGACTTCTCAATGTCTGTCATTCTAACATAAAAAAAATCGCGTCGGTCGCCTGTAAGTTTTTAAACTATAATAATGACATGTTTTATTGCATTTTCTTTTCTTTTGATAAAAAATAATACTCTACGAGCTGAATGGAGGATTCACATCATCCCATCACACAGCAAATAAATCAGTTTCAGTTATAAATTAGTTTTATATATATATATATATATATATATATATATATATATATATGTATGTATAAAATTCCCTTCTCACCTTCCACCAGTGGTCTCTCTCTCTGTCATCCTCTGAGCTCGGGTCCTCCAGTATCTTGGCTGTGCCTAGAACTGCACATTTCTAGACTGAGATGTCTGATGTTGCCTGAGATCTGTTTTAGCCACTGCTCCAGTTTGGGGGTGACTGCCCCGAGGGCCCCGATGACCACAGGCACCACTGTGGTCTTCACCTTCAAGGCCTTTTCCAGTTCTTCTCTGAGGCCCTGGTATTTCTCCAGTTTCTCGTGCTCCTTTTTCCTGATGTTGTAGTCACTTGGTATTGCTACATCCACCACAAGGCCACTGTTCTTTATCCACCACCACAATGTCCGGTTGGTTCGCCATTACCATCTTGTCTGTCTGGATCTGGAAGTCCCACAGGATCTTAGCTCGGTCATTCTCCACCACCTTTGGGGGTGTTCCCCACTTTGATCTCGGGGCTTCCAGTCCATATTCTGCACAGATGTTCCTGTACACTATGCCCGCCACTTGGTTATGTCGTTCCATGTACGCTTTCCCTGCCAGCATCTTGCACCCTGCTGTTATGTGCTGGACTGTCTCAGAGGCCTCCTTGCACAACCTACACCTTGGGTCTTGTCTGGTGTGGTAGATCTGAGCCTCTATTGCTCTGGTGTTTAGGGCCTGTTCCTGTGCAGCCAGGATGAGGGCCTCTGTGCTGTCCTTGAGTCCAGCTTTTTCCAGCTATTGGTAGGATTTCCTGATATCAGCCACTTCAGTTATTTGTCGGTGGTACATCCCATGTAGGGGCTTGTCCTCCCATGATGGTTCCTCCAGCACCTCGTCTTCTGTTCCCCATTGCCTGAGACATTCGCTGAGCACATCATCCGTTGAGGCTTTGTCGTTGATGTATTTATGGATCTTTGGATGTTTCATCCTGGACAGTGGCTCTCACACTCACTAGTCCTCTGCCTCCTTCCTTACGGCTTGTGTACAGTCTCAGGGTGCTGGATTTGGGGTGGAACCCTCCATGCATGGTTAGTAGCGTCCGAGCCTTAACATCCGTGGCCTTTATCTCTTCCATTGGCCAGCTAATTATTCCGGCAGGGTATCTGATTACTGGCAAGGCATAGCTGTTTATTGCACGGATCTTGTTCTTGCCATTGAGCTGGCTTCTCAGGACTTGCCTTATTCATTGGAGGTATTTGGCTGTGGCTCCTTTCCTTGTGACCTCATCGAGGTTGCCATTTGCTTGTGGTATTCCCAGGTACTTGTAACTGTCCTCAATGTCTGCTATTGTTCCTTCTGGGAGTGAGACCCCTTCTGTGCGGACGACCTTCCCTCTCTTTGTGACCATCCGGCCACACTTCTCTAGTCCGAATGACATCCCAATGTCAGTGCTGTAGATCCTGGTGTTGTGGATCAGTGAGTCGATGTCTCGCTCGCTCTTGGCGTACAGCTTGATGTCATCCATGTAGAGGAGGTGACTGATTGTGGCCCCATTCTTGAGTCGGTATCTGTAGCCAGTCTTGTTGATGATTTGGCTGAGGAGGTTCAGGCCTATGCAGAACAGCAGTGGGGACAGAGCATCTCCTTGGTATATGCCACATTTGATGGACACTTGTGCAAATGGTTTACAGTTGGCTTCAAGGGTGGTTTTCCACAGCCCCATCGAGTTTGCAATGAAGGCTCTTGATGTTGTACATCTCTAAGCATTCAATGATCCAAGTGTGTGGCATTGAGTCATAGGCTTTCTTGTAATCAATCCAAGCGGTGCACAGGTTGGTGTGTTGGGTTTTGCAGTCTCGGGCGACTGTGTGGTATACAAGGAGTTGGTGTTTGGCTTCTCTGCTGTTTATGCCGATGCCCTTCTGTGCCGTGCTCATGTAATTATCCATGTGTCCGCTTATCTTAGCTGCTATGATGCCTGATATGAGCTTCCATGTTGTAGAGAGACAGGTTATTGGCCGATAGTTGGATGGGACTGAACCCTTTGAGGGATCCTTCTGTATCAGGATTGTGCGCCCTTCAGTTAACCATTCAGGGTGAGTCCCATTTTGTAGCAGCTGGTTCAGTTGAGCTGCCAGTCGCTCATGGAGGGCAGTGAGTTTCTTCAGCCAGTAGGCATGGATCATGTCAGGTCCTGGTGCTGTCCAGTTTTTCATACCCGAGACTCTTTCTTGGACATCTGCCACAGTGATGGATACCGGGGCTTGTTCAGGGAGGTTATATATATATACCTCCCTGAAATCTTGTTCAGGGAGGTGTCAGGGAGTGTGTGTGTGTGTATATATATACACACACACAGTCAGTCACTGACTGTGACTGACTATATATATATATATATATATATATATATATATATATATATATATATATATATATATATATATATATATATATATATATATACAGTGCTGCTTGAAAGTTTGTGAACTAGTTGAGTAGTTTAGATTTTTCTTTATTTTTACCATAATTTTCTTATTTTTTCATCACCAGTTTTTGTATATGAAATGTCAGGTTTATGTTCATCAATTCCATTCATTTGTTTTGAGGAAAATGTGGGAGTTGAAAGCAAACTAAATGAAAAACGGAATCAGAGCATCTGCAAAAGTAAATGAACCACAGCTGCACTGGTAAAGACAATCATGTAAAAGACTCAGGTGAAGCACATGTTAGTGCTTGAGTAATCAATTAAGCAGACCAATCAAATGAGACGTCCTTGGGAAAAGTTTGGAGGTGCACTGGTTAAAAGGGAGACGAAACCAAACAAACCACTGTTGTGTCAAGGCATAAAGACCAGATCAACAATGCCGAGAGGAAGGGAGACATCTGAGGACATCAGGAAGAAGGTGGTGACAGCCCATCAGACTGGGGAAAGCTATAAGACCATCTCCAAAAGATTCCAGCTTCATCCATCCACTGTAAGACAAATCATTTACAAATGGAGGGCACTAGGCCAGTGTTTTTCAACCACTCTTCCGCGGCACACTAGTGTGCCGTGAGTGATCGTCAGGTGTGCCGTGGAAATTATTCAATTTCACCTATGGTACCGTATTTTCCGGACTATAAGCTGCTACTTTTTTCCTAAATTTTGAACCATGCGGATTGTAGCCCGGTGCGGTTTTTCTGTGTATTTTTTCTTCAACCACCAGGGGGCTCTCTAGCAGGAAGTGAATCATTAGAAGTCAAAATTGTAAATCAAAGAACGCGTTGATTTTCATTTAGAACAACCACATGCTAGCAGCTGGCACGACGTTGAAATGTTTTCAAACTCATATGATGCAGCTTTTAAGTTGAGGACTGTCGATCTGACAGTACAGGAGGGAAATAAAGCCGCTGCACTTAAGCTTGGTGTGAACGAAACCATGGTTAGTAGTGACTAGCGGCGTAATCATGTAATTTTCTTACCACTAGATGGCAGTAGGTACCGAGCATTTTACATTAAAACAAGAGATGCGTGAATGTTACAGGTAGCGGTAAGCATATACATATTATAAGGATAGACCCTCATGCATAGACATAATATAAGGGTAGACGCCGCATTGGCTGCTCCGGCGCAGGAAATACGGCGGCCATCTTAGAGCGGTATAAACTCCTACTTTCCTCAATCAAAACAATAGACGATGCCTCAGCTCTGAGGGATATTATTGTTCGGATCTATGGATTATTGATGTGAGGGCTCCACAGACAGCATTTCACAAGTAAGATGGACATATTATTGTGTATATATTGTGATTATATTATATATTAGAATATTACTTTACTGTATTTATGTCCACCGGCGAGATACCAGCTAATATTAGCTGGTATCTCGCCTAGCTGGTATCTGAACCCGGTGTAATACGGGTTCAGCCCCGCTATGAAGACTAACTGAGATTCTGTACATCTAAAAATATTAATTATTCTCTAACATTGACTTAGATTATATGACACAAGAGCATTAGAAATGAAACAATATAACACATATTATAAAACTTATGTGTTATAACATTCACCAGCAAAGTTTACACAGGTGGTAAAGACTATTATTTATATGTAATTCTTTCACTAGTAAGATACATCCCAAATCTTCCGTTTTTGTTTTGAAAGTTTCATAAAGACACGATGTGAGGAAGAAGAGGGAGAAATCTATAAAGAGAGACGAATTCACAGGATGGATCTCATCAGATTTTGGACTTAATCTCAGCTGCTGAATCTCTGAAGCTAGAAGTCGGCAAAAAAAAAAAAAAAAAAATATATATATATATATATATATATATATATATATATATATAAACATATATATATATATATATATATATATATATATAAACATATATATATATATATATATATATATATATAAACATATATATATATATATATATATATATATATATATATATATATATTCAGTATTAATTATTTATTTGTGCCATTATGAATCTTTATTTGTGTTGTATAGTTATTTAAATATGTATTGATATTACTAAATAATTTATTAAATAAATTATGAACGGCTGTGTGCTTTGTAATATGCTCTTTATACATCAATATCAGAATATTCCATTCCTATTCTATTGTTTTAGCCACTAAGCATATTTAAATACTTAAATAACTTAAATAACATACTTAAATAATACAATTGTTTATAAATGTAGCTTTGATAGATGTTTGAATATGGTTTCCAGTAACAAAAAAGCGTGTTATGATCGATTAAATGCGCTGATCCGTCACTGTGCCTGTTAAACACATAGGACCGAGTGGAGTGGTATACCGCTCCAAGATGGCCGCCCTAAATCTCGTCAGCGACAATAGGCGACAGCTGGGCATGAGGCGTCTATCCTTATATTATGTCTATGCCCTCATGGACCGCTCTCGCCTATTGTCGCTGACGAGATTTAGGGCGGCCATCTTGGAGCGGTACTCCACTCCACTCAGCGTTATGTGTTTATCAGGCACAATGACGTATCAGCGCATTTAATCAATCATAACACACTTTTTTGTTACTGGAAAACATATTCAAACATCTATCAAAGCAACATTTATAAACAATTGTATTTTTTAAGTATGTTTTTAATACATAGTTCAGCATATTTAAATATGCTTAGTGGCTATAAGAATAGAATAGGAATGGAATATTCTGATATTGATGTATAATGAGCATATTACAGAGCACACAGCCGTTCATAATTTATTTAATAAATTATTTAGTAATATCAATACATATTTATATAACTATACAAACACAAATAAATAATGATTAACACTGAAGAATATATATTGGATACATGTTTATATGTATCCAACAACAATGTACAGACAGACAGACAGATCTATCTATCCGTCTCTCTTTATAGATATCTCCCTCTTCTTCCTCACATCGTGTCTTTAGGAAACTTTCAAAACAAAAACGGAAGATTTAGGATGTATCTTACTTTTGACAGAGTGAAAGAATATAAATAATAGTCTTTACCACCTGTGTAAACTTTGCCGGTGAATGTTATAACACATAATATAAGTTTTATAATATGTGTTATATTGTTTCATTTCTAATATAGGCCCTTATGTCAGATAATCTAAGTCAATGTTAGAGAAGAGCTATGTCTGTCTTCAATTTCTGCCAGGAAATCAGCTGTTTTCATCCAAACATGCACAGGTTTCACACTAGGTGGGTAAAATATACAGATATTGACATTTTGTACACCCAAATCTTCATATTGTAACAATCTTTCCCAAATATTATTGCTTCTTTCAGAATAAGAATTATTTTCTGTATTCCGGCTATAAGAATGCTTGTGGATTAGTTTGTAAAACACTGAAGTTTTCTACAACTTCTTTAAATTTAATACCACAGTGTTGTGACACTGTTCAAATGTATTTTTGAAGTGGACATATTACGTGCAATTGGAAATCAGAAATGTAAAATGTGATAAAAATACATTTTTGTGTTTATTTGATTCCTATTCAAGACACTTTGATAAGAATGACTAATATATATAATATATGCGACTACAGAGTATCTTTGTTTACATTTTTGGTTGGTGGTGTTCCTCGAGATTTTTTTAATTAAAACAGTGTACCTTGGCTCAAAAAAGGTTGAAAAACACTGCACTAGGCATCACTGCAACTCTGCCCAGATGTGGACGGCCATCAAAACTTTCACAAAGAAGCACCAGAAAAATAATAATGCAGGTAAAGGCCAACCCTCGCATCACCTCCAGAGAGTTGCAGACCTGTCTGTCAGCGTCTGGGATAAATGTACATGCGTCTACAATCAGGCGAAATATCAATAGACATGGCATTCATGGGAGAGTTGCTAGAAGGAAGCCTCTGCTCTCAAGAAAGAACAAAGCTGCACGTTTAAAGTTTGCCAGAGAACACTTGGACAAACCAGAGGCTTTCTGGAAGTCCATTCTCTGGACGGATGAGTCCAAAATTGAATTATTTGGCCACAATCACAGGCGCCATGTTTGGAGAAAAGTAAACACTGAATTTAAAGAGAAGAACCTCCTCCCAACAGTGAAGCACGGTGGTGGAAATGTGAAAGTCTGGGCCTGCTTTTCTGCCTCTGGACGGACCTGGACGACTCCATATTATCCAGGGAACCGTCAATTCCCAGGGCTATCAACAAATTCTTGATCAGAATCGCTTGCCATCAGTCAGGGAGTTGAAGCTGGGACGGAAATGGATTATGCAACAAGACAATGACCCAAAGCATTCCAGCAAAAGTACCAAAAAATGGCTTAAGAGAAAGAAGATTTGCACTCTGGATTGGCCCAGTCAAAGTCCAGACCTCAATCCCATAGAAATGCTGTGGCAAGATCTGAAACGGGCAGTACATGCCAGATGTCCCTCCAACATCTCTCAACTGACAGAGTTCTGCCAGGAGGAGTGGACAAAAATCCCAAAAAGCAGATGTGAGACACTTGTTTGTGGTTACAGAAGACGTTTAGTTGAAGTAATGGCTGCAAAAGGCGGTGCCACAAGGTACTAACTGAAATAGTTCACATACTTTTGCACTTGGCAGATTTTCTGTCTTTGACAGATAAAATACTTTTGTTGAATAAATAATAAAAAGATGCATCTTTTTTGTCTTTGTGTTCCTTATCTGGATGGTCCGCATTACAATTTGAGCTTTGGATGTTCATTTTACATGATTATTATAATTTTTCTTTAGAAAACAATGGCCATGTTTGGATGGTTCACAAACTTTCAAGCAGCACTGTATATATACTGACTGTGGTCCCAGTGACTGACTGCATAAAAATAATAAAATTCAATAATTACACCCAAGTCATTAAAAACTGTTTCATGTCTTTTTTTATGTCTCCTTCTCTGCAGTCTTTTGAAATGGATGGACAATTGAAGGACAACGACTGTGGCTATATCCAGAATGCAGCAGCTGCCATTACTAGTGCATTGTCCAAATACCACAACAGCACCATTCTTCAAGCTGTAGTGGAGGCCAGAGTGGAGATGCAGGCTGAATGTCGAGCTGAAGGTGAGTCTAACTTCCATGGCAAAACTGATTTTTTTCTTCGTTCTGCTCTTTATCAGTGCCAGTATTCTGTACAAGCCACAGGTCCAGGGTGTTATAGAAATCAAAAATAAAATGATTCTTGGTAGAAGATTAATAGGATAAAACATGGAAAAACAAAAGAAAAACTGTGAACCCAGCACTGTGATATGTTCCAAACCATTAATAGAAACACTTACATGATTGTAATTAGAAGTTTAATGTGTGAATAGGTGCTTCATTGACTTATTGACAATTCAACAATAATTTCACTCTCTGGCTGCATCTCTACTGACTTCACTGACAAAGCTAGCTTATTAAACACTGCGGTAGAACGACAATGTTCTTGTCGGTGTGAGGAGCTATCCACCAGCTGTCTTCATGGTGAAAAAAGTGATATGAGCTGTTTGTTTTCAATGGGCATATTAGCAAACATTTTTAAGAAACAGCATGTCGAAATAAGTAATCAGAAGAAGTAATGAAAGAGCTTTTAACATTGTACTGTGACTATATCTGTTAGTTAAAAATTATGTAACTTGGAGCATTTTAAATGTTGGAATTCTCTTTTGAAATCTGTGTGAAGTTGGAATCTAAATCACAAAAGTTGGTTCTATTAAAGACTATTATAAGTTCCTCCATAAAACAGTCAACCAATAAAGTCTGATGAAATTTGACTCTTTCACTAGAAGAAATGTAAGCTGACTTGTAACAATTCTTTTATTAAGCTAAAAAGTTATGCTTGCTACTGTAAAAAATATTTTTGCTACATGCTAAACTGCAATAGAGGAAATTGTGCCTTTAAACAAAAATACACACTAGAATGCGTTAATATTTTATGTTTTAAGTGTGCTGTTTTAACTAAATTAAGCTCTGTATTTTTTTCCATTGATGAAAATAATGCATTTACATACATTTGAAACTTGAACAGACAACTTATTTATTTGGTTTAAAAAAAAATGTGTTGTGTTTTTTTGACCAAAACATTAAGTTGTCTGACAACAGTTTAATGGCTCCAGTACTATTGAATATGAAATATTCTGGTTTGGAGCATTCTGGGATTTTAGTTAAAAATACACAGTGATTTAGTTCTTCTATAGTTTTTTTATTATTATTATTTCCTTTATTTAACCAGGTAAATCCCGTTGAGATCTAGATCTCATTTGGACCTGGGCAGAAAGAGGGACCAGTTGCATTCTATGTTGCAACTGGTTAACAATTAGCCACTAATAATCGCAAATTCAGCACCTGCTCCTGAGCTTCTCAAAGGGCTTTCATCATTTTTTAATCAAATTTGATCATCTCTTTCTCAAAATCCAAAAAACTTTGTGATTAAAACTGAACTGAAACAAAGATCAATATAAAGATCACAGTTTGTGATTTTCAAACCTTTACTATTTGTAACCAAAAAGTTAAGGATGTGTTTTAGTTTTTTTAACAATATAGTTAAAATCTCATCTGCCTGCGAATAGGGTGTATTTTTATACCCCTACAAACCCCTTTAATTGCATGTAGATAAATGTTTTAAGTCAACTTCTAATTCTAAAATGTTTTATATCATTCTTGTTAAGGTTATTTAGTCCCTGTGCTTGGAGTTGTCTTCAGCCTCCTCTGGGTCTTCTGCCTTGTTGTCTGTGTTTGGTGGACCCGTAAAAGAAAGAAAGAGCGAGAGAGAGCCGCCCTGTCCGAAGACACCACCGTTAACAACCAGCTGGAGCCCCTGCGGAGCAATACCCCAAAAGAAAACCGAGACAAAGACATTCAGTACGAATGCAAGAAATTAATAGGCCCCTCCGACAGGACATGTGATGAGGCTGATGAGGAGGAGCAGCAGCTGGAGGAAGATGAGGAGATGGTCTTGGGATTGGGGGACAATTGTTTGTCTCACAAGTGTCCCATAGTGGGAGCTCAGGACAGGAGCACCATCATAAAGGCAGAGGTAATGTGCATGACACGCAGCGGCCCAGTGAAGGCACCGCATCGGACGGCATACAACCCCAAAGACAACCGATGTAAAAACCTGAATGCAGCCAAGTTTAGCGAGGACATTACAGACCTCTGTGTGTGAACAAATAAATTCAGCGTCACAGACTTTAAAACTTTTGCACCACAAATGAAGACTGCAGATGCTTTCATTTTCTGCTGAGTTTATAATGCCTTATTGTCTTATTATGTCTTTTATTTGCAGCTGGAGGCTTTTTTAAATCAAGAAAGAAACTTATAAAACGGCATGAAAAAAACAAGTGCTTCAGGGATTATGGAGTCCACAAGCTTCACTTTTTGGTTCAAAACATTACAGGGAAGCTGAAGCTTTCTGTTTTTATCATTAAGGTAGCTGACTGCTGTTTACCTTCAGCCCAAACCCTGACATCTAAACAAAAGATTTACATTGTGTGCAAGTTGGCATATTAACCTGGCTGACTGATGCATAGAATAGCTTTTTTCTCTAATTTTTTAACTTTTTTATTTTTGTTGAAGCTTGGAATTTCTGGCATTTGTCCTTTTAAAATGAGAATTGTCTCCTGTTTTTCTACACAGTGATCTTTCAGTATTTCATTTTTTAATTAAAGTGCCTGCTAACTTCTCCCTTCCTTACAATAGAAGATTCTTAATACATATAAAGGGAAAGTAGCTATAATCACAAACATCTTGCCTCTAATGCTTGTTTTATTGTGATGTACAGAACACTTGTAAATAGGACAGAAATTACTGTGTATATTTGATTTTAGTAAGTTAAGAGATTATTTGTATTACAGTAATTTTTAAGAATAAGGCTTCCTGTATGTTTGGATTTTTATGTCATTCCATTTATTAATGGGAGATTTTATTTGAATCATTTTCAGATTTTGTAAATTCTCAAACCTAATTATTAATACTGAATTGTTTAAAGAGTATTTGTTCCTCTTATTAAAGTGCAAATGCTGCATTTGTTTTAGCTCTGCGAATGGTTGTACAAGCTACTTTTCATATTTAGTTTTGGCATATTTGAGCTATCAAAATGATATATGTGTTTTTTTCATCCCTTCCTGAATCCATGTTCCCAAAAGTACATTTTGTTCTTTAAAAAAACCCCATTGAAGACATTGTATAGTTTGTTACTGTTCTATCACTGATCCCAGTGTTACTGTATTCTTGCTATGATCTTAACACAAAAACCTAACCATGCCAACATTAAAGAAAAACAGATACATGTCCTTGCTTAGTACAAGATCAGGCTCTGAATTTCCTTGTTTTATCCTGAGTTTAAAGTATTGTTTTGAACAGCATAACAACCTGTAGGCCTTCTGATTGAAACAGTTCACTATTCATGATATAGACATGTTATGCTCATGTTGCTCTTTAGCCGAATCCAGATCAAATTATGTGTGTTGTGCTCCTGATTCTAAACACACTCTCAGAAGACAAGTAATGTAAATTTCAGACACTTACCCATCAATGGGATTCGCTTAGCAGACATAATGATGCACAACTGAGTATGCACAGATCAGATATTGTTGGTAGAGCCTCCATTACCCATGTCATGCCTTTGTGCATGTATCTTAAAATAGATGCAACAGGAAATGCATGATGGAAAAGGCTTCAGTCCCCACAGTTAAGAAAAGTGGAGGCAGCATCATGATGTGGGGATAGTGTGAAATAGGGAGAAGAAAGCAAGTTAGGACTGATGAGAAGATAGATCAGCATGTTAACATGTGCGGACTTTGGCTGCATTGTTCTGTTGCATGTTGTCTTTTTAGATTACTGAACTGAAATTGACACAAAAATGTTACATGTACCAGCAAAGGTTGGCTCTTACATGCATCTGATTTCTATTTTCAGTTCACACTTCATGGGTCACAGCCAACAGTCTCTCTTTAGCCTCCTCATGTTCCAGGTTCAGATCTACAGTTTTACAGTCTGTTGACAGTGTAATCACTATAGAGTGTTGGGGTGCCTGATAGTGAAGTGGCCTTTAGCAACACCCTCATGGTAGGAATGGGAAAGTTCATGCTGTAGGCATGAGTCTCTTATCATTTTTGTTTCCCTGTGTTATATTTTCCTGGTTTTATGAAGGGAACAAGTTGTATAATCGTTGATGTTCACTCTTTTGAATGTTTATGGGGTAACGTCAAATACTGTCAATATTTGTGTATGAAAATAGATTTTTTTTTAAATTGTTAATAACGGTGATGAAAGAGAACCTGACTGTAAAATGTACTATGTGTTAGCCCTGGAAGAGGAGTTGAATGTGCAGAATTTTTTTAATGATTTTGTACAAAATTTTGGAAAACTCTTGGTTTGTTAGTTGGCTTTTTTTTTCCAGAAAAATCCTATTATTTATTAAAGTATTTTATACCAAAAATGATTTTGTTGAGTCTTTATTGATGGGATGGAAGATTCTGTCTCATTTCCTCTTGTGGATAATGTTACTGTGTATTTCATACCTTTATACATGCAAATCTAAAAAACTTGTAGCACAATTAAATAGAATAAGAGAAAAATACAAAAGCTTTAACCATTTTAACCACAACAGGGTTTTTTTATCTATTGAAGATCAGGAGATGTAAAAGGCATTATAAATAAAATATTTTATTACTACTACTACTAATATTATAGTTTATTTTATTTTATGTTTATCCATTCCAGAATTCACATTTTTATCAAAAACAGCCTAGAATGCTACTCTTGCCCGATCAGAGTTTTAAGACTCAATAAAAAGCATGTGCTATGCTGAGAAGGTGATAATGAAGATTGCTTTCAGTTGCCTTCAGTTTTATTGAGTAAGGAAAATCCTTGTTTGTCCAGTAGGACATTTACATTTGCAACCATTCATCCCTTGTCTCCTGTAGTGCCAAGCCAATGAGGTGAGTTATTTGTGTGACTCCGTCTGCCCTTATGATGACACTGTGGGAAATGATTAACAATAGACAGGGCTGCATAAAAAGCCTCTAGCAGCTGTGTTGAATTTACTTAATGCTTGGTGGGACATAATGTGCCATGCTGGGAGTTCATTAGCCCAACAGTTGTTTTGGGAAGAATGGGAAATGTGCTAGGAATCCTGGATGGTGCAGTGTTTGGGTCACATGCACATACAGTGCACCACACTCACTGACCTACTTGGAGAGAAGTACAATGAAGGTGTGTGAGTGATGGTGGCAAAGCAGTGAGAGGAAGCCGTGATGGTATTAGGATCACATGTCGCCCCATAATACAACCTGTTATCTGATCCAGAGATGCAGACCAAAATCTATTTAAATCCATTTTGGGATTTTAAATCCAACTAGCACTTCCTGGTCCTGGTTCTGTATTTTAGTAGTTTGGTCCTAAAGAGTTTAGAGAGAAAATGAAATAAGTTCCAAATCATAACTCTACATGGTTCTTGTATTCAAGTTTAATTATTGTTAACCTGTAACCTACAGTACATGCCATTCCATGAAGCAGCAGACAAGTCCCACACTAAATGCAAAGGATCAATGAGAACATTTCACTGTATAAAAACAGAATTGAGATTGTGGGGACATTTTAATCTGAGCAGCAACAGATACTACAGCACTTTGCAAAAAAAAAAAAAAAGTCACACCCCCTGAAATCTTTTACACATTTGATTAAGTTTCAAACACAGACTTTGATGTATTTTATTGAAAAAGGATCTGACATCTGACAACCTTTGCAGTCTTAGTGCGATGCTCAGGAAGAAAGCACCTTTGCTGGTAAGTGAGAAAACAATCTGGTGGCTGCTTCAGTGGTTCTGCTTGTCATTATGCTCTTCCTCACTGACATTGATGAGCTTCTGTGGGGAATTACCTGTTGACTATGGTCTGTGGTAGAGGAACTTAAAAGACACACACATACATATATTCCTATACACATAGTTGTGTATATGACAAGTCAGCACCAGTCCCACCCCATGCATGTGTCAGGGATTCACAGGTGTTTGTATTTTAGTTTCTTTTGTGTTTGTGTTCAGTAAGTCTTGTCATTGTCCGTTTGTTTCCCAGTGTTCAATATTGTTAGAATCGTGTTGCCATATTTGTTCATTTCTTTCTGATTAGTGTCTTAGTGTGTTCTTATGTTGTGCTTTTTTTTTTTTTTTTTTACATTTGACATTATTTTCCTATTTACAAAGGGCTTGTTTTCAGTTCCCTTTGTTTCCCTGGTTTCTCCCAGCTGCAACTGGACCACATTTGCTCTGAATAGTTTATCTCATTCCATTTTCCACACCTCATTCTGTGTTTATGGTTCTTATTTTTCACTGTTCTTTGCTGGATTCTTCCATGTCTGTGCCTGCACCTAACTGCATTTCACCTGTAACTGTTTATTATTAAAATACTCTGTTTTACTGCAGCAGTTTATGACAGCATGAAGCTGTTCCAGAACTCCTGCGGTCCTTCAGTGACAGACTTTGCAAAGGCACCTTGGCACAATCTCAGGTGCAAAGGTCCAACTATGATTGTGCATAATATTAGGTGCACAAAATTCATTATTGTAGGTCCTTCTTCTCAGAAATTGTTGGAATTTATAACCAGCACTGCTCCCAACAAACTTTCCAACAATTTACATCCCTGCTGTTATTTGCAAAAAATTTTCATAATTTTGTGAGTAGCATGTTTTTGTTAGCACAAATATTATGCACTTTTTATATTTTCTTTTTAATTATAACTTTTAATAGAAACAGAAACTCTAGAAAATTATCGTACTGAGTGCACATTACTTTGAATCTCCATATGCTGTTTTCAGTCATAGATTTTGCGCATGACTTTATGTATCCGATTTTTTTTTTGTGCGCCGCACTTTTCTAAATTTTTCCATACTCCAAGCTTTAGTGTCAAAACTGCGCACTCTTTTATGCATGAGGCCCCAGATCTGAAACTCCACATTCTGCATTTGAACTGTAACTCTTTTGTTTTTCTACTTTTTCTAAACACTGTTGTTGGCTTCTTTTTTTTTTTATCATGTTTTTTATTCTAATTTTGAAGCATTTTGTGATTTTTATTTCTGAAATGGTATTTACAAATACAATTTACTTGGAAATGGAAATTTGACAGCAGACATTTGCTGGATTAATTCTCACCAGGAATCTGACAGAGTAGTTGTTGACATTCCAATACAATGTAAAGAGTATCCCCATACACTAGCTCAGTCTAGGGTGAGGAAAGAAAGGCACAGAGTGCTCAATACAGTGATAACACCTCAGTCAGCCTGATAGCAGTAAGCCCCCTGACTCCTCCCAAGGTCAGGGCCACGTCCACATGTTCAAACAGAGATGAAAGGCTCCTGGTAGGAAGATTTGCTGGTGCCAGTTGCAACCGCCTACCAAGGGAACCTTTCTTAACACATTCCTCCAGATGTTACCAATACCAAACCGTCAGCCTCCCTAGAGACAAGGAGTAGCCTCACTTTGAATACTTCACTTCAAAGCGTAGAGAAAGACTCAAAACAATGAGCATTTCCAGGAAAGACTGCTATGAGTTTGTGTGTGCTTATACATCCTACATATAAAGAACCAAAAAACACTGTCACACCATAATCGAGGCCTTTTATTGGAAGTGAGGACATTTTCCTTGTCCTCACTCTATCTATCTTTTTTACAATTCTACTGAGTTCAAATCATTAAGTTTGTACGTTTGATATGAACTGATGTTTGATCAAAGGTGGAGTTAGGCATATATTAATAATAGTTAGGGTTACAGTGTTAGCGTTGGGCAAAAATGCAGTTACCAAAGTGAATTATTCAGCAAACTAAACATTTTGATATAACTGTCAAGGCTGCTATTTGAAAGAATCCAAAATAAAAGTCACATTTGTTCATTTTTACTTTGCTCTACATGATTATAACCACTCACATTTTAGATATCTTCTTGGGGATTCTTCAATATAAGAAAGTGAGAAAATGTGTCCAAAATTTTAATCATTATTGGATTCTGGTTTGTTATCCTTGTTCTATGAAGATTGAGTTTAAGCATCTGAATGTGAGCATTCACCGCTTAGCACATTCCCTCATATGACCCCAACAGCAGCTAATGTTTTCTGAATTTCATATTCCAGGTAACCACTGACTCCAAAAAGCAGAAATTCTGCTATTAAAATCCAGTTATATACACATTTTCAACATCTTTGACTGACAATATGAATGCTATCTTTGCGTAAATATATGCACACTTTTTCCCTGGCATGAAAATGTGTGGCAGCCACGCAAATTTTTTCTGTGAACAATATCAAACTATAAAGCGTCAAAACTCACATAAATACGCTGAAGTCTGACTACATTCAATTATTTAGACCAGGAAGCACCAAACCCGATGTTTTTTTTTTCATGATTTTAATATTTTACTGTTTAAACAAATGATGAAACTGAACCGCATTTATTTTCATATAATAAGCTAACACGCACACAAAATAAAAAAAACAAAAACAAAAATAAAAGGATGTGAAAACCTCAGTAGAAAGTAAATAGTACATTTCCTCAGTTTTTATCTCAAAGTTTGGACTGAGCCGAAG
Organism: Poecilia mexicana; assembly: GCF_051168715.1. Classification (NCBI taxonomy): domain Eukaryota; kingdom Metazoa; phylum Chordata; class Actinopteri; order Cyprinodontiformes; family Poeciliidae; genus Poecilia; species Poecilia mexicana. The sequence goes on along the minus strand of NW_028263372.1, from coordinate 1,808,828 downwards.
TGCATGAAATGCATCTGTGGGGTAGCCTACTTTAATTCTCACTGAAAAAAGAAAACAGGTTTATCAGCAGATTAACTCCAAACAGGTTTGATTATTCTTAAGGTGGTCAAGGTGTGTAGACAATCAGACGTATCAGTAGCTGCATGAAGGTGAGCCTAATTGGGGAGCGCTTTGGCTGTGATGGAGAACATCGCCAATGGAAGGATTCAGAGGGAGCCATTGATCATATTAATCTGCTGGAAAATGTTGATGATGTTTGTGAGCGTTTAGATTGCTCAGACTGATCATCCTGGAACTCCGAACAAAACTTAAAGAAGGAGCCGTGCGGTACCAGTACCGGTCCAGCTGCAGTCATCCTTCAGATGAGCCACCCGCTTTGTGAATGCGCCTTTATGGACAGAAAGCATCTTTATTCTGTAAATGTATATGCACAAGATTCCACTATTTGGAATAAACGTCCACATTCCTCACTCAACGGACTCTCTGACACGATGTCTGTCTTTAAATCCCGCCTGAACGTGCTACTGTTCTAACAGGCATTTTCACGATCTCTTTATTTTCTTATTTTTATTATTTAGATTTTTTTTCTTTCTTTAAAATGTATTATTTTTATGATGTGACCCTGTGCCCTGAAAGAACCTTTTAAATAAAATATATTATTATTATTATTATTATTATTATTATTATTATTATTATTATTATTATTATTATTATTGTTATTAATACTTATACTGCTTCAAACAAGGACGTTGCCATGGTTATTGCTCCACGTGGTGGCAGACTTCCGGGTATTTATACTAATTTACATATGGGTGGCGGTGGACCAGCTGCACTCAATTTACCGCAAATTGGGATGTACAAAGGAAAGATGCGCATGGGAGTCGGGAGAGAGAACGCGGGTTTCGATTAAGCGTTTACTGGCATTTGCTAAATTAAGCCAGAGGTTGTTTTTGGCATAATCCGGGTTGTGAGTGGATCAGATGGCAAGTAGTAGTGGGGGAAATTCGGAGGATGAGTAGCCTATATGGATACAGGATGGTCTGTGGTAGAAAATAGAAGAGGGGGAGGGGGAAGAGATAAGGCAAAAAAGGGAATAAATACTGGGAAAAGATATCTTGAGGATGAGGAAACAGCTGGAATAAGGAAGAAAGCAATGATGGAAGAGTTTAAAGTTATACTAAAATTTAAAACTGGACAGGATATGTTTGGAGTGAGCCCTATTAGTCTGTCAAATGGACTTAAGAGAGCTATTGGAGAAGTAGAACTAGCTAAAGTCTGAAGAGATGGAAGTCTGCTCATCATTTGTAAAAATACTGAACAAAAGAATAAAGTTCTTAAATTACAAATGGTGTGTAAAAAGGAAGTGCTGGAAAGAGGTTGTTGGGGAAGAGAAAGGAGTAATATCAGGAATTCCTGTAGGAGAAAATTTGGAGGAGCTGAAGAAAATAAGAGATGGGAAGTCACAGACATCAAACAACTACAGGCCTTTAGGAATGGGGAGAAAATCGACCGTACATCTGTACTACTGGTCTTCAAAGATAGAGTTCTGCCTGATAAGGTAATGGTTGGCTACTTGAGTTTTAATGTTAGGCAGTACATTCCACCACCGCTCAGATGCTATAAATGCCAAAGATATGGACATATTGCAAGTGTTTGTAAAGGGAAACAGAGGTGTGGTAGATGTGGAGGCGAACATCCTTATGGTGAGTGTGGAAATAATCCTGTTAAATGTTGTGACTGCAGAGGAAATCATACTGCAGCATATGCAGGATGCACTGTAAGGAAAAAGGCAGCTGAAGTTCAAAAAGTAAAAAATGAAAAGATAATTACTTATGCTGAAGCAGTGAAACAGGTGAAAAGTAATAATGCTTTGAATATAAGTTATGAAAGGAAGGCAGTGGCAGACAATAATCAGGGTAATATTACGTTAGAAAAATTGATTCCTTTTCTTGCATATATCATTAATTGCTCAGAACAAGCAAAAAATAAAACTGAAAAAATAAAAATTATAGTGAAAGCAGCGACAAAATTTTTTAAGGTCAAAGATTTATCTTGGGGGGGCGGGGGGGAATTCATGAACTGCGACAGGGTGAAGGATCATCTGAACCTGAGGCATCTCAAACCATCACATAATTCTAATATTACAATGGAATGCTCAGTCTAATAGCGAATGGTGAGGAATTTAAAGGCTTAATTAATAATCTAAATCCAAAACCAGATATAATATGCATTCAAGAAACGTGGCTCAAGCCATCATTACAGTTTAATATTCATGGTTACTCAGTTTTACGTAAAGGTAGGTCAAACGGGAGTGGAGGAGGTTGTGCTATATTTGTAAAAACCAACATAAAATTTATTCAGCTATAAGTAGTATCAGACTTAGAAATTACTGCTGTTGAAGTTTGGACAAATGATGGGAATACTAAAATAATTTTTTTATAATCCTTGTAAACAGTTAGAAAAATTAAAATGTGAAACAATCCTAGGAAACTGGAGAGGGAAAATAGTTTGGTGTAGGGATTTCAATGCACATAGCACTTTATGGGGAGATCAAGATGATTATAATAGAGGGATTTTAGAAGAGGTGATTGAAGAAAAAGAATTGGTCATTTTAAATAATGGAGAAGGCACTTGGGTGGACTAGGGGTAAAGAATCTGCTATTGATCTGACCTTGGTCTCTCAATGTATTGCTGGTTTATGCAGATGGAAAGTATTTAAAGAAAACATAATGGGGAATGATCATTATCCAATTTTTGTTAATATGGGTATAAATACAAAGCAAGACCAGACAAAATTTGAGGGGAGGTGGAAATTTGGGAAAGCAGATTGGGGTAAGTTTGAAATTATGAGTGAGGTTAGCTTGGAAAATGTAGATATAAATAAACCAATAAATGAGTTAAATTCAGAAATTAGCAAATGTATAATTAATTCAGCCAAATAATGTATTTCTAGAAGTAATGGTAATAGAAAAAAGAAGATAGTTCCTTGGTGGACATCAGAATGCTCAACAGCAATTAAACAGAGAAATAAGGCTTTTAAGACACTTAAGAAAATAATTTGTTTCCAGAATCGAATAAATTATAAAAGGAAACAGGCAGAGGTCAGGAAAACTATAAGACACGCTAAAAGAGATTACTGGAGGAAATATTGTGAATCTTTGGGGAAAAAACTCTGCATTAGACAGGGTTTGGAATACTGTAAAAAAAATGTCTGGGAATTCAAGAGTTTTTTTTCCAATAATAAAAGATAATGGAAATATTATTATAGATAATAAAAATAAGGCTGAGGTATTAGCGAAAATATTTGCAAAAGTACAAAGTACAGAGAACAGTGTTGTGTTCAAGACCACCTAACCCGAGACCAAGACAAGACCAAGACCAGAGTGTATCGAGACCGAGACAAGACCAAGACTTTTAGGGTCCGAGACCAAGTCAAGACCAAGATCAGCGGCCCACGCTACATGACACAATAAAATGTAAAATATGATCAAAATTGCTTTTCAAAATAATCTGAAAGATCCATATTCCCATAAGAACACCTAGATATTAAATATTTAATACATTTTACCAATATTAAATATTCCATTTCTGTGCTACAATGTGTGATGGTCTCGTGCCAACCCTAAAAACATAACACCCTGGGCATTTGCCCATATTGCTCATGTAAGAAACCACCACTGTCTGTACCATTAAACATAGCAATTGAGGCAATGCCCTGACGGTAAATAACGCTCAACTATGAACACTGACCAAGAAGCAACAAGCAAGAAGTAACCAAACAGAAGGCGCTCATCGTGACTGTTTTCACTCTCTATCCCAGTACATGAAGCCAGGTAGTCTGACATCATGGCAGACATTACAGTTGCCACTTTGAACAAAAACAATCAAAGAGCAATGTGCATGCTCTGCGTGCTCTTTCGTTCTTGTGCTTTAGTTATTTGTTAATTTAAATATCAATGTACATAATTAAATAAAATAATGATGCAGTGTACACAGAGCATTACAAGAACAAAGAACCGGTGTTCTGTCAGGTCAGATCGTCTTACGCTCAACACGAACTCACGGTGTTCTGTCAGATCAGCATACGTTGTCAGATAGTCGTACGCTTAGCTCAGACATGCATACGCTGTCATTACTATATGATTTTATTTAATCAGCAACAAAGAATCATGACGTAGATCATCATACACTTGGTTATTAACAGTTGTATGGCATCCAGCTGCAGCCAAACCTGCTTTAAATACACTTTGAAACCACGACAACGCATGTATATCTATCTAGTTATCATATTATGTCAAATTATAAACAATTTAATGACTTATTTTCGTCATAACTTGTTGCGTATGCTGAACTGACAACTCCACTGACCGTCTGACTTCTTAATGCGCATGCACTGGCATGGTACTCACTGCATGTTTGCTATTCTGACAGCATATGGTAATCTGATAGAACAACTGCTCTCAGTGAGTGACACTCCAGTCCTATCTAATAAGTAAAGAGCCGTGGAGAAGAATCGACTGTTTCTGAATGTCACCTCACTATATTGCAGACTTTTGGACATAGCGTTGTCCCATATAAGCGACAAGTCAGTCAACACCTCCGCACAATGGGCTCTTTGCTCTTTGTCTTCCTAATATAATGGGCTTTTAATTTTTCATTAATTTCCAAGCGATCCTGAATTAAGAAAATGGTGGCTTGTAAATATCTGTCGCTACCAGTTAAAGCTAACGCCGCATAACACAAAGTTTGCAGCCTTCACTTCACTCCGGATCAGCCTAAAACTACCGGGGATACGGATGGTAAATAAAGGAGCCTCCCTGAGTTATTTCCATGGAATCACTTCTGTATTCAGCCTGAAAGAGTGAGTTTATGGAAACGAGAGAGCAGACCAGAGCCAGACAGCCGAGCAACTGATCCGCCTGTACATACTGCTGTAAACACCGTCCTATCTAAGCTCTTCACAAGAAACATGCAAAGGTAATAAAACGAAATAACATGGAGACATGAAGCAACACGGTCATATTTTTCTAAAAGCAGCAACTTTGAACCTGAACAGCTGAACCAGATCGCTGACACCAGACCTGTAAAACTCACCTTTGTATCAGTAAATGTATAACGAGGCGTTATACCTCTCTCCAGCTGACTTGTTGGGGCTTCGGATCGATGTACAAACTGGTGCAAGCACTTCAAGCACCTAAAGTAAATGATATTTGTATTGGATCGGAAACAATCGAGGCGCTTTTCCCCGAACGCGGAAGCTGAGGTGCATAGAGTCCATAATTTAGGCAGTGAGTTACTTTTTTTCATCACAAATGCTTATGTGTCTCTGTACAGCTAGCTTTGCTAACATCACGTCAATGGAGCTTACCTTCTTTGAGCTACTTTTCTAAGTGACGAAAAAAGTTAGACGTTGTCCCCACCGTCTGTGAAAGCGAAGTGATGTTGAGTTAGCGGCGGCCATCGGATTTCTTACTATTTTTGCAGCACTATTATATTACTGACGATTAGACAAACATTTTCTGCCGCTGAGAGAAAACCACGGCGCATGTCCTGGTGCGCCGTGTGGGAGTGAAAGGTGGGGACGGGAGGGGAGGGGAGTAACAGAAACATGTAGTTGCTTGGATTTTAATCGGTGCGTTTTGCATCCACTGAAAAAGATGTTAACAAATAAACTGGACAGTATGCTGTTCGTTTAGTGGTATTTTCACAGTTGCGGTCTTGACTGGTCTTGAAATAAAATGCCGAGTCCTCAGAGCCCGAGACCAAGACAAGACCGAGACCAAATGCGGTCGAGTCCGAGACGAGACCGAGACCATCAAAAAATGGTCTTAAGACCGGTCTCGAGACCAAGACCAACTTCGAGTACCACAACACTGCATCATCCTCTTCTCTTTTGACACACAACCATCCTCGGACCTGAGCAGCAGAACACAATAATATTGTAAAGTGTCATTCTATACAAAAATCACTAATCAATTTATAAAAGCAACTACTTCTTACTAAATATATGTGCCTAAGACAGGATTGTGTTCTTACGTGTTTAATGTGACTTTGGACATCACTGGACAGTTCTCAACATCGGGCATGTAAGATGTAACTTTAATCTTGATGCGGCAGTACCGCCTTCCCTGCAAATGTCTTTCCACATTACCGTATTTTTCGGACTATAAGCCACTAATTTTTCCCCACGCTTCGAACTATGTGGCTTATAGCGCGGTGCGGCTTATATATGTACGTTTCCAGTTGTTTTTTTGTTTTTTTTATTGTAGGTGCGGCTTACAGGTGCACTCTATAGACCGGAAAGTACGGTCTTTTTGTTATTTGACAACTTCTCTCTACAGAGCAAACATTCAGGTAATCCTTCCGCTTCTTACTATTTTTGCAGCACTATTATATTACTGACGATTAGACAAACATTTTCTGCCGCTGAGAGAAAACCACGGCGCATGTCCTGGTGCGCCGCGCGGGAGTGAAAGGTGGGGACGGGAGCGGAGGGGAGTAACAGAAACATGTAGTTGCTTGGATTTTAATCGGTGCGTTTTGCATCCACTGAAAACAAAGATGTTAACAAATAAACTGGACAGTATGCTGTTCGTTTAGTGGTATTTTCACAGTTGCGGTCTTGACTGGTCTTGAAATAAAATGCCGAGTCCTCAGAGCCCGAGACCAAGACAAGACCGAGACCAAATGTGGTCGAGTCCGAGATGAGACCGAGACCACCAAACATGGTCTTAAGACCGGTCTCGAGACCAAGACCAACTTCGAGTACCACAACACTGTAAATTAGTATAAATACCTGGAAGTCTACCATCACGTGAACCAATAAGCAACGTCCTTGCTTGAAGCAGTATAAGTATTTATAATAATAATAATTATATACGTTATTTAAAAGGTGTTTTGAGGGCATATACTGTCACCTCACAAAAATAAAAATACATTTAAAAAAACAAAAACAAAACAAATCTAAATTAAGATCGTGCAAATACCTGTTTGAACAGTAGCGTCCAGCCAGGATTTAAAGACAGCGTGTCAGAGAGTCCTTTGCGAAGGGAATGTGGATGTTTATTCTAAATAGCAGAATCATGTGCATGAGTTGTACATTTACAGAATTAATAAGGCGCATTCACAAAACGAGCATGGCTCGACTGAAGGATGACTGCAGCTGGACCGGTACCGGTACCGCACGGCTCCTTCTTTATGTTTTGCTCAGAAATCCAGGATGATCAGTCTGGCTTAATCTAAACACTCATAAACCATCTTCAATATTTCCCAGCAGATCAATATGATCTCTGATCAATCGCTCCCTCTGAATCCTTCCATTAGCGATGTTCTCCATCACAGCCAAAACAATTCATAATTACGCAGCTCACCTTTACGCAGCTATTTATATACGTGTGATTGGATACACACCTTGATCACCTTAAAAATAATCAAACCTGTTCGTTATTTTTAATCAGCAGGTTTGGGTTAATCTGCTGATCCAACCCTGTTTTCTTCTTTTTGTGAGAATGAAATTACCCTGCAGATGCATTTCATGCGCTTTTATTTTTATTTTCTTTATTTTGTGTGTGTGTTAGCTTATTGTCTGAGGATAAATGCGGTTCAGTTTCATCGTTTATGTTCAAACAATTAAAATATTAAAATAATGAAAAACAATGGGTTTGGTGCTTCTTGGTCTAAATAACATTGAATGTAGTCAGACTTCAGTGTATTTAGGTGAGTTTTGAGGCTTTATAGTTTGATATTGTCCAAAGAAAAAGTTTGCGTGGTTGCCACACATTTTTATATATGTCGACTTGTACGAAAAATATGGCGCCGCACATTTTTTGTGCGCACGCATTCTTTATGCATGAGGCCCCAGGGTTTTTATGGAAAAATATTCAGATTTTATTGTGTGGTTTTAAAGGCTCCTCATTGAAGACAGTAAGAAATAAAGGCCTATTTTCTTTTTTTACTGTCAGCTGCTCTGCAATAGCCCCTCGGCTCTCCTTTCACCAAGCTGTTGGCTAGTGCTAACAAGAGGCTCAGCCCCTCCTGCCTATTTCAATTTCTTATTATTAATGTAAGAGTTAAAGGGTTAAATATAATTTAGATATTTGCTACCTTTAACAAAAAATAGCTAAGTCTATAAAAGCAATGTAGCCAGTTTTGCTAGTTTTGATTTAAAGCATAACAATGCAGTTTATAATGATTCAGCCTATGAAATAAACTGCGGTCTAATTTTTGTCGATGTGTTTCCTCCTAGCAGTGAGCAGTGAAATCAAATAAAATGTGTTACATGTCTTTTGCTTTAAGTATTTACATACTGGATGGTTTGTTTTTTTGCTACAGAGTCACAGCAACAACTAACTCCTCACCTCAGCAGCTCTGATGGAACCTGTGTCGTTCAGCACTGCTGTTGCTCCTCTTACACTTTGGACTGAACCATTACATTCTTAATTTTTTCTTAGATGGAAAGCGGATTTATTTCGTTCTTTGTTTCTTTTGCCTTTTTATATTGATAATGTTTAAATACAAGGGTTTCCTTCATGACTTTTGGGGGAGACAAGTCGAGAATTTTCCAAGATTGGGGGGGTCTGGACACCCACTGCCCTTCGAATCCCTCGGGATTTACGCCCATGTGTGTTCCTGTCCTGCATAGATCAAACCAACTGATGAAGCGCTTTGACACATGGTATGTCTCAATTAGCCATTTGCTTCTAACATGGTAAGTTTTCCCACACGCACATGATGATGAGACTTATTTTCACTATAGATAAGGTAACTGATGAAAATTTCCTTGAAACTCCCTTCCAAAAATATGAATTAGCCCTATAAGTAGAAATTCCACAGTTTGAAAAAGTGAAAAAAAGAGTGTAATATTGTTCCTTTAACCAATATCAGTTGGGGCCTCAACTGTGCCCCAACTGAGCAGGGCCACGGTTGGGCACTACTCCATGCTCCAAAACCATTGTCAGTCTCTCTCCAGCATCTCATTTAAAGGACTTTGAACTGTAGGAAAGGTACAACGGACAGCATCAGTTTGGAAACATTAGTTTCTATAAATCTAATATGGAGTTTTATTTTAAAACTGGTTGACCCAGTTTTAAAATAAAGTTTAATATAGCAGTATTTCTGATCTAAAACAACTACAATGTGCTAATTGCAAACATCTAAAAGAGTGTAAAAGCAGCTATGAAACTTTCAAACTAATTTACTTAAATATACATAGTGCTACATGCTATATCTAAAAATTATATAATTCTCTTAGTCTCCTGTCCCGACATGTTTCCCAGTCTACATGTGTTGCACTTTTTCAAGCAGCAACAGTGAACAGTTTGAGCCATTTAATGGGGTTCTGAGATCTACAGACTGATGCAGTATGACTTTCTTATCACCCAAGGCTACACATTGTGAAGACAAGCCTCAACTCAGAAAGGAAAGCTGTGACTTCTAAGATTGCCCAGCTATTCATCACAACTAATGGACTGGATCACTTTCAAATTAGTGTTGTGCGTCCTGCAAAAAGCTTGAGACTTGTCCTCAGACAAGGCAAAACTAAATCTATGATTACCAAAACATATCCTATGCTTCTAAATAGGTCAATGTGCTACAGAGTCTAAATATGTCATCTGATGTGGAGAAGTGTAATTACAGAACAAAAACAGCCTCAAGGAGAGGTTCAGTGACGGTAGAAAACCATACATCTGGTAGATTTCTGAACTAACACGTATGGACAACTGGATCCGAAGGCCTTGAACTCCTTTGTGTTCATGGTCACTTATTTTCTGTCTCCAACCCAAGTTTTTTTTTTTTTTGTAGATATGTTTATTAATTTTTGTTTAATAGCAACAACAACAAAACACAGAACAAAACAAAAGCTCAGCAGTGCAGTCCATAGGAGACAGAAAAAAAAAAAGATAAGATGGGGGGGCACACATATTTCCGTCATTATATAGTTCACATCTAAGCATTTATAAATGCTCGAGACAGGATGGTAGACACGTGTCCTTCAGCATAGTCCAAGAAGGGTTTCCATATCCGTCCAAAAGTGTCAGTCTTAGAGTGGACTAGGCATGTTAGAAAGTCGAGAGGGATATATTCCAAAACAAGTTTCTTCCACCCAAAAATAGTAGGAGATTTATTAGAGAGCCATTGTAACAAAATATTCTTTCTAGCGCAGAAAATTAGGACATTATACAACTTACTCTTGTTTTGATTTTGTATATGTTTATTTGGTAGACCAAGGAGAAGAGATACTGGATCAAGATCGATATTAGTTTTGATAATTCTCCTAGTCTCAGCCAGAATTGATTCCCAGTAAGAGAGATATATATATACCCTTCTGTCAAATTTTAATCGGATGATTGATTGATGGCCTTAATTAATTGATATTAATTGATATCAAACCCCTCCCCCCACCCCTCGTGACCGGATGTCCTACCTCGTGACCGGATGTCCCCCCCTTTCCTCCCCCCACCCCTCGTGACCGGATGTCCCCCCTTTCCTCCCCCCACCCCTCGTGACCGGATGTCCCCCGTTTCCTCCCCCCACCCCTCGTGACCATCTCGTGATTGAATCCCCTCCCCGAACAGAGACTTTATTTAGACTTTGAATTTGTCAATAGAAACGGAATAATTTACTTGTAAATTAGCAGTGAATAAATAAATATAGTATATCCCAAACAAAACAGATAAATAAATATATTATATTCCAAACAATATTGGTTGCTGAGCTTGAGAAGTGAAAGGGATGAGTGGAGATGGTGAATACATTCAAAGTGGAGTGACCCCGGCCCTGCACACCATGGCATTTGTGTGTGCGTGTGTCCCCAAGCATAAAGCAGCCTATAGATTCACCACACCATTTGTGTGAGCTGACATGACCAACTCGGGACAGTCATATGAGGGATAATAAAAATAATAATAATAAATGCAGCCGGTGCTTTTTTTAAAGTTGAACAAAAAACCTCTCTGCTTTTGACCATCTCAGAAGGGAAGAGGACTGACCTTTGCCCTCCTCACCACACCATACCATTTATGCGTCCAGCGCGTGTTAGCTTACAGTGCGTTATTTGATGTTGGACAACAGACTTATAGCTAGGCAAGAGGGGCTGACCTCTGACCCTGCAACTGTTCATGACTGCCTCAGGCAATCCTTTTGAAGGAAAACAACAGTTTATCTGTTTTACTGCAATATTTATGGCAGCGCGACTAGTCGGTGCTGACTATGAGTTTGTAATTTCCTTCCTCCGTTCCGAAAACAGTCACTTAAATTTTAAACTCTACAGATACTTTTCTGTAACACCTGGGATACATTTCAGTAAAAGTTCCTCATCTGTAACTGTATTTCTTAAGGATATGTGTCAGGTAGTAAACAGGTCTATGTGAGGCTACTCAAATTTAACTTTTAGCTTTTCTGCAGTTAAAGCTAAAGACAAACTAACATCGATCCCTTTCCAGAATTTGTCCTCTCATCATTGTGCATGCTACTTTGCTTCAGTCTTTTTCCTGTTGTTGTATCAACACTGATCTTCTCGGTGCTTCATGGTTTCTCCAAAATAGTAAAGGTTGTTTTAACTACATTTGAAACTCATAGATTTTTTTTTCTTCAGCAATTGCTAGTGTGATGCATTTCAGTAAAAATTCCTCATCTGTAAATTTTATTTTTTTGAGAATATGTGACAGCGACTAAACAGGCCCAGGTGAGGCTGCTGCTCATATTTATCTTTCAGTTTTCCCCAAAGTTTAAAGTTTTTTTACACTGTACAACCACACTCTAAGAGTTGCTCCAACATGGTAAATTGTTTTGTTACCTTTAAAATTATCTACAGCTTTTGTCTCTGACTTATACGCTCTTTGTTTTTGTTTTTTTGTGTTTTTTGTTGTTTTTTTTTGGCCCTATTGATTCTTTTACTCCATCCGTTATCTAACATGCTTAAGTGCACTAACAAAATATAGTTCACCTGTAGTTGTTAAGGTTCCATTACTAAAAAGTTATAAATGATCAATGTGAACCATCAGTCTTAAAATATTTAGTACGATTTCTATTTATTTAGATTTAATGTTTTGATGTGAGCACTTGGATTTCTATCGATTTATTAAATGATGCTCTATGTAAATATTTATCAAACTGAATGATCATTCAGGTTTTATATAGTTTTTTTTCTTTTCATTCAATGTTTGTTGCAGAAATTCAAACATATGCTGGCTATCGACCAACAATTCAATCAGTGAATCTTTGCTTTTTTTTCTCAACTAGCCCCTCTCACGGAGACTTACTTACATCTTCTGACACCTGGCCCAACTTATAATAACATTAACCAACTTAGCTGTTGGTACACTTACCTAAAGAATAAAACTCGCTCGCTACACAACCAAGCTCCAAGAGTTGGTCACAACATGGTGAATTGTTTTGTTACCTTTAAAATTATCTTCAACTTTATTTTTTCCTTGGTCCTAATGATGCTACCTGTTCATTAATGTTCACTAACAGACAGGTCACCTCTTGTAACTGATAAGTATATAAATGTGAAGCATCAGTATGCGTTCAAGAAGATCATATCAGTCAGATTTCGTAAAATATCATGAAACTCAAAGGAATCAAAATTAAAGTTCACAGAAAGGTAATCTATCCTTTTTAGGGAGCTTTAAATGTGAAAGGAATGAATAAAATATACTATGAAAAAATTCAATTAGCAGAATCCTGATAATAAAACTTCAATTGTGAACTGAATGATCAGATTGTATCTAGACACAAAAGAATCGACTGTTAATTAGTAACCATACTACGGAAATGACCACCAAGATCTGAACAAACAAGAAACTTGACTACCTCAAGAGATTTCACTCGTTGGACAATGAACCGTCTGACTTTCTTTAGTTGACTAAATTTAATCTTACCAAATTTTTGCCGTAGAGCAAACAGGTACTGAATTTGAAGCGTGGATCAGATGCCTTCAGCCGTCTGCTAAAGCTAGACTGCGGCCTTCCTCACTGTAAAATAAAACATTCTGCTTAATTAAAGAGTTCAAGTGAACATCACTTCATTCTCAACAACTTGTTTGTACTCATCTTAAACAGGCGGCAGGAACTTTTGGATTTAAAAAAGAAAAAAAGATGCTTCATAAGTTAACCAATTTAAGTTGAGTCTGCAACAACTAGAGTAAAATAAAAAGGGAACTATTTGAAAGTAGTGAGGATTTTGGGTGGTAAATGTTTAACATTTTAACATGCACAGAAATCACTTCTACTCAAGCAAACCAAAAGGCTTGGAACAGTACCACTATGTCAAGTAACGACATGCAGTAAATACATTGCTGCTGCTGCTGCTGGCAGAAAGTAAAATAAATTTTGCATTGAATAATATTTTGGATGAGTTTAAGAATATTGTTTGTCAAAATCACACAATGTCTTTTACATGTTACAGTAATTGAATCTTTTGAAATTTAAATTTAAATTTAAGTAACTACAACCTATTTTCCTGCTCCACATACTTGGCTAGCAATTTTCCAGCTAGCTTCCCAGTCTGAACTTCTGCACAATGTCTCGATTCAGACAAATCTTCTATCCTGTATCTCCTGTACTCTGATATTCTACTACATCCACTCTGTGAATGCTTTGCTTGCTGGTCTTCTTCATGCTTTGAATGCAGCATAATGTTTCTCATACTTTAACCCGCCCAACATGCAGCTGATTGGCATGTTAGCCTTTCCATTCCCTCCCAGTGAGGCGGTGCTTCACAAAGCAAGTTGTTTGTCAAACTGTTGATCTCCCTCAGAAGACCAGAAGACATGGTGACTGAGTTTTAGACACTAGTAGCCAGGTCATACGGCTTTTTTACTAAACGGCAGTCCTAAAAGTATATATTTTTAAATTATGAATAAATACGTACAATTTCATAATTATTCGATCCAGTGGTTATAGAAGTTTGGTAATATTGTTGTTTCTTAATGTCAGTGTTTCTGCTACTGGAGTGAGACAGTAAGAAGACAAGGAATAGGGTTAAACGAGGATTTAGAAATAAAACTACAAAGTTGATAGTTGTATTTACTGGGCTATGACTAGTTATCAGGACAGAATGAGACCCGTAAAACTGTTGGGTCCATATGATCCAAGGAGCGAACCGGCCATCTGCTCCAACAATTTATTACCCTTTAGGAAATATGTCTCGACACAAGGAGCAGGAACATCACAACATCCTTATATCAAACATTTTTCATCCTTATATCAGTGATTTAAAACCATTTCTAATTTCTGATACCATACGGCAGGCTGCAAAGTTGTGCATGAATGTAAAAGTCAATTATTTTGTTCACCGATAGAAAAGTGCAATGTGTTTATTATGAGTAGGATTAACTGAGCTGAAAGAAAACAAAGAAAAAGGAGAAATATTCAACGATACAGAACCGAATCAGCAAATATGAACTTATGAAACTATTGAAAACCTTCAAGAATCTTATGTTGTGTACGATATTTAAGAAAATAATTCTGAAACCGCACACATGAATTTCTTTATTTGACTGTTATCTCTAAAATATGTTACTTTTTATGTTGAACACCAGACATCTCACCTCTTTCCCACAGTTTTTCATTTAGTTCTGCGACTGCAATGGATTTGATAGTCAATGTTTAAAGCAGCAGCACAGAGTCTGAAGCGATGGAGGAAATTTACGTCAACATGGAACCTGTTGGACAAACTGCATCTAATCACACGGGTAAGAATAAAGTTACAGATAAATCTAGTATATATTTAATTACATTTTGGTAAAGTTCAGGTTTTCGTTAAGGTTCAAACGGCTCCAAAGAGAGGCTCTGCCTCTGTGTGGCTTTGGGAATCCTGAATGTTTTACTTTTGGCTGAACTCATCACCATCAGTGAACGCAGTGAGTCTTCTTCTAGTCATCTTAAAGATGAGTACATTTTAATAGAGTAAATTTCATGTTTCTCTAATAAAAAATGTCATCGGCTCTTCTTAAATCAAACTGACCAAATAACAAGGGTTTGAAAAGCATAAAGCTTGGTGTCTCAAAGTGTTGCAGAGAGGTGAATCATTACACTGTGTTACATGAGTTTGATTCATTTTGAGCAATGGATGCATTTGCAGCCATTTAGGTTAGCATGTCTTTATTATCTCCTCTTTTTCACACTATCTACCCAGCAATTTATTGTTTAGTGTTACCTACAGCCATAACCAAAATCATAAAACAATTTTATAAGTCTTAAGTGAAAATTCGATGTGACTTCTATTTTTGCAAACATGCTTGTTGATTTTTTTTTTTCCAGCTCAAGACATGACAGCAGATTTTTCTGACATTAGTAACTTTCTGACTGAGCAGAACAGCGACAGCAAGTTTCCCTCCACAAACGATAACGTCACTGAAACGACTCCACGAGCTGAAGACACTTCAAGGTTTGTCAAAACTTTAAAAAAATTTGGATCTCATTAAAATGTCTAACACCTTTTCCCCTCTGAATTGTAGAGTATAGCTAATAACTTTCCTTTTGTGGCTAAGTGAATATAATGTAAATGAACAACTTTTATTTTAATTTATTAAGTACTGTATAATTTGTGTGCTCTAAAAACAATGTAAAATATATAAAACTTTTTTTTTTCTTACAGAACGAACAAACATCAGTTGTTCCTGTTAATTCAGGGGCTGCAGAAGAAGAAAGGAGCAGATCCAGTAGAGATTTATGATTAGGATTTGTGTTCGGTGTGATATTATTTACCAACAATCATGTAGCTTATTAGTATGGTGTTACATAAAACCTAAAGATAAAATGTACACTTGTTGTGACTTATAAAGCAACAATTTCACCGGTTGTACTCTTTCTTGTTAAAACTCTGACTTGATAAACAAACGTTGGAGGATGGATGGTTGTGGGGAGAATCGGTTCAGCATGAGGCTTTCTGATTGTGTCTTAATGTGACTCTTACTACGAGACTTTATGGAACTCCATTGGTGCCCAGTAATAAAGAAACAAAGAAAGAAGATAGCATACGTACATGTTGGTTCCCCTGATAACTTTTTTTTTTTACTGTCTTAAATAATACATTTAAATTGCTGCACTGTTAAGTAGAATGGAAATGACTTTTTTGTAAATTGTCTTAAGATTACCTATTGTAAATTAGTGTTATGTAAATCAAATTAATTGTATTATGAAAGGTTTCAAATTGCCCAACGGACTGGACTGAAGAAAAATGATGAGCAATGGTCTAAAAATATGTACATTTCTTTCCAATACATTTTTCCACATACCATGGCCTGGTGTCTGAGCAGGTGAAGGTCATCCCTATTGTCAGAAACCGTGATGTTAAGTTTGACTTACGAACCAATTTTCAAAGACACTAGCAGTGGTGGAGAAAGTACTCAAAAAATGTACTTAAGTAAAAGTACAAATACACAGACAAAAATGTACTCAAGTAAAAGTAAAACTACCACATTAACATTTGTACTTAAGTAAAAGTAAAAAAGTACTGGCTTCTAAAAATACTTAAGTATTAAAAGTAAAAGTACTTGCTGAATGCACCTAATCCCTAATGCAATATCATTAAGTGAACCGATCGTATTTAATTTTAATACATCAGTAATGTGCCATTTTAATGAACAATGCCACAGATAAAGCATGTTTTTATTATGTTTACTCTCTGTAACATAGCTTAGACTTAGATATATGATTCTATGCATCATTATTTCAGGGATGGAAACATCTTGTCTCCTGTCCTAACATAGCATGAACTTCACTTTTTTTGCCACTAGTGGCTTTTATTGAAAAAGAAATCCAACAGAAAGGGGATGGAAAGAAGGTGGGTGGGGGAGGACATGCAACCAAGGAGCCAGGTAGCAGAGTTGTAGTCAAGACCACCTACCCAAGACCAAGTCAAGACCACCACCAGCACATGCACCAGCACATGTGACAAAAACATTAAGTTTTACCTGATGACTGAGGTGTCGCAAATATGGGACAACGCTGTGACCAAAGTCTGCATTGATATGACATTCAGGAACGATCCGATTCTTCTGGACGGATCTTTACTGATTACATTTATTTCAAAATTGCTTCTCAAATTGATCTTAAAGCTCCACATTCCCATAAAACACCTAGATATTAAATACTTAAAGCTGAAATAAATGTAATCAGTAAAGATCCGTCCAGAAGAATCGGATCGTTCCTGAATGTCATATCAATGCAGACTTTGGTCACAGCGTTGTCCCATATTTGCGACACCTCAGTCATCAGGTAAAACTTAATGTTTTTGTCACATGTGCTGGTGCATGTGCTGGTGGTGGTCTTGACTTGGTCTTGGGTAGGTGGTCTTGACTACAACTCTGCTACCTGGCTCCTTGGTTGCATGTCCTCCCCCACCCACCTTCTTTCCATCCCCTTTCTGTTGGATTTCTTTCAAAATAAAAGCCACTAGTGGCAAAAAAAGTGAAGTTCATGCTATGTTAGGACAGGAGACAAGATGTTTCCATCCCTGAAATAATGATGCATAGAATCATATATCTAAGTCTAAGCTATGTTACAGAGAGTAAACATAATAAAAACATGCTTTATCTGTGGCATTGTTCATTAAAATGGCACATTACTGATGTATTAAAATTAAATACGATCGGTTCACTTAATGATATTGCATTAGGGATTAGGTGCATTCAGCAAGTACTTTTACTTTTAATACTTAAGTATTTTTAGAAGCCAGTACTTTTTTACTTTTACTTAAGTACAAATGTTAATGTGGTAGTTTTACTTTTACTTGAGTACATTTTTGTCTGTGTATTTGTACTTTTACTTAAGTACATTTTTTGAGTACTTTCTCCACCACTGCTAGTGTCTTTGAAAATTGGTTCGTAAGTCAAACTTAACATCACGGTTTCTGACAATAGGGATGACCTTCACCTGCTCAGACACCAGGCCATGGTATGTGGAAAAATGTATTGGAAAGAAATGTACATATTTTTAGACCATTGCTCATCATTTTTCTTCAGTCCAGTCCGTTGGGCAATTTGAAACCTTTCATAATACAATTAATTTGATTTACATAACACTAATTTACAATAGGTAATCTTAAGACAATTTACAAAAAAGTCATTTCCATTCTACTTAACAGTGCAGCAATTTAAATGTATTATTTAAGACAGTAAAAAAAAAAAGTTATCAGGGGAACCAACATGTACGTATGCTATCTTCTTTCTTTGTTTCTTTATTACTGGGCACCAATGGAGTTCCATAAAGTCTCGTAGTAAGAGTCACATTAAGACACAATCAGAAAGCCTCATGCTGAACCGATTCTCCCCACAACCATCCATCCTCCAACGTTTGTTTATCAAGTCAGAGTTTTAACAAGAAAGAGTACAACCGGTGAAATTGTTGCTTTATAAGTCACAACAAGTGTACATTTTATCTTTAGGTTTTATGTAACACCATACTAATAAGCTACATGATTGTTGGTAAATAATATCACACCGAACACAAATCCTAATCATAAATCTCTACTGGATCTGCTCCTTTCTTCTTCTGCAGCCCCTGAATTAACAGGAACAACTGATGTTTGTTCGTTCTGTAAGAAAAAAAAAAGTTTTATATATTTTACATTGTTTTTAGAGCACACAAATTATACAGTACTTAATAAATTAAAATAAAAGTTGTTCATTTACATTATATTCACTTAGCCACAAAAGGAAAGTTATTAGCTATACTCTACAATTCAGAGGGGAAAAGGTGTTAGACATTTTAATGAGATCCAAATTTTTTTAAAGTTTTGACAAACCTTGAAGTGTCTTCAGCTCGTGGAGTCGTTTCAGTGACGTTATCGTTTGTGGAGGGAAACTTGCTGTCGCTGTTCTGCTCAGTCAGAAAGTTACTAATGTCAGAAAAATCTGCTGTCATGTCTTGAGCTGGAAAAAAAAAATCAACAAGCATGTTTGCAAAAATAGAAGTCACATCGAATTTTCACTTAAGACTTATAAAATTGTTTTATGATTTTGGTTATGGCTGTAGGTAACACTAAACAATAAATTGCTGGGTAGATAGTGTGAAAAAGAGGAGATAATAAAGACATGCTAACCTAAATGGCTGCAAATGCATCCATTGCTCAAAATGAATCAAACTCATGTAACACAGTGTAATGATTCACCTCTCTGCAACACTTTGAGACACCAAGCTTTATGCTTTTCAAACCCTTGTTATTTGGTCAGTTTGATTTAAGAAGAGCCGATGACATTTTTTATTAGAGAAACATGAAATTTACTCTATTAAAATGTACTCATCTTTAAGATGACTAGAAGAAGACTCACTGCGTTCACTGATGGTGATGAGTTCAGCCAAAAGTAAAACATTCAGGATTCCCAAAGCCACACAGAGGCAGAGCCTCTCTTTGGAGCCGTTTGAACCTTAACGAAAACCTGAACTTTACCAAAATGTAATTAAATATATACTAGATTTATCTGTAACTTTATTCTTACCCGTGTGATTAGATGCAGTTTGTCCAACAGGTTCCATGTTGACGTAAATTTCCTCCATCGCTTCAGACTCTGTGCTGCTGCTTTAAACATTGACTATCAAATCCATTGCAGTCGCAGAACTAAATGAAAAACTGTGGGAAAGAGGTGAGATGTCTGGTGTTCAACATAAAAAGTAACATATTTTAGAGATAACAGTCAAATAAAGAAATTCATGTGTGCGGTTTCAGAATTATTTTCTTAAATATCGTACACAACATAAGATTCTTGAAGGTTTTCAATAGTTTCATAAGTTCATATTTGCTGATTCGGTTCTGTATCGTTGAATATTTCTCCTTTTTCTTTGTTTTCTTTCAGCTCAGTTAATCCTACTCATAATAAACACATTGCACTTTTCTATCGGTGAACAAAATAATTGACTTTTACATTCATGCACAACTTTGCAGCCTGCCGTATGGTATCAGAAATTAGAAATGGTTTTAAATCACTGATATAAGGATGAAAAATGTTTGATATAAGGATGTTGTGATGTTCCTGCTCCTTGTGTCGAGACATATTTCCTAAAGGGTAATAAATTGTTGGAGCAGATGGCCGGTTCGCTCCTTGGATCATATGGACCCAACAGTTTTACGGGTCTCATTCTGTCCTGATAACTAGTCATAGCCCAGTAAATACAACTATCAACTTTGTAGTTTTATTTCTAAATCCTCGTTTAACCCTATTCCTTGTCTTCTTACTGTCTCACTCCAGTAGCAGAAACACTGACATTAAGAAACAACAATATTACCAAACTTCTATAACCACTGGATCGAATAATTATGAAATTGTACGTATTTATTCATAATTTAAAAATATATACTTTTAGGACTGCCGTTTAGTAAAAAAGCCGTATGACCTGGCTACTAGTGTCTAAAACTCAGTCACCATGTCTTCTGGTCTTCTGAGGGAGATCAACAGTTTGACAAACAACTTGCTTTGTGAAGCACCGCCTCACTGGGAGGGAATGGAAAGGCTAACATGCCAATCAGCTGCATGTTGGGCGGGTTAAAGTATGAGAAACATTATGCTGCATTCAAAGCATGAAGAAGACCAGCAAGCAAAGCATTCACAGAGTGGATGTAGTAGAATATCAGAGTACAGGAGATACAGGATAGAAGATTTGTCTGAATCGAGACATTGTGCAGAAGTTCAGACTGGGAAGCTAGCTGGAAAATTGCTAGCCAAGTATGTGGAGCAGGAAAATAGGTTGTAGTTACTTAAATTTAAATTTAAATTTCAAAAGATTCAATTACTGTAACATGTAAAAGACATTGTGTGATTTTGACAAACAATATTCTTAAACTCATCCAAAATATTATTCAATGCAAAATTTATTTTACTTTCTGCCAGCAGCAGCAGCAGCAATGTATTTACTGCATGTCGTTACTTGACATAGTGGTACTGTTCCAAGCCTTTTGGTTTGCTTGAGTAGAAGTGATTTCTGTGCATGTTAAAATGTTAAACATTTACCACCCAAAATCCTCACTACTTTCAAATAGTTCCCTTTTTATTTTACTCTAGTTGTTGCAGACTCAACTTAAATTGGTTAACTTATGAAGCATCTTTTTTTCTTTTTTAAATCCAAAAGTTCCTGCCGCCTGTTTAAGATGAGTACAAACAAGTTGTTGAGAATGAAGTGATGTTCACTTGAACTCTTTAATTAAGCAGAATGTTTTATTTTACAGTGAGGAAGGCCGCAGTCTAGCTTTAGCAGACGGCTGAAGGCATCTGATCCACGCTTCAAATTCAGTACCTGTTTGCTCTACGGCAAAAATTTGGTAAGATTAAATTTAGTCAACTAAAGAAAGTCAGACGGTTCATTGTCCAACGAGTGAAATCTCTTGAGGTAGTCAAGTTTCTTGTTTGTTCAGATCTTGGTGGTCATTTCCGTAGTATGGTTACTAATTAACAGTCGATTCTTTTGTGTCTAGATACAATCTGATCATTCAGTTCACAATTGAAGTTTTATTATCAGGATTCTGCTAATTGAATTTTTTCATAGTATATTTTATTCATTCCTTTCACATTTAAAGCTCCCTAAAAAGGATAGATTACCTTTCTGTGAACTTTAATTTTGATTCCTTTGAGTTTCATGATATTTTACGAAATCTGACTGATATGATCTTCTTGAACGCATACTGATGCTTCACATTTATATACTTATCAGTTACAAGAGGTGACCTGTCTGTTAGTGAACATTAATGAACAGGTAGCATCATTAGGACCAAGGAAAAAATAAAGTTGAAGATAATTTTAAAGGTAACAAAACAATTCACCATGTTGTGACCAACTCTTGGAGCTTGGTTGTGTAGCGAGCGAGTTTTATTCTTTAGGTAAGTGTACCAACAGCTAAGTTGGTTAATGTTATTATAAGTTGGGCCAGGTGTCAGAAGATGTAAGTAAGTCTCCGTGAGAGGGGCTAGTTGAGAAAAAAAAGCAAAGATTCACTGATTGAATTGTTGGTCGATAGCCAGCATATGTTTGAATTTCTGCAACAAACATTGAATGAAAAGAAAAAAAACTATATAAAACCTGAATGATCATTCAGTTTGATAAATATTTACATAGAGCATCATTTAATAAATCGATAGAAATCCAAGTGCTCACATCAAAACATTAAATCTAAATAAATAGAAATCGTACTAAATATTTTAAGACTGATGGTTCACATTGATCATTTATAACTTTTTAGTAATGGAACCTTAACAACTACAGGTGAACTATATTTTGTTAGTGCACTTAAGCATGTTAGATAACGGATGGAGTAAAAGAATCAATAGGGCCAAAAAAAACCAACAAAAAACACAAAAAAACAAAAACAAAGAGCGTATAAGTCAGAGACAAAAGCTGTAGATAATTTTAAAGGTAACAAAACAATTTACCATGTTGGAGCAACTCTTAGAGTGTGGTTGTACAGTGTAAAAAAACTTTAAACTTTGGGGAAAACTGAAAGATAAATATGAGCAGCAGCCTCACCTGGGCCTGTTTAGTCGCTGTCACATATTCTCAAAAAAATAAAATTTACAGATGAGGAATTTTTACTGAAATGCATCACACTAGCAATTGCTGAAGAAAAAAAAATCTATGAGTTTCAAATGTAGTTAAAACAACCTTTACTATTTTGGAGAAACCATGAAGCACCGAGAAGATCAGTGTTGATACAACAACAGGAAAAAGACTGAAGCAAAGTAGCATGCACAATGATGAGAGGACAAATTCTGGAAAGGGATCGATGTTAGTTTGTCTTTAGCTTTAACTGTAGAAAAGCTAAAAGTTAAATTTGAGTAGCCTCACATAGACCTGTTTACTACCTGACACATATCCTTAAGAAATACAGTTACAGATGAGGAACTTTTACTGAAATGTATCCCACTAGCAGGTGTTACAGAAAAGTATCTGTAGAGTTTAAAATTTAAGTGACTGTTTTCGGAACGGAGGAAGGAAATTACAAACTCATAGTCAGCACCGACTAGTCGCGCTGCCATAAATATTGCAGTAAAACAGATAAACTGTTGTTTTCCTTCAAAAGGATTGCCTGAGGCAGTCATGAACAGTTGCAGGGTCAGAGGTCAGCCCCTCTTGCCTAGCTATAAGTCTGTTGTCCAACATCAAATAACGCACTGTAAGCTAACACGCGCTGGACGCATAAATGGTATGGTGTGGTGAGGAGGGCAAAGGTCAGTCCTCTTCCCTTCTGAGATGGTCAAAAGCAGAGAGGTTTTTTGTTCAACTTTAAAAAAAGCACCGGCTGCATTTATTATTATTATTTTTATTATCCCTCATATGACTGTCCCGAGTTGGTCATGTCAGCTCACACAAATGGTGTGGTGAATCTATAGGCTGCTTTATGCTTGGGGACACACGCACACACAAATGCCATGGTGTGCAGGGCCGGGGTCACTCCACTTTGAATGTATTCACCATCTCCACTCATCCCTTTCACTTCTCAAGCTCAGCAACCAATATTGTTTGGAATATAATATATTTATTTATCTGTTTTGTTTGGGATATACTATATTTATTTATTCACTGCTAATTTACAAGTAAATTATTCCGTTTCTATTGACAAATTCAAAGTCTAAATAAAGTCTCTGTTCGGGGAGGGGATTCAATCACGAGATGGTCACGAGGGGTGGGGGGAGGAAAGGGGGGACATCCGGTCACGAGGGGTGGGGGGAGGAAAGGGGGGGACATCCGGTCACGAGGGGTGGGGGGAGGGGTTTGATATCAATTAATATCAATTAATTAAGGCCATCAATCAATCATCCGATTAAAATTTGACAGAAGGGTATATATATATCTCTCTCCAGTATAACTGGATTTTAGGGCATGACCAGAGACAATGTGTGAGGTTGCCTTCATGTATTTTGCATTTAGGGCACAGGGAAGAGGACCCTGGTTTAAACTTAGAAACCCGATTTGGGGCCAGGTGACCTCTATGTAGTAATTTAAGTTGTAATGCCCAGGAGCGATTACAAATAGTAATTTTCCTGGCAGAGTTCCAAATACTGCTCCACATTTCATCAGTAATCTTGATACCCAGCTCTCTTCCCCAGGCCTGGGCCAGAGTTGGTAAGTGATGCTTATGACATTTTAATGTTTTGTAGCACAAACTGAGTGACACTTCACGAGTTCTGAAAAACAGTTTTTCAATGCCCGAAACCTCAGTGTCCCTGAGTAGGGTTGTTTCTTTTTTAACAAAGTCTCTCAGTTGGAAGAAACGGAAGAGGTTATTTTTCCCTACTCCAAAGGCTTCCACAACTTGATTAAAAGACTTGAGGATCCCTTCCTTAAAAAGA
Source organism: Poecilia mexicana (assembly GCF_051168715.1). Lineage (NCBI taxonomy): Eukaryota > Metazoa > Chordata > Actinopteri > Cyprinodontiformes > Poeciliidae > Poecilia > Poecilia mexicana. The sequence goes on along the minus strand of NW_028263372.1, from coordinate 1,784,549 downwards.
CAGCCTAAAGAGGAGATACCCTTATCCACCCATTCCCCAAAACCCGCATCCAACATACCCGGAAGAAAGTCAGGGTTCTGGAAAAAGGGCGTAAACGAGGACGTCCTTCCAGTTCTTCCCTCGATGTGTTGAGCCGCCCTCCAGGCCTTGACTGTATTCACGGTGATTGGATTGCTACAAAATGTATTTATTGTTTTCATATTTTTAAGAAAAAGCAAGCTTTTAAGAGGGCAGTCACATAACGAGGCTTCTACATCTACCAACCCAAGTTTAACATTATGCTATAATATACAAGGTTACCCAAATACAAATTATTTAACAAATCATGAAGTTAGGCTGGGAAAAAATAACCAATACAAAAAGTAAAAGACAGTATTTTTTTCAGCTGCATTTTTGCATTTTGTGTCCCTTGACAGAGACACCAACAAAATAACGTTCATAATATGTTTAGTTTATGATGTTCCAACGTCATAAACTGATATATGGTCAACATAAACATTTTACTGGTCATGCAGCTGTACAAGATGTGCATCATCAGGTAGTATCGGTATCAGAACAAAAAAAAGTCAGATTCAACTGATGCTGAAGAAATCTAGAAGAATGTTCTGTTTTTTGTTCTTTTACTTCTGCATAATAGATTTCCATCTAAGTGGTCTTTAGTCAATATTTGCTGTCACTATAGCTAACGAGGCCTAACAGTTAATGTGCTTCTATTCTGTTTCTATTCCATTAAGATTTGTTCTTATGAAGTATGGAATATAGTTTAATTAATGCAGATGTATTTCCTTTCCTTTGTTTGTTTTTTATTTTGAACCCTGGTAAATTAAGATTGATAGACTACAAGAATTCATTTAAGAGAAAAACTGACTCTCATATTTCAATTTAAAATGTTTTTCCTCATTTAAGTGTTCAAAAAAAAGGTAAACACATGAGTGACATGAAGAAATTAGATTAACAAAGTCACCATAAACTATACCTCTCTGACTGCATGAGAAACAATTTGTCTGACTTTTGTTTCACTTTTGCTACAAATGGATTCAGGTGGGATAAATCATCATACTCAACATAAAAGAGAGAAGCCAGAATAGTCTACCTTTTTTTCGGCACAGGGGTTTAGAACTGGGTACAGGGATAAGCAAAGTTAAAGAATAAAATTTTTGTGGATCAAGATACACTTTTCCTGGGTTCATCCTATGTCTCTAAACTGTGTGGGCAAGACAGGAAGTTGGACCAGAGTTAAAAAAAATGTATTCTTTTAACTTTTGTCTGAAACAAAGAGAGTCCCATGTGCTTCTTTATAGAAGTCCAACTGAGGGCTAGGCAAAAAGTCAAAGAATGTGAAGCACACAAACATCAGTCTACTGCTCAAGAGTACCATTTGTCTGGTATCAAAATTACTTTGGACTCTTTTCAGTTCATCTGAATTAACCAAGCTGTGAATATCAATGGTATGCATTGGGATTTTCTTTAAAATCTCAATTGCCAATCCCAGTGGACTGAACAAATCAAGTATTTGTTCAGTCATGTGATAGTGATATTGATGCAGAATTATGGGGTGTTTTAACTGAAACAGAGAAGCAGTAAGGCAGTTTGGTTGATTTCACATTGTGTCAAAAGTATTGAGAAATGTATATCACCGTATGCTGGCATAATTAGTATTGGCACGATTAATATTGACTATCAATATTGGTCCAAATTTTCATACTGGCTCATCAATAATCACTCTTCTGAAGCTTAGAAAATTGAGTTGCAACAATAAAAGTTCACTTTCTAAGCTAACCTGAAAAACAATTACACCAAAATTTGAAACTATATTCAATGTAATATTTAAAATAAAAAAGCAGCTGTCTTTTATGTACATGCCTCCTGTTTTTTGTTTTCTGTATCTGTGCTGTATAAGTTTTGTCCTGTTATTGTTCTTTTTTTCTGTATACATTTTCAAACTATCTAATAAGCATAATATGAAAAAGCAGCAGTCTCTCAAAGCCAGATATTTTAAAAAAGAACATGTACACCCCAGTCTTTAGTTTTAATTTTTATCCTCCTCAGTCAGTTTAGCATATACAATTTGTATGGATTTTGTTTTTGTGTCCATGTGAGCAATATGAAATTACCAGAACGGAAATATCTTAGCTCTGTGCACAGTGCACAGAAATGATTTGCCACAATAGTGCATGCTAATGTTGCTCTGAATTTGTCTGACGGTGCATAAAGGGACTGTTTACATTGTGCTTGCAAAATATGTTTACTTAAGTATATATGATAATCTGCCATATTACAAATGTACATACAGATTTACATATTTGATAAACTGTATTATTTTGGTTAATGTTACCTGTACCAACTAATCATAGTGACTGCCTGGAAGGGTATTATGTAACAGTCGAAAAAAGTTCTGTGGAAAAAACCAACTATGCAGCACTGAAGGGTGTCAAATAAGGATAAAAGCACAGCAACAGATTGACAACCTGTCAATCTGTTGACAGATTGGGATTGGCAATGAGTTGGCAATGAGTTAAAACATGAGTTTATTTGTTGGTATGCTTCCATCTTGACTTAAATTAAATACTTTGAGTGAATATTTAAAGTTTAAATGTATTAGTAGTTAGCTGGATTTAATACAGTCCAACTAATTCAGTCACACAGTTGTTACAAGTTAGCAATAAAATGTTTAATTTATAACATTTATTTTAATTGGTTGTTTACTTAAATATTCTCATACATGTGTTTTCGATACTTACCAAAAAAGTATCATGAATTGGCTAGGTTCTGCAGAACCTCAGCATGGTGAAGAGACTTCAGAACTCAAGGACTGGGAATGCCTTTGGTTTTAATGTTCTGTGTTTTATGAGCAAAAGACTGTTGAATGACAAATGACTGGATTTATCACAACCTTTCAGTTTGACCTTTAACTTAGGCTGTAAGGTTAAGTTATGCTTATATGAGTAGCCTAGAGATACTTTTCCACTGACAAGTCACGCTCTAACTGCACTTAGAGCTGATTGAGCTGTTGGATTCAAGTGTGTTGGACCAGAGAGACATCTAAAAGTTGCAGGACACCGGCCCTCAAGGACCAGGATTACCCACCCCTGCTCTAGGTTCTGGTTCTAATGGATTCAACCCAGATATTTCATTGTGTTTTACAAATTTTCAATGCTGGCCAAACATAATAATAAATACCCTGATCTGTTTGGAGGATTAGTAACCAAGAGAAAAGGCAAATATGGACCACAGAATTCAGTAATGATTGTTATTGTGTTGATGGACTGCAATAGGCAGTGTGTCTATTATGGTTCAGTAAAAGGAAAGAGAGGAGAAGATGGGAGAGATGATCAGAGTAAGAAAAATGTAAGCGGTTGTTAAAATTACAGTATGTAACTTTAATTTACATAATTTAACTTATACAATATCCCTGATTTCCTCTAAGTCAAAGCTAAAAACCCACCTGTTTAGAGTTTCCTTTGATTAATAACTGCAACATTGATTAATATATGTTATGTGCCTTTGCTTGATAATTTTGATGATGACATTTGACAAATGTGATGTTTATTGCTTGTTTCATAATTGGTTTCTGTAATGTTTTTTTTTATGTGAAGCACTTTGAACTGCCTTCTTGCTGAAATAAGCTATACAAATAAACTTCACTTTCTTGACTTCAGCTTCACCTGCTCACGGAATACAGATAACATCTATCTTACAGTAGATAAGAAAAAGTTAAAAAGGACCATGCATGTGTTGATGCATATTTTTTCTTAAAATAAAAAACAAAAAAACAAAAAACAAGGCAGGTGAAAATTAGTTTGTATACCCAACAGAGTAGCTGTCTTCTGTAAGGTATTCGTTCAAACATTTTCAGTTTTTTCTCAGTTGATCTTCCTCTTGAGATACCTCCTCACATCAGGCTTCTTCTGTGGGAACCAGATTTATTTTAATTTCTTTAGCTGCTAGACTTTCCGAATCCATACAAATTACCTGTTTTGATTATTTGGGAGCTACGGCATCATTAGTCATGCCTGTAAAGAATAGAAGAGGGGTTTTGAACTTTTATTTACCATCGCTTTTCAGCTTCCTAATTATACTTTCTTCATTAATGCCTTTGGACCGGAACATCAACAACCCAAATACACTGAGAAATGAAATGCGTGGGAGACATATTTTGGATTTGATCATGGATCTGTCTTGATCTAATGATTATCCTTTACAGGCTGATGGACTGCCAATGTAAACCTCAGGGTTTGGTGTAATACAACACAGAAACCCCGGAACAAGAAGAGACATCAAATTTAAAAACTGGTGTTTGGATCTTTTAGCTATTCAGCAGGATATCCTGCTGTGTGCTGCACTGGAAAAAAAATACTTGCCAACAGTTATAAAACTGCCGTGGATAGGTTTCTAGATTGGTGCGACTCCCATAAACTGCAGATTAACATTAAACAGGTCACATTCTTAAAATATTTAGGTGTGTACATAGATGGTGATGTTAGATGGTGCACACATGTGGCAGGTGTGTGCAAAGGTCTTCGTTTACTTAGATGGGTCTGACTGTTTGATGTTTCCAAAATGACTGGCGAATCTGCTGGGTTCCCTTAGACAGAAATTCTTTTAACCAATTTGAAAAATAAAAAGATAACTGCATTGTTTAAGAAGGATCATATTAGAATGTATGCATTTGAATCATCAATGAGTTCATATAACTCAGCTGAACTGACATTTTTGTAACATGCTTTGAGACACCATGTGTTGTGAATTTGTGCTATATAAATAAACTGAATTAAATTAAGTTGAATTTGGTGTCATGGTAGATAGGTTGCATTAATAAAATATGATCACCTGTTTGCACGACCTTTAACTTTTTGTATTATTTGATTGGGTACTTAAGCGTTCAGCTTGTGTCTGCACATTTGTTTGTATCCATTTAAGGGAGAGTTCATTGAAGACACTGCCACTTGTACTTGATCTTTTTCAGTGGTGGGAAGTAATGAAATACAAGTACTTACGAAGTACAAGTACTTCGTTACTTTTGCACTTAAGTACATTTTTGTGTATCTGTACTTTACTTAAGTAGATTTAATAATGGATACTTTCTACTTTTACTCCACTACATTTTACAGTAAGTATCTGTACTTTCTACTTCACTACATTTCTACAAAACTGTCGCTTTACTAGTTACATCCAAGTCGCGTTGCTCTGTTTTTCCCTTAAAATGTGAAGTTCAGGGTCTTAAGGTGGCGCCGTAAAATCCAAGCAATAACATGACTTAGTGTCTGTTGTCACCCATCGCCTCCACCTTTACTCGCACGCGGAGCTCCAGACATGTGGTTTCCTCTGAGCGGAAGAAGATGTCTGTCTAATTGTCAGTAATAAAATAGCGCTGCAAAAATCATAAGATATGGCGACATGTAAAATAAGCAGTGCTTCGCTTTCACAGACGGTGGGGACTTCGTCCAACTTTTAGCATCACTTGGAAGGAAAGCTTAAAGAAAGGTAAGATCTGTGGACGTGAGGCTAGCAAAGCTAGCATCAGAGACATGTTGCATCTGCGATGAAAAAAAAGTGTCGCTCATGCGCTGAATTATTGTGTGGAGGTGATGACTGAGGTGTCGCATATATGGGACAACGCTGTGACCAAAGTGCAATATAGTGATATGACATTCAGGAACGATCCGATTCTTCTGGACGGATCTTTACTGATTAAATTTATTTCAGATCTAAGTATTTAATATCTAGGTGCTTTATGTGAATGTGGATTTTTCAGATCAATTTGAGAAGCAATATTGAAGGTAAAACTTAATTTTTTTGTGTCACGTAGTGTGGGGTGCTGGTCTTTACTTGGTCTTGGGTAGGTGGTCTTGACTACAAAACTGCTACGTGGCTCCTCCGTTGCATGTCCTCCCCCACCCACCTTCTTTCCATCCCCTTTCTGTTGGATTCCTTTCAAAATAAATGCCAATAGTGGCAAAAAAAGTGAAGTTCATGCTATGTTAGGACAGGAGACAAGATGTTTCCATCCCTGAAATTATGATGCATAGAATCACATGTCTAAGTCTAAACTATGTTACAGAGTAAACATAATAGAAACATGCTTTATCTGTGGCATTGTTCATTAAAATGGCACATTTCTAATGTATTAAAATTAAATACGATCGGTTCACTTAATGATATTGTATTAGGGTTTAGGTAATGCATTCAGCAAGTACTTTTACATTTAATACTTAAGTATTTTTAAAAGCCAGTACTTTTTTACTTTTACTTAAGTACAAATGTTAATGTGGTACTTTTACTTTTACTTAAGTACATTTTTTGAGTACTTTCTCCACCACTGATCTTTTTTTTATAGAATTTTCTTTCCATCTCTTATTAGTTTTTCAGTGGAAATATACATAAAATATGTCATTCTGCAGGTGTAAAAGTCTGGATAATTTATCATAGTTTTTATTTTTTCCATCTCAACAACATGGCAGTTTTAAATGTGGTGTGAAGACATTTCAAAGTCATTGTTTGCTTTATCCTTTAAAAATGGAATGGTAAGTTTTTAAAAGTAGTAGTCCATAGGTTGTGAAAAAAAAATTTGGAATTTCACCAAGATGAATGTTTCCTGTCCAAACCCACAACAAGCAAAGCCTGCGTGGGAGAGGCAGCATATCTGAATATTTCTATGGGGGCCGTATTAATCCGGAGAGTGCTCTCATGAAACTCTGCAAATACAAAACATCGCATTGACTAGGCTCTGAGGCCGACTCCAATCAAATCCGCTGTTTTTGCTTTTGGTTCCTGATCCTTAATGAAAGAGAAGGACGACTTAGTGTCACAGAAAGTAAGAAGTGATTAATACACTGAGGTGTGCTACTTTGTTCCTCGTTTGAACATTACTGTGAGCAAGCTTAACCCTACTCTGCCTTAACATGCTGCGTTAGCCGTGCCTAGCTGTGCTTGTCTGGACAGGGAGAAGGCAAACACTTTGAAAAGAAGAATGTTTCAGTGCGGGATAAAACACTCTGGCACAAAATAAACAGCTTTTACACCTAGCCTGAGGGCCCAGGCACTCTTTGATTGACTCAACACGAAAACCTCCATGAATGTGTGATTTGGTTCTTTCTTTTTCACTTTGATGGAAATGAGATGCTATTGGTGGCACACCCAAAACTAAGAGTTTCACTGTAGGCTTTCAACTGGGAGAGTAGAAAAAAAAGGTTTTTAATGTGTTGGGTTTTTATTTGCCTTGACATCAATTTAAGGAGAATGAAAATTATTTGATATCTTATGATCCTCAACTAAATTCCTCAAATGTTAAATCCTTAAGCAACAAAAGGTCCTGTTGTTTGGTTACTAAGCATGCATTTGATTTGCTGCCTCTCATGGTTAATTTTTTTTAAAGTGCAGTACTTTAATTAATATGATGAAAAAGGAACATACCATTATTATGACTGAATAAAGATACTGATATCTTCTTTTCTTATAACTTGTTTATCATGTATATAAGTTGACTCCCCTGAAATGTAGCTATTTTGTAGTCATAATCACCACTCCAAAAGTTTGTATCTTAGTCTTTCCACATGTTGGTTCAGTTAGCCAGGTCTCAATCTTGGGGGGTCAAATGTTTTACTTCAGGGGGACCCAGAAGAGATTTTAACAGTGCATTATTTTCAGACAGTTATTTATTCAACTTTATAGTCTGTCAGACATAGTGCCTCAGTTGTAAATACCAAACAGTCTATTTTGGAATTGGCTATTTGGATTGTAATTGTTCAAAGGAACCCAATTGTCTGTCAACAAACACTGTGTGCACAAATTATTAGGCAAGTTTGGTTCAAAGCCTTCTCTGCATCTAGATGTAACCCTGGTTAACAAAGCCCTCACTAAATATAAGCCTTTTCATAAAAATAGCTATAAAATGGATAAATAGGCAAATAAATAAATAAATAAGAGAATAAACAGGTCTTAAAATAGTTAAAAATATATTTTTTTACAAACATTAAGAGTGCTGTATTTTATGATATTTTATTTGGTTTCAAAACCAAATAACAGGGTTTTATTTTGTCAGCAGTTAAAACAGTTAAGTGTGAGTAAAATCTCTTATTCTGAAGGGTCACAAAATGGCCAGATAAGATGTACAACAATACCAGTTTAAACTTTGATCAATGTGCAAAAAAACCGTGCTCTGCAACATTAAAACATGGATCGAGCTGCAACTATATCAATCATAACTTTTCTTCTCTTCAGCGTGTCTGACAGTTTCTGGTGGTGCAGCTCTGTGCTGCCTTCAGGAGAATGGGACATATCGTCCATAAAATTTCACCCACATGGCATTTACTGTGCAAACCAGAGCTTTAAGAACAAAAGTTCCAGATTCTTTTAATGCCATACAAATGGGACAGAAACATGGATATTTTTATATAGACCTGTCTACTGATTTAGATATTAATATCTTTACTGTACACACATTACAAAGAACAAATCTGGTTCTTAATCAAATCCTAATGAGTTAAATAGAAAGTGTCATGGAGTCACTGAACAGCCTCATGACATTAAAACTGACATGAAAAAATGAAGAAATAAATATATAAAATAAAATCTAATTATAAACATAAATAAGTGCTAAGTTCTTTACTTTTATGGTCTGTAGAATATATTTCTTCTTAGTACTAGAAGTGGTCTCAACAAACCCGTGACACTTCAACAATATTATCTTACCTTTTATCTTACAATAGTGTCTTTGTCCTTGCCATACAGAGTGATGGATTCAATCGGATTACTGATTACTCCTTGAAAAAGGAGACTATTTGATATGGAAAGTTACCAAGTTACATTAAAAGTAACATTTTTAGTTCCTTTCAGAAAACAACAACGCTCCACCGCCTGTGAAAATTACATTGAGTTTTGCCAATATTTAATTGAAACTTATTTTATAAAGGTAACATCAACAATGTATCTCCACTTATAAGGTTGAACTGAAGGGGAGATTGTTTAATGGTTACAACTGTACAAAAAAAAAAAAAAACTTTAGTAATTTTTGCATGTCTTTGTGTGGTCCACTGTTGTCTGGAAAACTCTTAAGTAGGATTTTAGAACAACTCCCTCACCCCCTACCCCGCCCCAGCCTCCAGGTTCTGTCAGGATCCGTGTTTTTGTGTGTTTATTTTTGAGTTTTCTGTGTTCAGTCCTGTTTCCCTGTGAGTCTCTGTCCTGTCCTCCCCGTTGATTGTTTCCCTGGTGTGTCTCATTCCCTTGATTACCCCGTGTGTATTTAAACCCACCTGTTGTCTGTGTTCCTCGTCGGGTCCTCGTCGTTTGTCAATGTCTGATGTTGCTTCACTTGCCAGTAGAACTGCTAAGTCCTGGTTTGAGTTTGTTCCCGTATAGTCCTGTTTGACAGTTGCTACCGGTATTTAGCTGCGTGCTTGTTTCTGCCGTGCTGCCTGCCTTGGACTGTTTGTTGAGCATCATCATTAAATCTTCATCATCTTCACCATAACCTGGGTCTCAGCGTCTCTCCTCACCACCAACCACAACACCATATGACAGGTTCTGTGTTACGGCTCTGCTTTTGCTGTCAGAGCGCAGCGCACAGCGCTCCTCCTGCGACTCCACAACTCAGATGGCACAGATTTGTGACACTTATCTTATTATTAATGATTGTCATGGCATTTACTTGCGTAACTTTACGCAGGTTCATTTGTGGCTGTTTTCATGTTGCGCTGTTCATATTAGTCTCGATGTTTGCAGTTTTTTGGAGCGCAACACGAAGCTCGACGTAGTTCACAGCAAATTTAATAACTTGTTATTAAAGGCACAGCAGGACGGATCATCAGGAAAGTTATGGATCTGCAAGGCTCGACTGAAACCAATTGGATGTCAGATAAATTCTAGAATTTCTCTCTGCTTATTTCAAAACACAAATAAGTAACTTCACATTCAAAAACAGCCCAAAAAACAGCAACCAGCGACTTATTAAATTTGCAAGCGACTTTAGAGTAAGATAAGGTAAGGTAATTTTATTTATATAGCACATTTTCAGCAACAAGGCAATTCAAAGTGCTTTACATAAGTTAAAGAAAGAAACAAGCCCAAAGCTGCTTATAATAATCAGACATAGCGTCAGAAACTCAAGCAATAAAATGCGCACCTCCTTCTCCTCCCTCCGTTGTTTACGTTTCTGTCGCTGTTGATACTGTTGCACAGACACGGCTATCACTCCCCAAGAGGTAGAGGAAATAAAATTAAATTACAAAAGAAAATAGTAACGCACAGTAATACCAAGTGATATTGATAAGTAACTTTAATCTGATTACTGGATTTGAAATAGCAACGCTTTAGATTACTTGTTACTGAAAAAAGTGGTCCGACGTCAGTGACCTCACATTTCTGGCCATAAGCCCCCTGTCTTAATTATTGATCGAAAAGTCTTGCCATATAAGTTTATTCCTCTGTATTTTAGTTTATTCTTGCATTTTGTTCTGTGCATTTTCATTTAGTTTCTTTTGATTAGTATTATCTTATGTCCTCTTTAGTTTCTCTCCTGTTTTAGTTTGCTTTCAGTTTGTATTGACGCTCTTCACTCGCTGCCTAGTCATCATGTGTTTCACCTGATCTGCCCTCATCACTGTTCAGCTTGCCTTTGTTCTTTATCCACCACCACAATGTCCGGTTGGTTGACCATTACCATCTTGTCTGTCTGGATCTGGAAGTCCCACAGGATCTTAGCTCGGTCATTCTCCACCACCTTTGGGGGTGTTCCCCACTTTGATCTCGGGGCTTCCAGTCCATATTCTGCACAGATGTTCCTGTACACTATGCCCGCCACTTGGTTATGTCGTTCCATGTACGCTTTCCCTGCCAGCATCTTGCACCCTGCTGTTATGTGCTGGACTGTCTCAGAGGCCTCCTTGCACAACCTACACCTTGGGTCTTGTCTGGTGTGGTAGATCTGAGCCTCTATTGCTCTGGTGTTTAGGGCCTGTTCCTGTGCAGCCAGGATGAGGGCCTCTGTGCTGTCCTTGAGTCCAGCTTTTTCCAGCCATTGGTAGGATTTCCTGATATCAGCCACTTCAGTTATTTGTCGGTGGTACATCCCATGTAGGGGCTTGTCCTCCCATGATGGTTCCTCCAGCACCTCGTCCTCTGTTCCCCATCGTCTGTTGAGGCTTTGTCCTTGATGTATTTATGGATCTTGGATGTTTGAACATCAATACCAAGTGATCGCAACGTCAGGAAAAAGGAGCACGAGAACCTGGAGAAATACCAGGGCCTCAGAGAGGAACTGGAAAAGACCTGGAAGGTGAAGACCACAGTGGTGCCTGTGGTCATCGGGGCCCTCGGGGCAGTCACCCCCAAACTGGAGCAGTGGCTCAAACAGATCCCAGGAACAACATCAGACATCTCAGTCCAGAAATGTGCAGTTCTAGGCACAGCCAAGATACTGGAGGAGAACCTCAAGCTACCAGGCCTCTGATAGAGGACCCGAGCTCAGAGGATGAAAGAGAGAGAGAGACCACCGGCGGAGGGTGAGAAGGGAAGTTATATATATATATATATATATATATATATATATATATATATATATATATATATATATATGACTGTATAGCTCATATATATATGAGCTATATAGCTCATATATATATGACTATATATATATATATATATATAAGCTATATATATATATATGACTGTATAGTGGGTAGACACCAGTCTACCACCCGGGAGACCGGGGTTCGAATCCGGGCTGGGGCGAGTTACAACAGTGCAATTGTGCAATTGAGCTATGCAGTGTGGGTCCTTAGGCAAGACCCTTGGAGCTATATAGCCTACCTCATAACATGAGAGACATTGATACGCATAACATGCCGGCTCAGACGTCGCCCGGCCAAACAAGGTCTGCGTCAGGTGCTGGGGAACCAGAGCACCTTGATGAAAAATGGGCTACTGGAACAAGACGGAAATGGGCGAGAGACGAAAACATGGATCTGTTGGAATGCTACTACTCAAGTAACCCTAGTCAGAGGGGTTACATGCAAAGACTGAGGGTGGAATGGTTACTTCGACACCCACAGTCTACAATGACTGCCAAACAACTAGTAGCTCAGTGTTCCAACATCCGCAAACGGCAACTGCTATCACAACTTGAGATTGACGAGGTACAACACAAATGCTACGGCAAAAGGGAGGAGCCCAAAGATAAGGTCAGGGGGGAGTTAACTACTCCCCACCCCGAGACTGGGTATGCAGCCCCAGTAATGAACGAACTATCAAAGCTGAACGAGACAGCAACTGACCTGAGAGAGAGAATCGTGGCCCGAATGAACACCAGGCAACCCCGACGCCAATTACAACGGCTGAGTGAAGTACCATCAGAAAGTCTCATTGAAGATGTGAATGCAGCATTGAGAACAATCCCTACCAACATCATAACAGAAACCAATGAGCTGATATACAACTCAGCATCAGTGATCCTTGAAATGCTCGGCTATAAGAGCAACTATGAGACCCAATATCCATCATGGAAAAGACGGTTAGAGGCTAAGATCAAGATAACAAGGAGGGAAGTGAGCCTGAAGCACTCGAAACTGCCAAACAAAGGCTCCAAGCCTTGGCCAGCCGCCTAAAGAGATACACAAGAGAGAATGAAGCCAGGAGGATTAACCGGCTCTTCTCCACCCAACCAGCTAAAGTGTACTCTCAATGGCAGGGTACTAACAACAGAGCAGACCCACCAAGGCTGGAGACTGAACAATACTGGAAAGGCATATGGGAGAGGGAGGCGTCCCACAACAGCAATGCACAGTGGCTAACCTCTCTACGAGAGGACCACAGCAACCTCCCTGAACAAGCCCCGGTAACCATCACTGTGGCAGATGTCCAAGAAAGAGTCTCGGGTATGAAAAACTGGACAGCACCAGGGCCTGACATGATCCATGCCTACTGGCTAAAGAAACTCACTGCCCTCCATGAGCGACTGGCAGTTCAACTGAACCAGCTGCTACAGAATGGGACTCACCCTGAATGGCTAACTGAAGGGCGCACATGGATAAATACATGAACACGGCACAGAAGGGCATCGGCATAAATAGCAGAGGAGCCAAACACCAACTCCTTGTAGACCACACAATCACCCGAGACTGCAAAACCCGACACACCAACCTGTGCACCGCTTGGATTGATTACAAGAAAGCCTATGACTCGATGCCACACACTTGGATCATTGAATGCTTAGAGATGTACAACATCAATAGGACTCTAAGAGCCTTCATTGCAAACTCGATGGGGCTGTGGAAAACCACCGTTGAAGCCAACTGCAAACCACTTGCACAAGTGTCCATCAAATGTGGCATATACCAAGGAGATGCTCTGTCCCCACTGCTGTTCTGCATAGGCCTGAACCCCCTTAGCCAAATCATCAACAAGACTGGCTACGGATACCGACTCAAGAATGGGGCCACAATCAGTCACCTCCTCTACATGGATGACATCAAGCTGTACGCCAAGAACGAGCGAGACATCGACTCACTGATCCACACCACCAGGATCTACAGCACTGACATTGGGATGTCATTCGGACTAGAGAAGTGTGGCCGGATGGTTACAAAGAGAGGGAAGGTCATCCACACAGAAGGGGTCTCACTCCCAGAGGGAACAATAGCAGACATAGAGCACAGCTACAAGTACCTGGGAATACCACAAGCAAATGGCAACCTCGATGAGGTCACAAGGAAAGGAGCCACAGCCAAATACCTCCAACGAATAAGGCAAGTCCTGAGAAGCCAGCTCAATGGCAAGAACAAGATCCGTGCAATAAACAGCTATGCCTTACCAGTAATCAGATACCCTGCCGGAATAATTAGCTGGCTAGTGAGTGTGAGAGCCACTGTCCAGGATGAAACATCCAAGATCCATAAATACATCAAGGACAAAGCCTCAATGGACGATGTGCTCAGCGAATGTCTCAGACAATGGGGAACAGAGGACGAGGTGCTGGAGGAACCATCATGGGAAGACAAGCCCCTACATGGGATGTACCACCGACAAATAACTGAAGTGGCTGATATCAGGAAATCCTACCAATGGCTGGAGAAAGCTGGACTCAAGGACAGCACAGAGGCCCTCATCCTGGCCGCCCAGGAACAGGCACTAAACACCAGAGCAATAGAGGCTCAGATCTACCACACCAGACAAGACCCAAGGTGTAGGTTGTGCAAGGAGGCCTCTGAGACAGTCCAGCACATAACAGCAGGGTGCAAGATGCTGGCAGGGAAAGCATACATGGAACGACATAACCAAGTGGCGGGCATAGTGTACAGGAACATCTGTGCCGAATATGGACTGGAAGCCCCGAGGTCAAAGTGGGGAACACCCCCAAAGGTGGTGGAGAATGACCGAGCTAAGATCCTGTGGGACTTCCAGATCCAGACAGACAAGATGGTAATGGCGAACCAACCGGACATTGTGGTGGTGGATAAACAACAGAGGAAAGCCGTTGTGGTGGATGTAGCAATACCAAGTGACCACAACATCAGGAAAAAGGAGCATGAGAAACTGGAGAAATACCAGGGCCTCAGAGAGGAACTGGAGAAGGCCTGGAAGGTGAAGACCACAGTGGTGCCTGTGGTCATAGGGGCCCTCGGGGCAGTCACCCCCAAACTGGAGCAGTGGCTCAAACAGATCCCAGGAACAACATCAGACATCTCAGTCCAGAAATGTGCAGTTCTAGGCACAGCCAAGATACTGGAGGAGAACCTCAAGCTACCAGGCCTCTGATAGAGGACCCGAGCTCAGAGGATGAAAGAGACCACCCGCGGAGGGTGAGAAGGGAATTTTTTTTTTTTTTTATATATATATATATATTATATATATATATATTATATATATTATATATATATATAATATATATTGTATATATATATATATAATATATATATATACAACCCTTCCCCTGTTCTGCTTATGAACTTTCTCCTCCAGCCCATTCCTTCTCTTCCTTCCAGCTCCCAACAACTTCAGAAATTACAAGTCTAATACATAAATCCAACTTGTCCACCTGTCTGCTTGATCCTCTTCCCACAGTCTTGGTTAAAGCCTGTGCCTCAACCATAATCCCTCTTATTTCTACCATTATTCACTCCTCTCTTTCCACTGGAACAGTTCCCGCATCATTTAAAATTGCTGCCATAACTCCTATCTTAAAAAAACCTGGTGCTGATTGCTACAATCTGAATAATTTCCGTCCTATCTCCAACTTGCCTTTCATCTCTAAAATTCTTGAGAAGATAGTAGCATCGCAACTTCACACTTATTTATCCAACTATAACCTCTATGAACTGTTTCAGTCTGGTTTTCGTCCCCTCCATAGTACAGAAACAGCTCTTATAAAAATCACTAATGACCTCCTTATGGCAGCTGACTCTGGCTTACTGTCCATTCTTATCCTACTTGATTTGAGTGCAGCGTTTGACACTATTTGTCATGACACCCTACTTAATAGACTGTCTTCCATTGGTATCACTCAGACCCCTCTAAACTGGTTTAAATCATATCTTTCCTGCCGCACTCAGTTCGTTCGGATCAAAACCTTTTCTTCCCAACCTTCCTCTGTTACATCAGGAGTTCCCCAGGGCTCTGTCTTGGGGCCCCTTCTTTTTATTATTTATCTCCTTCCCCTGGGTAATATCTTTCGTAGATATAACATTGATTTTCACTGTTATGCAGATGACACCCAGCTTTATGTTTCCAGTAAGCCCTCCTCCAACCTTCCACCATCCTCGCTTACTGACTGCTTGACTGAAATTAAATCCTGGTTCTCCTCTAATCTACTTAACCTTAATAGTGATAAAACGGAGGTCCTTCTCATTGGTACTAAATCTAATCTGGCCAAAATCAAAAACTTTAGTCTTGAAATTGATAACTGTTCTGTTTCCCCCTCCCCTCAGGTAAAGAGTCTGGGTGTTATTCTTGACAGCACTCTTTCTTTCCAGTCTCATATTAACAATATTACCCGCTCAGCTTATTTTCATCTACGCAACATCAACCGTCTTCGCCCCTCCCTTTCTTCCCATTCCGCTGCTATTCTTGTTCACTGTCTTGTGACATCACGCCTGGACTATTGCAACTCCCTTCTGTTTGGTCTCACCCAGAAATCTCTTCATAAGCTCCAACTGGTCCAGAACTCAGCTGCCCGTATCATTACTAAAACCCCATCCATGCACCACATCACTCCTATCTTGCAAAGACTTCATTGGCTGCCTACCAAGTTCCGTATAGAATACAAAATTCTTCTGTATACTTTTAAGGCTCTTCACAATTTTTCCCCACTATATCTTTCCAATCTTATTCATATTGCCACTCCCTCTCGTTCCCTCAGATCATCCTCCTCCATCCATTTGTCTGTCCCCTCTGTTCGTCTTACTACCATGGGGAGCAGAGCTTTCAGTCGCTCTGCTCCCCAACTCTGGAACTCATTACCACCTCACCTTAGAAACATAAAGTCACTCCCTAAATTTAAAACCGAACTTAAAACACACCTTTTTAGATCTGCCTTTTCAATATGACACAATTGGTTTGCTTGATTTTTATATAGATTTTTTACATAGATTTATATATAGATTTCATATAGATACATTGTTGTGTATCTATCTGATCTATTTTTAATTGCTACATTTTTATTGTTGCTGTTACTTTTCGCTCTTTGTACGGTGTCCTTGAGTGCCAGAAAGGCGCCTTAGAAATAAAATGTATTATTATTATTATATATATATATATATATATTATATATATTGTATATATATATATATATATATTATATATATTGTATATATATATATATATTGTATATATATATATATTATATATATTATATATATATATAATATATATTGTATATATATATATAATATATATATATATATTATATATATATATATATATAATATATATTATATTATATATTATATATATATATATATATATATATATATATAATATATATATATATATATATATATATATATATATATATATATAATATATAATAATATATATTATATATATATATATATATATATATATATATATATATATATATATATATATATATATATATATATATATATATATATATATATATATATATATATATATATATATATATATATATATATAATCCTCAATAGAACATAAAATATTTGAAAACCAGACACCCAGACACCTATAACCTGACAAGTCAATCACAGCAAGGCCGTTAACCGATGAAACGCTGAACTGATAGTTCTGTGAAGCTACCAGTAGCAGGAGCGGGAGCTGCACCAAGAAGCTAACAGAAACATTGAAGAGAAGAAGAGCTACAATTGATAGAGTAGCAGCCATGCATGCATGTTTTAATGTCACACACCTCAGTTTTTAGCAAGTAACTCAAAGTCTAAACTGGTTTTGTTGTGCATATAAGGGGTAAAGTTTACGTTTGAGAAAACGCCCCCTAAAGGAATAGCAGCGACCCCCTTTTGTAATTCTGCCAGCGCCCCCTGGGGGGTGGTACCGCCCCGTTGAGAAACGCTAATATAATGGATAAACTGGTGTGGGATGAAGCATGTTCTCCCCCTGTTCCCCCACTCCTCTTCCCTCCCACACACGCAATGTTCAGGCGCCAGTACAGGCGAGTGCATTACTTTATTCAGTGCGGAACAAAGCTAAACAAACTTTTGCCATGCTTTGTTGATTATTAAACCAGGCCTTTAAGGTTCTGCTGGATATTTGGACCGGGAAATTCCAAGTCGATAGCTGAATTGGATTCCGTGAGTGAGAAACAAGATGGGGAGCCGTAACCCAGGAGCCCTTTAACTGCTGTCTAGCAGGAGCTAGGCCCTCTGCTGGATATTGGGAATAATCCATTTTTTTACTGGATTATGTTCTGTTGTGTATTTTATTGTTTTGTTTTCTTAAACAACATTCTTTGTTAAAGTGTGTGAAATGTAACATTGTCTGTTGAGTTTAAAATAGAAACAAAAAATGGTTAAAACAGGAATCTAAAAAAGTTTAACCTTTTAAAAAATACTAACTAAAAAAGATAAACTGTAAATCAAAACCGATTAACAGTATTGACTCGAACTTAAATAGAACTATAACCTAGGTTAAATAAATAGTGTCCTTTAATATCTAACATTTGTCATAATGAGAGGTACCAGGACTCGAAGGCAAGCAACAACTACAGACACCAAACTCAGTTTACAGATTTATTGAACAAGAAGGTGTAATGGAGAAAACGATGGAGAGGTGTAGATCAGCGGCTGCAGGGAGGAACCGGGCCAGAGGAGGAACTGAGAAATGGGTGAGCAGTTAGACAGAGGAATAATGACAGGAATGATGATGTAACCTGATGAGGGCTTACGGATTGGGGGTTCAGGTGAGCAGAGGAGGGTACAGCAGTTGGGGCAGCGAGGGGTCTCCAGGTGGGGAAGTTCCAGCTGGTAACTGAGGGTGGACAGGCAGCAGCAGGGTGGTGGTGGTGGAGGAATCCAGGGGCTCGGCCAAGCCGAACAGCGAGGGCCAGGTAGTCCAGGTGGATCTGATTCTCAGAGAGAGGTCAGGGCTGGTTCTAGGAGGAAGAAAGATGGGAGAGGCATCAGGAACAAGTTAAACACTTGCGACAGCACTGAGAGCTAGAGTGTACCACTGTAGAAGCGGAACCATCTGGTATCTTCTTCTGGGAAGCCGCTCCTATTTAAGGCCATTGTTGATTGGAGATGACGAGCACCAGCTGGATCCCGTCAGCCTGCCACCCTGAAAATGTAGAGAAAACACTCCCCTGCAGAACCCAACAACATTAGGTTTAAATTTCAAAAGAGGATTAAATAAAATATTATGAAAGAACAGGGAAACTATTTTGGATTGAATTCTGTGTTAAATGTATGTCAGTTGTTTGTAATATTGTTATTTCCTTTCTTTTCAACAAATAATAAGCCGACAGTTTAAGCAGATTTTCAGGTCTGTGGTCATTAGTACGTCTACACATTTCACTACTCCGGTAGAGGAACCCAGCCCTGGTCTTATTATGTGTTCTAGTTACTGTAATCACATTGTAAGTGTTACATAGACACAGGATGGCTTGTTTAGAAAATGTATCAAAGGAGATGTGTAATGGCCATCAGGGCTGATGGGATACTTTCAGATCCCATTGAGTGCAAAAATGTCCTATGTGGAATTGTAGATATTTGATTTAAAATTCAATATTAAAGTTATTATCAAATCTGTCCAAGATGGGGGTCAAGTACTAAATAAAATAGTCCCCAACACCTATGAAGTTTGTGCTTGAAAGGTCAGACAATTTCTCAGAAGTTTTTCTGAAAAAATTTAAATGGCCCATAGATATTCAACGGTGTTAAGTGAATAGAATAAAGATAACCTGCTACAATGATGCATCAGCCATTTGGATCACATAGTGTTGAATTATGCTTAAAAGGAATATTTTTCCAAGTAATAATTGCAACACCACAAACCTTACTGGAAAATTAAGATTAAGATATTTTGTCTACCCAAGTACAAGGCAGAAACTTCTTTTCAAAGAACATCTAAAAAAAAAGATGGTCTAATGTAAGTCTCTTAAAGGAACAACATGTCAGCTGCCAAAGATTTAAGATTTAGCATGTGGAACTGAGTGCCCTGCCATGGACATTCTAACTGATCAAATGAATGCCTTCATTCTTTCCTCTAAGTGTCTTGAAAAACTCAAGGTTGAGTTATGTGCACAGTGGCACATGAAATTGCCCAAAATGTGCATAAGAATAAATAAAAAAATAAAGAAATAACATTTTTAGAAAAACATGTAAATATAACTTACATTTACCCATCCCAAGCTCCCCCTTTCCCAAGCAAAGTGGGAGAAAGCATCCTAACATGCTGTTCTCTTGTGTCATTTACTAGTTAACCCTAAGCAGTGATATTGCTAGTTATCCAGCTTACAACAGTATATAGCATTCCTTCTGAAAACTGACCGCAAACATTATTATTTCAACATTTCAGTGACAAAAATCTAAAAAAAAAAATCCTGTTGTTGATATAAGAACTAAAGAAAATTTTGCATGCGCCTCCGTTGAAAGAAATATGACTTAATCACACCGTTGACTTGGCAGTCGAATTTTAATGCAGGGGTCTATTTTCACCCCTAAATTTGTGAGAGTGGATTTTTCATAAGGGGCCAAAGAAGAAAAATCATAGGTAGGGATTCTACTAGGTTGACAAGGACCAGTGTTTCATTGGGTAAAGAGTTTTGATCCAATGAAACAAATTTCTTTAGTTCTGTGTTAGAGTGTGAACTAAGGCATTGACAGGCTAACCCATCTCTTTCCTTTCGTTACATCATTCGCCAGCCTTGACTGTGATATACTGAAGCTGTTGTACTAATTCCCATACTTCACTCACCACCATTGTTTCTGTCTCTTTTTCATTCAGTCCAGTGAAGTATGTTCCCAGAGGAAGGAATTGTTTTCATGCATGACGTCCATTTTGTGGTTCAAAGAACAAGTTCCCACCTTTGTATTTCTGGATATTCACAAGCTTCCCTCTGCCTTGTAATAGCATCTTTCACTCCTGTTCTTACATGTTTTCACCAGCTTGTCAAAGAAAATGAATGGATGCATCCATCAACTAAAAATGATGAGCAGTTGGCTCTTGTTTCTGGCCGTG
This sequence comes from Poecilia mexicana, assembly GCF_051168715.1. Lineage (NCBI taxonomy): Eukaryota > Metazoa > Chordata > Actinopteri > Cyprinodontiformes > Poeciliidae > Poecilia > Poecilia mexicana. The sequence continues at coordinate 1,763,885 of NW_028263372.1, read as the reverse complement.
TGGTTGGTAATCGTCACCTCTCAGTTTCTGGTGATTTGCTAAATTAGCATGCTTGAAAATGTGTATTTGAATTGTTCCTGAAATGTTTAGACACAAGCAGCGTGAGCAATGAGCTTATTGTGAACTTCACACAACTCCAGTTTCTGTGGTTAAAAAAAGACTAGGATTGTAAATGGGGTCACTCTAGGAAATAATTTTGGAAATTTACAGTAAAATACTGGCAACCACACCATAAATGTACATAATTGTACTGTAATTTATTGACAGTAGATTTCTGTCAGTAAATTACTGTTAAAAATAAATGGTACAATACTGGTGAATTTAGCTGCCAGTAGTTTACTGTAAATTTATATATTCAGCACTGTGATTAATTTTCATAGTAGTTTACTGTTACAGTAAATTCAGTGATGAAACTACATATGCAGTAAAATTCTGACGTCTTCAGCTGCCAGTATTCTATTGTAAGTTTTACTACTCCATCTGCTTTAACAGTAAGTTTCTGCAAAAAAGGTAGTGCAACATTTTATTGTGCAGTTGTAAAATGCATAATCTTTACATTACACGACACAAAACAGGATGAGCTAACATTATTTAGGACAGAATTTTTATTTTTACAAATTATTTTTTCATTTATACAAGTATGGGAGAATGTGGGTTTCTGTGTTTGTATTTTGGTTAATTTAGTCCCCACGTGTCTAAGTTACACATGGGAACATAACAGCTGTCCCTTGTTATGCCATGTGTATTTAGTCTCACCTTTATTGTCTGTTTCCCGCTGAATGTCTTGCTACCAGTATGACTCATTTGCCTTTTCCCACTTCGTCTGTTCTCTGAAGTGCTGTTCTGATGCTTGGACATCATTAAGCATTTTCTCCATTTTACCCTGGGTCAGACTGCATTCATCCTCATCAACAAACCTACTTTATGGCAAAATAATAAAAACACATTGCCAGGCCTCGGAGAATCGATTAGACAAAAGGGCCTTTTATGTCAAGAATAAGACATGGTTGCAAAAATTCTGGAACAAAAATGTAAGAATTACATTTTCTACCATCTTAAACTGCATTTAACTAATTTATTTTTACAATCTTAAGGACTCAAAAAATTCTGTTAAAAGAAAATTCACATATCTATACCTTTTGGAATTATTAAAGAAATAAAGAAGAAAGACTCACAAATAATAATAAAAAATAAATAAACATGGCTGAAAACCAGTTTGCTCTTTAAAACTGCTTAGGAAAACACAATGTGATTCTGCACTTCTTATTCAACAACCTAAGTGACACTTACCTTTTTAGATGCAGGTGAAGGCACCGTTGAGCATGGGAAAATATAAAAAAATATCCTTGGAAACAAATATTTCAAAGAAAAAATTACAACTAACCTGAAAGTGAGAAAATGCTCATTCACTGAAACTTTTAAGAGTGGTCACTAAACTGTCAAATAGGATTTTGATGAGTAAAATTAAAAAGTTTCACATTAAAATCTAAATACATTGTAAAAAATATTTTATGTTAAAAATCATGGTTTAATTTTTCTAAAGGAGTCTGTGAAGTTTGTAAAAATGGGAAAGACCCATGTTATAGCAAATTTCTGTATCTTGAAGCAAATCAAAATATCACTTTGGGTCTGTGATCTTATGAGGTGGATGTATCGTTATACCCTATTAGTTGAATAAAATGTATTTTTTCTTCTAGCAATTCTTCATGGGAAAATATTTTGGAGGTTACAGCAAAAAAGAACATACAATCTTAAAATCTTTCAATTAGACCACATGAGTGGCAGGAGTAGTCCTGTATTCAGTCATCACTATTAAAGGCTAATGATCAACAAATGATCCTCCCATTACCATTTTCTATTAGCTAGCTTGTCAGTTAACCAGGTACTTTTTCTGTTAGCCATTAAGCTAATGTCTTAATTCCCAGTTCTTCATATCATTTTTGGCTCTGAGACATGCTGAATTGTGACACTGATGCATTGTTTCTCCATTGTGTTACTATTTTTCATTATTTCATTAGTGTTTCAGTTATTCCTCATTATCACTTTCTTTGTTTTTATCATCTATTATTTTATCAATTTATCAGGTTGCTTATTATTATTTTCTTTAGTTGAACAATGCTAGCTTAATTACAGAGGTTATTATCTGACATATTCTAACTGTAAAATTAAACTATGTTGTTTATAAACATGTTTTGGAGAGATCAATCTGTATTTATTCTGTATGTGTGCAGTACTTTCCGTGACACCATTGCATGAATTCACTCATTTGTACTAATAATCAGATTAGCATTCATAGAACTTAATACCTAAAAATTATTTGGCTAATCATACTATATAATCAAGTGGTATCCCGACTTGTTAGTTTTGACCCTCCCACCCGTCCTCCCACCCTATAGTAGTTTCACAGTGAAACTTTTACTTCATATTGCCCAAATCCTTCCAGTAGATAATGTATCTACAGTAGGGCCAATGAAAAAATATAACATTGACTTATAAAAAACAACAGAATTACTTTTAAAAACAAAAATGTGGGATTATTGAAAAGCATGTTTATTTCTGCTTGAATTACTTTTTTTAAAAAGTTTAATTGACTCTAGTGGCCGTTATTTGATTATTAATTGACAGGAAAGTGGGTAATGAGAGAAGGGGAAGACATGCGGCAAAGGTTTCTAGGCCAGGAATTGAACCTGCGATGGCCACATCAAGGAGTAAGGCCTCCATATGTGGGTTGTGCTTAACCCCTGCGCCGCCACAGTACACCCTGCTTGAATTACTTTTAATGAGGAGTTCTGTAGTAGTCATAGAGGCTTTTACAGGTGTTCTGTTTTGTATTTGAATTTGTTTGGTGTTTCATGTCGATGCTGACTTTTGTTATGGAAGTCTGGCTGTGAACTACAGTTACAGTGATAACTAGATTTGTGTGTGCAGACATGGAGTCTTTCATTTCACAAAACCACATGAATGGTGCTAAAGAGGGCGGGAATGCATTTGGTTATCTTTTGGAGTCCTTTTAGCACAGTTATAATTGTGAAATATACCAATCTGACTTATTGTTAGCAGCTTGCGGCAAAGGTCTGTGTGGACCGTAAGCCTTCCATTCATCAAGCTACCATAACTGATTAGGTCTGTGCTGAGTTATGGTGGGAATCAGTAACATTTCCTCCCTCATGTAGACTCGGGTTCCTGCTGATAACAAACAGCTCCATATAACTCACATGTGGACGTGCAGCACAGTACTGCAAGCAGGGAAAATTGTGTATTGCAAGGCCTTGTTGCATTCACACCACAAAGGGGGGTATTAATAGATTTATGAGACATGGAAGAGCTTATATAAAACAGGAAATCCACATCAAATGGAGTTTCCTCCCAATGCCACTTATTCTATTTTTTATCAAATCACAGTTTTATCTCACCACTCAGTTAGATTTTGCATGTGCTCGTGCTCAATCCAGCTCTGTTTCATACATTGTCTGAGGAATTTGTTTTGTTTTGTGCATTTGTTTCCCATATGAGCTGTTATTTTAAGAGCAGATCCTGTGATTAACGACTTGAGGTTTATTTTCTAGGTTATTTTCACTTCTACAGCTGAATGATAAAATGTTCTCAGAGGGAATGATTGAATTTTGACAGCATTTGGTCCACATCTACACCATCGTTGAGTATGTAAGTCTTATGATTCAAAGGGAAACTGGGACATGTAGAGTGGACATGAGGCAGTTGACAGATTATCTTACAGTTATGTTGATATAAATTTTCAAACAGAAACTACTCAACATAGCTGTATAACAGAGAAAAAAATTGGGAACTTATCTAAAACATATCAACGTTAGCCATGTACCAGATCCTACAAGCATCCAAAGGTCAACATTTCATCAGGTTTAGTCATTGATATGCGTAGGATCTAAGCAAGGGATCTTTCACTCCTGACCTCAAAGGTTGGTCTCCTGCGATTTTTGAATGAATGAATATACTTTATCAATTTTCATGAATTGATAAAGTATGTTATTCTTTATTATATATTATTCATGGAAATTCACTTGTTGGCATCGTATGTCCTATTAGACACAAAAAAGCATGACACATGTAAGCAAATTAATTAGTTATCTGGCAACAAAGAAGATCTTACAACTCTCATAAGACCAGGAACGGTCAGGTTGTCCGAAGGCTGCAGTGCTGCAAGATTATTTGACTATTTCTTTTTCTCCATGTATATGATATAAGATTGAAACCATATTCACTAACTCTTGATAATCACCCATGACATGTTCGAAATCCTACAGGAAGTCCTCGCCAATCCTTTGCCACCAGAGAAGAAGTGACAATAACTTCTGTCTGGAAGGTCGGATTTTGACAGGAGGCCAAAATTTAATTCAGTTCAAATTTAATTAGTTTGGATTAATTCATTAGTACAATCTAATGAACTAAGAGTTCATTAGTTTGGACTCTTAATCAACTGGAAGATTCACCAAATGCGCCACATAGTCAACGGGTGCAGGAAGGCCTCAACAGAGTTGACAAAAGATGACGGGATGATGGTGCCAGATCTCCAGCGGTCACCACAAGGCCAGAGCAGCGCTGAACCTCATTCAGCAGGTAGCTGTTCAGCAACACCTGTCAGTTGAAATCACCTGGACTGGAGCAAAAAAAAAAAAAAAAAACTAAAACATGCAGGGCAGTGTGCCCTGAGGACCAGGGGGGTTGGAAATTCTGGCTTTGTGTATAGCAGGGAGTTTAAGTATTGTTAACAAAAAACAACAAAAATAATAATTAATGTTAATTATATAATTCTTAAAACTTCAGTTAAATCCTAAGTAATCAACAATTTTCTTAGTCTTAAAATAAGCTAAGTTATGCTGGTCACATTAGGAGCCAACCTAAGACATCAGTGAACTAAGAAGCTGCTTAGGGCCCCCCAAGACCTTCAGGGGCCAAAGATACATTCTGTCTCAGTCTTCCAAAATAAATAAACATTGAAACGGTTTAGTGCATTAATGAAGACAAATGCATTGCTGTGTATAAGCTCCTCTATGATCATGGCTTTGCAGGAAACAAATGATATCTTTGCACTTTAGCTGCTCTCCTAGGGGTGAGCCTTGTTTGTCACCTGCATTGTGAACTACCTTTTTGATGCAAGTATTAGTCAGGAACATTAGTTGAAGTATTCTGTTAGCCAAACTGATTGCTGGAAGAGAACTTGACCACATGCGCACAGACAGTTGGCAGTTTTTCCCCAACATCAGTCTTGTTGTATATCAGTGTCTGACACTTCCTCAGAAGATTTTCCATTCAGAGTTGTACTTAAGAAACTTAAATAGTGTTATGCAATCACCAATACAGATTAAAAGTGCTAAAAAATCATTTCATGGCAACAGTTCCCTAAACATTTATTGGCACCCGTATAAAACTTGCGCAAAAAGTCTCAAATTTATTTCACTTTCACAAACTCTTACTGAAGATTTTACAAATATATCATCTTAAATTCAGTTACATTTATTCAGATGAGAAAAGTCAATAATTTTCAAAGAAAGAGTGGTCTGTACCCTATTAGGATAGTGAGGATAGTGAGATGGACATAATTTCATTGTTTTAGACTAACTGAAATCTAGATGAAGTGTTGAGAGATTGTATTTTCAATAATAGATGCTGGTTTGTTTTCTTGCAAGTTTCATGGTTTGGTGGATGAAGTAGAAATTATTTTATGGAAGCACAAAGTTTTGTGGAGCATAAGATACATGTGCATTGAGAGATAAAATTTTGAAAAACACATGAAAATTGCTTAATATTGTATGTTGCTAGGTAAATTGCTTGTTTTGCAGCATCATATAAACCTTTGTTTAGTCTTGGTCATACTTACTGCTCTTCTTATGCTCCTGCTGGTTGTCAGGAAGCCAAGCAGCTGTGTAGAGCTTTGGAGATCAGCAGTCAAGGATGGCTGGATTTTCTTTTCCATGTCTGCTTTGCTGCCCCAGTCAGCATGTTAGCACTTGCAGAACTGACTACAAAACACAGAACCTTTAACTCAAAATCAGCTGATTACTTCTTACATTGTGTTGCATTGTTTTAATACTTCATAAACTAGTTCACATTTTGTCACATTACAATTATAAAACTTTTGTCATTACTGTATTGTAAGATTTTATGTGACATACATACACAAAGCAGTCAATATTTGAAGTGGAAGAGAGGAGATATATAGCTGTCAAAATCTACATTAAACAGCAGTTCTGGGCTCTGCCCAGTCTCTCAAGTTTTCTACCTGGGCTGTCCTGCATTTTACCCCAATCATCTTCTCATCAACTCTGGTTATCTTCTCTGTCCTAGTGAAGAGAAGCATCTAGACGGGATTATCCAGCCACCACCAAGAGGCGTTTAATTATACACTTTTTTCATGAAAGCCAGAATTATGGAATTCATGTCTAATATTTGTCCTATGGACAGATTGACCCACCTTAACAGTGGAACTCTGCAGCTCCTCCAGAGCTATTGCTTAAGTGCTTCATTGATTTATTCCAGTTTAGGCATATGGTTTTATAAGGAGGCTTTATGGTCTGCATAGTACATAGCACTGCGTAGTATTTGTTGGGACATGGACCTTATAAAGTAGGAACTGCTAATACACACATAAACACACACTGCAATAGCAGGAGACAGCATGCATACCTTCTGCAGCTCTACTCTGATAACAGCTGAAAATAGATCCATCTTGTCTGAGCGTGGAGTGTTCAAGCCATCACTACTGATTGTGAGGCCCAGACAATAGCAGTGAGTCTGTGGGATGTGACAAGAGCGCCGCCATGGGTGGAGACTCCTCTAAAAGGAAAATTCCACCCACTAATCCCCTTGAATATCGTCAGCGCTCATTCACCTGAGAGGGTAAAGCTGACAGTGGAATTGTTGCTTTGCTGTGCAGTTTAGCATGAAACTCTAGTCATGAAAAAATAACTTGCTGACAAAATACCTAACATTTAGTTAACACTTTTAAATGTGTCTGTAATGGCTCCAGAGTAAAAGAGACAATCCCTTCACTCTGGAAATCCATTACTCGAGATCCATTATTTTTCACACTCAGGTTTCTAGAAATGTCAATTTTAGACAACTTGTGATGTCATGGTGTGAACTCCTAGTTGCTTTTGTTCAAGAATAAAAGCATGTCAGAGTATTCATGCCAGCATTCTGTAAATTAAAAGTTTACTGAAAGTTATAATTAAGTTTCTGTAATTATAAAGAAACTTAAATAAATCGTTTTAGGATATGATAAAATACTGCTGGGTGTTAGAGACTCAACACAAGAGCCTGGATCACACAGCTCACAGATGAAACTAATGATTTGATTTACACTGCTGCCGACTCATGAAACTTCTGGTGTGTGTGTGTGTGTGTGTGTGTGTGTGTGTGTGTGTGTGTGTGTGTGTGTGTGTGTGTGTGTGTGCGTGTGCGTGTGTGTGCGTGTGTTTGCTTGTGCATGGGTGGGTGTGCTGTGCATGCATGTTTGTGTGTGTATATGTGTCATTCACCAGGATCCAAACCTCACCCAGCCTTCATCGGTCTTGTTCCCACGCCTATCAGGACTTCCTGCTTGTGCTGCGCTAGCCCCACCCACATCTTAGCATCCACTTCCTTCCTTTTCGTGGTGTAAAGGCCTCTAATTGGGCAGCATCATTACAAGCTTGTTTTACATGAAATGTAAAATGCTTCGTGTGGCTCTTTTGGCTGTGAAAGATGATCTTTCACAGCCAAAAGAGAAGAGAGGTTTTGACATTTGTGGTTGCTGTTCTTTAGGCAACTGCAGACATTGAGAGCAAACACATTTGTTGTGCAGCATTACTTTTACAGCACAATGTACCTTGTTAATGAAGGCTGAAAACTTTTTCTTTAGCTTTCAAATAATTTTGCTGGCTACATTACTGCTGTGATTGTGAGCTCCAAGAATTAGCACATATCTGGGATACACATCGAACATGGCGTCATGCAAACGCAGAAAGGTGCATCACATTTCAAAAGGCTTCAGTTGAACTGTAATGAGACAAAGCAATGCGAAACAACAATGAGTTTGCTAGAATTATAGAGAAGGCATATTTTGGGCTGTTTTGAGTTGTTTTTAAGATTGGATTATTCTGTTTCTTCATTGAATTGGTCAGTTTTGTTTCTGTTTTACTTTAGCGAACCAAAACAAAATGCAAGTCCTGCTTAATGTTTCTAGTTATGTTTATTTCTTGTCTCTAGTTATTCCTTGTTTCCTCAAGTTTAATTCTGGTTCTTAGGTCGCCAGTCTGTCATTTCCTGCAACAGACTGGCGATCTGTCCAGGGTGACCCCGCCTCTCGCCCAGAACGTTAGCTGGAGATAGGCATCAGCACCCCTCCCCACCCCACTAAGGGACAAGGGTGTTAGAAAATGGATGGATGGATGGATTAATTTCCTAGTCTCGTGAACTCTCCCTCATCCCCTGTGCCATTCTCTCTCTCACTCTCTCTCTCCTCAGCCTGCCTTCTGCTCTCTCCCCTCACAACTGCAACTCATTAGCTCATCAGCCCAGGTCTTCGGTTCCTGCATTCACCCTCTCAGTATTTAAATCCTTCTCCTGCTCACACACTTAACTGGTTCCTCCCATTGTGCTTCTGTTTTAATCTGGAGAGACTCAGACAGAGAAAGAAAGCGATTTAAAAAGTTTAATGACAAATAAATATTAAGGTCCTTTGGCGTTCAGGCCTTGGCCGAGGACATCGAGCTGGAACTTCGATAAGCTCAATAAACATTCCTGATGCTGCATAGGAATGTAGTCCCCCCAGGGCCTATACTGGTGGCCTGAAGAGCTGGGAGCTGAAGGTTGAGATGGGGTGGAGGTGGGTTGATCACAGCTGGTAAGCAAAGGATGCCATGGATGAAGGTCCTTATGAACTGGAGCTTGATCGATAATTGGCCATGATGTGGCTTGATCCAGTGCTGATAGGTCCAAGGTGATGAGAGGGAGGCGCTGATTGATGAGGGAGGTGAGACTAAAAGAGTCTTCCAGATTGAATCTGTGCCAAAGCTTCATTACTGCCTCACTCTACCCTGTGTCTTGTTTGTGTCTCCTTGTTGTTTTTCCCCTTGGATTTAAGAGTTGTGTTCTGTCTTGATTCTCTGTGATTTTTTATGCAAGTTTTTTGGGTCATCAATTCATATTATTCATATTCCTCATCTAAAAGCTGCCTCTGCCTCTCTACATTTGGGTTTACTATCAACCACTATCCATCATGACAGAGCAAATATGTTTTTTCATTGTGAAAATCTACATGCAATGTTTAAACAATCTGTCATCAATCTAGAATAATTCAGTGTTGGTTATATTGGTGCAGTACAATATTTTTCCTATATCTGTCTGAGATGTGTCAATTTTGCATATATTCAGATTTTCTGCAAACTCAAATATTTTACATAAATATTTAAAATATGAAGCCTAGGCACCAATTCAAATGGGAGACTATCATCTAATGGCCATGTCTCCAACGCAAAGTTGTTGCTCTGCTTCAGCCAGTCATCAATTTATGAGTCCCATCATCCATAGATCCACGTGCTTTCCATCTGTGATGCAACCCGGCTCCTTCATTGAATCAAAGGTTATTTCAAAAAAGTATTAAGTTAAAGGACATCACTCTCACCCATTCAGGTTATTGCAGCATTACTTTATGAGGGGCCGTTTAGGACAAAATTTACGTTTTGTCTCTCACACAATACCAAAAAGTCTCGCATACTCCAAAAAAGTTGCCACGCATACTCAAAAAAATTACGTTTCGTTTCTCACACACTACCAGAAACTCTCGCATACTCCAAAAAAATAGCCACGCACACTCAAAAAATACTAAAATGTCACACACACACAAACGTTAACTGTCTCGCACACATACACTACTAACAGCTCGCACATTCACAAACGTTAACTGTCTCGCTCACATACACTACTAACAGCTCGCACATTCACAAACGTTAACTTTCTCGCTCACATACACTACTAACAGCTCGCCCACACACACAGACGTTTATCTCTCACATACACAAGACTAAAGTTGAACACACACACACAGTACTAAGACTCGTTTTTTGAATGTGTGAGAGCGAGACTTTTTTTGAATGTGTGAGAGCGAGACTCTTTGAATGTGTGAGAGTTGTCACGGAAGAGGTGGGGCATAATTTTTGGATCAAACTGCGCATGCGTAGATCCTAAACTATAATTTTCCATTTTTGACTCACTGTATGTTCTATTACTTAGTATATTTGTGCTTTTAAATATATATAAATATATTGAAACTATCTTTCAATAGCTACCTTATATTAAACTATGTTAAGGACAAATGTCAAACATAGTGCAAATATTTTGAAAACAAAGTAAAAGATCTTGCAGGTATATTAATCTCCTTCCTCCTTCATCAGAAATGAAAAATTATAAATGCACACTATGTGTTGGGAACCTATGTTTGTTGACTGACTTTTATTTGTCAGGCTTACGAGACAAAAGCTGAAAAAAGATCGATTTTCTTCGCTTTCAAAATAACACAAAACAGCGAAAAAAGACCTCCACACCAGACCTCGTTTATTTATGTATGTATTTTTATTTTGATAGCTGCCGATTAAACTGAAAGTTACACATTGACATGATCATATGAGTAGTTTTTACCGAGAAATCGATCAGAAGCGCCGTGAAAATGGTCATATTCACCGGATCCGCGTCTCTGGCTGCAATGCGCGCTCCCGTCACAGGGGGAACAGATTTTCACGGGGGAACAGAATTTCTCACAAGACCTCTTAATAATTCCTGTAATGCTGGCACCCAGTGGACAGATTGTACTACAGCAATTTTGCTATTTTTAATCAATCAATCAAATTCATTTATTTCTATAGCACATTTAATCTACAAGAAAGTTAAACGTTCTATATATATTTAAAATATATATAGCACAAATATACTAAGTAATAGAACATACAGTGAGTCAACAATCGAAACTTATAGTTTAGGATCTACGCATGCGCAGTTTGATCCAAAAATTATGCCCCGCCTCTTCCGTGACAACTCTCAGACATTCAAAAAAAGTCTCGCTCTCACACATTCAAAAAAACGAGTCTTAGTACTGTGTGTGTGTGTTCAACTTTAGTCTTGTGTATGTGAGAGATAAACGTCTGTGTGTGTGTGCGAGCTGTTAGTAGTGTATGTGTGCGAGACAGTTAACGTTTGTGAATGTGCTTTGTGAATGTGCGAGCTGTTAGTAGTGTATGTGTGCGAGACAGTTAACGTTTGTGAATGTGCGAGCTGTTAGTAGTGTATGTGAGCGAGACAGTTAACGTTTGTGAATGTGCGAGCTGTTAGTAGTGTATGTGAGCGAGACAGTTAACGTTTGTGAATGTGCGAGCTGTTAGTAGTGTATGTGAGCGAGACAGTTAACGTTTGTGAATGTGCGAGCTGTTAGTAGTGTATGTGAGCGAGACAGTTAACGTTTGTGAATGTGCGAGCTGTTAGTAGTGTATGTGAGCGAGACAGTTAACGTTTGTGAATGTGCTTTGTGAATGTGCGAGCTGTTAGTAGTGTATGTGTGCGAGACAGTTAACGTTTGTGAATGTGCGAGCTGTTAGTAGTGTATGTGAGCGAGACAGTTAACGTTTGTGAATGTGCGAGCTGTTAGTAGTGTATGTGAGCGAGACAGTTAACGTTTGTGAATGTGCGAGCTGTTAGTAGTGTATGTGAGCGAGACAGTTAACGTTTGTGAATGTGCGAGCTGTTAGTAGTGTATGTGTGCGAGACAGTTAACGTTTGTGAATGTGCGAGCTGTTAGTAGTGTATGTGAGCGAGACAGTTAACGTTTGTGAATGTGCGAGCTGTTAGTAGTGTATGTGAGCGAGACAGTTAACGTTTGTGAATGTGCGAGCTGTTAGTAGTGTATGTGTGCGAGACAGTTAACGTTTGTGAATGTGCGAGCTGTTAGTAGTGTATGTGTGCGAGAAAGTTAACGTTTGTGTGTGTGTGACATTTTAGTATTTTTTGAGTGTGCGTGGCTACTTTTTTGGAGTGTGCGAGAGTTTCTGGTAGTGTGTGAGAGACAAAACGTAATTTTTGGAGTGTGCGAGAGTTTCTGGTAGTGTGTGAGAGACGAAACGTAATTTTTTTGAGTATGCGAGGCAACTTTTTTGGAGTATGCGAGAGTTTCTGGTAGTGTGTGAGAGACGAAACGTAATTTTTTTGAGTATGCGAGGCTACTTTTTTGGAGTATGCGAGAGTTTCTGGTAGTGTGTGAGAGACGAAACTTAATTTTTTTGAGTATGCGAGGCAACTTTTTTGGAGTATGCGAGACTTTTTGGTAGTGTGTGAGAGACAAAACGTAAATTTTGTCCTAAACGGCCCCTCATATTACTTTACCCTTTCTGAGCTCTAACAGAGTAATCTGTTTTTCAGATGTGTTGTACAGGGTAAAAGTAAGACATAGGAAGAAAACCTTTATCAAGGAAATAAAGATTCCTTGATAAAAAATCCATCAATTTTTTTACAAAGAAAATTGGTATTTTAACGGGAGGAGTATTTTAATTGGTATTTTAACAGGGGTGTGTGCGCGTGTGTCTGTGTGTGTAATGTTTCTGTAAAAACACAATTTAAGAGAAACTTTTGCTTCCATAATTTGTGCTAAAGTAATTTCAACAGTTAGTGAAACACCTTACACTATTTGACACCTGATTAACTGCTTTAATTTGTTGTATGATTTTAGTCTCTGGTATCTCTACTATAATAAACTGACTCGTTGAAAGGTGAGTTCACAACAAAGCATGCTGCAACAGCATAATTTGACTGATGCTGATGTCTTGACGCTGGCTGTTATGCTTTGTCTTGTGTAGTGTGCTGATATAGGGGCTATCATTAGAAAGACCTTTAACCCACCTCTTTGGTTCAACACTCCTTCATTAGCTCCAGCTCTACTTTACCTGTTGGCCATGTTCCTACCCTCCTCTTATCACAAACACCACCTAATCCGACCCCCACACCCCTGTCTAACCTCAGCCTCCTGTTTTTCTTAATCTGTCTAATGTGTGTGTAAATATTACTTGCATCGTCCAGATAGCTTTTGTTTTAGCATCAAACAAGTCTGAACCATGGGAACCTGGTCATTAATTACAATGTGATTCATGGTTATGGCTCTGTGTCTCGTCTCGCTGCTGCTCTGTCATTAGGACTTTCCCAGACTTCCCATCCCAACCTCACCCTGCTAAAAGCACCCCCACTGCAGCAGCCAGGCTTCAACTAAGTAAAAAAAACATATATATATATATATATATATATATATATATATATATATATATATATATATATATATATATATATATTTAGAATATTAGTTTTAAAGATTTAGAGACATAGAAAGTGTTTTAAGAGATCCATGTGAAAACAGAAGTGTTGGATGAATGAATGAATGAATGAATGAATGAATGAATGAATGAATGAATGAATGAAAAATGTAACAGATGAAACAAATATTGGGGAGAAAGGATCAGACTGGTCACAGAACAGATTATGCTTCTAGGCCTTCTGCACCTCCTCCTGTGTCCTGACTCCTACCATTATCATATCCTAACCTTCTTCTATCCCTGTCTCCTGTTTCTCTGTGTCTGAGTATAATCTCCTGGATAAGGAGTTTCCAGTTTACAGGATATCATCAACCCTGCAAACTTTGATGTAAATTCAGCAACTTTTTGGTAGGTCCTGCAGTCCATCATCAAAGATGGATTGCATCTTTGCAGTCAAAGGACATCGAAGGACTTGATGGACTGCATCATCCTTTGATACATTTGTATCGTTCTTGCTTGTAGGACGTTCTTGCTGCAAGGCAACAGTGCTACCAACTGCGCCACTGTGCAGCCCCAGTGTTCATTATTCAAATGCATATTCAAAAATCATTTATTGATCACAAAGGGAAATTAAATGTTGTTGTAACTCATATTAATTCAAATTCTTCAACCAAAACTAGCAACAAAAGAAAGGAATTAATTTGAAACATGCAAAATGTACTCTTCACCCAGTTGCTTTAGATTATCTGAATAGTCTCATAAGATTGGTTAGCTACAGTGTCAAGGAAGAGGTCCTTGATGCTTGAAGCTAACTTGCCCAACTTTTCAGGATCAAAGCTTCCCTCTTTATGTCAAACACAACCCCATTTTCTTACCAAAAGGTAAATGACAGTACCATCTGTGGTGAACTCCACAGAATCCTTGGAGTATAACAATCAAATCTTCACACCTATAGTCCAACCAAGCCTCTCTTCTCTCAGTTTGGAAACACTGACAACTTTCAGTTATAAAATCTGCTGACCAGAACCTGTTCTGAATTCCCACTAGAGGGCATGGTTGGACTGATAATATTGGGTCAGGCAACAGCTAGGACAGCTCATTGTACATTTAGGTCCTTAATAGTGTGTTACTTTATGCAGAGCTTCTTTTTCTTTATTGTAACCCAGCAGGCAAGGAACTTTATATGCGACTGAAAACGTTTCGTATTGTTTCATATGGTGTAGTTGTGTAGTTTATAGTCCTGTTAGGATGTGATTCCTGCAGCAGTGCTTTTTATGACCGTTTCTTTTCTGTAATGTTGGAGTTCATTCATTTTTGTCTCTGTGCTCCGCCAGGTCCGTTAACCAGTTTCAGGACCCGACCAGAACCCCTCCGTGTAAATTCCCCTGAGAAATAATGAGATTTGGTTATATTAAAACAGGCTTTAATGCCAGAAAATGATCAAATGTTACAAGCCATACATGTCATACAAATGTAACAAATACAGTTACATTCACCGTCCATCGCTGGGCCACACTTAGCTCACCTTAGGGGTGACACCAAGTGGAAGCAAGGCATAGACATGAATACACAGACCAGACGCCTCATGGAGCGGGTCGGGCCGTTGCTGCGATACGTCACAGCGTCCGCCATATTGAATGTGGCCTATGTGCCAGTAAGCTAATACCAGTAAATGGACCTAACTTTACAAAGTGCTGTCCTACAGAGTATTTTAAGTTAAATACTTTGACACATTTTCTCACACACACTAATATATTTGGTAATCACAGAAAGCAGTAAAGACAGCGTTTTCTAACTTTTGATGTGATTATTTAATTGTGGGGGATTTCTGATTAAAGAGCACAATGTTTTTATTTGTTAGAAATTATTCTAATAGTTTTTATATGATTCCATAATTTAATGTACATGTAATGTTTCAAAACAAGGAAAAAAAATAATTTTCTTGAATTTATTTTTTATATTTTATTGATAAATTACTTTTTGATTTAATTTATCAAAAGTAAATTGATAAATTTACTTTTGATAAAAGTAAAAGTTGTCATTGTTATCTGACAATGACTTTGATAAATCAGTCATTGTCAAACATTAAACTACATATTTTTCATACATATTACATATTTATTACAGTATGTCAACTCTGCTATTGACAGGAAAGAATGAAAATAATTCTAAGAGTAAATTATTTTTATTTAATTACATAACTGTATTAATACACTAATTCTTCAGATTGAGATATTTAAAAATACACAAAAAGTGAAAGAATAAAACATTTATTATACTGGGAACAATGGTCACAGGCAGGGCTTCAGTCTGCTGGTCAAACTGGGAGAACTCCAATGACTTCTGAGACGTCCTGGTACGTCTCAGACCAGGACGTCTTTTTTTCAAATAATTTAACTCAAAAAAAAAAAACCCTTTAAGCTGAAAATTATTTAAGAACACCGACTTTTACTTTTTATTCACTGTAGTTCCTCACATATCCACTTATTTATATGCAGAAAGAATTTTGGCAATATGATAAATACTGTGGTTCCCTATCTTATTGGCAAAGAAGATGGCTCTAGAACTATACACGCCCTCGTCTTGCAGGGTAGATCCCATTTTCCAGAGCACTTTATCCTCATTTATTCTGAGACAGGATAAATGAGAAATTATCCAAAAGTGTAATAGAAAATACATAGATTTCCTACATATTCAGAAAAAATACATTTTCAGTATGTTGGGGCTCTGACTCGTAGCATCTTTAGAGCATAGCTAAATACTGGCATTGTGAAGCTGAGCTGGGAAACAGACTGAAGAACAGCAGCTCTATCTCTGATCCTGACTGATCTTTCTTTACAAAATCCCCTGGTATTTAATGAACTTCCCCTCTGATAGCGGTTTCTCATCAGCCCTCTCTCATTAGAAAATAGTATGAAAATGTTAGGGCTGTAGTGATACAATAATCTCACGATACGATACACAATATTCTGCTCATGATACAAAATATATCCCGATATTCAGCAAATGATACAATTCGATACACTTTTGCAATTTTCTGAAAGATTTTAGAGGGACAGAGTGATTGTGGTGACATTTTGTGACTATTATAGACTTGGATTGAATTAATTTAACTGAAAACTGATTAAAAGCACCAACTACACAATACCTGGCTCTGGTTGGACATGGACACAGACTTAAAGTTGACAGCTGGACAAAATGAATCAAAGAAGTGGTGAGAAAACATGTTTCTTTTAATTGAAACAGTACAAACTGTAGCTTACATGCATTTGTAAAGTAAGTGAAGTGCACCAAGTACCCTGCTCTGAATAGTTTGATACCTTTTTAACCTTGACACTTAACATCTGAAGGAATCACTAAGCGCTTGGTAAGTAAACAGTAATATGACTTCTCCAAAACAGTCTATAAGTCAAGTAATGAAGAACATTTAACTTCAAATGCACCTATCTTAGCAGAGCAGCTTAAGGCCTGTAGATAGACCCTGACTAATAAGTGAACTCTAAACAGAAAGTCTACTCTGCAGACCAAGTGAGCCACATTCTCCTCAGATTTTTGTTTAGAAATAGAATCTGATCGACGTGCTCTGGGAGAAGTGCACTTTTCTGCGCAATGATGATATCTCCAGCGGTAGAGAAGACTCTCTCTGAGGATATACTGGTGCCAGGGATGCAGAGGTATCTTTTAGCAAGGCGTGACAGGAGTGGATACTCATATTGGTGCTCCTTCCACCAAACCAGTGGATCCTCTTTTACTTCCAGGAGATCTGCCTCCCTGTAGCGGGTCATCTGCTCTTTAGCCTCATCCTCTTGGGTATATGTCTTGGGTCGTGCTGCACCACCACCGTATCGTTCACCAAGAAGGACAGCCAGTGGACAAGATGGCCTTGGATTCTTGGATGCAGGATTATGACCTTAATATAAATAAATAAAAACAATAACTCATTATTTACAGTTAAGCAAATTCCATAATTTCAACAAATGGGTTAAGACACCACAGTGTGCTTCACTGGATGACAGCAAGTGTTACTGACCTTGGATGTTTTCTCCTTTGAATTGCTCTCCCTCATTGACAGCTGCTTCTTTAGGTCCCATCCCCTCTTCAGCGCTAGCATTTGCTGCCCCCTATTTGTCCACTCTCCAAAGTGGAAACTTAATTAAAAGACAGACATGCAATGAAATTCATGAGCTTTACTATAATGCATCTTTGAATATTATTTAATATCTATGCCTTTAAACAGCAACCATTATGGTACTTATGCTTTTTAAACTATTTGATATCCATCCATTTTAAACTGTTAACTTTGTAGCATATGAAATTAAAACTTTGAAAAATATTTTATTTAGGGCCATGCTAACTCTTGCCAGGAGATTGCAGATAGGATACAAGGCAAAGGGAAAAGCCATCAATACCATCACTTTACCTCTAAAGGCTGAATAGTCAGTGTAAAGTACTGAATGTCCACACACGTGTTCAGCTTTAACCAGAACTTTCTTAGCTTTGCTTTAATCCTAGCCCAGAACCAACACAACATCACATGAGGAGCAGGACCCGACAACAACGATAATTCCCCAGCGTTGCCATGACAACCAGCCTTACAGAAATATCAGTCCTTATATGACATCTCCCCTTTTTTTTTTTTTTTTTTTGTGTCCTTCCATAACACTTTGTAACAAGTTTATATATGTATATAACCAGGGAGACAAACAGTACAAATTATAACATCAAAATTACAAATTATAACATCAAACTTATTTGGTCTTCTACTTTTTCTTTTTTTGTTTTTTTTGTTTTTTTGGTTTATAATGTAAGCCTGACCACAGGTTTACTAAGCCTACCGGACCGTGTAAACAACCGTCCGTCTTGTGCAGGAGGTGGATAGGCCTGCACAGCTGGCGATGCAGTGTCTGTAGAGATGGCAGGGTCAACCTGTGGCACAGTCGGCTCAGGCTGTGGACATTGTAG
Organism: Poecilia mexicana; assembly: GCF_051168715.1. Taxonomy (NCBI): domain Eukaryota; kingdom Metazoa; phylum Chordata; class Actinopteri; order Cyprinodontiformes; family Poeciliidae; genus Poecilia; species Poecilia mexicana. The sequence goes on along the minus strand of NW_028263372.1, from coordinate 1,745,622 downwards.
AGCAGTTTGGAAAAGTATCTCCAGATGAAGCAGGCATGTCCAACAGGTGGCGACGGTTGCGCCTCAAAGTCGCCCCTTGATGTGTCTCAACGATGTAGGATCTGGGAGTAGTATTGTCACCAGCAACTACAGCAGGGGTTCCCCAGGTGTTCTGGTGATCCAACTTGGAGAGAATGGCGTCGCCTGGTTTCAGTGGAGGTAAGGGCTTTGCGCCGTGACGCCGATTGTAGTAGAATGCTTGTCTCCGTTTTTCGTTTGCATCCTTACTTCTAACCGCTCGTAGATCAGGCCAACGGGGTTGGAGATTTGACTCAAGTGTGGGGAGTGTCATTTTGATCTTTCTTCCCATGAGTAATTCAGCAGGGCTGACACCTGTGGAGGCGCACGGAGTAGAACGGTAGCACATGAGTGCGAGCAAAGGGTCTTTCTGTTTCAAGATCCTCTTTGCGATTTGTACTCCTCTCTCAGCGTGTCCATTTCCTTGAGGGTTATGTGGGCTTGAAGTGATGTGCTGAAAGTCAAACTCATGAGCAAACTCCCGAAATTCTGCACAGGCAAACTGTGGCCCATTATCCGAAACAACTTGGTCTGGGCAGCCGAAGCGAGCAAAGAGTGTCTTTAGTTTAAGCACCACTTGTGACGCAGTTGTCGTCGGCATGTGGAGTATCTCAAGGAACCTGGAGAAGTAATCTGACACTACCAGGTAAGTGTGTTTGTTAAAGTCACACAGATCGATTGCAAGTCTTTCCCAGGGTCTGCCGGGTAGTGGGGTAGAGATGAGGGGCTCCCTACGCTGAGAATGCTTCATCTCTCGGCAAGTCTGACAGGATTCCACTTTCTGTTTAATGTCAGAAGAGATGCCAGGCCACCACACGGAAGTATTAGCCTGCTCTCTGCATTTGGTCAGACCCTGATGTCCATCATGGATCCGATCTAGTATGTCAGCTCTTAAGGTGGAACGGACTAACATGTGACAGCCTCTTGTGATGACCCCATTGTATTCTGACAGTTCACTTTTGATTGTGTAATAGTCTCTGATGGCAATGGGGACATTTCCCATATATCCCGGCCAACCAGACCTAATATACTGCAGTACCACCTGCAAGTTACTGTCGGCTGCTGTGGCCAAACGTATAGACTCTAACTTTTGTGGAGTGGCTGGCATGCTACTGATAATGGCTGCAATGTAACACTCTACATCAGAATGGGTATCACTCACCTCCGATGTGCGCTGTAATGGGCTGCGGGAGAGTGTATCTGCCACAATGAGACTCTTTCCTGGTGCATACTCTGCTGCGGGTTTAAACCTCATGAGTCTCATCAAGAGTCTTTGGCAGCGTATGGGGACGTTGTCTAAGTCCTTTTTATTCATTAGTGGTACCAAGGGCTTGTGGTCGGTGACCAGTTTGAAGCTCTCCAGCCCAACCAGATACTTTTCAAATCTCTCACATGCCCAAACACAAGCCAGACATTCCTTTTCTATCTCGGAGTATCTGGTTTCAGCGTCAGACAAGCGGCGTGAACAGTAAGCAACTGGTTTCCAGTCCCCCTCGTGTTGCTGCAGCAGCACACCTCCGATGCCATAGCTGCTGGCGTCTGCTGATACTGCTGTAGGTCGATTCACATCGTAGAACTTTAGTACAGGAGACGTGGACAGGATGTCTTTGATCTGCTGAAACGCCTCCTTCTGTGGATGTTCCCACGTCCATGTAGTTTTAGATCTCAACAGTTCATACAGTGGCTGGCCCACTGTTGATAGGTGTGGAATATACTTCCCTAAGTATGTGAACATGCCGAGAACACGTTTTAAATCTTGGACATTTTGTGGTTCTGGCAGCTCTCGAATAGCTTTTACTTTGTTGGGGTCGGGTTTCACACCTGACTTGTCAATCACCTGGCCCAGGAAGTGGAGTTGGTTCTGTCTGAACACGCACTTGTCTTTATTCAGCTTTAGGCCAGTTGACTTGATTCTCTTCAATACTTTGTTTAGCCGCTGATCGTGCTGTTCTGCAGTGTTGCCGTATACCAGTATATCATCCATATATGGCGACTCCTTCGAGATCGCTTAAGGTCTCTGCCATTTTCCTCTGGAAGATTTCTGGGGCACTTGTAATGCCAAAAGGGAGACATTTGAATGCATATCTTCCAAAAGGTGTAATAAACGTGGTTAGCTTACTGCTTGTTGGATGGAGAGGGATTTGCCAAAACCCTGAAGCAGCATCCAGTGATGTAAACATGGTGGCTCCACTTAGCTTTGCAGTGATTTCTTCAGCGGTTGGGAGAACATATCTCTCTCTCTTTACTGCCTCGTTTAGCCTCTTCAGATCAACACAGATGTGCACTTTGCCATTTCGTCTTGGGACTGGCACCATAGGAGCGCACCAATCAGTTGGCTCCGTCACCTTTTCGATTACCCCATTCTCCTCCATGCGTTGTATTTCCTCTCTTACTTTCTCTATGAGAGGTAGGGGAACTCTGCGGGCCGTGTGCACTGCGTATGGCTCTGGGTTATCTTTTAGCTGTATTTTTACAGGCTCTGTCTTAAGAGTCCCATGGTCACCAAATGTATTGTGCACTTCCTCAATGCGTTTAACTAGTCCCATTGAACATGCTGTGTCTCTGCCTAGCAGGCTGCTAGCTGTGTGACTATGAATCACATACACCGGGAATGAGTAGTGCTTCTTGTACTTTGTACTGGCCTGAAACTTCCCCATACAGTTGAGCTGACCACCTGGGCTGTTCATTGGAGGAATGTTTGACTGAATCAGTTTCTGCTCAGGGATTAATGTGTTAAATGTCTCTCTGTCCATGATGTTTAAATCTGCCCCTGTATCTATTTTAAAAGTAACAGGAGTTGTACCAATCAGAATTTGTACAGACCATTGATCGCTCTCTCTATTAGCATCTGTGACTGCCCCAAGGAAGTATGGTGTTTGTGAAACTGTATCTGTCTCTGTTACTTCTCTGATTGATTTACTGTGGCACATTCTTTCCCAGTGACCCACCTTTTTGCATTTGTTGCAGGTCGATCTCTTAGCTGGGCATTTATCTAGGTCTTTATGCTTTATGTTGCCACATCTTCCACATTTTGGTTCTGTTGTTCGATCCTCACTTTCCTTTTTTTGTTTTTCCATTGTGGACGTCCCCTGTATGATTTAGCTTGCGCGATCTCCTGTACTGCTGCGTACGCCTCACCCTGCTGAGACACCTGCCTGGACACCACCTCGGACTGGCGCACAGCTTGAATAGTCTGGGCTAACGTGAGTGTTGACTCTAGCTGCAGTTTACGTGACAGCTCTTTATCGTTAATGCCCACTACTATGCGATCTCTAATGTGCTCCTCTCTGTGTGTCCCAAAGTCACAATGTTCGGATAGGTCATACAAGGATCTGATAAACGTTTCGACATTCTCACAAGGCCGCTGCACTCTCTGGTGGAAACACGCGTGCTCGTGAATTATGTTCCTTTTGGGGTAGAAGTACTCGTTGTATTTTTCTAACACGACGTCAAAATTCTTTTGATCGTCCTCCTCCGCAAAAGTGAAAGCCTTAAAAGTGTTTTCAGCCTCCGGGCCCATGGCGTATATTAGAGAACTAACCTGGACTTCGCTGTGTTCAGTTTGGTAGCCAACCGAAAGCGTTTGAAACGTTGTTTCCAATCTGCCCATTCCGTCGGGCGGTCAAATGGAAAACTCTCCGGTGGGTTAAACTTGGCCATCCTGACACTTCTGACACCATGTAAAGTACTGAATGTCCACACACGTGGACATCCTTATATGACACTCAGTCTTGCAGCCTCTGTAACCAGTCCATTGTAGACTTCCTGTCTTTTGTTGTCAGTTAGGAAGGGAAGACTTTTGAATCTTGGATCCATTGCTGAAGATGCATAGAGTTGCCTTGAGGTTCTTCTCAAGATCCTCAGCTATGGCAGCCTTCATATCTTTCATAACAGAAGATTCACCTTCGATCGGTTTCAGTCCATTCAAACAGTGTGTCCTGGAGGGGTGCTAAGACTGACAGTGAGGGGATCTTCTCTTTGGACATGTACTGTGTCGCCTCCTTCATGGGCTTCAATGCACTGACAACTTCTTCAGCTGTTGTTATGTCTGACTCATACAGCGTGCACAGATCCTTCTCAGACTTCCTCACCTCACTTGAGAGCAGGGCTGCACAGATAGCTGGTTGTTGCTCAAGAAATCGCTCCAACATGTGTGCACTGTTCCACCTGTAGTCAAATAAAATTAAAAACTAAATAAATAATATATTTGTAAAGGACATCCATGCTGTGTCCCTCACAACATTGCTGGTAATGACAAAATAAAGTAGCATAGAACAAAATAATTGAAAATTACACTGCAAGATAAACATTTATAAACATTTTTTTTTTACTTATAGTAATGCAAAAAGAAGCTGTGAGGAAATTATGTCTCTGTAGCCTCAAGATGCAAGTGGTGGTCACTCAGCTGAGAATAGTTGTCAGGATCATAGATTTACATGTTTACAGTTTGTCTACATTTATCTTTACATTAAATCTTCCATGAAAAAAATATATCCAATATGGATTAAGAAGAAAAAAACTGACATACATTTTTTCATATCGTCCAACCCTAAAAAAAGTAACATACTAACCTGGTAACTACGTCTGTCATCAGCTTATGTTGTGGTAGTCGTAAAAGCATCTGCTTCTCTTTTAGGATGTGGCTTCCTGTGGTGCTTCGTCTAAAGAAGCTGACGATCCTTCTCACTCTTCCCAACAGGCATGCGGCTGCTGTGACTTTTAGGGCTCGCTGCGCAGCCAGATTCAGGGTGTGAGTATAGCATTTGACGTGAAGTGAGAACGCTGCCTCCCCAGCTGCAATGAACATATTTGACGCGTTGTCTGTGACAGTTACAGGATCCTTTTCTGTTATTCCCCCACTCAGTGAGGGGCTTCCTCAGGTGTTCTGCCAGGTTTTGTCCGGTGTGGCTCTCGGGCATCTCCGTGGTTTGTAAGACGTAGTTAACAAGCTCCCATTCCTCATTGATAAAGTGAGCCATGACGGTCACATAGGCTTCTTTAATAGTGTTACTGATAAGCTAATTTAGTGAGCTAAACGTCACGTATATGATGTAGCTATTATATGTTTATTTACATTATGTTATGTTTGCATTATTATATTTACATTGGCCCATACAACTTGCCCTGTAATCCAATGAAAAGGTGTGAGACATCAGTAAACCTGCTAAATTAAGAGCTCTGCTTCCGTGTCACCTCTTTAACCAGAACCTTGCTGTAGATGAGGACCTAACAAAACAGTCTCAATTTATTACAATTGTTTGTCGAGCCGGATCTAGATCACAACAGTGAAGATTATGGACAAGCAGAGCGGATTAACAGAGCAGAGAAGGCTGAGGCACCTGCCCTCACATTTGTTGGACTATCATGTGACCCTCCCTTCTACACTGAAGCCTTCTACTATGGCTGAGGAAATGCTGGCTGTAAGTAACACATCCCAGAGTACGAGAATATCACGTCTGCAGGCTTTAGGTATGTATGCCGAGCCTACTACCAACATAGACCAGTCATGCTCTGTGTTCGGGCTCTCATCAATGTTATCACAACAAGATTCACATTACGTGGCTGGTGGAGGGGAGCATTTTGTCCGACCTGATGATCTAGCATGTAAACTCAGCAGTAAATTAATTCGGTAACACTTTATTTGAACGGGGTTGAATAAGACTGACATGACACTGTCATAAACATGTCATAACACCTGTCATGAACATCAATAAGTCTTCATGAATATTTATGACTTGTCATAAAGCGTCATTCGGTAAATTATGACACTTTTAATACAAAGTTGACATTATTCAAAATGTCTTTGTTATGACAACTTGACATTAACCAAGAAATCATTACTGACATAAATTTGTTATAAAAGTATTACTGATTGCACTTTAAAAATTAGGTAACTTTATGTTATTAAAGGTAAAGTTTAAACAGTAATGATTTCTTGGTTAATGTCAAGTTGTCATAACAGACATTTTGAATAATGTCAACTTTGTATTAAAAGTGTCATTATTTACCGAATGACGCTTTATGACAACAGTCATAGCTATTCATGAAGGCTTATTCATGTTCATGACATGTGTTTATGACAGTGTCATGACAGTCTTATTCAACCCCCTTCAAATAAAGTGTTACCATTAATTCTGACACCAAAGACTATATTAGATGTTGAGCCTGAAAGCAGCAGTTGCTCTGCATCAGACGATGAATCAGAAGGGAGCTCCATTATCAGTAGTTAGGTGAGTTAAGCTCAGTCATTTCATGACTTATTACCTACAAATACAGCTCCACTAGCAGGAGAAAAAGCTGATGGACATCGGCAAACTGAAGAACTCTCACATTCTATATTTGGAGCAGGAGCTGAAGAGTCTCCAAGCAGTGCTGGATATCAAAAACAAACAGCTCCACAAGCTCTGCAGTCACTTCACTGAAAAAGAAATGACTGCATTTTTTTGAACAAACGTATAGTGGAACTGCTTGTTCTGTCCACTCGTCCAAGTGCCTGGAGAGGGAGAAAGAAGAGTTGCACGTCGTTCTATAGGATGTGACATGGAAGCTGCAGGAAGAGCACAAGAATGAGCTGACTGATCTGGAGCAGAAGCTGCAGGCTGAACAGGACAATGTTCAAGTCACCTACCAGGAGGACGCAAGAAGTCAAGCTCACAACTCAAGAGGAGTGATAAAAATCTGTTTGACGGCAGAAGCCAGCAAGCCAGCCATAGCAGGTGCCCAACGGAACAAAAATAAAATTTCTGGAGGAGCTACACAAAAATCATTACCACTTAAATCTTTGCTGAAAACAAAGCTCAGTTCAACCCCTTCAGGAAACAAAGGATCAGCAACCTTGACTACAGCATGCAAGTCTGCAGCTTCCACAAGCAAGGTCATCAAGCTACACCATAGTATGATCCAGCTACACAATAGTGTCATCTAGCTACACCATAGTGCAGATAGATTTGTCAGGTCAGTTGACATAAAAGTGAAAGGAAGAGTTTGTCTGACCTGTCACCAAGTTGGTCCAGTTACCTGGGATACCAGATAATGATGAGCCAAAGACGACATCCCCAGAAGGTAGGAATTCATAGGAGTTACATAACAGCTAAGACTGTTATGAGGAGCGGCTGTTCTGAATTCCATCTGTGGGTCTTAGCCAATCCCATAGATGGACAAGTCAAATGTGGCGATCTTGTGCTAGAGTGGTCACACGTGGCTGACAAGGATGAGGTCGATTTGCAGTAGTGCCAGAGTGTTGGAAACAAACTCTTAAATGGCCTATGGTCCGATTATGGACATTGAGCTTTGCAGCTACTGCTCTGGTGGACATCCCTACATCTAACATGCCAATGACATGCTCCAGCATAACTTGCGACATCTGAGGCATTATAACTTGTGACAAAATTTGACATTTTGGGGTGGCCTTTCATTGTCCCCAGTCTAAGGATTGTCCAGTTGTTGCTCATTTTGTTTAATCACCCAGTGGACATGCCCCACCTATGCACCGAGTTAAAAAAAAAAAAACTCACTGAGCAATGCTCACTGACAGCAAGTTGGATTAAAAATTATACACATAGAAATATTACTGTTCTGTAAGACTTGGCTTTGGTCACCAGTGTGTAAACACCTGCTGACTGAGTTACTCTCTGTGACGCCACTGATGCTGATAATCATAACCTGTTGTCATAAAGCATAAACAGACATTAAAACCACTGCTTCTCCAGACTGCACTTATGAGATTGAGCTTAAATGCAGATTAGCCTTTGTTTAAATCCTTTCTCTCTGAGTTTACAGTAATTAGAAAGATCAAATCACCATAGTCCAGGTCCACAGTCTCAAACTTTAATTAAGCTGATCTCTGCAGCACCCCCAAGTGGAAAGTATTGATAATACTATCCATTCAGTTTTGGATCAAACTTGTTGTTCAGACAACAAAAACCTGTGCTATTTCAAAGTATTACTGGGTGTACTGGTTACATTCAGATGGTCCAGCCACTTCCAAGCCCACAGGAATATAAGTCCACCATGCAGACTGCTTCTACAAACATTAGTGGAAGAATAGGGAGCTCAGTGAACTCCAGCATGGTACCATGAGAGAATGCCACATGCAAAAGATCTTGTGGTTAAATTTCATCTCTATTCTTCCTCCACAGTCAGGTGTTGGTGGAATTATATGGAGGACCAAAACTGACATATTAAGAAATAAAACCATAAATATATATTTAGTTTTTCCTTGTCCTTACACACGAGTTTCTGTCAAGAGATGTATAATTTTCTTTCATTTCCCCGAACCATCAGAAAAGTAGATATTTTGTTTTGTTTTTTCCTTATACAAGCCCTCCTTCTTTTGCCATTGCCTCCTCTCCTTTTCTACTTGTCCTTTTTCAACTTGTCCTTTTTCTGCTTCTCCGTGTGCATCTTTATGTTAATTAGGAGAGCTGCCTTCTATGTCCAGCTCCTCTACTATTGGGCAATAGAGCTTTGGAACCAATGTCACTGCGTAAGACATGGGGTGTTTACATCTCACGCTCGGTGCCATCTTTACAGGCTGCAGAAGACTCTGTGCCTAACTTGAGCTAATTTCAGATTTCTCATCAATTTAATCTTCCTCGGTCAGAAGGAATAGGCCAACTCCACCGGTGCAGCTTAGAAGGTTTATTGATGGAATAATGGCAGGTACATGGGAGATGATGGTACAGATGATGACGTGGAGATAGGAATGATGTGGTTGTATTCGGTTTCGTATGTATATGTATGTGGGTGTGTATATGTGTGTGTGTGGTTATCTGAAACAGAAGAAACAATAAAAGTGCATATCAATAGCCATGCGGGCAAAGCAGCTACACATACATCCAGGATGAAAATGGCCTGTAGTAATACAGAAATCCAATAGAGGGCACCATAACACCACACATGAATTATCGGTAAAATGCAATAAACATACAAATGACAAAAACCATCAGGAAATATGAATTAATGGCATATTTCCTCATATGCTACTACAATGGTAATATATCTGGCAAAGGATAGCATAGAACTTGAGTTATTACAAGTAATCGCTTGCATTATCGGTAGCCAGAGAAACACGAGGCAAATTTCAGCTCCTGGGCTAATAACTGACATAAACCCAAATATCGGGCGGAAAGATGTTTACTTGCATAATTAAAACGCACACAGGTCTCATACACACGGGATTAAGGAAGGATTGATGGTGGATGCTATCCGTGGATTGATTTTTATGCCACACAGAAGCACAGAAAATAACTTGCTCATCTACGTGAAATTCGAACTACAAAAACGAACAGATGCATCATGGGTAATGTAGTGCTAACAGCCGCCCATGTATTTGCAAACAAATACACTCATACGAAGTCCACTAGTTAGAAGAAGGATCCAAATCTTCAGGCACTTCAGGAAGCTCCACCAGTTTGGTTACCGGGCGAATGTAGATGCTGTCCTTGACCTTCACCTCAGCAGCTCGAACGACGCCATCCGTCCCAGGGATATTCTTGGTGATATTCCCAACGGCCCACAGTCCTCGGGGAAGGTTGGAATCAACAATCATCACAATTTGTCCCACAGCAGTATCATCAGTAGATTTCCTCCATTTCTGTCGTAACTGAAGTCCTGGGAGGTAGTCCTGGATGAAGCGTTTCCAAAAATGGTCACTGAGGACCATACACTGCTTGTGGTAGTCCTGCATCCCGCCGCCCCATTAACAGAAGGTTTGGTGTAATGGGGTCCAGGTCAGCCACGTCAGAGGAGGCATAACCGAGAGGTTTAGAGATAAGGATACCTTCAACCTCTATGAGAGCTTTTAGAAGCACTTCCTCTGCCACAACTTGGTCTTTCAAGACAACTTGTAAAGCTGATTTGACTGACCTGATTTCCCTCTCCCAGGCTCCCCCGAAGTGAGGAGCATGCGGCGGGTTGATGTTAAAGTTGATGGTCTGTTTGGCCAACTTTTGCTGCAACACTGGGGCCATATTTTCAAAGGCGCTCTGCAGTTCTTTATGGCCTCCCCTGAAATTGGTGCCTCTGTCGGACCACAGCTCGTATGGCTTCCCCCGGCGAGCAATAAACCTGCGTAATGACATCAGGAAAGAGTCTGTGTCGAGGCTAGGGAGGAGATCCAAGTGAACACATCGAGTGGTCAGGCATTTGTAGATGATCCCCCATCGTTTCTCTCTTCAACGTCCAATCTTAACTAGGTACGGTCCAAAACAGTCTACGCCTGTAGACCAGAATGGGGGTTTGTAGAGTCTCAAACGAGCTGAGGGAAGGTCAGCCATCTTTGGTGTGGAAGGTGAGGCGTGCCATCTCCTACAGTCTACGCACTGGTACTGGTGTTTCTTAATGGCCTGTTGACCTCTGAGAATCCAATAGGTGCACCGTATCTCTACATAGAGTCTCTCTGCACCTGGGTGAAGCAGTTGAGCGTCGTAGTCCTTTATGATGAGACGAGTCAGAGGATGATCAGGAGCTAACAACTGGATGGATGCTGTCAGGGTCTACATCTATAGCTTGGCGCAGGCGGCCTCCAACTCTGATCAGTCCACTAAGGCTGTCATACTCAGGGGATAGAGCACTAAGACGACTGCTGGGGTGCACAGTGTCACCTGCTTGGAGGGCTTGGACCTCTTCTGGGAACCTGTCCTTCTGTGCAGAGCGAAGCAGCTGAGTCTCTGCCTCTTGACGCTCGGCAGCAGTGAAGGAGGTGGCAGCCGCCCCATGCAGGGATTGGTGAGTGGCCAGAACCAGGTCCTCTAACGATGTGCTCTGTGCAGGATCTGGTAGACTTTGGGATATAGATGTGAAACTACAGAAAGCGGTCTTTCTGAGTTCTTCACAGCAACAATCTGGGAACTCTGTCGGGGGTTTCGGCCAGGTATAGGAGTCTGTGAGGAAGTGAGGGCCTTGTGACCAGCGGCTGGAGATGGTGAGCTCTGACAGCGATTTCCCTCTTGTGATGTAATCAGCTGAATTTTCATCAGAATTCACATACCCCCACTGCTCTGAGGAGGTCAACTCCTGTATTTCACAGATCTGAGTCCCAACAAAAACTTTGTACCTGCAGGAACTGGACTGGATCCACTGCAGTACTGTAGTAGAATCTGTCCAAAGGTAGACAGAGTGCAGGGGTAATGAGAGTTCAGTTTTGAGCACTTTGGCTAGTTGGGCTCCTGTCAACGCAGCACACAGCTCCAGTCAGGGAATCGACACCCGTATGCGGGGTGCAACCCTTGAGCTTGCCATTTTGAAAGAGGTGTAGATGTGTGCCTGTTGCTCTGTAGCTCTCAGATAGGCAACAGCTCCATAGGATTTCTCAGAGGCGTCACAGAAGATGTGAACCTTGTTTGTAGTACCACTGATGCTGTGAGGACTGTAGCAGCAAGGGATGATGATGTGCTGGAGATTAGACAGTTCTTCTTCCCATTCGAGCCAGCACTGAAGCAGACTTCCTTCTATGGACTCGTCCCATCCTCTCTGTATTCCACAGGGCCTGCACAATGAGCTTTGCTCTTGTGGTGTATGGACAGATATAACCCAATGGGTCATACTGACTGGCTAGTACCTTATAAATATTGTGCAGCGTGACAGTCGTGTAAGACACTGGGAGATGCTTGTATCCCAGGCCCACTGTCTTATCAATCAATCAATCAATCAATCAATCAATCAAATTTTATTTGTATAGCACATTTCAGCAGCAAGGTTGCTGAAATGGGCCTTGCTGCTGTGCTTACATAAAATAAAAACAGCATGTGACATTGATTAAACAGTGAGAAAGAGAAAGACATTTTGAAAAAGATAAAAAAAAGATAAAAACATTAGACAGTGAGACAGAGAAATAAAGTTAATAACTAGATGAAAAGTAAAGATAAAAACATTAAAAACATCAAAATCCACAATTTAGCCATACGCAACTCTAAACAGGTGGGTTTTTAGTTGAGATTTAAAGGCACCCAGTGTTTCAGATGTTTTATAGTTTTCTGGAAGTTTATTCCAAATTTGTGGTGCATAGAAACTGAATGCTGCTTCTCCTCGTTTTGTTCTGGTTCTGGGGATGCAGAGCAGAACCAGAAGATCTGAGGGGTCTAGATGGTTGGTACAGCAATAATAGATCTTTAATGTATTGTGGTGCTAAACCGTTCAGTGATTTATAAACTAACAACAGTATTTTAAAGTCTATTCATTGAGCTACAGGGAGCCAGTGTAGGGACTTTAAAACTGGTGTTATGTGCTCTATCTTCCTGGTTTTAGTGAGAAAGCTAGCAGCAGCGTTCTGGATCAGCTGCAACTGTTTGATTGATTTGTTAGTCAGACCTGTGAAGACGCTGTTGCAGTAATCAATGCGGCTGAAGATAAATGCATGGATGAGTTTCTCTAGATCGCGCTGAGACATTAGTCCTCTAATCCTGGAGATGTTCTTCAGGTGATAGAAGGCCGACTTTGTGACTGTCTTAATGTGGCTCTGAAGGTTCAGGTCAGAGTCCATCACTACTCCCAGGTTTCGGGCCTGATCGCTAGGTTTTAGTTGTAATAACTGAAGCTGAGCATTGATTCTAGTTCGCTCCTCTTTAGGTCCAAAGATAATAACTTCAGTTTTGTTTCTGTTCAGCTGGAGAAAGTTTTGGCACATCCACACATTTATCTGTTCTAAGCATCTATTCAGTGATTGGATGGGTTCAGAGTCACCCAGTGACATCGTGATGTAAAGCTGTGTCTCATCAAACATTCCAATGGGGTATATGCCACGAGAGGTGGTGACGTATTTCCGTTTGAATTTATGCCACATAGATTGGTTCCGGGTCCTGCTTGCTCCTATTGTTTTTAGCCAAAGCTGCAAGATCTGTACCATGAAAAAGACGCAAAGCTTAAAATATCTGTGAGCTACTGGTACAGCAATCGAGTTTTTTGGTGTGCCGTTGTGTCCAGTAATTAGCCAGTACCATCCAGTGCTTAGTTTTTTCATTTTCCAGCTGATATCAAGGCGACAGCGGGCTGTAGCCAAAACTTAGCCACTACAGCTAACACACGGCTTGTAGCTGTTTGCTATTTCAAAGCTTGAGGATATTGAAGATCCAGCGTCAGAAATGGGAAGACAGAGGTTAAAAGTGAGCTGTACGTGCTTCGTTCAGTGGAATAATTTGTTGGAGGAAAATAATGCAGGAGGAAATCCACTGCTACGGGAACAGGCTGAAAACAGAGGCAGCGATTCGGCACAAGGTAAGTCAATACGTGTGTTGATGCGTTTGTATTATACGGAGTATGAAATTATTTTTAGGCAACTCCTTAGCTTTTGTTTATATGACAATTATATAAAATACATTTAACATGGAGTCGGAGCGATACCGAGCAGGTAATTTAAGAACAGCTGAGAGCAGCAACGCTTCAGCCCGATCCAAACCACACCAGGAGTCAGATTAATGTCCAAAACCTTCGCTTTACAGCCGTTTAAGTGGCACCGATCCACATAAAAAACCCACAGAACAAATGGTACAAATCACGTATTTCCCGAATCCCGAAAATATGACATCTATCTTTGCTGTTTCATAATTATAATCCATGTTAGAGCGAATTTTTCCACTTGGCTGCTATAATCTGTTCTTGCAATTTCTCTTTTTTCCCTCTGAGATTCTGCTTAGAAAATTAGGTTATGAAGTTACATCCTCCCGCTGCTTTTTGTTTTTAAAATAGTAAATTTAGGTTTGCCTCAACTTTTATAAACTAATGCCTCTTATATGCATCATTTTTTTGTATTATTGTTGGTACAGATATTAGGCGAACACTGTGCTTTGCCTGCTAGTAGTTTAAATTAATTTCAGCTGCACACTTTCAAGAGTATTCAGATTTTAACATGTATTTTCTAAGTAGTATTTTAGTTCACTCTTACTCAGTAACGTCAGTGTTGTTACATCTCTGAAACATTTTTGCAGTTTCTTTGTGATACCAGAACTATTTCATTTAATTTCCTGAGATATTGTCAATTTATTTTCAAGCAAAACTCTCAAAAAGAGCTGAGGATTTATTAGTTTTGATTACGTTGTGCAGCTAAGTATGGACATTTATTAGTTTTTTGTTTGTTTTTAATTTTTCAGGTTTGCATCGCAACACCTCGTGTTTCTGAGCCATGATCGCTGTGCCGATTACCTTTCCATTGGATCCAAGCACCTGGACCAGCTGACGGCGTCCATCAGTCCACGGTCTGCCGGATCATCACAATGTGGACTAACTTTTTTTTTATACAGTACTTGGTTTAACTATGATCTTGAAACTGGAGTACCAGATATGCAAAAATGTACCTGCAGACTTTGTTGGCTACCCTGACACTGCTGTCATCCTGGACAGGGCTGAGCCGATCTTCCTCTCCTCCAGAGTGACGAGTTTTCATCACCAGTAAAGGCAAACAAGTCTGATGTCTGATTAGCTGCTAGGAAGTATATTATATATTCACTGTTCATTTTGCAATCCTGTTTGTACCTACAATAAAATTGAATTTCATTTGTAATACTCTATATTTCACAAACCTTTTATTCCCCATTTCTCAGTGTTTACGTTATATCAAGTATTTGCATATAGATCAGGAATTCAAGTGAGATATTAAAATGCAACACTTTTAGGTAATACCAGCAAAGAAATGTGAATATTAAGTAATATGTAGTTAGTTATATAATTTAATATACTGAATAAGGCTGGATGATATGACTTACAAGATTTTTTTTCATATCAGATTTGATTTTAATCGATTTCTCCCATCCTCAATTTCTATAATAAAATCACAGAAAATATTTTCAAAAAGTGCCTTTATTTCAACCATCTGTTCTGTGAGTTGTATGAGGGAGCATTACGGTCAGGATACAAGAAATTTTAATTGCAAGAATGCAGTCATTGTTACAGCAGAATAAAGAGTTTATTTATTAGTGTTTGTATAGTTATATAAAATATGTATTGATATTACTAAATAATTTATTAAATAAATTATGAACGGGTGTGTGCTTTGTAATATGCTCTTCATACATCGATATCAGAATATTCCATTCCTATTCTATTGTTATAGCCACTAAGCATATTTAAATATGATTAACTATGTACTAAAAACATACTTAAAAAATACAATTGTTTATAAATATTGCTTTGATAGATGTTTGAATATGGTTTACAGTAACAAAAAAGTGTGTTATGATCGATTAAATCCGCTGATACGTCATTGTGCCTGCTAAACACATAACGCTGAGTGGAGTGGAGTACCGCTCCAAGATGGCCGCCCTAAATCTCGTCAGCGACAATAGACCCTTTTCACATGACGTCACACAACTTCCGTTTTGGCTTGAAGCTGTGTATCCTTAGTTCCGGTGTACATAGTAAGTAATGATAAAGTTGTCTATTTCATATATATATATATATATATATATATATATATATATATATATATATATATCTGACAGCATATGTTGATCAGACAGAACACCGGAGCATGGAGTTTACACAGTCTCTAAAACATTTGCCTAAAATAAGATTTGAAGATAGATCACGATTTGCAAACCAATTTTCTCTGACAACAACATCTAAATTAGACAAAGGCTACAAATTCTTTACCGAACAATACCTGTTTGACTATGAATGTAGGTATTTTTGTTTTGCGTAACCGTTAGCTTAGCATTAGTGAATTTTGTTAGCTAGCTAACTACGTGACATAACTGTTCCTTAACCAGAACGTTTTACTGTTTTTGAACTATAACGTTTTAGGCTCTAATCTTGATCAGATTCTTAAATTATAGACTGGAGTTGCCACTCATCCCATGAAATAGGGGTTTGTTTGTTATAAGCAGAGATGTCCGGTGCCGCCGCTGCTTTGTAATGCCTTCCTCTAATCGGACCACTTTTTCGGTAACGAATAATCTAACAAGTTCGTATTTCAAATCCAGTAATCAGATTAAAGTTATTTATCCAAATCACTGCACATTAATATTTTCTTTTGTATTTATTTTTATTCCTTCTGTGCGTCTTTGGGAGAGACTCTGTGACAGTTAGCAGCGACAGAAACATGAACAGTGGATGGAGATGCACATTTTGTTGCTGGAAAAACAGAAATGTCGTCAAGCCCAACTGTTATTTGTGGCTTTTGTCTTGATTTTTCTAAACTCATAAAAAATAATGATTCACCGGTCGCGTTTTTTGGGGGACTTGTGTTTGAACGTGAAGTTGCTCATTTGAGCTTGGAAATGAGCAGAGATACATAATCAGCCCCAGAATATTTAAAATGCTATTCTAAACAACGTTGTTGGAAGCTGTCCTTTATTTTCCATTAATACAGAAAATGAACCTCTAAACGTTACAGCACTGACAGAGAGTATATTTTTTCCTAAATGTGGATAAAGCTGCTGCTAGGTGGTTTACTCTCCGATCGGAGGCTGTTTATTTTATACACAGTTAGAGAATGGTGATTTTACAATGATTGTTGCTGCTTACATTGCCTTCATGTACAGTAACTTTTCATGAACATTTTCATGGTTATGAAGTTACTAAAATGATGCAAGGTTTTGTTGTTTGACGTCAACCATCTATGTTACATGGAAATGGCACTGCTCTCTTTGTTGTCCCATATTGCTATCTTTGGTGAACATTGTTCTGAAGATGATTAAAATGACACTGTTACATTAATTATATCACTGGATCATAAAGTTTAATAAGTGTTGTCACTGTGAACTTATAACTTTGTGATTGTGATTGGTAGATTTTATAACAGTCGTATAAAGCTAAAATGTAGCATTGTATGGTATATGTGTAAACAAACAACACAATAAAGTGTAAATTTTTAAGTACATTTAGTGTAAAATTAACTCTATAAAAATAACAGTATTACTCTGAAGAGTGTAAACAAAGAGTAGTGTTAAATAATTTGACTCACTGACTTGTTAATTTTGACACTAAAATGAGTAAAATTAACTCTGAAAATTTGACACTGGCTATAGAGTACATTTTACACTATTTTCGAGTGGGACCAAATGTTATCTGAAACGGAGTTCAACTCTATAGGTGTTAAATTGACACTTTGTTTTTTTACTGTGCACCATTTATAGAGGTTATCCACCCTATAGACTTGTTTGCATTGGCTGGCCCTGATGTCATGCTTGTTTTATTGGTTGTTCGCTTGAATAGATAATCTCACATTCATCATTGTCTTTGAGATATTATCACATGATGTCTTTGTTCATGTCCCGGCGTTGTTCAAAGGTCATCCTACATCTGTTGCCTGTGTAACACTCGCTATGTGTTTACAGTTAATAAATTTGTAATAAGACCAGAGCTAGGTTCGGCTACTGGAGTAGTGAGAAGTGTAGTTTGGATTAATGACCACAGACCAAAGAAAATTAAGTTAAAACAGCCGGCTTATTATTAGTTTAAAGAACAATAAAAGAATAAACAACAACAATGTTACACAATTAACACACAATGACACAAATTCAAAAAAAGAAAAATAGTTTCCAGTTCCTTTCAGAGTATTTTATAAATCTAAATTAAGGATACTATTTATTTTACCTAGGTTATAGTTCTATTTAGGTTCTAGTTAATACTATTTAGTTCTATTTAAGTTCTAGTTAATACTATTTATCTATTTTTATTTACAGTTTGTTTTAATCTGTTTAATCTATTTTTAATTCTTTGGTGTTTCCCTTAAGGAGTTAAAAAAAACAATAACAGCAAAACAACAACACAGCAGAACAATTCAGAAAGGACAGATCAAACTGTGCTTCAGATTGATGTCTTGTTTCTTCCGATGATCCAACAGTTAATTCTGTTTCAGTGACCCACTGCTAATACGCATGACAACATGGGCAGGTCATACCAAGTTGCAGGGTTGGCAATGTCCAGCAGAAGGCGTAGCTCCTACTTGATGGTCTTTAGCTCCAGGGTTGGCTCGCCATCTCGTTCTCCTTAGGAAGATCCAGTTCAGTGATGATCCGAGACTCTTTAGGAGGGTTCAGTTCAGTGACGATCCGAGACTCCTTAGTCCAGATCCCAGCCGAACGTAAACGACAAACAAAACAAAACAAACAAAAAAAAAAAGCCTGTTGCCAACAAAGAGCGACAGTTAGCAACAGTTAGCTCCTCTGCTGATAAGCCGTTGAATTTCTGTTGACAAGAGCAGCTGTTAGCTTCAGCGGATCAGCTGTTACTCCTGTTGACTTTCAGTTGACTTGCTGTTAGCACCAAGAGCAACAGCCGACGCCTCCGCTGATCAGCCTCCGCTTCAGCTCTCCATTCAAGTCAAATAAATGTTTAACAAATACATCATCTTTAAAAAAAAAGAAAACAAAAGAAACAAAATACACTTTCAACTCACCAAGTCCAGTTCCACAACACAAAAAATGATCCCGAACGCAGTCAGGGTGAGAGAAAAAATATGCGAAAAGCTCCTTCTCAAGAAATAAAAACACAAACTCGTCTTAAACAGCAAATCAGCTACGAGTGGTTCATTTCTCTTATCCGTCTTTTCTTTTCAGCACAATCCCGTTTGCTTCTGCGCTCTCTGCTTGCTTTACGCTCTCTGCTTGCTTTCTCTCACGTCAGAGAACGTAGTAACCCGATTGGCTGAAGCTAGTCACGTGGGTTACACATAAATGCGACCCTTCAGAATAAGAGAATAACAATTTTAAGATCGATTAATTCCCTATTTATTTTCCTATTTATTTATTTCCTATTTATCTAATTTACTATTATTTTTATGAAGAGGCTATTTTAACCTGGGTTACACCTGCTCAATCTTTTTCTTTAAACAGTTTAAGTTGTTCAACAATCTGTTTCCAAATCAGCACACTCTGAGGCGTTGGTCGTCTCTGCTCTCTTTTTAGTTCCTCCCTTTCCTAATATTTTACCTACCATCTACTTCCAACACAATATCAGTGATCTTTAATTAAAGTTACACATTTTACACCATTTCAAGTTCAATGTCAAAATCACATCTATAACTTGTTTAGCTTCTCTTATTTAGCATTCATCTATAATATTATAACCATAAATTATTACTCTTATCATAATCATAATGTGAGTTATTACAGGCATTTTTCTGAAAAGAAAACAAGAATAATCCATTTTTCTAATTATTTGATACCAAAGTTAGTTATTTATTTTTACAAGTAAAACAGTATTAATAAAAGTATTTTACTTTGGATCTTATTCAATTACTCAAAATGTTTAGTTTTCATTCTTTAAAACTTTTATGCATTGAAATAAGGAATAGTCTCAAGTATTTTTATAAATCAGCAAGCTGGACACTCACTTCCTCTTTCGTCAGGAAGCCTGGTGTTCCTTTTTTATGCTTTGGCAACGCTCTCTCTAAAAAGAAATAGAATTAAAGCAAAGTCTGTATGAGATAACACACAACAAACACAATCTTATTGATTTTATTGAAGTTCGATTCTACTGTTGGGTCTAGATGTTACTTGTGTGATTACTTTTAAAGGTAACTTGATGTATTGTTACTGCTAAACTAAAATCTCTAGTATGGAGAAATGGGATGAGCTCTCGACAAGGGCCAGAGCAAAAAGCAATGGGCTCAGTGGGCAGCCCTGCCTTGTCCTGCTGTGTAGGACATGCAATATGATGTAATTTGTTAACACTGAAGCCCTGGGATTACAGTAAAGCAGTCTGACCCAGCTAACATATTTTGGGCCAAACCCTTATGTTTCTAATACTCTCACCACTCCTCTGTGTCAAATACCTTTTCTGCATACAGAGAGAGGGCTTTGGTAGGGGAAAGGACACTGGCTGAATGTTTATTTTGAACTGTCCACATAATATTAATTATTCTTCTAATGTCAGCAGAGTTTTGCGTACCAGTAACTCCAACCTGGTTACTGGTTGGAGAAGGCTAGTCATGACCTTCTCCAATCTGGTCACTATACCTTAGGTAAGACCTTGCAGCCATTAAACAGTACATTGTTTTTTTTTTCTAACTTATTTCTTTCAGACATTTGAGTAGAGTTTTCTTGAGAAGCAGTACAGCTGAATGTCATCTGCATAATATAATATAATATAATATTCATTCTAATGATCCATCTGAGTTGAATATATAGTAAAAAAAACCCTGCAAGGCCACACCAGAGGCCTCATATTATATCAGTTGAATCTGACATGATACTGAGACTGAAGCTTCTCTTTGAAAGGTAAGATCTAAACCACTCTATAAAAAGCTCCAGTGATCCCCACTAAGCTATGCAGTGTGTTAGTTAACATGGTGGATGGAGTCGAAATTGGACATTAACTCTTTTGATAATCCAAAAATATTATTGAGCTTTTTACGGATTTTCATTACTGTAAAGAGCCGCACAACAATTTCAAGATAAACTTTACACCACATTACCTGCTGAAAAATCTATTTTATTGCAAGTTTAAATCTATTTGGAATTTGGGCCTTTTATTTACTTGTGGCATAACCAGGCGTCTTTAAGAAAACAAACAAAAATAACAAAGTACTGTTAAATTATCACTTGGTGGTTCTGTTTGCTTTGCAGTAGGCCAGTCCCTTTTGATCTTCCCCGTCTTGCCCCCTGTGTCTCCCATGATAGAGGATGTGTTTGTGCATCTCTTTGAACTTCACACTAATAGAAGGTCTGCTTCCACCTCTACAGGGATTTAAACTCAGTTGTGTGACCTCAAGAGGCTGAACTAAGGACCTGAGTTGGTTCAGCTGTTGATTGAGTGCTCTTAAATGGAGCTGTCTGCTCAGTGTGTTTCTTTGGGTTGTACGCCAACTGTGGCAGCCTGAGGATGATGAATGTTCCTGTCTTCTAACCAACTGCCAGTTCACTCACAGGTGATCATTTGCAGATGATCACCTGTTATTTGGAAACCCTGGAGGGCATTTTAGATGTGTGTGTGTGTGTGTGTGTGTGTGTGTGTGTGTGTGTGTGTGTGTGTGTGTGTGTGTGTGTGTGTGTGTGTGTGTGTGTGTGTGTGTGTGTGTGTGTGTGTGTGAGCACTCCTTTTCTCTATTACAGTGGGGTCAAATCATATAAACCACTTGTAAATGTTTATAAACAGTTAGGTGCCAATCTGGTCAGGGTGCCTGTGTCCCTACACGCTTATACATTCTTAAAGGTCCATTATTATAGGTCTTGAATAGGTCATGTTTTGCATGGGGTATACAAAATATGTTCATTACATTTAATACACAAAATTAATCTCAGATATTGATATTTCATTTGATATCTGAGTGAAATCTCACTCACTGCCTGATTACGCAGTGAGTGATATGGCATCACGATTATGATGCCCTAGACATCATAGTTGAGATGTCTAGGGCTACATCACAATTATGCAAATGAGCTGCTGCTGGCCAAACCCTCCAAGCTTAGTGTTTACATCAACACCTTGGAGACATGAAAATGGCTACAAAGTGGTACAAACATACATCTCTGACTCCAAAGCAGACACAAAGTACTATTCAGCACATAAAAACATTTTTTTCCCACAAATGCAAGCTTTTTTAAAATATATATTTGCGAGGTTAGAGGAGAAGCACTTCTCTTGACGTAAAAAATGTCGAAAAACTTCTCCCCAGCATTATCCTACCACCACCATGTTTCACTGTGGGGATGGTGTGTTCAGGGGAGATCTATAGTTGTTGTTCTCTACAAATAGTAAATTCCATTTAGGCAAAAAAATGGAATTTGCTCCCTTTGTTCACACATTTGATACAGGGCTTATGTTAAATCAGGTCAATGGCAACAGTTTGAGATCAAAGATCGAAATGGACCCTGGGAGCAATCAGTTATTTACAGATTTGGGCAATGAAAACTTCACTATCAAAAATACAGCGTAGACTTGTAAAACCTGTGTTCCAGAAGCTTCAAGTGATGTCACCAGAAACCTGCATCTCTGGCCCATCTCTGTTTGTTCCCATATTTATTTTACCACATCGCAGACAGAAGGATAATAATTATGTTTGTAGATCTTTGCAGGTATCTTGTGTTTTATGTTGGATTTTCTCCTTAAGCTCTGTAAAAATTTTAACTCTTATCTTGAGGTCTCCATTTGTTTGCATTCATTCTTCTAACCTCCAACAGAAAATAAGGCTTTGCTGTTTTCAACTCCTTTGTTACTTTGGGAGTGTCTTGAGTTTCTTTTTCAAAACAGATCACGCAAACATGCAACACCAATCAAGTGACCTAAACGGACCCACTTAGCCACCAGACATTGTTTTCCAACACATCATGCCCCAGTGACAATCCGGTCAGAGTTTCTACAAATTATGGGTGATAGTTTTTTTCTATAGATCTGTCTGTTGAGCTATGCATCAAGAGATCGACCATTGTACAGAAATTACAAAGAACAAAGCCAATTCTAAAGTGAAATTCAGAATTATTTAGAGCCACTTCTAAACGGTAAATGGACTGAACTTAAATAGCACTTTTCCTATCATTTTTGACCACCCCAAGTGCTTTACACTAGAGTCACATTAACCCATTCACACACATATTTACATACTGATAGGCACATCGGTAAGCAACTTGGGGTTAAGTGCCTTGCAGAGGCACTTAACCCCATTCTAAACGTTGATCAACTAAAATTAAGTAAAAAGTAAAATGGTGTCAAACCTCTCTCTCTACCTGAAGAGAAGATAACCGCACCTATTGCTTCTGACATTACGCTGCCCTCTTGTGTGGAAGTAACCTAACTACCATATAAAATCAAACTAAATAAAAAATATAATTACTGTTCTGCACAAAATAACATAATCCCAAGGTCTTTCTAAAATTAATATACAACCCAGAAATGTTCAGACAACAAACATTACTGGACCTTAACAATGGCAGTATTTATGGTACGTAACCATATTTTAATTGGGAAATATTTTATTCAGACATGTAAGTTCTTTCAATTAGTCTCAAACTAAATCACTTTATTTTATACATTAATAAAACTTTTTAATTTAGAAGCATTGTTACCTTCATTGCCCTGTGACAGACTGGCGACCTGTCCAGGGTGTACCCCGCCTATCGCCCGAAACATTCTCTGGAGATAGGCACCAGAACCCCTCCTGACCCCGCTAGGGTCAAGGATATACAGAAAATGGATGGAAGGATGGATGTTACCTTCATGTTTGATATTTGAAATGTTGGGTTTAAATGAAGGTCTTTCATTATTGACTGTATTAATGTCTTAAATATTTCAGCTTCTCTCCATCTCATTTTTGTTTTTAATCTTTTTCAATATCTGTGTGATTATAATTTCAATGTGATTGGAGTATTTGCTATGCACAGTTGCTTTTTGTTTATGATAATGTAACAAATAAAGTTATCAAGAACAAATTATAAAACTGCCAATGTTGTTTTCCAGCTGTTTTTTTATAAGACTTTGTTTGGCAAGCTTCTTTAGAAGGGTAAAAATTATAAGTCTACAGGATGAGTTGGTCTGAAAATCTATTCGTGTGAGAGGGAAGAGGACTGAAGTCTGCAAGTGAGGAACCAACCCAATCCAACCTCAGCAGCAGTCAGACAAACACAATATTAAGGACTATATTTGTCCATAATGCTAAAGTGTTCAAAATATGACATTCTTTCAATTAGATTCTAAATATTTTTAGAATTTTTGGCAATTGTTTAAAAGGTTTAACTGAATAGAAATGCTTTTTCTTTCAAAGATACTCTCATCTAATGTGATGACACAGCTGATCTGTCATACTCTGTATATTAATATGATCTTTACTTTAAGAAGTAGACTTACTTGAAAAGTAATTTTCTCCTTGTAAATGTTCTCCCTTTTAATCTTTATTGTTAATTTTGCTATAATCTTAATCATCATAATCAGTTTTTATCAGAAAATAGCATTTCTTTCAGATCTGAAAGAATTGTGAAGTGTTCAATCAGTTTTACATTTGAACCTTTTTCAATTTTAAATGAAAATAGTTGATCAATGGATAAAATATGTTACCTTAACTTTCATATTAAAAATTAAGAAATATTTATTTTCATTTAAGGAATACGTATGCTATCAGTATTGCTAATTCTCATTTTACCATTCGTGATATAAGCTTTAATTGACTTTAGTCAAATGTTACCATGACAAGATTGCATGATTCTCTGAATCTTTTCATGATATTATGGGCTGTAGATCATTAAATCACTAAATATTTGCAACTGTACATTGAAAAACCTTTCTTAAACTGTACTAGTTGCTCAGAAAGTCTTTCACAAACCAGCGAACCGCACCCATCTTTGCTTGTGAACCACTGAGCCTCTCAGGGATACTGTCTTTATACCCAGTTTTTGCTCTCACCTGTTTTCAATTAACTTGTTCACTTGGGTAAAACAGAAACAAAACTGGACTATTCTCAGAAATGAATGTAACACAAGTTAGAGAAAAACAAGTTGCTATAAAAGAACCAGTCTTTTTTTGGCCCTGTCTCAACATTTTTTAATCGTGTTGCAGGAATCAAATTCTAAATGAGTGAACATATGAAAAAAAAAAACTAACATTTTTCCATCTGAAAATTACATGTCTTGTCTTTGTAAGTAATTCAATTGAATACAGGTTGAAAAGGATTTGCAAATCATCATATTTTGTTTTCATTTCTGTTTTACACAAGATCCCAACCTCATTGGAATTGGGGTTGTATTTCCACAACTCTGCAGGTCTATACACAGGCTGACGTGCCTGGTGCGTGCGGGTATTCATGCTGCAGGGTGTTATGTCACAGATCCTACTGGGATGGTGACGTTACCAAAACCTGTTCTTTTTGTGTTTTGACAAAACATATTAGGCTCAGGAAACATCTACAGGCCAGACAGCGTATGGATTGGGCAAATGTCAGATTTATAATCCAGGTTAAAAAAAGAGTAGATGTATCTGATCATTAGTTAAGCAGTCATTTCAATTTTCATGTCATGTTTGCAACAAGTCTTTATTTTCTTGTTTTCCATACTGAGACTGACCAACAGGAAGCAGTAGGTAGTATCCAAATAATATCCAGAGGAAAGGGCTATTTCACAAAATGTTGGGCAAATTACTGCACAACAAAAATCAAACCTTTATTTTCAGTACTTTTTTTTTTTTTTTACAAAGGAACAAAGAAAGAAAAACGTTGTTTTTTTTAATTGTAGTAAGCTCAATATGAGACATACATGTAATTATTCCTCAATGTGAAAAATAATTAACAAAATAAATTTTTATTAATCTTGCACTCGTTGGATCTCCATTGCACATTGAGGATTTGAAGAAGTTTCATTGTGATTTTAAGGCCAAGATAGCTCAGACAAAAAGATAATTCCTAAATGGTTTCTTTGCTCTGCGTCTTTTATCTGATAGTAACAGTTGGAAGAGGCAATGTCCATGATGAGTCCTGTGTGCCCAATGCTTTTTATTGGGAGGTGTACATTTGTTCTGGGGTGAGGGTGCAGCCAATTAATTTTTTTGCCATCCTGATGACCCAATGAAGCCCTTTCCTCCCTGAAAAGGAGGAAAGCATGTGGTTTGCCACATAGTCACATTCTTAATGGAATAGTGATAGAAAACAAGTAGCAGGTTTTGTGGAAGAAGACACCTCCTAAGGATCCTGAAAAAATCCATTCTCTGGTGCATTGCTTTCTTCAGCAGTTCCTGGTATTGGAACCTGAACACTGGTTCCTTCTCCACATGGGCCCAGCCAATGACTGGTGGTGGGATATCAATTTTATTCTTGTAATTAAAGTCAATAATGAGCTAATTTATTCTTGTGGTGTAAAGGAGCATGGTATTGACTGTACACCATTCTGACATCTGCTCAAACTTGTCTAACTATCTCACCCTCCTTGCTTGAGATCCAGCCACCATTATAAGGTGCGGCGCTGTTGTGATCAGTTGGTGTTGTCAGATAGTCATACGCTTAGCTCAGACATGTATACGCTGTCATTACCATATGATTTTATTTAATCAGTAATATAGAATCATGACATAGATCATCATACACTTTGTTATTGGCATACACTTTGTATGGCATCCTGACTTAGCGGTTAAGTAGGTTAATGAGTTTTACATGGGCGTGTGTTGTAGTTGACTGCAGCTGCAGCTAGACCCTGCTTTAAATACACTTTGAAACCATGACAATATCTATCTAGTTATCATATTATATCATATTATAAACAATTTCATAACTTATTTTTGTCATAACTTGTTGCGTATGCTGAACTGACAACTCCACTGACGGTCGGACTTCTTAATGCGCATGCGCGGGCATGCGTACTAATTGCATGTATGCTATCCTGACAGCGTATGGCTATCTGACAGAACAATTGGCATTGTTTGTGCAAAACATGATAGAACCAGAATCACATAATTTGTAATCTGAGATACTTAAACTGTTCACAAATGGACTGAATTATTTATCAAAACTATTTTGTCATGCGAAGCATTTTTGGTATACCTGAATGTCACTTTCATATCTCTTAAAACATTTCTTTTCACAATCAAAATAAAAGTTTCACATACACTTATTTTATAGAATCTTTGTAGTTCAGAATAATTCCACCTAGTTAAAATATATTTTAGACTTTCAGATAGTCAAAATTATTATACACATTTATTACAAGCTTAAACTGTAGTTAATTGAATTAATTTCAATATTGTCTTAAGGCACGTCACAAAAAAAGCTGTTTGAATTGAATCATGGGTGTATTCCAATAAATTCTAGTTATCAAAACAGTGCATTAGAGTTGTTCATTATTCAAATTAGTTTAGATGTCTTCTGTCTAACAAAACTCAGCAGATTGCATCAAGTCATTGACTTGCAGGACTCTCCTGGATAAACATGTAGCGACAGTAGAGAATCACTTGTGTTGTGTCGTTGACTTTACAGCAATTCCTCATACTGAGCAAGCATGTAGTGACAGTGTAGAGGGAAAACTCCCCTTTGACAGGAAGAAACCTCCAGCAGAACCTGGCTCAGTAAGAGCGGCCACCTGCCATTATTGACGGGGTTTGAGAAGACAAAAAATGCCAAAACAAACAAACAAAAACAAAAAAACAGAAGAGCTGATGTAGAAGTACTTTCTATGTTAATGAAAAGTACATGTCATGATTCGTGTTTCTATGTATTTATTTTAAGGTTTTTCTGTGTTCCCTTTCTGTTCTGAGTCTGTTGTTTCTGCGTCATCCCCGCTGATTGCTTCCCAGGTGTGTCTCATTCCTTGATTACCCCCCCAGTGTATTTAGTCCCACCTTTTGTCTGTGTTCCTCGTCAGATCCTGGTCGTACGTCTAACGTCGCGTGTACATCACTCCTTGTTTGTCTGCATACCTTCACAGTTGTACTGTCAAGTCCTGTGTTGGCATAGCTCTCGCTTCAGTCCCCAGTCTTTTCAGTTGCTGCCGTGCTGCCTGATCGGGACTGTTTTGAGCGTCTTCATTAAATTCATCATTTTCTTCTACAACCTGGGTCTCTGCGTCTCTTCTCACACCCCTCACTTACCGTCCATGACAGCATAAGGTTAATAGCAGGAAACAAAGAACAAGCCTATAGTAGCTTTATGGCAGAGATAGCTCAGGATAAAAGAATAAACCTTTAGCATTCTAAAGGTTTATTCTGGCATGAGCCAGGGAGAACTTGAGTTTAGTCAAGTAACAGTCCTGAAGCTAACTTCAGCAGTGACCCACAGCTGAGAGAGAAAAAGGAACATGGACATCCAGTCTCATAAATCTTTAAATCGTCATCTTAACAAATACAATTATTTCAACTGAAATGCATCTGAAAATCATCACATATTATAGGTGTCAATGACACTCTAAACATGGCGTTGACACAGACGTACGGTGAGGACACTCATGTTGCATTTAATGATGTCGGTGGCTACAGTCAGGTGCTCTGAGAGGCAAGACAAAATCTTCAACGAAGAACGTTTGCAACACAAGGAACCTGATCAACAATTAGTTCAAATATAATAGTATTCCTGGGCTAGTTTATGACAGTACAGTTCTGTCGTGGATTATTTATCAACCAAATATGAACATGACAAAACAAGCAAGATTTCCAACAGCACTTGAACGCAATGGAGAAAGTGTGTTTTCCACTTTTCCCTGAACCTCCCCGTCTGCGTCTTTGTGTTTCTGCTGCGACTGTACAGGCCACTGTCTCCTGCACTGCGTTGTACATGTTTTACGGGTCGTCGTCCCAACTTTCTCAGCTCTTTTCATGGTTTGCGCTTCACCTCAGATAGCTGCCCTAGCCAGCAGACGGCAGCCTGGGAGCTAACACCCACCGCTCAGAGGAAGTACACAAGTCCATGTTTCCTCCTGCACCTCCGCGAACAGAGCCAGCTCAACATGGTGAGAGTTATGGAGTACCTTCGCTACCTCCAAGACCCTCACCTTGTCGCCCGCTTTCAGCTTATTTGCGGGATACGGGGCACTCTTTCAGAACCTGTTCCTGCCGATAGTTCGACCTCTGACAGCTGCAGGTCAGTAGATAAGGCTCGTTCTCGCAACAACGGGGCTCTCCATCATCACACAGCCGGGGAAACAGGAAATGAACAGTTGACCAGTATGGGAGTTCAGAGGAGGATCGCAGATGTGACTGACCCTAGAAAACTCAAGCATGACATGGAAGACGCTCCCCCGAACGGGGCTGCTCTGTCCCCAGGTGGAGAAAGTGTCGCTGTGCGGGGCAGCACTCTTAAACCCCTCCGCAGAAATTCTCTGACGGGCGAAGCGGGGCAGGAGTTTGTCATCGAGAACCGCTTCTTGTTTTACTTGTTCACCTTCGGGACAGAGTTGGGAAACGAATTATTTTACATCATCTTCTTCCCCTTCATCATGTGGAATGTGGACGCTTTCGTGAGCAGACGGTTGATCATGGTGTGGGTCTGGGTCATGTACGTGGGACAGTGCACGAAGGATGTGATCGGCTGGCCCCGACCCGCTTCCCCACCTGTGGTCAAAGTGGAAATGTTTTACAACTCTGAGTACAGCATGCCGTCCACCCACGCCATGTCAGGGACAGCCATCCCCTTCTCCCTGTTCTTCATGACCCATGGCCGCTGGGAGGTAATCACTAACACACACCAGGCTACTGCACTGTTGAAAATGTGAAGAAGTGGTCAGGTTCCATTTCCTCCTGGCCAGAAGTATTATTTACAAAGGAAGTTGCATTAGCACACCAGCAGGGCTGGCTCAATGTTGTTTGAGGCCTTAAGTACAATTTGAATTGGGGCCTCGCCAATCAGCTTTATAAGCATTGAACCACAGTCTAAATAACGATGATGATCTACTCACAGGGTCACAGCTGAACAGAAATGATTAAAATAGATTTAAAGTATGACTCTGTTATACTGTTTTCCTTTTCAGGGAGGACAAAAGTGTCCTTTCCAACTTGTACGCATTTTCTGTGCATTGGCCTTTGCACATTTAAATGTGCAAAGGCCAATGCACATTTAAATCTACATTTGGCGGTTTTCTCACAGAGGAGGAAGTTCAAACTATGTCTCCCATCAAACATGATGAGAAAGGATCATTTCCTCAACTCCATCATCTCTCTGTTCTCCTTCTGACCATATGGTCTGACAGAGACTTAAAGAGAAGCAGCAAAAGCAAAGGACGGGGATTATCAGAGCTAAAAATAACTGATGGTGTGATCCAGGACATGTTACTGAAGAATATCATCTCCGCTGCCCAGAAACTGAACTGTTATCATGTTGTGTTGGTCATTAGAATGTCATACAGCAACAGTCTTCAGTCAGAGGCTTCTTTAGATTCATTGCTTTAAAATCAGCCAAAACATGATGACACATAGTAACACAAGATAACAGAAGCTTGATTAGATCTGTTATCAGCAGTGTTGTGGTACTCGAAGTTGGTCTTGGTCTTAAGACCGGTCTTAAGACCATTTTTTGATGGTCTCGGTCTCGTCTCGGACTCGACCGCATTGGGTCTCGGTCTTGTCTCGGTCTCGGGCTCTGAGGACTCGGCATTTTATTTCAAGACCAGTCAAGACCGCAACTGTGAAAATATCACTAAACGTACAGCATTCTGTCCACTTTATTTGTTAACATTTTTGTTTTCAGTGGATGCAAAACGCACCGATTAAAATCCAAGCAACTAAGTGTTTCTGTTACTCCCCTCTCCCCTCCTCACCTTTTGCTCTCCCTCCCCCTCCGCTCCCCACCTTTCACTCGCGCGCGGCGCTCCAGGACATGCGCAGTGGTTTCCTCTCAGCGGCAGAAAATGTTTGTCTAATCGTCAGTAATATAATAGCGCTGCATAAATAGTAAGAAATCCGATGGCCACAGCTAACTCAGCAGCGCTTCGCTTTCACAGACGGTGGAGACAACGTCTAACTTTTTTCGTCACTTAGAAAAGTAGCTCAAAGAAGGTAAGCTCCATTAACGTGATGTTAGCAAAGCTAGCTGTACAGAGACACATAAGCATTGTGATGAAAAATGTTATCACTCACTGTGCTGAATTATTGTGCGGAGGTGTAGACTGACTTGTCGCATATACGGGACAACGCTATGTCCAAAAGTCTGCAATATAGTGAGGTGACATTCAGAAACAGTCGATTCTTCTCCACGGCTCTTTACTTATTAGATAGGACTGGAGTGTCACTCACTGAGAGCCGTTGTTCTATCAGATAGCCATACGCTGTCAGGTTAGCATACATGCATTAAGCATTAAGAAATCCGACCATCAGAGGAGTTGTCAGTTCACCATACGCAGCAAGTTATGATGAACATAAGTCATTAAATTGTTTTCAATGATAACTATATAGATATACATGTGTTGTCATGGTTTCAAAGTGTATTTAAAGCAGGGCCTGGCTGCAGCTGGAGTCAACTACAACACACGACCGTGTAAAACTCACTTAACCGCTAAGTCAGGATGCCATACAACTGTTAATAACAAAGCGTATGACGATCTACGTCATGATTCTATGTTGCTGATTAAATCAAATCTTATGGTAATGACGTGTCTGACAGATATAGCCGGTGTTCTATCAGATAGCCATACGCTGTCAGAATGGCATACATGCAGTGAGTACCATGCCAGCGCATGCGCATTAAGAAGTCCGACCGTCAGTGGAGTTGTCAGTATACGCAACAAGTTATGACCAAAATAAGTCATTAAATTGTTTATAATATGACATAATGTGATAACTAGATGGATATACATGCGTTGTCGTGGTTTCAAAGTGTGTTTAAAGCAGGTCTGGCTGCAGCTGGATGCCATACAACTGTTAATAACCAAGTGTATGATGATCTACGTCATGATCCTATGTTGCTGATTAAATAAAATCATATGGTAATGACAGCGTATGCATATCTGAGCTAAGCGTACGACTATCTGACAACGTATGCTGATCTGACAGAACACTGTGAGTTCGTGTTAAGCGTACGACGATCTGACCTGACAGAACACCCGTTCTTTGTTCTTGTATTGCTCTGTGTACACTGCATCATTATTTTATTTTATTATGTACGTTAATATTTAAATTAACAAATAACTAAAACATAAGAACGAAAGAGCACGCAGAGCATGCACATTGCTCTTTGATTGTTTTTGTTCAAAGTGGCAGCTGTAATGTCTGCCATGGTGTCAGACTACCTGGCTTCATGTACTGGGATAGAGAGTGAGAACAGTCACGATGAGCGCCTTCTGCTTGGTTACTTCTTGCTTGTTGCTCCTTGGTCAGTGTTCATGGTTGAGCGTTATTTACCGTCAGGGCATTGCCTCAATTGCTATGTTTAATGGTGCAGACAGTGGTGGTTTCTTATATGAGCAATATGGGCAAATGCCCAGGGCGTTATGTTTTTAGGGATGG
The DNA here is from genome assembly GCF_051168715.1 of Poecilia mexicana. Taxonomy (NCBI): domain Eukaryota; kingdom Metazoa; phylum Chordata; class Actinopteri; order Cyprinodontiformes; family Poeciliidae; genus Poecilia; species Poecilia mexicana. Next base: position 1,713,792 of record NW_028263372.1, on the reverse strand, counting down.
CACGAGACCATCACACTTTTTAGCACAGAAATGGAATATTTAATATTGGTAAAATGTATAAAGTATTTAATATCTAGGTGTTTTATGGTAATATGGATCTTTCAGATTATTTTGAGAAGCAATTTCGATCATATTTTACATTTTATTGTGTCATGTAGCGCGGGCCGCTGGTCTTGGTCTTGACTCGGTCTTGACTCCCCTCGGTCTTGGTCTTGACTTGGTCTCGGACCCCAAAAGTCTTGGTCTTGTCTTGGTCTCGATACACTCTGGTCTTGGTCTTGTCTTGGTCTCGGGTTAGGTGGTCTTGAACACAACACTGGTTATCAGTGAGGTCAGTTCAAAGCCTATTTTGTGTGTTTTGGAGCATGTAGTTGTTGAAGTTATTACAGGACAAATCACTCTTGAATGCAGGGCCATGTAGGTTATATGTTTTTCCCTTAATGATAAACACCTTCATTTAAAAACTGCATTTTGTTACTTGTTCTGTCTTGACTAATATTAAAATGTGTTTGATGTTCTGAATCACTGAAGTGTGACAAAAACGCAAACAACAGAAAATCAGGAAGAGGACAAACACGTTACAATCTAGCTACTAAAAAACCCCAAAATTGAATATACACATTTAATGATGGGCGCAGTTGGTAGCACTGTTGCCCTGCAGCGAGAATGTCCTTGGTTCAATTCCCAGCCTGGGGTCTTTCTGGATGGAGCTTGCATGTTCTCCCTGTGCATGCGTAGGTTCTCTCCAGGTACTCCGGCTTCCTCCCACAGTCCAGAAACACGACTGTCAGGTTAATTGGTGTCTCTAAATTCTCCCTAGAGTGTGTGTGTGTTCATGGTTGTTTGTCCTGTCTGTCTCTGTGTTGCCCTGCGACAGACTGGTGACCTGTCCAGGTAACCCCGCCTCTCGCCCGAAACTTTTGCTGGAGATAGACATCAGCACCCCTCCTGACCCCACTTGGGACATGGGTGTAAGAAAATGGATGGATGGATGGATGGGTGGATGGATGGTTTTATGATAAAATGGTAATCAAATCAGTTTATGAATGAACTACAACAAAATGAAATGGAATGTTGGAAAATAACTCCAAAACTAACTAAACAAGGAAATGCAGAAAAAAGTCAGATTTACAGAACCATAATTGCAGCACAACAGTGTTTTAGAGTGGAGTAGCCCCACACTTTAGGGAGGGACAGTCAAGACCAAAGAAAAAGGTCTTGTGGTCCAGACTCAGACCACCACTTACAAAATATGAGGGGTGTACTCTGCTACTGGAAGCTGCTAATGACTGCTTTTTAGAGGACCAGTTGTTTCAAGCAGTCTGTTTTGTGTTGCATGTTTCAAATCTGTCTTCTTGACCATGTTTCCCTTGTAAAAGACATTTTAAGTCTCAATGGGATTATTTGGGGAAAAGAAAAGGTAAAAAAAAACTAGCTTCTTTAAATATTTACCCATGTTTTGAATGTTTTCAATAGGGAATGTTTTCTCTCAGGAAGTGATGGGTATTTAATCAGGATGCAGCTGAGAGGCTGAACTATTTATGAGGACATTTGAGTCCAGGACATATTAGAAGTTAATCAGACAGTAGAGTTTTACAATGCTCATTTAACTGACAGTTGGCAATAGAAAGCCCAAACAGTTGTTTGGTGATTTATTAGAAATATAAACTTGTGACATTCAACTTGACTTAAAGTGGAACTTTCAACATTACAAGGAGGTTCTGTTCCAGGTATCAGATTACCCAGTTTGATAATCACTCTTAATTTGTTGATAAATAAATACTTATGGAAATTGTTCATGTTATCAACAATAACTTTATTCACAGATCCATAACAGTAATAGTAAGCATAAATAATGATACTGTAAAATAAACAACTGAGCAGTAGCATAATTCTTTCAAAAATAACAGCTTAGGTTAAACCTAAGCTAACGCATAACTCAGTTCATGTGAGCAGAAAATGTCCCAAAATTAAATTATTTTAAATCAGAATGAAGTCCATAGTAGAATCCCATATGTTACAAAAAAACCTTCCTATGAATATTTCCCCGCTGCTGGCTTTAAATTTCAATCCAAAATGAAAAATCCAAGTGGCAAAATGCCCCCAAGAAGATAAGAAAAGATAGTGGTACCACAAAAAACAGCTGAAATGAAATAGTTCAGAATCTCACAGAGCTTAGTTTTCCCCCCTTGGTGGCATTCTCGCTCACAGGGTGGCATTTACCTGGATTTTTTCATTTATGGTTCAATTATCATCCTCATAGGGGAATCTTCCCGCTGCGCGGACCTGATCATGTGTGTCACACTTGTTGGGCACCAACACACACACCCCTTTTTAACTATCAGTCACACCTGAAACTATCCATGATGCTGCCTAAAATCAGTTTTAAACAGTGGAAAACATTAGATCACACATACATCAAATAACTGATACTGCCCTGAAAAACAGTTTGACATATTCATATCTTACATTATTTATGAGGGGCTGCACAGTAGGGCATTTGGTAGCATTTTTGCCTTGCATGCTTGGGTTCTCTCTGGATATTCTGGAGTCCAAAAACATGACTTTCAGGTTGATTGATCGCTCTTCTTAGGTGTGTGTGCGTGTGTGTGTGTGTGCGTGCGTGTGGTTGTTTGTCCTGTATGACTCTGTGTTACTCTGTGATGGAATGACGACCTGTCCAGAGTGTACCCTGCCTCTCACCTGTTGACTGATGGGAGATAGGCACCAGCACCCCTTCTGACCCAACTTTGGATAATTATGTTGGATGGATGGATTATTTATTTGAAAGAAACATAAACATAGTGCTTATGTTACAAACTAGCAGGGAGTTAATAGACTTTTCCGTAAGATTCACATAGGTATTTAAAATTATAATCAGATATAGTTATTTACACACACTGTGGATCATATGGAGCGGTGTGTTCCATATAATCTTCAGATAAGCTGTCACTGAGCAATTGTCTTTAGTCCCTATGATTCCATCATTATAAAACACTCAGATGCATGGCATTTGCTAAATAAAAAAGAGTTTACTTCAAAACACAAGATACTATGGTATTAGTTTTTACATGTAAACGTGATATAACATGCCATTTCCTTTTGTCTAATTTAGCCTTTATAACATCTTCAACAATGAAAGCTTGGCAATGAAATGGCATGCGGCTGGTGTCTACCGTGAAATATCAGGAAAAAGCCTGAGTACACCTTGGACAGGTAAACAAGCTAACACAGGTTAACACAGAAACACTAAGTTTGGACTATAAAGTAATTGGAGAATACATGCTCAGGGAGAACATGCAGACTTCATGCAGAAAGCCTCCAAATGGGATTTGAACCCAGGACTTTCTTGCTGCAAGGTGATAGTGTTAGCATGGATCTTGGGATATGATGTTATGTGAAAGATTAGAATGTCTCCACAATCGGTTAAAGAAAGAGACTGTGAGATTGCTCAGACACATGAGCTGCATTTTGTTACTTCTCCTTCAGCTTCATCAATTAACTGCTGAGTTGCAGGCATGAAATAATTACTGGTCTTAATATTGGCTTGGTGAAAGTTGTAATAAAATCTGTCCATCTAAAATAAAATCTAAATAAAATCTGTCCATCTATCCTGGTTATCCCCAGTGAGGTTGCAAGGGGTGCTGATGCCTCTCTCCAGCGGTCAGTGGGTGAGAGGAGGGGTCACCCTGGACAGGCTGCCAGTTCATCGCAGGACAACACAAAGACAGACAGGACAAACAAGCAAGCACACACACACACACCTTAGGAGAATTTAGAGAGACCAATCAACCTGGCAGTCATGTTTTTGGACTGTAGGATTAAGCCGGAGTACTCAGAGAGATGCTGATTCATATGAAAAAAAAAAAAAGTAAAATATATATAAACTAGGGCCAGGACGCTTTAATTTTGATAAATTAATTACATAGATTTTAACACAATTAATCACATTTATATTTTGCATGTTAAATTTACGTCTGGAACCTTTGCTCTTTTCTGGTACGCCCATAAATCTGACAAAATAGCCTGCACTTGCAAACTATTTGTGCAAGTACATCACCCCAATAGACCCCAAAGCGCTGCATTCTACATTCAGCCATTCACTTACCCATTCACACACTGATGGTGGAAAGCTCCTGGTTTGTAGCCACAGCTGACCTGGGGTGGTCTGATAGAAGTGAGGCTGCCATGTACAGGAGCAGAGATCAAGCTAACAACCTGCCGATTGCCGGAAGAACTTCTACCCTAGTTGGGTAGGAGCATGTAAGTGACAACTGCAAGCAACAACAAAGCTGCTTCCCTTGGCCCAATGGGGGCTCATTTATGCTTCAAAAACAATCTGATGCCATGCTGGAAAAAAACTATTGTGTTCAAGTTGTGCTATAAGGAGTTAGCCTGTCAGCAAAGCCATTGTAGCTTAAAATGGCACTTCCATTCTAGACATGTAGCAGCAAAGTTGTCCTAAATGCTGTTAGTGTCCACAGCCCACATTTCTTAATTATTTTGTCAAAGACTTTGCAATTGTGATCAATTAATTACAGACCCTGCAATTAACTAAAACATTTTAATTGAGTCTCACCACTAATAAAAACAGAATTAATAATATACTGTAGTAGAGTAAGGGCAACATTACAACATAAAATACTGTGGAGTTATTAAAAATACCATACTCTGATCCAAAGCAGTGACTTGATTGAAGGAATTTCAATTGAAACTCACTCTCAAAACCATATTCACCATCAAACACATCAAGCTTTTTGAGTGTCCATGAAACACATTGTCTGATGAAAGCAGAAGGGAGTGAAAGTACAGCGAAGGCATTTCAACAAGCAAAGACCATAAACTGTTAAATGTAGCTGTACTTTGAACTTTATAACTGCACAAGGAGGCATTGGTCAAGTTTTTTCCCCCGTACTCCATGCAGAAAGAAACAGCCAATGCTGCACAGGTCAACATTTAGTGTTTGATCGTTTTCATGTTAGGCTTACTGGCATACTGACTGTAACAGTCTGTTTACTCTATTACATGTTTCTTTTGTTTTATTGCTTCAGCACAGCAAACATTCACAATGTCTCATAATTTAGACTCTGAAATCTTTACGCAATGCATTAGTAAAACATTTAAGTCAAGCACTGATATGAGTTCTTCCTATCACCCAGTCAGTCAGTATGAAATTCTTGCATCACACTATCACATGAAAAAAGTATAACATCCCTATAAGGCAGTGGTTCCCAAACTTTTTCTTCTGCCCCCCCCAGTGGTTTCCAAACATTTTCTGCACCCCCCCTATGGATTACAAATGGCTGTCTGGCGTGGGGAGGGGGGTGGAAGGAGGCATCGACTTTATGTTTTGGGTCGTTGCCATGTTGTACTTCTTTCGTTTCCAAATAATTGCACCAACAGTTGTCACCTTCTCATCCAGCTTCTTACTTGAGTAATTTCAGCCTTGTGTAGGTCAACAGTTTTGTCCCTGACATCTTTAGACAACTCTCTAGTCTTGCCCACGGTGGAAATATTGGAGTATATTGGAGTGTCTTCTTCTGCTGCTGCTTCTTCTAAACCCTCTGATGCGTAAGTGGGTCCTTTTTGACCCGGTGAGGTCATCTTTTTGTAATATCTTTGTAATGAAAAGTTATCACTTCATATTCCAGGTATTCCTCAAGAAACATGTTTCTAATATCATGCAATTCAAATTTTTAATTTATCTTTTATATATTTTAAGAAATAGCATGTTTTATGTTACTACCCCATTCCAAAATGGGGTCCAAAATGTCCTGCAATCATTTCTTATGAAATTTAATGGGAATCTTTGTTTCTTACCAACTGTGACCGTCAGGAAAACATTTTTCTCTGAACCAAACACACTGAGACCTAAGTGTCACCCCTAAAAAATATTTTACACAGCAAGAACTAAGTATTATCTTTATTTTTTTATTTCACAAATGTGTTTGTGTGTCAATCATGAGTACTGTGACAGCATCATTGTCATGAATCAACATATTAGTCTTCTTCAAAGTTAGCAAACACTAGTCATCTAAGCTAATATTACCACCTGTCCTTTATTGTGCATGTGTATTATTTGTGTGTGCGTGTGTCTGTGTGTGTTTGACACCCTGGATGAGAAAACCAAGAGAGAGTGTGTTGAATGACATGCAAAACCTGTTGATCAGTGTTCAAGGTTCTTTTTATGATCTCAATAAATAAAATAAAAATTCATAGCTATAGAAATAAATGCATAAATAAATGAGCCAGAAAAGTATAGAGTGCCTTCTTTGGGTTGGGGAGGATGTGTCATGTTGGTATTCAGTTTTTGAACCCACATGCAAGAACACAACCAGAAGAGTCAGAGTAGTGAACAATAATAATGAGTTTATTGAATCCAGGGGGAAAAGGGGAGAGGAAATGGATGCTGGAGCGAATGACCGTGTCGTCTTCCTGTCAACGAGAGGCAGATGGTTAGAGGAGGAAGGTGAGTATTTTCCAGGAGTGAATCAAACAGGCGAGTTAGCGAGCAGAGCGCTGGAGGATGGAGCTTCGCTGGAGAGCGGACAGGTTTGTTATGGCGGAACGAGCGGAGTCCGACTTGGTTCAGTTGTACCTTTTCTCCAGACTGGGTTCGGGCTTGGACCGACAGATCCTCTTGCGTCCCGAAGGGGAATCCACTGGAGACGGACCGAAGACAGGGGGGAGAGGCGAACACACGGGGAGTGGCGTCCGACCGGTAATACCAGCAGCGTCGAGGGAGCCGCTGCTTATATCTGAAATCCATGCCCTCCAAACAAGCCACAGGTGTGGCCACGGGGTTACCCCTGCAGCATCTCGGGGGCTCTGCATCTGGCTGCATCTAGTGGATGCCCAGAAGAATGACAGTGCTCCAAAAAATAAAACTCAAACCAAAACAAAGAAAAAAGACTAACGAAATTAACAGAAAAAACACATATCCTGACAGTACCCCCCCTCAACGGACGCCACCTGGCGACCGAGCAGAGGAAGAGGACTGCGAATCTTCAAAATCCCTAATAAGGGTAGAGTCCAATATAAACGACCCAGGAACGTTCCTCTGGCCCGTAGCCCTCCCAGTCGACGAGGTGCTGGTGGCCCCGATCTCGCCGCCGGGAGGCAACAATCCGGCAGACGGTGAAGGCCGGATGGCCATCTATGTCACGGGTGGGTGGAGGGGGTTTGGCCGGAGGGCAAAGTTCACTGGATAGGACGGGCTTGATCTGGGATACATGGAAGGTCGGATGGATGCGCAGAGACGAAGGGAGTCGAAGTCTCACAGCTGAGGAACCAATGGTTGCCAGTACCTCGAAGGGGCCAATGAACCTGGGAGACAACTTCTTTGACATAGACTTAAGGGGAACATCACGTGTCGACAGCCATACCTTCTGACCTACGGAGTACGTCGGGGCAGGGGTTCTTCGTCGGTCTGCCTGTCGTTTATCAACTGCAGATGTGTTGTTGAGAGTGGAGATGGCATCGTTCCAGATCTTATGGCTTCTGCGGATGTGATGCTGGACCGATGTGTTACACTCGTCAGAATGAATGGTAGGAATGGTGGTTGATAACCCAGGACTATTTCGAAAGGAGACAGACCAGTAGCTGCAGAAATGTGGCTGTTGTGTGCGTACTCTACCCACGGAAGGTGTTGGGCCCAGTCATCGGGGTTGGTGGAGGTGAGACATCGCAGGGTGGCCTCAAGCTCCTGGTTCATGCACTCTGTTTGCCCGTTGGTTTGGGGCTGGTATCCAGAGCTGAGAGCCACCTTGGCTCCTAGAGCGGAGCAGAACTGGCGCCAGACCCGCGAGACAAACTGGGGCCCACGATCTGAGAGGATCTCCTGGGGAATCCCGTGAAGCTTAAACACATGCTTTATAAGAAGCATGGCAGTCTGAGCAGCAGTAGGTAATTTACGAAGAGGAATGAGATGACAGGCTTTGGAAAGATGGTCGATTATGGTTAGGATTGTGGTCATACCTTTAGACACAGGGAGTCCGGTAACGAAGTTGATGGCGATGTGAGACCACGGTCACTTAGGTATGGGTAAGTGGTTGTAGAAGGCCGGTGGGAGGTCGGTTCGAAGACTTGTTTCTTGCACAAACGGTGCAGGCTGAGACATACTCTTTAACGTCCTTATGTATGGAGCTCCACCAAAACCGGTGATTGATCAGCCCGATAGTGCAAATGATACCAGGGTGAGCTGAGAACTTTGACGCATGAATCCACTGAAGGAAACGGGACCGGACAGCTGAAGGAACGTACAGTTTACCTTGACAGGATTCAGGAGGGGGTTTGGCTTGTTGAGCCTGACGGATGATGTCCTCCATCTCCCAGGTGACCACTCCGACCATGCAGCTAGGTGGGAGAATGGGAGCGGGGGTCTCCTCCGAGTCGTCAAGGAAATAGATCCTGGAAAGGGCATCTGGTTTAACATTCTTGGAGCCTGGACGATAGGAAATGGAGAGGTTAAAACGTGAGAAAAACAGAGACCAGCGTGACTGGCGTGGGTTGGATCTTTTGGCTGACTGGAGGTATGACAGGTTTTTATGGTCTGTCCAGACTAAGATGGGGTGCTCAGCTCCCTCAAGCCAGTGACGCCATTCTTCTAAGGCCAGATTGATGGCAAGAAGTTCTGTCTCCCACGTTGTAATTTCTCTTAGCGGGAGAGAGTCTGCGGGAGAAGAAGGCACATGGGTGCAGTTTATGATCATGCTCTGTGGTTTGAGAGAGAACAGCCCCGACCCCACTATCGGAGGCATCCACCTCCACCACGAACTGCTTATTAGGGTTGGGCTGGACCAGAACGGGAGCTTTGGCAAAGCGGGACTTGAGCTCAGCAAAGGCTGCGTCGGTTTGTGGAGTCCAACTAAATACTCTCTTGCTAGAGGCAAGGGCTGTAAGGGGAGAGGCAGTCTGGCTGTAGTTCCGAATGAACCTTCTATAGAAGTTGGCGAACCCTAGGAAAGGTTGCAGTTGTTTCCGGGTCTCGGGCTTGGGCTAGTCCAGAACTGCCTTGATCTTATCCTCTGCCGCTCTTAAGGACGTACCCCAGGAAGGTTACTGACGGACAGTGGAACTCACATTTCTCTGCTTTCACATACAGTTTGTTCTCGAGGAGCCTTTGGAGAACCTGGCGGACATGTCTTTGGTGTTCAACAAGGGTCTTGGAATAGAGTAGGTGATAGGCGTGTCTGAGATCCAGTTTTGAAAAAATGGTTGCTCCCTGAACAGGTTCGAAAGCTGAGGAGAGCAAGGGCAGAGGATATTTGTTTTTAATAGTGATCTGATTGAGACCTCTATAGTCTATCCAGGGTCTAAGTGACCCATCTTTCTTTCCCACAAAGAAGAAACCCGCACCTAGTGAGAGGACGACGTACAAATTATGCCTGCCGTGAGGGATTTATTGATGTAATCCTCCATGGTCTGACGTTCAGCCCTGGAGATATTGTAGAGCCTACTGTTAGGTAGGGGGGCCCCAGGCAGAAGGTCGATGGCACAGTCGTATGGTCTATGAGGCGGAAGAGAGAGAGCTTTGTCTTTACTGAAGACAGCAATGAGGTCATGGTACTCAATGGGCACAGAGGAGACATCCGGTGGGTCAACATCAGCCACCTCAGATCCAAAGGTCTGAGGTGGCTGGGGACGGTGGAACGGAGACAGGTGGAGTGGTACTTGGTGGACCAGGAAACAATCTTAGCCTCAACCCAATCTATTTGGGGGTTGTGTGTAAATAACCAGTTGAAACCTAGGACTATGGGTGAGCTGGTTGAGGGAAAGACGTAAAAGATGATTTTTACCAGAAATTAGCAGGTGCAGAGGTTTGGTTCGATGGGTGATCTGGGGTAGATTCTTCCCGTCCAAGGCAGAGACACGGAGAGGAACTGGCAGGCGTTCCACCTCGACAGAGAACTGGTGAATAACTTCAGAACAGATTAAATTTTCTTCACAACCTGAATCGATGAGAGCCAACAAGGAAAGTGAATCATTGGGGTGGAATAAAGTGGCTGGAACGATGAAACGGGGTTTGGTTGAGGATGGTTCCGGCAATCTCCCCGCTCTCACTGCCAGACCTGCGGGTTTAAACGGACGGGACAGTTAGCGATCACATGGTTTGGCTCACCACAATAGAGACAGAGCCGGGAGCGCTTCCTCCTTTGGCGCTCTTCGGGTGTGAGCCTCGTGTGTCCCAATTGCATGGGTTCGGGTTCTTGAGCTGAGGAGGAAGGAAGTGAATGCACGACTACTGGTCGGAGAGATGCGTGGGGAAAAAACTCGGCGGGTTCGTTCCCTAGCGCGGATACGATGATTCAACTTTATAGTCAAGTTTATAAATTCATCCAGTGAGTCTGGCTCATCCAGCGTAGCAAGTTCATCCTTTAGCCCGTGAAAAAAGGTGCTTTTGAGAGCAGCTGCGTTCCAGCCAGAAGCAGCAGCTTTAATTCTAAAGTCTATGGCGAAATCTGAAACACTTCTCTGGCCCCGCTTTAGCCCATGTAGATCTCTGGAAGCAGACGACCTTTCGGTTTCTTGGCAAAATACTTGTTTTAATTCGGTTAGAAACTCAGAATATGTACATCCATAATTAGCTGCAGTTGTGAATCGGGCTTCCGCCCACTCTAAGGCTGGACCCATCAACAAGGATAACACGAAAGATATTTTTGCCTCGTCATGCGGGAAACTTTGTGGAGAGTGGTTAAATACAATTGTACACTGGAGTATAAATCCTTTAACTTTCTTAATGTCACCTGAAAATTTCTCCGGTGTGGCTGGGCGGACCTCTGAAAATCCGGAACGGACGGGCGGATCTGCAGTTGCTGGTGGAGCAGGAGAGGGGTTAAGAACCTGTTGTACTGAATTCTGCATAAAAGTAGAAAGTTTGGTTAGTCGACGGTTTGTTTCTGCTTGGCGGTTCCCTAGTTCTCTTAACGCCGAGTCATGGGACTGAATTAAAGTGTATTGATCAGATAAGGCTCTTCTGATTGAGTCTGCGGAGGTCGTGATCTGGCCTGAGTGTTCTGTCATGTTGGTATTCAGTTTTCGAACCCACATGCAAGAACACAACCAGAAGAGTCAGAGTAGTGAACAATAATAATGAGTTTATTGAATCCAGGGAGAAAAGGGGAGAGGAAATGGATGTTGGAGCGAATGACCGTGTCATCTTACTGTCAACGAGAGGCAGATGGTTAGAGGAGGAAGGTGAGTATTTTCCAGGAGTGAATCAAACAGGTTCTAACTTGATATGAAGACGAGTTAGTGAGCAGAGTGCTGGAGGATGGAGCTTCGTTGGAGAGCGGACAGGTTTGTTACGGCGGAACGAGCGGAGTTCGACTTGGTCCAGTTGTACCTTTTCTCCAGACTGGGTTCGGGCTTGGACCGACAGATCCTCTTGCGTCCCGAAGGGGAATCCACTGGAGACGGACCGAAGACAGGGGGGAGAGGCGAACACACGGGGAGTGGCGTCCGACCGGTAATACCAGCAGCGTCGAGGGAGCCGCTGCTTATATCTGAAATCCATGCCCTCCAAACAAGCCACAGGTGTGGCCACGGGGTTACCCCTGCAGCATCTCGGGGGCTCTGCATCTGGCTGCATCTAGTGGATGCCCAGAAGAATGACAGTGCTCCAAAAAATAAAACTCAAACCAAAACAAAGAAAAAAGACTAACGAAATTAACAGAAAAAACACAGATCCTGACAGGATGTCCTGCCCCAAGTGGAGGAGTTCAAGTATCAGGAAAACAATTAAAGTTTCACTGTGGCACACTTAAATTGTTTACACCTATCATGGTAGGAAAATAAATACATTTTCTTCACTGAATAAATTTTGTCAATTAAAGGTTGGACACATTTTTCAGTGTAAAAATACAATAGGAATTCATTAGATCACATATCCTGGCAAAGCTTCTGAAGTTTATGTCATTTTTCAGAGAATATGAATGATAAAACAAAAATAAGTATTTCCCTCATTGTTTGTATTTGACTGAAGCCATTCATTATCCAACAATATTTGCACTTTTTAAACAAAGAATGACTGAATTAATAACTACCATAATGACCCTCCTTTGCTGCTTCTCCCACCACACAGGCAGTGAAATCAAACAATGTTTAGAACATTCATTCATTTTCACGCTTATAGAACATCGCAGTGAACTAAAACTAAAAATTGTCCCCTCTAATTCCTAGAGTACCAAACTTATATCCAGGTTTGGTGTGAACCTACATTTAAAGCTGCAGTATGTTATTTTAATAAAAAAAAACAACAAATGCTTTTTACTTATTTTTTAAAACTGTCACCATGTCCATGGTCCACTGTCTTACATGGTTATCCCATACACAGGGAGAACATGCAAACTCCATAGACTGACCCACCAAGGCATACCTGCACGTTTGCAGTTAACAATAGTCACCCCACTAACTCAGAGACTTTCATGTGATATTTAGCGGCATATTAGAGAAAATAAAATGCTCTCAGCCAAAATCTGAGAGCATTTTTGGCTCTAAAAATGCTTAAAACGATCGGCAATCAGCCCTATAAGTGCATTTAGTGTGCCCCTTCTTAACATAGAATATATACACACATATTTATGATACACTTTGATTAAATTATTCAATTATTAAGTTATTCCAAAAGTGAGTCTTTCTTGCCAAAGAATGTGGAAGTGCTGTGGGAGGAATCAGGAGCTTTTGCTCAAAATGATAATGACATTGGTGACATACCTAGTCTCCAAATGGTTATCAATCTCAAAGATGAGGTTCCTGTCCAAAAGTCCTACACCTCCATCCCCAAACCACTCTACCAAGAGGTCAAGCAGTACATCCAAGATCTTCTTGCCAAAGGCTGGATTGTTAAGTCAAGGTCGCCCTATGCAGCACCAGTAGTCTGTGTCAGGAAACGAGATGGGACACTCAGACTGTGCATTGATTACAGGTTGCTGAACCAGAAAACGGTACCTGATCGACACCCACTGCCTCGTATCCATGATCTCTTGGACACCCTTGGAGGCCAGAGTTGGTTTACTATTCTCAATCAGGGGAAGGCATACCACCAAGGCTACATGGCTGAAGGGTCCCGCCACATGACAGCTTTCATATCTCCTTGGGGACTATATGAATGGGTGCGGATACCGTTTGGCCTCAGCAACGCCCCTGCTGCATTCCAGCGCAGCATGGAGGAGATGCTCACCACATTACGTGACGAATGCTGTATTCCTTATCTTGATGACATTCTGTGTTATTCTCAATCTTTCAGTGAACATGTTGATGCAGTATGTCATGTTCTGAGAGCTCTGCAACACCATGGAGTTAAACTGCGGCCTACAAAATGTGAGCTGTTCAAGAAAGAGGTCTGATACCTAGGAAGGTTAGTCTCAGCTGAGGGTGTGAGGGTGGACCCGCAAGACATACAGGCTGTAGTATCTCTCAAGGAAAAAAGACCTACCACAGTGGGAGAGGTACGGCAATTACTGGGGTTCTTGAGTTATTATCGAACCTATATTCAAGACTTCTCCAGAATTGCCAAGCCACTGTATGAGCTGCTACAAGTTAAAGAACTCCCAGATACTCCACCGAGGAAAGGGAAAAAGGGTAACGGAGCGCAGCTGTCATCAAAAACTCCCATCCAGTGGAGCGATGCTCACAAGACCACCCTCGAGCAGCTGATCGATATCCTTTCACATCCACCTGTATTGTCTTATCCTGATTTTGAGCTGCCCTTTGTCCTGCACACAGATGCCAGCCAACAGGGACTTGGTGCAGTCTTATACCAGCGACAGAGTGGAAAGCTAAAAGTCATTTCATATGGCTCGAGAACATTGACTCCCGCTGAAAGGAACTACAACCTCCACTCTGGAAAGCTGGAGTTCCTGGCGTTAAAATGGGCGGTATGTGAAAAATTCAGGGATTATTTGTTCTATGCACCACACTTTACTGTGTATACGGACAATAATCCACTTACTTATGTGATGGGCACAGCAAAACTGAATGCAGCTGGCCACAGGTGGGTGGGGGAGCTTGCTGACTTCAGGTTCAGTATAAAATACAGACCAGGAAAAGTCAACGCAAATGCTGACACTCTTTCCCGTCTCCCACTTGACATCAACAGCTACGTAGAGGAATGCACTGAGGAACTCAACAGGGATGCCATCCATTCTGTGTGGGAAGGAAGTGAGGCTGCCAAAAAGCATGATGTTGCCTACGTTGCTTCTCTCAACCTGGCCCAAGATCCAGACTCAACGGGTTCGACATTACCTACCATTAGTCAAAATGAACTGGTGAGAGCCCAGAGGCGAGATGAGGTCATAAAAGAGATTATAAAGCTGAAACAGTCAAAAGCAGTGCTCACAGAAGAAGACAGGAAGAAAGTCAGTACCCCTGTGAGAAGATTGATGCATGAATGGGGAAAGTTGCACATAGAGTCTGATTTACTGTACAGGAGAGCTGGGGGGCGGAAACAGCTAGTCTTACCTGCTGAGTACCGACCTCTTGTGCTTAAACACCTGGACAATGACATGGGTCATTTAGGAGCAGAGAGAGTAATTGGATTAGCAAGAGAACGCTTCTATTGGCCCTACATGAAAAAAGACATTGAGGCCTATGTTACCAGACAGTGCCCTTGCATAAAGCAAAAGAAACCTGTGACTCATGATAGAGCACCGATGGGGAGCATTGTGACCAGTGCACCACTTGAACTTGTGTCCATAGATTTCATGCACCTGGAGCAGAGCAGAGGAGGGTACGACTACATACTTGTATGTGTAGACCACTTCAGTAGGTTTGCTCAGGTGTATGCAACACGAAATAAATCAGGACGGACAGCTGCAGAAAAAATATTTAATGACTTTATCCCACGGTTTGGGTTCCCAGGCAAACTGCACCATGACCAGGGTCGGGAATTTGAAAATGCCCTGTTTGCAACTCTGCAGAAGCTGACAGGTGTGAACCACTCCAGAACGACCCCGTACCATCCACAGGGCAACCCAGCTGAGAGATTCAACAGGACGCTGCTCCAGATGCTGAGAACACTGCAGGAGGAAGAAAAGAGTAACTGGAAGGAACACTTACCACAGATTGTGCATGCATACAACTGCACTAGACACGAGGCTACAGGTTTCTCACCCCATTACCTCATGTTCGGGCGTCACCCTCACCTTCCAGTAGATCTGCTTTTTGGTCTGTTCCCAGAAAAGAAGCCAGAAACATCCCAAGAATATGCAGACAAATGGGCTGCGAGGATGAGAGAGGCCTACAGAATAGCAGCTCAGAACAGCCAGCAGTCCAGTACACGAGGCAAGAGGCAGTATGACCGTCATGTGAAGGGAGTCGTTCTGCAGCCCGGTGACAGGGTCTTGGTTCGTAACATGGGTGAAAGAGGAGGGCCAGGAAAGCTGAGGTCCTATTGGGAACAAACAGTGCATGTTGTCAAAGAACAGGTGAACGAAAGTCCCATTTACAAAGTATGTCCCGAAACGGGTTGCAGTAAAACACGTACCCTTCACAGAAACCTCCTCCACCTTGTAAATGATTTGCCTGTGGGCATGCATGAACAGCTACAAAACAAAGCATCAACCAGAGGAAGACACAAGAGAAAGAGTCAAACAGAACAGCATGGACAGAGAGAACCATGCCAACAAAGTGACTCGTCTGACTCTGATGAGGGTGTTTCCAGAACACAATACTGGCTAAGAGTGTCCAGACCAGCTGAATCACACAGATCTCCCACCATGATTCCCTGCGTGCCCCAGAAACAAGCAGTGATTTCTCCATCCCCAGGCAAATCGACTGAGGAAACTACACCACCAGGGGGAGCCAGGCTGCAGTCTACGCCCACAGCAGAGGAGCCTGTGATGAGGAAGGAAAATCAGTCCAGTGAGCAGGAGCTGGAATGGACAGGTGGCAATGACTATGTACAAGTAGCAAAAGATGATGATGAAGAGGACACTGGAGAGGAAGATGGCCCAGCCATATGGGACACCAATGACGACCGACCTACCTCACCCCAGTGCCAATCAGCCAGGAGGTCAGCGCGAGAGAGGAGACCCCCAACAACGTTGACATTTGAGTACCTTGGCCAGCCATCTTACCAGCCTCAGGGGTCAGTGAACACTATTGGACTTTGTGGGACATAGGGCTGAAACGATTCCTCGAATGATTCGAGTACCTCGATTACTAAAATTCCTCGAGGAAAATTTTCCTGCCTCGAAGCTTCGTTAATTTATGTTTTATTAGTTAGCGCACCGTGTTCCGGCCGGGACTTCATTTGCGTTGCGCGGAGCTCTCACTTCCGCCTCTGAGTTGTTGACAAAAGCTAAGTCTCAGCGGCATAAAGTCCAATCTTCAAGATTGGCCCGTGGGGATTTTATTGATTGATGATAATGCCCGACTTTTTATTGTTTTTGGGGAACCAATAAGCATCCTTAAAATGACTGGGGGAATGCCTGGAGTACGGCAGCATTTCTCCTCCGGGGCTGCTGGTTGAAAGCGAACGGCGGGAAGAGCGCTGAGGTGAGCGGATAGACTGAACAGGGCGGGCGGTTGAGTAGCTGATGCTTACCGTGTAAATGTAGCTTTACCGACGAACCGCACAATAAATTTCATATCCCTGTCTGAAGAAACGGGTGGCGGAGCGCATCGTACATGGCTGGTAGATGAGTTTCTGAGTGTGACCAGTGAAGGTGTGTAAATATCCCGTATTGCTTCCCCCCGTGTTCGTCCCCCGGTCTAACGGTTCGTCAGTCCGCTGGTCTATTTCCTCCCCTCCACCCCATCTTATGTTCGTTCATTCGCCCTCTCCTCCCACTCCAGGCGGCATTTCCCGTATTTTCAAACCCAAAGCATGACAGGTTAGGTGGCAAGGTGAGTTTAATTAATCTATTAAACTCACTGAAGATGAATACATAAACTAAAAGCTGGATTGTAGACATTTTTTATAAGCATATTTGTGAGCCTGCCTCTTTGTTATTAAATTCAATATAATTTCAGATTTTTCTATAACTTTTCTTCTGGTTAACTTAGAAAGTGAGCTATTATTGTTACAGGTTAGTTTTCTAAACTACAAAAAAGCAACTGTTAGGGATGCTCAAATATGAAAAATTGGACTGATATTGATATCTGATAGTAACACCGGTATTATGCCAGATTTACCAATATTTCATTTTATAATTTTTTTTATCCGATTACTCGATTAATCGTAAGAATAATCGATAGATTACTCGATTACTAAAATATTCGTTTACAACAGCCCTAGTGGGACACCAGCATTTCTACCATGGGGAATGCCCTCTGTCCCAGCAACACATTACATACCCTGTCATACACCATACACATCACTACCTTATCCTGTCATGATTCCATACACTGTCCCTTCCTTTACATATTGAAACAAATACTAATACATCTATGAGTATACATATATAAAAAAAGTGAAACTGAAGTTCAAGATACAATATTTGTGGTGGTTTAAGTTCAAGACTGAAAGTTTGACGTTTTCTTTAATGCCAGGAGTCAATTTCTTTGTTGGGGAGTGTGTGACCCCCACAAAGTGTGGTCACATTTGTTGGATTAAATTGTGATTTTAGTTGTTTTGAAGTTTTGGAGCAATGTCACGCAGTAACACGGGTGCGCCGCTAGATGGCAGAAGCGGGCTCTTGCGGGACTGACGGTGCATCATTGCGGTGTCGAGGAAGCTCCCTTCCATTCGGATGAGAGCTACCAGCACAGCAACACCGTCTCCAGTGGCTCATTTGTTCTTTTCCTGTTAAAACAGGTTATTTGCATCTGTTGCCTGTCCCTCCACCTGAGACCTGCAACATGGACCTGTACTGGACTGATTCTCTACCTTCACATAATTTTAACAGCTCCTGGAGAAGTTTCATAACTTATATGTTGATGTAAAAATAATATTTGCTTTAGCCACATAAATTATTATGCTCAGCAGTAAACAACATATCGCCAACTACAGCTTAGAGTAGCTCATTGATAAATCAACATGTAACCATTGTGGCCTGATGTAAAAACATTTTGCTAAACAAGGTCAAACATTGAGAGGTTTCAATTATTGTCATCAAACATATAGGGCAAACCATTAATCAACTAATTTAAAGTTAGAACTCAGATTCACAGAAATACAAAGATGCTAGGATAATTGTTTTCCTGTTGAACTGGACCGTTCAAGGTCATTATCACACTAATATTCTATTAGCAGCTCTTCAGTTCTTTTTGATAAACATCACATTACCAAGACACATGAAAACATACCTTGATCTTTGCTTTTTTTCTCTTCTTCCTCATTCTTTTTCTGTCCCTGAAGAATAAGTCTTTTTTGTGACATTGCTTTGCTAACTTATCTCAGCCCTCCCTAAGCAGCCGTTTAGTTTGCTTATGCCCTAGGCTGACCTTGAGAATCCCTCATCTTCCATTTTTCTTCTTAAGTAAATCCCAAGCAGTTGTAGTGAATATGTCTATTTCCTTTTCTTTTTAATTAGAGGTTTAACACTTCTGATTGATGTTTTGAATTACTTGAGCATCTTTTCATGTCCTTTTCTGGTTCTATAAAGTCCAGCTATCCTCAATGCAATTATTTTTGCCTTTGTTGTGGTATTAAATGCAATAACTTAGGCGCATCCCTGCAAAGAACTTTCAGACATAGTAATTACAAGAAACAGATCATGGATGAGGATGGGTTTGAGGATATTTAAACTCATGTGCAACTACTTGTGTGCATCTTATGGCCAAAACATCTGGTTATATAAACTTTTAATCAGAAATGCTCCCGGTTGAAGTGTGCCTCCTCTCATCTCTGCAGTACCCTTACACCCTGGGCTTCAGCTTGGCTCTCTGTTGGTGTCTGTTGGTCTGTTCCAGCCGGATCTACATGGGGATGCACTCAGTCCTGGTATGTCTCACACACAGTCTCAAACATGGTGCCACCTTTGACACTTCCAGCCCCAAGTAAAGCTGAAGAATTATCAGTGGTTTATTTACATTACATTAATCATTAGCCGATGCGTCATGCCATAACTGAACATGCTTAGGGAGACGCAAAATGCCAATATTAA
Organism: Poecilia mexicana; assembly: GCF_051168715.1. Classification (NCBI taxonomy): domain Eukaryota; kingdom Metazoa; phylum Chordata; class Actinopteri; order Cyprinodontiformes; family Poeciliidae; genus Poecilia; species Poecilia mexicana. Next base: position 1,694,743 of record NW_028263372.1, on the reverse strand, counting down.
TAAACATTCTCTTGTGATAATGGTGCAAAGAAAGATTTTGGATAAAATCAAAAAAGTATTGATAACCTGATCTCTTCATGAGACTGTCTTAGTCAGAGGTATCTTCAAATTCAAGAGCTACAATAGATTTTTGCTGCCCAAAGCCATCACCAACTACAGTGACTCTTTAATTAAATGAATTACAACAACATTTACTATCCCTTTTGGATCAAAAAATTACTTTTGAATATGAATGTGAATATAATATGCTGAAGTGCTCACCAATCACCACTGCATGTCAGAATAACAGAAAATACTATAGCAACAAAAAGTCATTTAATGTTGCTTGTCAAGGACTTATGACAAGCAAAAAGGAATTCCTTATTTTTAAAAACTAGCTTTGATTTATGTTTTTACCCAGTTTTTAGCTTTCTTTATAGTTCAAGTTGTACTTGCGAAAAGTTAAAAACAAGGATCTGGAAGTGAAATCATTTTTCTCAAGACTGTATGTGCATAATATAAGAATACTATCATTCACAAAATTTCATAACATGGTAATTAAGAAAAAGTGGACATGGGTAAGAATAATAATCCCTCATATATAATTTGAATTGTAAGCTTCTGTAAAATTTCTATTGGATCTAAATTTGAATTAGATTGACCTCCACTGTTCTACATACTAAGATATGCAAGGCAAAAAGAATGAGCAATATATTGTATGCAAGGCTTAGAATTTATTACATCACTGATTTTAAAGGATTACTGAGGATTCAGAGTCAATTATATAAAAGCATACCTTTTATGTAATTAACATGTTGTTGCTATAATAATGTATTATGGATAACAACCCAAATAAATTTCAGCTCAAAAACTCTTAAGTATTTCAGTATCATCAGGTTTTTTTTATCTCAAAACAACATTTTCAAAATACTTTTACCAAAACAAAGTTCTTATCATAGATACAAAAAAATCAAGAAATTCTGTAATACTGAAAATATACTTAATTTAAAGTCATAATCATATGCCCTAGCCATAGACCGGCATTAGGTGAGTCTTTGATTTTCCACTGTATTAACATCCTTCTGCATGCAAGCAAAGTATAGAACATAATTATCTGTTCATGACTTTTTGAAGTAGCTCCTATCACTGACATTAAAGACACTTTTCCACCAGCACATTGCACACTAACCAGTTAATGTGGGCTCAGTCCTTCCCCACATAGTGAGCTTTTCCATTATACAGTCTGTTCCTCATTATTGTGGCTGGGACATGAGCAGCAGCAGCAGCTGCGGTCAACTCTCTGCTGATGTTAACGCTCCGCAATGGAGAACCTCAAGGTTCTGGTTCTGATGGACTCAGATAAACTCAGATATTTTATTTTGTCTTATAGAAATTTATTGCTGCCCAAACATAATGATAAAGACTCATAACTGAGTCTTTATCATAACTGAACATATATAATAACATTCTGGCACTTTATGTTTTAAAATGTGTAACCTTTTGGATTTAGGTAAAGCAGTCAAAATATGTAAACTAATAGCCACACGTGAAATTATTTTTTTAAATCTACGTTAAAAATAAAATTCACATCACAAGTTAATATGTAGTTCTGGTGTTTCACACTAACAGCGCAAAACTGCAGCTCCATCAGAAAGCTGACCACAGCTGCAGTGTTTCTCTCTTTTTTATCACTGTCCATTCAGTGAGGAGCTGCTAGCAGCGCTGCTAACTCATGGTCATTCTGCTGCAAAACTTACTGCATGTCTTTCAGGTGCTGCTCCTGATTAAACTCATAATTAAACCCCTCATACTGAGCAGCTCTTTGATGGCATAGCCGCAGCTAAACTACATGATGTTTGGAGTTTTCAGTGACATAAATCACGAGCCAATCAGCAGCTGTTAATCAAATGGTTTTGGTGCCGTACTCTGCTCGGTGCTGCTAGAATTACCCTTGAAGTAAGTATGGAAATCTGAGAACAGCCGGGCAGAACCACACCGGATCTGCTAATGGAAAATGAATCTGGCCGGGGCAGAACGGGACCGAACTGGTTAGAGGTGGTGTAGTAGAACAGCGCTGTTGACTCAGATTTTAACCACCTCTGATTCTTTTGGTCTCTCAGAACTTCTTTGATAGCTTTTTAGTCCAACAGAAAATTATTTACTAGATTACTTTAATGTAAGCTGAAAATGTTGGAAGGTCATTTCATAGTTTGCGGGAGTTTAGTAGAACTTCTAATCAAGGGACAATTTTCAGATTCCCATCCCAGTATATTTTCTCTGCTTCATGCAGACAGCAGTCATGCTGTGGATTCACAGATTCTGTTTCTGTGCTTCTTCCCTGCAGGACGTCATCGCTGGCATCCTGTACAGCATCCTCATCCTCTTCTTCTTTCTCCCTACATTGGACATGATTGACAGCTTCAACCTGAGCTCCCGCTACGCTCCGCTGGTCATCGTTTCCATACCCCTGGCCCTGGCCCTCTTCTCATTCACCCTGGACACCTGGAGCACTTCTCGAGGTGACACGGCCCAGATCCTGGGTGTGGGTGCTGGCGTGGCCCTGGCGTCTCATGTAAACCAGCTCCTAGGTTTGATGCCAGACCTGACGGCGGATCAGCTCCCTCTCATGGTGCCTACTGTAAATGGCGGCCTGGTGTGTAGCGCTATTCTGCGGTTGGTTCTGGGAGTGATAGTCCTTGTGGCGATACGGGCCCTGATGAAGGCCATCACCATCCCACTGGTGTGCTGGCTGTTCAGGGTGCCCAGCTCAGACTTGAGGAAGGCCCGGCAGCATGTGGAGGTAGAACTCCCGTACCGCTACATTGTTTATGGGACCATGGGCTTTAGTGTGCTCTTCCTGGTTCCACTGCTCTTCGCCTACGTGGAGAACTCATGAATGCATGTAACTTAAGTGCACGGTCAGTCTCCAGCCAGGAATTGGAGAGCCAGCATTTCAATACTGTTTTTGCATCTCCATGTAAAACCAGACTTTTTCCTCTTCCACAGGAAGTTAGGGCCACAACTGACTGAGATGCATTAAAGCCTTAACACTGAACTCCTTCCTCTCTTTCTTAACCTTTCTGCTGTTTTTTCCAACAGACTCAGGTTAGCTCTGGAGAAGGAGGAGGGTGAGGGAGAATTTCTTTTAAGGGCACTGTCTTTTATAAGATGTATTTTATAAGATGAACCTGTGGAAAGACAAACCTATCTTTGTTGGTGGGAGTTTTTTTTACACTAAATAACTACACCAATGCCTTTTTAAAGACATAGTTCAAGAATTTTAATGAGAGGTTTTGCTGAAAGGTTATAAGCAGGTAATATCTAACCTGCAGTAGATTTCCTCTGACTATGCCTGGACCTGGTGCTTTCATAGTCATATTGACCATTCAAAGTGCTTCGACATTACAGTCACAGTCTCCTTGCAGCACTCCCACATTAACACACCCGACACTGGATCAGTAGGTAACTTGGGGTGAAGTGCTTCCTCCTAGGGGCCAGTTGGGGGAATTGTCCTCAAATACAAGCGTACAGTCCTAACCTTAAGCACTATGATAAGATCAAATGCAGACTATGCAGCTTAGCCACATTTATTTAACACCTTGTATAATCAAATAAGAATACATTCGGCATTCTCACTTCTTAAGATTGTGTTTCTCTTTATTATTATTTTTCAGTGTTCCATACATTTTTCTGCACTTAACTAATTCTGCCATTGTTTATATATGAATTTCAACAATTCATATATCAAAATGTTCTGCTTCTTCTGGAGCATTTTGCTATGACTTTTGGTAAATTCAACTATTATACTTTTTGAAATACAATTACAAATTTTTTGCAGATTTCAACCCCATTGAAATGCATTGAAATTCTTCAGAATTCCACAAAATTCAGCAAAAACGTTTGCTCTTTTATGGTTCACAACTTCAACTTAAAAGCTCCATTCGACTTTTAAGCAAGACACAATATGTTAAGAAATCTTCAGACGATCCAGCTTTCTGATACCACTTATGCTTTTCTAATATTCCAATTTAAGTTTTATACAGATTTGTGGCCATTGACAGAACTTAGCCAAATGGGGGAATTTTCTGCCATAATCCAAGAGCACACATGTTCATTCTGAAACCAAGATTTAATATCTTTTGTTCTCAAAACTTGTAGCACTTTTGCTTACATTTTCATTTTGAAAGCAGGACTTCATGTCTTTCTTAAAACTTGTAATGATTGTACTCAAAGCTTCTCCTCGCGCTCACACTTAGTCTCTGCTTGGAGCAAATCTGTGCTTGTAAAACTCTGCTCACTTGGAAGCATTTTCCTGCCATAATTCAAGAGCACACATATTCAGGCTGAAAACAGGATATCATGTCTTTTGTTCTCAAAACTTTTAATACTTTTGCTTACATTTTCATTTTGAAAGCAGGACTTCATGTCTTTCTTCTCAAAACGTGTAACTCTTATACTCAAAATAAGAGTTACAGCTCTTATACTCCTCACACTCACAGTTAGTATCTGCTCGGACTCTTCACTCGCTTACGAAACATGGAACTGCCTTTTGGCACAGTCGCCTAGCAACCTCTCAGCCAATAGAATAAAAGTGTATGTGGCTACTATCGATTGTAGCAACCTGCACCACCCACGGGATGTAGGGAGAAACAACGACGTCAGCTTTGTGCTCTGTGTTTCACTAAACATCCACCAGCAGTGTGCTACTGATTGCTAACAGCTACTGATCTTCAGCAGGATTTTGTTCACCCAACCAAAAACAACATAGTCATGACATGATATCTATCATGTGTATCTATCTTTACACCACTGCATCTGACGCTTTGCATTATCCTTGGTGATGTTAGGCTTGGATGCAGCTGGTTACCATGGAAGCCCATTCCATGAAGCTCTCTGCGCACTGTTCTTGGGCTAATCTGAAGGCCACATGAAGTTTGGAGGTCTGTAGTGACTGACTCTGCAGAAAGTTGATGATGTCTTCGTTCTATGTGCTCCAGCATAGATGTTTAGATTGTGCTTCATAATAGCCTAAACAAATCAAACAAAAACCAACATGCTGAGTTGTTTTTTAAAATCCAGAGCATGTGAAGCATAATCTAAACAGATTTACACTATAGTTAGACTCCTGATAATGCCATAAAAACAGTGAAAGTTTGTTCTTTAGAACAACTTTATGAAAATATAACCCTAGTTTTACCTAACATATCTTGTGAAAATGTCACATGTTTTAGCAGTGTTTCTCGACCCTGGTCCTCACCGCCCCCCTGCTCTGCATGTTTTAGATGTGCCTCTTTTCCAGAACAGCTGAGGCTAATGAACAGTCTAAAGGGTACATACCGTAAGTTTTATCAGTCTCTGTTTAAATAACCGTTCAAATTATCGTTAACATAAATTGCTTTGTTAGTTTTTAGATGGTAGAATTCTGCTTGACTAGCATTTAGCTTCATCCTCTGGGTCCAGCTACTGTAGATTTGGTGTTCATTTGGTATTCACTAAATGAACACCAATAAAATCATCTACCACAGGTAAGATACTGACTCACATTAAAAATAACAGAACCTCACATTAAAAATACTGAACTTTAATACCCTTAATACCCCCCGACTCTGTAAAGCTAAATTATCCCTGGTTATTTTATAAAGATGTTAAAATTTCAGTTTTAGTATTTCTTTAAATGAAACAAGGGCACTTTTAGAAAACTTCCTCATGAATTTCACATGCAATAAAATCCAATTGAAAGGTAAAAAATAAAAGATTAAAAAGAAATCAGGCAATGACTTTCTCAGGAGAAGCTAAAACTATTTTGTTAACCCACGGAATGTTCAGATGTGGTTCTTTGTTCCAAAGAGTTTCCTTTAACTCCTTCTATTCCTTTGCCTGAAAACGTTCATGATTGTTTAAGACCCAACACTGTTTGTGTAGTGTGTTTCAGTGTGTTTAAAGACGGTGATCTTGTATATCTTACAGAACCTCACATTAAAAATGCTGAACTGTCCCTGGTATATATGAAACTGATATATTTAAGGTTTCCTTTAATTGCACATGTGCAGTGGAATCCACCGTACAACTACTGAAGGGCTTTTCCTATTGTTTTGGCTTTTGTAGACAACCTTCCAGTTTGTCACTCTGGGGTAAATTGTTGCTGTTCCTCCAACACAATGAAATGTTTCTCCTGAGCAGTTCACTCCTTCGCCAAGTCTTCCCTCACTTCTTTCTTGTGCATAACCACTTTGTGTCTTTCTTCTTCTACTACGTCTCCTTAAACTGATTATTTTCTTTCTAAGTACTTTAAATTTTCACATCAGTTTATTTAGCTTAAACACTTCTGAATTTAAATTCGGTTATGTGTATAATTTAACTAAACACGCTCATGAGCCTCCAGGTTTTCTGAAGAGATGTAGGAGGCTCTGAAAATAAATTTTAGATTTCATATTTTAGGGATATACAGAAAAACGGACAAATATGTAAAAAGATTTAGTCATTGAAAGTTTGACTAAAACCAAAATGAATACAGCAAACTAAATTCTACCTAAAAAAAATAATTACGTCTTTCTGATAGATCACTTGTATTTGAGTGATATAAACTAATTTTCTTCCAGTATGTCAGTCAAAGTGACCAATTTAGCAGATAGGGTACATTCTTTGACACGTTGCTCCTTTTGTACCTCAAAAAGCAGGTATGAATGGCACAGAAGTGCAATAGTAAGAAATGGCGAAGGGGTGAGCTGAGCAGCTCTTTGGAACACGTCTCCGTTTTTTATTTTGATGATTGCTTTTTGCTTTTTCCTGTTAGTGTGAACCCTAATGTCCTGTTTAGATCATTTGTGATGAAATACATATCCTACTTGTATTGAAGATTGGTTCTGCCATAGCTTGAATATAAACTTATATTTCAAACATGAAGAGGGACATTTGTATGAAAATATTACTTTATATAAGTCTATTGATGGGACTGCAACCCAAAAGAGTGAACATTTTTGTATGGCCACAGTCAATTCAACGTGAACATATAACCTATGCATGCAGGACTTGAGTATGCCACACTGCAAGCTCACACATATTAGTCCATCAATAAATTTAAACCAAGTTCCAGGAGTTCATCTTCCTGTTAGTGTCAGACACTAAGATAATGGAGAGAAGGAAGAGGAGACAGCAACTCATAGCTGAAAAAGGAGGACAAAAACTAGATAGGGTATCTTGCAACATTTTTATTTTCCCAGGTAAAATCAGACTGATATCTGCCAAAGGTCTTCTTTGGTTGAGAAACAACAGAATTGGTGTATTTGTCACACTGAACAACCACTAATATTGGCTTTTGCAACCTGACTTTTCTTCTAATGTCATTTATTAGAAAGTTTGTTGAAAAAGGCACACATGGTATAAACCTTACTTTAATAAACAAACAGTTTCTCAAAGCTACATTTAGCTAATGGGTTGTCTGCTCGTTGGCTAACTGCTAATTGGCTGCTGGCTAGCTGCTGGAGCAGGTAGCTGGGCTAGTTATCCCCTGATTCAGGTTGTGGTATTCTGTGAAGAGCAGAACAGCAAAAAGGTTGAGTATTCTGGACAAAATGAATGTAAAACGTCAACAAATTAAAAATAAAAATAAAAATAAAAAAAAACTAATAAATGACATTGTTATAACTTTAATAATTAGTGTTATTTTAGCAGCAGACAGAATATTTGTTGGGTGTGTGTGTGGATTGCAAGCAATCAGTCAATAATCAATATCTGCAAGCAGTCATCATTTAATTATAAAGTGATGGTACACAATGTCCTTTCATAAGAAGAGCACCAATTGACCACTTAAGTGTTAATTATGTGTTTCCGTGTTCCAAAGGTTACATACATGTTTTTATACGAATCTGTAACGTTTCAGAAAGTGTCCTACAATCAATTGCTCATTGTCTTTGTTTATAATAGATTATATTTTTTAATGAAATGATTTAGTTATGAAGGCAGAGCCCAAAACATTTCTGAGATATACTGAGTAGACTATCATACAGAAAGTTTTTAATAATCTATTTCCTGAATTTTTAAATCTTATTAGAATATTTAATCTTTTATTCTGCTTTGCACACTGTTTAATTTGTTTTTAAATCGGGAAAACGTTAATGTCATTGAATGGCATTTTGGAGGTTCCATTTATGAGGCTCCCAGATAAACATGTCCTGGGTTGATTTTATTGTTTGTTTGTTTTTTCAATAAATTAAAAAATAAAAATAAGAATATGTTTTTCTTAGCCTCATTTACATACCTTCCAGTTTAACCCTTGTACGTGCGAGGACTGAGGCAAATGATACAAGTGATACGGGTGTGGGGTCGGTTGGACCCCACACCCGTGGGTTAAGAAACATCAAGAGCAACCAGAGGGCTAAAGAGTTCCCAGCAGAATGTTTCCATGTCTGTGTCCTTTGTGTTCCAACCAACATCATATTATAAAACTGTACTATAGATATATACATTTTTGTTACAAATAGTTTAGTTTAGAAAATTATATTGCTATAAATAATGTTTGAAATAATTTACTTAAAATGTGTTCTTACACATCGGTTTAGGGCAGGGGTGTCAAACTTGAGTCCTCAAGGGCCACTGTCCCTTGTCCTGCAGTTTTAGATGTGCCACAGGTACAAAACACTGGAATGAAATGGCTTAATTACCTCCTCCTTGTGTAGATATGTTCTCCAGAGCCTTGCTAATGACCTAATTATTCTATTCAGGTGTGGTGCAGCAGAGGCACATCTAAAAGCTGCAGGGCAGTGGCCCTCCAGGACTGGAGTTTGATACCTGTGGTTTCGGGTAATGATCATATGAGACAACGGGATCTGTGGAGTTCTTCAAGAGAAGGCACAGAGCAGCAGATGGTATTCTGGGCAGCTTTTCTGATTTTCTGAAGAGTCTTCCTCTGTGCTGCTGTGAAGCTGAAGAACCACACACAGAGACAATAGCAGATTATGCTTTTAACAGAGTATCAATAGAAGGACACCAGCAGGTTTTGAGAAATATTGTTTCTCCTGAGGACTCTCGGCAAATAGAGTCTCTGCCTTCTTTGCCAGTTCTGCTGTGTTTACATCACAGGCCAGATTATCCATGATACGAACTCCCAGGAAACAGAAGTTTGACACCCTCTCCATCCACATCCACCCTGTCTCTGCAAATGTTTAGTGGTTGAATATCTCCTTTACTTCTAAAATCCAGTATGATCTCCTTGGTCTTGGCTGTGTTTTGGATCAAGTTGTTATCTTTGCACTACACTGTAAGTTGCTCCCCCTTGTGCCTGTAGGCAGATTCATCCCCCCTGAGATGAGACCCACTACAGTTGTGTCGTCTGCAAATGTCAACAAGGATGCTACTTTGGAGGACTTATACATAATCATGTGTATGGTGGTGGCAGCATCATCCTCTGGATGTTTATGGAGCTAAATACAGAACAATCCTGGAGGAAAACCTGGGAGACTGGGATGGAGGTTCTTCTTCCAGGAGGACAATGACCCTAAGCATACAGCCAAGGCTGTAATAGAATGAAACATTGTATCAAAAATAATATATATTTTTCCATCTCTTTCTTTCTTTTAGCACCTGCTATCTCTCAGGTTGAAGAGAAAGCAGATCGTGATGCAAAAATAGTTGGGATCCGTTTTTGCCACTGTTGTCAGTTCTTCTAGTTCTCCACCAGATGGAGTCAGGGAGCACGGCTGTTTTGGTGAGCTGCACCAGGTGTGCAAATCATCTACCCTCATTTAAGAGGAGTCTGCTGCCAGTCGGGCTTCTCGGAAACGAGAGAGTTAGCTTGCAGCTGGGTGGTTGGCATAAACTGGTTTGTGACTGGATTAGGATGACAACTGGTGATGGGCAAATGAAGCCTCATGAAGCAATGAAACTTTCCAGCCCTTTGCTTTGCAAGAAGGTTCGTTACTCGATGCTTCATTCATTGCTCTATAGTGACATCTGCTGGTGAAACTGCAACAGCCTTGTCACTCAGTTGGATCTTACTTCCAAAAATTACTAAATGCAATATTGTCAAAGTTTTCATCAAACTCATGTTTAGTAACAGGATAATCAATGAAACCATATTTAATTGTCATATGTTTTAATTATTACAATTATTTGTAGCCAATCTAATCCTGGTTTATGTTGAACGTTAGTGGTTGTGTTGGGTTTTCTTTTATGTCATAGACGGATTTGACAATAAAGACAATTGATGTTTTAATGTCTTGAGAGTGCAGTGTCTGTTGGGGCGTTCACTTTTTCTTGGATTTCTAATTGGCTCTGATCCCTCATATTTGGCTACATGTTGAATTTTAGTTCTGCAACAAGATTAAATCTGTTTCTGCTGTGCAAGACTGATATATCTTTGCTAATCAGACTACAAATAATAGTGGAACTTTGCAGAAGGTGAGAAATTGGGAGGTGGAGGGTTAATTATTGTTATCTAAGAAGAATTTTATTGTGAGAATAATCTCAAAGTATTCTCAGATGTCAGATTTTCCTCTTGCTGGCTCCATTTCAGACAATCAAGTTTATTTGTGTAGCACGTTTCAGCAACAATGCAGTTCAAAGAGATTTACATCATAAAATCACAAAAATTATTATTAAAAAAACAACATAATCTACAATTGAGAAAACCAGTAACAAACATTTTGATGAGTGCCATCAATATACATCAAATATGTTGGTCAATGTTCATTTTATTTGGCCACTGAAGACAAATATCATCCTCTGATGCGTGACCAAATGGACAACAACCCATGACACAGCAAGGCTCATCGCGCTTTTATTTTGAAAACCGACACGCAAAATGAAGCAGTCACGTGACCCATGCAATGCGAGGCCTCGTTTGTTGTCAGTCACGTGGTTTTCAGCAAGACGACAAAAGCCTAGAAGCGGGGCTTCATCGGCCACGCCCCCGTTTTACTCGGTACAAGCCTCGAAGCCTGGATTCAGATGGTCCATCACTAATGACAACTAAGGTAGATGGGGGTGGTGAGGACGATGATATGGATTTTGACGACTGGACTCCGGTAGGATGAGGAAGAGGTAGAGGTAAGGATAAGGTTTTGAAAGAGGATAGAGAAATTGGTAGCCAGAATAGTAAACGAAGTTTGGAAGAGTGCAGCTCAGATGAAGAAAACAGAGTAGTCAGGAAGAAAGTAACAAGCGAAGAATTTAAGGTAATTCTTAAATTCAGGAAGGAAGATATGAATATTAACCTTAGTCCGATGCAAGTTTCAAGAGAAATAAAAAAGAAACTAGGGGAGGTGAAGTTTGTTAAAACATTATAAGATGGAAACATGTTGATAAAGTGCAAATCTGAAGACCAAAAGAATAAATGCATGCACCTGACAATATTTGCAAAACAGTAGGTAGTGAAAAATTAATTGTTGGAGAAAATAGAGTATCACGTAATGTTATCACTGGTATTCCGCTGGAGTAAGATTTGGAAAGACTCAAAAGGAATATACAGGGGGGAGAAGTACGGAGATTGAAAAGATTGTTAAAGCATGTGAATGGAGAAAAAATAGAGTCTATCGATTCTTCTGGAGTTTCAAGGAGAAGTCCTTCCTGATAAGGTTAAAATTAGATTCATGAGTTTTTCTGTGAGACCATATATCCCTCCCCCTTTGCGTTGTTTTAAATGCCAACGGTATGGTCATATTGCAGCAGTGTGTAAAGGGAAGCAAAGATGTGCCAAATGTGGAGGAGATCATCGATATGATGAATGTGGAGTGGATGTACAAGTGAAATGCTGTAACTGTGGTGGTCACCATAATGTAGCGTATGGAGATTGTGAGGTTAGGAAAAAGGCAGCAGAAATTCAACAGCTGAGAACAATTAAAAACATCACTTATGCTTATATAGAAAGGATATAGGGTTTTTGTTTGTTTGTTTGTTTGTTTTCCTACTTTTGGGGGGAGATTATACAAGTTGCATTCTGATCCACACTCTATACCAGTAGGTGGCAGTAATGCACACCATTAAGTTGCTTGCCAACCGCCATTAAAAAAAAAAAAAAAAAAAAAAAAAGAAGAAGAAGAAGTCTTCTGCCAGTCCTTTGATGGAGTGTTAATCTTCAGTGGTAACGTCTGGGACACCGAGCACCTTGTGTTACTAACCTTCTTTGCTTTCCTTTTTCCTGAGACTTATCTTAAAGGTCACTCCTGATGAAACTCTGGATTCTGTTGCAGTTCATTCCCCAGCTGACTCAGTCACCTGCAAACCTCCAGCCAATTCAAAGTCACAGAGAATCTGTGGCGAGACTTGAACATTAATGTTCACACTCTCCATCCACTTAGACTGAGCTTGAACTATTGTGCAAAGAATAATAGGCAAAATCGACACTTTATAAGTCAGCTGTACATTTAAAGTGAACATATTGAACAAAATTTCATTGCAAAGCTCCCGATAAGTTAAAAAAAATCAATAAAAATATTTATGAGTTTAGTGGTCTTATAGGGTGAGGCATGAAGCTGTTGTGGAATCTGGCTCTGCATTTGAAGCTGCTGAATCTTTTCCCAGAGGGCAGCAGTGAGAACAAGCCATGCTGAGGGTGGAAGGGTCTTTGATTGGCTGAGTCCTGGACAGGCAGCGACTGTGAGTGGTGTTAAGGATGGAAGGAAGTTCAGTCCTGATGATTCTCTCAGCTGTCCTCACCACGGTCTTTACAATGCCAGGCAGCGGTGATAAGGTGATATATGCCCCAAAACCAGACTAAGATACCACTGTCTATTGTCCTTCTGGACAAAGTGGTGAGGATGGGAGAGGGGAGGTTTGAGCTTCTCATCTGATATAAAAAAAGTGCAGACATTGCAGAGCTCTCTTCACAGGACAGAGGTTTGGAGTGACCAGGTCAAAGTGTCAGTGATCTGTATCCTCAGAACTTTAATGATGCTGACCTACTCCACTGCAGCATCATTGATGAGGAGGGGGGACCTCACTCTTATCGTATGTCCCCTAATCAATGAACTGTGTTGTGTGATGCCAGCATCTCCACCCTAACCAACGTGGTATGGTACATGCTGCAAGCATGTATGCTGAAGTATTCCTGATTCTCTGAAGACCAGGTTCACACTTGCAGCTCCTTCATCTTATAGAGCCAAGGACTTTCCTGGAGAAAGATTACACAGCCAACTGTTCCATTCATTCTGGATATGTGATTTGCTGTATAATCATGATAAAATGCTCCCATCTTCCCCCCGATTGTGTGTAGTTCAGATTCATTGAGAAAATAGGACAGTTGTGAACTTGAATGTAAACCACCCCATACATAGTTTGTTTTATACTAAGACTGAAAGGAGTTCAAAGTTATTAAGTAAAGTGTACTCACTTTGTTACTATGTCATGTTTTATTAAGTCTTACTTTGAGGACATTTACAGTTACTTTCCCAGTTTTAGGGTCACAAACTGAAATGTATTTGAACTGTTCTTCATAAAACTGAACAACAGGTGCTGTTCTGTTAGTATTTTTGGACCGTCTTTCATGGCTGAAGGGTGCTGAAGCAGTTAGGTGAATATGATATTGCTGGGATAAGAGTCAACATAAGATGTTGCCAGGATAAGAGTCAGATGCTCTACAGCAATGTAGATGAGGCTCTAGGTCTTCTGGATGACTCCCCTTCTTGGACTCCATTTGGTGTTAGTGATTCTGCAGGTGCTGCGTAGCCGCCTCACTCGTCTTGAAGGATGATCTAATGGTACTTTCCAGTGCAGTGGTTGCAGTGGTTTAATGGACCAGTTCTCCTCTCGCTTACTTTCAAACAAATAAAAAAAGAGCAATGCGACTTGGATGTAACATGTAATGTAACGCTTTACTGAAATGTAGTGAAGTAGAAAGTTCAGATACTTACTGTAAAATATTGTTGAGAAAAGTTGAAAGTATGAAAGTATCCACGATTGAGTCTACTTAAGTAAAGTACAGATACATGAAAAATGTACATAAGTACAATAACAAAGATCAAAGTAGGCAGCAAAATCCTTGTGCCTGGTGTATCTGCAGTTGGTGAGGATCTGGTCACCATGGTGATGCCTCCCTTCACTATGGATTCAGAGCCTAGGAGTGTCTAACAAGATTGATGTCTCTGATTTGGGCACCGCAGCCTTCCAAAGTAATGAAACACAACCCAAGTTGTTGCACATAATACAGAGATTTGCTGCAGTGTGTGTCTCTCTGCATGTTCCATCTGTAGGTTTGGCTTCTCAATGGAAACCTCAAAGCAATCTAGAATCATGGAACTTAGGGAATTTGTTCCTAATGTCTGTTGAGATTGTCTTGAAGATGTTCTCTCTCTGCAGCTCGGCAGACATTCTGGCTTCTTCATGCTGGACAGATTAGCGACTGTCAAACTTGTGCTTTGTTTCAAATGTAGTGTGAAACAATATACATCTGTTGGATGGGATGTTTGATTTACAGACTGAACATCTGTAAATCAACTATCTACACCTGTGTAATATTTGGATTTCATCTCATCTCCATTTCTTGTGGTGTCACTGGGATGTGCAGGATCCAGTTGTCTGTGCAGTCTCCATCCCCACCAGGTTTTGTTTTTCATGGAGATTAAGTCAGTTTCTTCCTCCAGAATTTCATCCCAGTTTCCAGGTTTCAGTGGATAAATTGGTAATAAGGGAAACTTATGCACTGCCTGTTTCATCTTTATCTTCCTCGTTACTAATACTGCTTTTTTTGAAGTTGATTAAACTAGCAAAAAATAAATAAATAATAATAAAAAGAAAACTAGATTTGTTACACCCCTAGTAAAATTCAGGGGTGTAACAAGACTAAAGGAAGGTTTTTGTTTTTTCTTGACTCTGGACACCCAATATCTTGCATACTCAGAATTCAGATTAATTCAGTTCAGCCTTATCTGTATATTAGCTTCAAACACAAGTGAAATTCAGAGTGCTGAAAAAGCAAATCCTTGAGTTTAGTGCTCATGTGGAGTGGTAAGCAGTAAGTTAGTCTTATAAATATGACAGTGCTAAGCTGTTGATGGTTTTGTTTGTCATCAGAAGTACTATGTACAGATTTCTGACTTTTACAGAAAGCCATTGTCACAAAAGGACATAAATAGAACTTCTTGGACCTAACCCTAGCCCAGTTCTAATTGCATTGTAGAAGTTGAGTTTACAGATTAAAAATGGTAGGTTAAAGCTGCATCAGCTAAAGCAGCCTCATTTTTGAAATACAGTCAAAGGAGGCAATTTTGGAGACAAATTTAATAGATTAATTAAATTAAATAATTTGGTCAAAAATAATTTCAAGGTTACCAGTAGAAGCCATTATAAAACTTTCACATGCAAGCACTACTTAATAAAGTCATCGAATAGAAAATCAGTCAGTTTGTTGTCCTTAAATCTTGTTCTCTTGAAGGGGTGTCCACATGATTTTTTTGCAGGTAACATCTGAAGCCAAGTGGTTGCAATAGATTTAATTTCAGTGAAGCAGAATTGAGAGGTTTTAATACAAACGCACGCCACACTTTTCAGATTTTTGGTGTTAAAAAAGGAGAAAACATAATATAAATGTTCTTCCACTCTACAATTATGCATTTTCTTATATTGGTGTGTCACATAAATTTCTTACAAATCTTTGTCATTTGTGTTTGTGACATGATTAAAAATGAATAAGTTCAGCAAATATTAATGAATAGTTTTGTGGGACATGTATGAGGGACCTTACGCAGAGCGATTGACTATCCGCTTTCTCCACAATGCTTTCCGCCCCGGTCTTTTTCGTGTCCCTTCTCCTCCACCTAACCAGCGGGATTCGGAGAGTCTATCCCTCTTCCTTTATTGGCAAGCTCATTGGACCAATCACAAGATTCGACACTGCGCAGTGTAGCCAATCGCCGTCGTCTGCTGTCCTACACCCGTCTAGCAAGTTCATATGCATTTATGTAATGTGTGCCATGGTCTGGACCCAGCAGTGTTGACAATAGGCTGAGAAGAAACAACCCTGAATCGACAACGAGCAACGGAAAACACGACAGATTCAGGGTGTTGTTTGAGACGTAGAGTTTAACCGGTAACTGGAATGTTATAGCGTTAATCTAATCGTTGCGTAGAGCCGTCTTTCATTCTTATTGGTAGTTTAAGGATTTTCCATTTGGATGGAAAACTGCTTGTGGGTTTGGCTGTTTTAGGCCGAGATTTTGCTGCTGGGGAGAGGCTG
Organism: Poecilia mexicana; assembly: GCF_051168715.1. NCBI lineage: Eukaryota > Metazoa > Chordata > Actinopteri > Cyprinodontiformes > Poeciliidae > Poecilia > Poecilia mexicana. The sequence goes on along the minus strand of NW_028263372.1, from coordinate 1,678,599 downwards.
TTTGCACCGAGCTGGAGGCAGCCGCACAGTTAGCCTGACAGTTATCCCGACACAAGACAAGTCTGTGCCACAGTCTTCACTGCAAGCTGTGGAGGATCAAGGCGAAGTACAACGACGGAAGAGGTTCCAACCAGTCTTGCTCAGGTCGGGACTCGGGTCAGGACTCGGAACGGTGTGTGTGTCTTCCAGCCCGGTCACTCTGTCAGTGTGTGAGCTGTAGCTAACATTTGCATCATTAGCTCTGTCCCTGTATTTACATCCGGGATGATGGGTGATCGCCCAAGCCCGCCCAGGTAATGTTATCTCATCAACACACATTTAAATTCAGATTTGATATAGTTCCTGTTTTGAGCCTGTTCGTTGTGTTCCTTTAGCTGGCTGCTCACAAAGCTAGCTGCCGCTGCTCTCGTTTAAACTACAGCTACACGCTCAACTTAGGCTAGCTGGCGTGCTAAATGTGGCTAATGACCTGAGACAATGTTTTATTAAGCGAGCAGAAGCCTTTTTATTAATATGTTACTCTGTCTGAATATGTAAAACATTTAAATGTGGCTCTGCTCTGGTCCATGTTAAAGCAGCTTACGGGCACTTATGTGATTCTCTGTGCAAGGTAATTTTTAAGCTAACGTTCCTAGCGAGCTAACACTTGGCTAATGTGCTGTCAAGTTTGCGCCTGCAGGCCCAATATGGCCAAACTGACGCCTGGCATCTAACGGCTTGATTTCTGACCCCATGTACAACACGAACTACTTTGCTGTTCCAGCTCATGATGGAAGATGTAGATTCTTGCTGCTGTTTGGGTCGGTTTTACGTTACATTTTGGGCTTTCCCGTAAGGCTGATCTCGGGACAACGTTCTGTTCTCTGATAAAGTCCTCTCAAGCTGCACGTTCAAAGGCTCAAACATAATTTCTAGATGAGATCAAGACACCAGAGCAGCTAATGATAAGCTTGTCGGTAACATTTTCGAGAGGCATTTTTTAAAAATGTCTAAAACAGTTTCATGTGACAGAACAATGAATTAAAGTAATCTGTATCCTTTGAAGGATACAGAGATTTACTGATTAACAAGCTGAAATTTTTTTGGGAAACGTTCTGTTAATTTTACATTGAAATTTGTGAATAGTCATCAAGATTCACTGTTTTCGATTTTGCACACATTGCCATAAACAATTGAATAAACCTTTGATAAAATAAAATGCCAGATAGCTGTCTATTACATGCCACATTGGACCAAACCTCAGTTACAATGCTGTTAAAAAAGTATTTTCTCTCTGAGAGCTTTTATGCTTTTAGTTTACATAAGCAAATCTTAATTAATAAACAGAATCCATGCAAACCTTGGCCTAAGTTAAAATGTAAAAGCTGTGGGACACCTGTGACTCAGCTGGAAGAGTAGTCAGGAACAAAATGTAGTGATCTTGATTCCAGTTTCTTCCGTCACTTATCAGTGTGCTCTTGGTCAAAACACATGTTACTTGCTGAACTATGTATGCTGTATGATTCTGAGGCAGGCAGCAGAATTGTGAGTGTAAGAAAACAAAAGCAAGACATCGCTCCTTTGACTAGGAAAAAACAGAATGAGAGTTCAGTTAGTAATTTTCTAGTTGAATCATGAATTAGCTTATCAGAATTAGCTTATCACACTGCAAAACACTAAATCTTACTAAGTATGTTTGATTTGTTTTCTAGTGCACATATGTTGGTACACTTGAAATAAGAAAACTAACTTGCAAGTAACTTTTCAGAAAGCTGTAAGAGCTTATTTTAAGTTAAAAAAAAAACTTAATTGATGAAGTACTATTTCACTGGCAGATTATTTAATTTATAATAAGATATTTTCTTGGGATGCTCCAATCAGATATTTTGCTGCTGATTCCAATCACTGATCACTACCAATTACTTGGATTGGTTGTTATTTATTTATTTTTTTTTGCTTTAGGTATAAATGCTACTATGTGACCTGGTAAAATTAAAAAATTATCTGGTAATAAATTCACCTAATTTAGACATAAAACATGCAATATACTTGCAGGACAATACAGCAGCTTTTCAGTCAAAAGGACAACTGGAAAACCTGCATTAAGTAAAACAGACTTTAACTATAAGGTTGTTAGTACCCTAAATTATACACGAGTCAAATAAATCTCACAACACTGCTTATATCAAATAATGTCGAGTAAAAAATGAAATATTCATTCAAAGTCAAATGCAAGTTGCATCCAAATAAACAGTCCTGATTTACTGAATCAAAACTTCCTGATAGCTTGGCTAGCTGATTAATGCTGGTTCTGATTGTCTGTTTCTGAGTGAGTGGAGTAATTCTGCAAAATGCCAGGAGGAGGCAGAGGAGATTGATTATCTGTCTTATGTTAGAATATAGCAAAAGTTTTAATGCATATGTAAAATATTTTGTTTAATGCTGCAACTTTAAGCAGATGTTCGGTGTGAGAGTTCACTGCCGGATGGAGCTCGAACGGAACTCCATCTGTGAAATATTTCTACCAGTAGCATGTAGTGGCGGATCAACAATGAGAGCAGAACCAGCGTCTTACACCACTAGCTCGTTGACTTTAATTATTCTTTTGGGTTATTTGTTTAGCTTTCTGACAGCCATGTAAATGTTGGTATTTGTGCGCTACTTTTCCTGCTGACTGACCGATCTGGATGTCTTTCTTCTTTTTTTTTCCTGCAGTGAGCCTCGGTATACCCATACTCTGTCAAGTGTTTGTTTTTTAAATGTCATATTAGATTCAGTGTGTTGATGCATTTTGAAGTGCTTCAGCCCCGAGGTAATTTTCCGCCGCAACATGCAAACTTCCCCCATTCACTCTGAGAGCCTTGGCATTTGCTGCTGCGCTCTTGCAGAGTGTAAAGAAAAGGGAGGCTCAGCTGCACACGCAGACTATGAAGTGAGATACAGGCGATTGGTTTTGGTGATCGACAACAAGAGACAGTGATTGGCGATCACCTATCATACACTTTTTCATGGAAATTGGCCGATTATGATTGGTGGCTGATTGATCGGCACACCTCTAATATTTTCCCAATAAGCAAAATAATCAACCAGTGGAACTAGTACTTTTTCATCAATATTGAGTAATTTTTGACTTAAAACAAGCACCAATATCAAAAAGTTACCTGTAAGCTAGCCTGGTAAAAAAACAGCCACTTCTACACATTGCTTCTTCCAGAGGGTCTGGACTCTAAGCTTCTGAGAAATGATTGGTTCCTGGAGGAGTGGACTATGTTGAGGTTTTAAATCTTACCCAACTGCTTATGTTTGCCTGTGACATATGTTATTCGCTAGTTTGCCACTATGAAGCTTACCTGAAGTTGCCTACGCTGTAAACAACCATCCTCCACCCTGAAGAGCGAAGAGCCAATCCAAACGAGGCGGCTGTTGATGTTAATTGAGTAGCTGGAAGCGTATCTGGCCAACATAAACTGAATGGTTTTTTTCACTTCCTCCGCTGCCATTTCTAAAACTACTGGCAGTCTACTAATCTAAAATGGCACAGAAAACCAATGTAGACGTCTCCTTCTGTCCTCTGATTGCCCCATCAAAAATCAACTGTTGACAATCAAAGTTAAGGGGAGAAAACCCAGGTTCTGTGCTGGTGGTGATAATTTTTTTTCTAGCAGAATTGTACATGAAGACAATGATCAGTCTACTTGTAATCTAGTTTTGTGTTATCCCAAGAGAACGTCTTCCAGGAGCTCACTAACTAATTCAGGGTGTAAAGCTCTGCAGATGTCACTACCTCCGCTAAGGTCAGAGGTCATGACTCAACAATAACAGAGAAACTGGGCAACATGGCCTCTATGGGTTAGTTCCAAGTTCACATGAACCAAAAACACAGTTTTGATGGCCACCAAGACTTTGGGGAATGTTCAGTACATTAACAAGACAGTAGTCTTTTTTTTTTAGGGTGTTCATCCTTCCTCAAACTCGGTGGTGTTTCCTGAAGCTCCATTCCTTACAACAATTACTGATTTAACAGGCATTAGTTCTGTTTTTGCTTCATTGCATCATAATCAATGTTATAATATTTAAATTAGGGCTGAAAATCTGTAATTGTGATACTGCTGCTGAAAATTGTTATTGATTACTTTTGGTCCCGATTGTTTGGTCCTTTCCTTTCTTTGGCATTGCTCTGAGCTTTACTATCTGAGGCACAGAAAAGTGAATTGGGTGTAGATATGAGGACAGTTAGTCAATGCAACTGGGCAGACATGTTATCAATATGCAATGTGGGAAGGCATGACTCTTTATAACCCACCAGATATGGCGTCCAAGTAATCCTTTTGCATCTGTGATTAATCCGCACACTTATGTGGTGATGACCAGTGTGACTTCATATGTTGTTCAGTAATAATTTGGTTCTGGTTTGTGTCCGGTCCCAGGTGGTCTGGGTTGGGTCTGAATAGGCCTGTCACAATAACAAATTTTGCTGGATGATAAATCATCTCAGTAATTATTGTTATAATGTGGGAACACATTTTCAAGTATTAAACTTTAAATTCTAATGAACATTTAACATTGGAACTGAAAGACATTTTAAATACCCAAAATAAACAAAAGAGGGCAAATAGAAAAGTGTCAACTGTCACCCAGTTCTTGGAAAAGAGTGAAAATGGAAACAGTATTTCATGCAAATAGAAATTGAGAGTTTTAATTTAGTATTTGATAAATTGATTTATTGCTTATTGTGACAGGGCTGGTTGTGGTCTGGGTTAATCTGGTCTGGGTTAGGTCTGGTCTAGCTTGGATCTGGGTGTGGTCTGGGTTGGATCTGGGTTAGATCTTGGTTAGGTCTGGTGTAGGTTGGATCTGGTCCGTCTCATGCGGTGGATCTGGCTTTTGAGAGTCTGTCTGAAAGCAGATGTTTAATTCTTGGGTGCTGCAGAACCCTTTAACCTGACTCACAGTTAAGTTCGGATTTCCTGTCAAGACTGTAGCTTCTCAAATAATCTGATGTGAACTTTGACTCTTGAGATAGAAACCAGGCAGTCGGACTGTGGACCCTGCAGTGCACTATGTTGGCTGTTTTTCCTTTCCTGTTCCTTTTTATTTCCTTGCTGTGCTCCCAAACTCCACACCCAACCCCCCTACCAGTTGTTTTATTGGTCAGTATGTGTATAACATGTAATGGACACCATCATAATTAATATAGACCGTCTAAAGTGGGAGCATCTTTTGCCCCTTACTGCTAGACTTCAAACTATAGAGGGTTGAGCTGTTTCTGTAGAGGGATTGCTAGTGGGCGTGGCCTCATTGCCCTTAAAATTTAAAGTTTAGTACATTTTTTTTTCTGGGTATCACTTGGAAACAAAGTGGAGGAGCTGCACTGGTAAATCCATCCACACGTGTGTGTTTTTTTCTCAGTTGATTTACTATTTAATTCCATAATAGCTAGGTACGGTGAAGTTTGAACTTTTCCACTATTTGATTTGATTCATTTGATTAATTACAGATGTCACAACCATTGCGTCAAGCATATTTACATTAACACTAGTACAAGTCTATGCATCCATACATGTACATACATAATCACATACACATAAACATATACATACACACAGAATTAAACATATTAAAGAAAAAGTAAAAATAACCTCTTGTAAATAAATTTGTATATGTATTAGAATGCACAGAATGATAAAAATGAAAAGGATAAACCCAATGTGAACACATCTATCCATACATACATATTTACACACACACATGCACACAGTGCATTTCTCATTTAAAATATTAGTACAATCAAAATATTAAAACTGTAATGTCTGGTATATTGTGAAAATTAAAATCCCTAACGGTACTGGTTAACTTGTAATACACCTATAGTCAAACTAGGCATGTATGGACTGGTATGATGTCTTTTAGTATTAACTTTAAAATAAAAAAATAAAAAGTTTATGATGCCACTGGAAAATGAAAAGTAGTGATTTTTGAATGTGATGTCAGGACTCCCTTAAAGAACAGATTTTTGATTTCAATGAATTTTCATCTTGGTAAAACAACGGTTAAATAAAAAAAAAATCACATTGATTATTGCAGTTATAATAATGTGGCTTGCCTGGCATTTGGTGGGGGAGGGTGAGCATGCTCCTACTTGCTTCAAACAGCTAGAATAAACCAGAGCCATATATGATTCTAAATGGTAAAAGCTCCTGAAAATGTTAGCAGTTTGAAACTTTTCCAGTTCTACGTGTAGAACGTATTACAACAGCCCCCCCCCCCCCCCCGCTCTACTCTGATTCTGTTTTAGAAAACCTGCAGTTTCAGCCTATGAGCAGAAGTGATGCCAAGACGTACGAGGGAGACTGAATAAATGTTTTGTTTAGGTCATCCAAAATACCTTAGTTTGCTTGGATGGGTTTTGTCATCCAGGATATTCACTTTGACTTGTCAGGAGCCAGATTCTGTCTAACCTGTTACAGGGTGGCATGAGCACTGCATGTGTAGTTAAAAAAAAAAAGTGCTTCTGGTTCTGCTCCTAGCTGCCTAACTCTGCCAAAGTCTGCTGCTTGGAGCACTATATGATATTGCATTCTTTAAAGATGCAATATATTTGGTGTATTTTTTTTCTTAGTTAAATCTGATCAGAATGAATTGTTTTTACAATGTGGATGGATTTTTTTTTTTTCAGAAGTATCTTTTAAAATGTGAGATGTATACTATTTTTAGCTTTTCATTCAATTTAAAATATTACATTAAATAAGGAAACATTTATGTAACAGCCAGAACATTGTTATTGGTGTTTAAAAGCCTCTCCAAGTGTCATATAAAATATAATTAACAAGAAAAAGAGGAGCTTGCATGTGTTGCACAGGGAAGTTAAAAGGTCTTTCTGTTCAAAAGCAAGTGATTTAGATATAACGGAGCTCTATCAAACAGGCATTTTTTGTTTTCACATGCTGTAAACGTTTGAATGGAGAGGCTTGTAATTATAATCATGGGTCGACCTAAAGTGTGAGAAAATAAATCTAAAGAAAAATAAATCTAGAAAATCACATTGTATGACTAATAAATTAATTTACTTCTTAAGTATTTGATACTAACCAGTACTAACCAGTAGGACCTTGTAATTTGATCAATTCTACAATATTTATCAATATTTTTTTTCTCAAAAAGTATCAATTTGTCATTTGCAAGTATTGATACATTAAATCTTTGAGTTTTATGTCAAATCCACATAAATTAAATGACAGCTATGACACTCCGTTGCACATAGGGCTGAAACAATACAATACTCTCACAATGTGATATATATTTTGCTCATAATACAATACATATCAGAATATTCAGCAAACGATACAGTTTGTTACATTTGATCCATTTTTACAATTTTCAGAAAGATTTTAGAGGGACAATGATTTTGTGGCTGTTCATAGACTTGGGTTGAATTAATTGAACTGGTGGTGGAATAAATGTTTTTGTTTGTTATACATTTGCTTTGTTTAAATGTTAATTGTGTGGCTTTGTGTATTTGGTTATGGAGAAAAGGAACATTTTTGTCTTATTCACTTATATTAGATGCTGTAATTTATTTCATTAATTAATTGTAACTGGTTGTTTCATTACATGTAATTTTTAATGCACAACTTGCAACTTGTGCATTAAAACTGACATGGAGCAGTCACAAAATGTCAGCAAAATCACTCTGTCCCTCTAAAATATTTCAGAAAATCTTAACCAAGAAATCATTACTGATATAAATTTGTTATAAAAGTATTACTGATTGCACTTTAAAAATTAGCTAACTTTATGTTATTAAAGGTAAAGTTTAAACAGTAATGATTTCTTGGTTAATGTCAAGTTGTCATAATAAAGACATTTTGAATAATGTCAACTTTGTATTAAAAGTGTCATAATTTACCGAATGACGCTTTATGACAACAGTCATAAATATTCATGAAGGCTTATTCATGTTCATGACATGTTATGTCATGTTTATGAAAGTGTCATGTCAGTCTTATTCACCCCCTTCAAATAAAGTGTTACCAATTAGTTTATCACTACACCCCTACTAACCAGCTGTAATTCTGACCAAGTCAAGTCAAGAAGTCCTCTCTCCTCTGAAAAGACACCTGCCCTCACACTTAAACAATTAGACCAAAGAGCTAAGGTTGCCACGGACAACACTGTAGACCTCCAGCTGGATGAGCTCCAGGTGAACAGCTTGGTGAGAAGGCAGAAATTGTTGGTGCGACTATTAGAAAATGGAAGAAATTCCAAATGACTGCCAGTCTACATCATACTGGGTTCCATGCTTGACCTGGCCTCATAAAGAATCGGTGATCATGAAAGTTGAGTGATCAGCCCAGAATTACCTGACACCTGAAGTAACCTTAGAAACTACAATCTCAAAGGTTACCAAAGGAACACACTTCCAGTATTTGAAGGTCATCCTGATAAAGGCAGCACATGTTCAGGTCACAATGTGATTTTATTTATTTTTTTTATGGATTTTTTCCTACTCTTACAGTAGAGGTGTAGCTATAATTACAGACCTCAGGAACCCTGGCAGATTGGTGTATCAAAACCTCATTCCATTCAGTATAACGTTGGAGGAAAAACTATTAAATGGCAAAATGCACTGGACTGGAGTTTCTGATAAGTTAGGTCAGCTGAGAGGAAGGGAACTGAGCTTTCTGCACCGGACATTCCTGAGTTATTCGATTTGAATCCTAAATAAAGTCTCCTCCTGTGTCGTTGTCCTTGTACAGCAGGGGTGTCAAAGTCAAATGGACGGAGGGCCAAATAAAAAATTTAGCTACAAGCCGAGGGCCGGACTGATCGAATGTTCATTGAAATTTTTTTAAATGACGCATATAGTCTAGTGAACCTAATTGAACCTACTGAAAACCTAACAAATATATTCCAATATGATCAGATAAATAAAGCAATATTTTCTTATGGCTCTGTCAGTAATCTTTAATTTTCAACAGACACAACTGAAATATTTTTAAAATATAATTGGATTGAAATACAATAAAATAAAGTGCAAAAATCTATTAATCCACATATGTCAGAGTCAAGGCATTTAGATGTGTCGCCGGCGAATTACGGTACTGCAAATTTAGATGTGTCGCTGGCGACACATCTAAATTTGCAGTACCGTAATTCCGCCACACGTAGCGCTAAGTGGAAAAATTCCAACGGTTTCTGAAAGGGGAGACGTTGCACTTTCCAGCAAGTATCGGGTTAATACGGTAACTTCGCAGCTGCAGCTGCAGAGAATGTAATTAATCCGGGGGGCACTCGTTTAATAGACGGTATATTTCGGCAATAACTTGGTGGATATTGAAAGTTCCGGTTGTTATGGATACATGGGTAAGTACATCATCTCACAGAACATTTAAAGAACTACTTACAGTTCAAATAAGGAAGATTTTTTTTTCAGACGTTGTGCCGGCTTGCTGCGGTCTGCGGGCCGGTTCTAATAATAAATCAAGATCATCCCAGGGGCCGCAAAAAAACTTCTCGCGGGCCGGATGTGGCCCGCGGGCCTTGACTCTGACATATGTGTTGTACAGTTTTAGTTCAGTTTATTTCTATAAAATAAATTATAGTTCACAACAAATGTCGTCTCCAAGCACGTTACAAAAAAACAATTTCAATTTAATCATACATACATTCCAATTGATCCTCATTATCAAGCAGTACTGCTTAATTAATTATTCAAAGTAAATTAAAAAGTTTCCATCTAAGGAAACTCAGCAATTTGCATTTAGTCTTTGACTTTCTTGCAGTGCGTACTGCTGGCATTGAGTTGACTTTACAGCAATCCCTCACACGGTGCATGCATGTAGCGACAGTGGAGAAGAAAAACTCCCCTTCAACAGGAAGAAACCTCCAGTAGAACCAGAACATGGTTCTGCTGCCAAGTTCTGTATTAAAGTTTTAATTGTAGTCTTAAAAGTATTCAGGGTGTCTGTGTCCGTAAACTGGGAACTAGTTCCACAGGAGAACTTTGGGGTCCTCTGGACTTGATAAAGCACTGTACAAGTACAGGCAATCTATCCACTTACTGTGCTAAATATGTTTTAAGACTTTTGAGTTATCTGTGTCATAATAAATTCCAAATAATGATGACTAAAAGCCCATAAGACCTTGTTCGGGATTGTTAGCTTTACTATTTTCTCTAGTTTGCTCACTGAGAGCATCAATAAATTGAAAACTATGATTAAATGCTGTGTGAATATTACACTTCATGTGACTAGTATCCTAAAGAGATGCATCATGAATGGGCATATATTTGTTTGTGTGGCCATGACAGCTGTATCATGTAGTCACAGACATAATTGCCTAATAAAGACGTAATACATAGCTGTCACTTATCATTATCACAATAGTAGTACAAAAAATCTTCAAGTCTATATTCTCCACTTATAGTGTACTGTCAGTCAGCCAAATCATTCCACCATGTTTGATGTATTTTCATGTGCTCAGCCAGTGATGCTTAATTGCATTTTCTTCTTGCATTTGCCAGTCAGTTTTAGTTTTCCAATGACATGAGGACAGAAAGACCATATTGGCTGCTGTGCCCTTTGTGATGAGATCTTAGTGTAGGAAGAGCTGTGCAAAGTGCAACTGAAGTGCCAGTTAAATTTTATAGCATTCAAAGAAAGTTTATGAAGCACCATAACTATGGTTTCTGTAAGTTACGGTTACACTTGATTAACTGTAAATTATTAACTGTAAGTTATTAAAAATTTAAATCTTGAGCTTTGTTTTTGAACTCTCTTGATCTAGTTCACCCATATTGAAGCAGCATAAGGCAACACAAGGCATTCATTTTATGAAATTTAAAGTGGTACTGGCCTATTTCTTAATATAATGTTTTGGTGTTGGGGACTAACTGGTCATCAGTCTTGGAAGTGGAGTTTATTTGATTGTCTTCTCTTCATATCGCATATTTCCTTGGAGTTTGCAGCACCTTCAGTGACACTTTATGACAACAGTCAATCACTTACTGTAAAGGTCATTGGGTTTTTACGTCCTAGTCAGGGTATATTTGTAATTTGCTACGAACATTTTCCAACATATTTTGAAGACATTAGATTTACTTTACATTTGAACAAAACATAAGATTTTCTAGATTAAAAAATCTGACAACACATCACATTTCAGTAACACCATTTAACCTTTTTTTTGCACATTCTTCCAGCTTAGTGAGTCTTGTCAACATCCATCTTTAAGCCATGTTCAGTGTGAGTGCTCTTGATAAACTTCATGTCAGGAAAGGCGTATTCACTGAGAATTCTTTTACCAAAACAGCAACCAATGATCGCCCTCACACAGCTCATCAATCAGCCAAAGAACATAAATGGATGAAATGCACTCACTCTATAGGGTGATGAGCTCCTTTATATGTGACAGCTCCTGCTCCTCTACACTAAAAGGACTCGGCTGGGCTCCACCTTAGAGGTTTTCCTCGTCTTAGTGCCCTTTTACTTATTTTTATTTTTCATGAATGTTGTTGGGGGAAGGAGTCGGTCTATCAATTAACTCCATCGCACAGCAGATATTGCCAGATTCAATCTTTTCACATTCCCATATTCCTCTGGAGAAAAGCTTTGGGCCCTGCTATCAAACTGACTTTTCATTGTATTTCTTTGTATTAAAACTGGCATCTAGCTGTAGTTTAACAGATTTTAAATGTTTGCCTTGTCTACTTACGGCAAGGTGTAGCGTTGCGTTGGAAAAGTAATTTCCTGTCAGTGGATGTAAAGATGAAATGTGAATGAAAACTATGAATGAGAATATAATAGGAATACTTTTTTTAACGTTTTGTTGGCTCTAGTGGCCTTTATTTGAAAGTAGTTCAACAGGAAAGTGGGTAATGAGAGAGGGGGAAGAAATGCGGTAAATGTCGCCAGGCTGGGAATCGAACCTGCTACCACCACCACGAGGACTAAGGCCTCAATACGTGGGTCGTGCTTTGCCCCATGCGCCACCACAGCACCCCATAATAGGAACACTCTTTATTGTCCTGCAAAGGGAAAATTCAGGTGCAACAACAAATATGTAACCTCCCACCTTGATGTCTCTCCTAGCAGGGCTATGTCCTCGGCACCCACCTCATCTCCGTCGGTGGACAAAGTGGACGGATTTTCTCGGAAGTCTGTAAGGAAGGCCAAACAGAAGCGATCACAGAGTTCGTCCCAGTTCCGCTCCCAAGGCAAACCGATCGAGCTCACGCCTTTGCCACTGCTCAAAGGTGAGAATGACCATGTGTTAAGCTGAAAACAGGATATTAATTGCAGCCAATCCTTTATCTAGAGCTAGCTATTAAAACCAAGTTCTTCTGTTCAGAATTGCTTGCAAAAATAGCTCTGAGAAGGCCTGAAGTAAATGGCTTTCTATGTCTTCTCAGATATAGTCTGATTGAAGTCACCAGTGACCTCACTGAGCATTATTACACATGCTTATTGAAAGTCATTTAGGGGCTAACTCACACATGGACTGTAAAAACTGTCCACTGGTAATCTTTCCAGAAGGAAAATCTTTTCTGTTTCTATTATAGTCCCAAACCTCCAGCAGTGTCGAACTTTTATATCCAATCTTTCTCTAACGTGTGTTGTGCCACTGCAATAACTGACATAATGTGATTGTTGGGAGTCAGAAATCTGGAAACCAAAATGTTGTACCAATCTCATGTGGTGTCATCAAATTTGTTGGGAATCAGAATTCGCCTTGATATTTGGCTTTTGTAATTATTAATAATTGTGACCGATAATTAATTATTAAATCATTAATAAAATGAAATATTGATGAAATTGGGGCACCAGCCTGTATCTCTGGAGTCATATGCCAAACTTAGTCTCTGATGAAGCAATAAATTTAGACCACTGGCAGAAGAAACTCTTCATACAACAAGGAATTGTCACTGACGCACTTATTTCTAATTAAGTCTTGAGTACAAAACACCACAACTTTATAAATGAATTATTCTGTTAATATCCTCTTTCCTGAACTACTGGCAAGCAATTTAGCTACTCACAAAGAAACAAAAAGGGATAAACTAATTAAATAAGAAAACATAGAGAAACCAAATCTGATTTACAGAATTTTAAAGGCATTACAACAGTTTCGTAGAACAGAGTAGCCTCACACTTTAGGGAGGGAGTATCAAGACCAAAGAAAAAGGTGAGGTCGTCAGGTCACTGTCCAGTCTCCGACCTGCCCACCACGTTCAGACAATAGGTCATAAAATTTGACTCACTTTGAGCTGATTGTTAGTAAGGTCAAAGTAGAGGTGGGCGATATCAACAACCCTTACTTTGATATCACAATACATTTTTAAATAAGTCAGTAAAGGTATCATAAATGATATTACACATTTTCTTCTGTTTTGTGGAGGGGCATTTATATTTTATTTTTTTAACTTTCCTTTATGAAGTCACTACATTTAAAAATTTCTATACAAAATCACACAATGTTTAATGAGTCAATCAAAATGCAGAATATATAAATGAAAATGTAAGTGAACAAAAACCAACCCTTTCTTTTGAAGGGGGAATTTTGGCAGTGATGCCACCACCAGCACAAGGAATGCTTAGGAATTAATTCTAATCAGTTTGTGAATTTAAAAATGGAATCAAATGTGATGTGTATGGAAAACGTTATGACCGCTGCCCAGTAAGAAGTGGTGTGAAATGAACAAAGCTTGATCACAGTAGGATAGCGATAGAAAATGTCAAAATAGTCGAGCAGGATTCTGAGACCTCACTACTCATCAGCACATTACTTCTGATTCGCCACATAATCTGACTGTGCTCTGGGCTTGAGGCAATGTAATTACAATGATAAATCCAATGAGGAGCTGTGGATTGCAGTCAATAAACAGTTTAATATGGGGCAAAGTGCTCATTTCCCAGCAGCAGAGTTGGCGTTTTCCATTCTACCTTTTATTTACCTTGAGTTATCATAAGCTGACCAGCTAACTGTTTATGGTCTGCCCTGTGTTCTCTTCTCTGTTCATATCTGTTACGACAGTTGTTAGTTGAGCATACCTTTAGCAAAGAGATTAATTGTAGAACTGATTTACTAATCTTATGGATGATTGATTGGATAAATAGTTAGGTCATTGAATGTGACTACTTGCATCATATGTGACTATTTGTTAAGAGGATGTGAGTGAAACGTAAAACAAATCTTCAAATTATAACACCTTTCCAAAGTATTCAGTCTGAAGACATGCCCTTTATTCCACAAGGAGTGTAAATATTGTAACTAATACAAATTTCTTCAGATTGGTTGATCCTGATGCTATAGGCCAGACCTCCTGTAGAGGTCAGTATTACAGTGGGTCTGAAGAAGCCTCCAACTGAAGAAACTCTGATGCAGCTGATGCTGAGTTTTGTCGTTAATGTTCTTTATATTATGAAACATTAAATAAAGAACAACAATCTCCAGAGGTTCTAGAACAAAACCAGTCTTTTTATCAAGTAGTTTAGGTGAGGGTCAGGGGGTGAAGGATAGGAGGATGCTGAGTTTGTTCCTGAACTGAACCTGTTGTTCTCCCATCCGGAGACTAATGGCACATGTGGCAATGTGTATGCAGCCTGTTGCAGTTACTTCTGCTTGTCTCTTGTCTTTTTTCTTTTTACTTTTTATTTTTGCGACTTTTTAATTTTTTCTACATAATTTAATTTTTCAATGTTACAAGAAGCTCATTTTTCAACTATCTTTTTTTTTTCTTCTCTGTTGAGATGCTTTTTATTTTTTTTTGCGGTGCTGGTCACAACTTGGCTGCATTGCTTACAGCAGGGATCAGCTGATTGGATGGAGCTGGCCGGCCACAGAATTCCCCTTGGAGATCTGGAGAGCACCTTGAGGTTGCAGAGAAGGAAACAGAGGAGAGCAATAAGAAATAAACAACAAAGGTTTACGGAGAAGAGGAGATACAAGCTATTTCTCCGCTCCTTTATCATGGGCAACGTAAGATCAATGGTTAACAAAATGGAGGAATTAACAGTGCTGGTCAGGAGACTGAATGAGTACTGGTGTTTTTATGGAGACATTCCTGATGCCAATGTCTCCATCGAGGGCTACCGGACTGTTCTGGGCCAACAGGGATTACACCAGGAGCAATCACCTCAAAGAAGGTGGCTTGCTATTATAGTAAATGACCAAAAGGAGAAGTGTGGACTTAAGTTTACCATAAAATAAACCAAAGTTTGCTGCTCCAAAATAAATGTTTTACCCCATGCAGTGTGCTGTCAAAATATTGCCAAGATGATCTAAGATCTCCCGCACTCATCATCTGAGAAACAGCTTTGCTCAGTACAAAGTTCTCAAAAATGTGAGCTCTATTTAAGTGACTAAAACCCTCTGCTCATCTTATAAAATGAGGGTTGTCATCTTCGATCTTCTAAAGGGTCCAGCATTGACTGAAGTCCCTTCCGATGTACGGTCACGTGGTTTTCAGATGTTCGTTTTCGCACAGACCTTTCACAGCTCACAAGACTGAGCAAACCAACCTCCCCCTCCCACTGCAATAATGTCATGATGTTCTTTGTGTGATGTACAACAGAATTAGTAACCGTGGCAGAGAGGAGTTCTCAAGTTCGTCGTTGGAGGAGGAAATCATGATTGTCAGGCTGAAAAATCTCATTTTGTTTTCCCCTCATCATTAAAAGAAAAGGAAAAAAGGGGAGGCTTTGTTGAGCAGTTTTCCCACTTCATTGGACCAGAACTGAGCAGAAGGAGTTATAGCCTCATGGCCTCCGACAACTGCTCCTCAGAGTCTGCTCTCTGACTGAAAAACATGTTCTGTCCTACCTTACGCAGATAGTCAGAACAGCAGGTCATGGAAACTGAGTAGTGCTGCTTTCCACATAAATACGCATGAAATTCTGACCAACCACACAATAGGTTCACATGGAACCTGGGACGAAAAGTTCACCTGTGGTATTGTGACAAGAAGGGCCAAAGAACATGAGGCTGAGAAGAAAATGACACGATTTTCATTACGCAGCTGCAGCGTTGAGAACAGATCTTGGCAGTTCGGCTCAACCAGACAGAGCTGTTAAGGCCACACCTTCTCTGTTGTGGGCCCATATTGTTGCTTGGCTGGTGTTGTCAGGATTTCCCCACAGATTTAGTGTCTACACTCTGGCGCCCATGTTTGAGAGCAGATCTGTCTCCAAATTCACTGTGCAACAAGCTTTAAAAAAAATGAGGAGCTAAAATAGGTGCACAATGCTGCCCAGCCTAGCTTCTCTCTGGGGCTCCTCTCCAGCTCTGTGTGGCCAATGAAGACCACCGACATGCTGCCGTCTTCCCCACCATGCCCGTCCTCCCTTCAAGAGAAACCCGATCCATGTGGTGTCTCTTTACATTTTTCCAACTCCACTCGCCACAAACAAGTCATCAGAGGAGACTGGATTATTTAAGCCTCTTGTCCATATTTTGCACAAATTAATTCCCACAGTCACATTCATGACTGCCTGTTTCAGCTGTTGGTTCCTACTTGAGGAAGGAAATCTGATTAAGTGAGTTACAGTTTGCATTGAAGGAGTCTTGTGAACACGTAGCTGCCAGCATAGCATGGTGTGTTAAAGTTAGCCTCTGCTGTCAGGAGCTGTCTTCTACCAGACAACCCTGTCCGTCTCTTATGTGTGCAAAGGTGAACTTGAAAAGGACTAATGGAAAACAGCTGCTTTTTATAAGCATTTAGAAGTAAAGAGCTGGCTTCAGTCTGAGTAGTGCATTTGATCATCATTCCTGTTTGGGAAGGTTTGGGTTTGGAGCAAAGTATGTGGAACAAGACGGTCATCTTCATCTTGTAAGCAACTAAACGTTAACTAAAGTTTTGTGTAGTTATAACCCAGATATGTTAATTCATTGCTTCTTTAATCGTTGTTACAGTAAGAATGTTTAAGTTCCTGAAACAGCCTTGTTGCTTCTTCAACCATTTAAAATCAAAGCTTTCCTCCTACAGTAACCTTTACCAGCTTATTCATCAAAGTGTAACTTTAACTAAAATTTGACTCAAAGGTTTTAAAGATAAACCCTGCTGTCTGAGATTCTGTTGGGTAACTTAAACGTCTGAGTCAGACACCAGAGTTGACAGACCTTGCTAAAGTCATTTGGCAAGTTGAACATGAAAAAATTACCTTGAGTTGTTTATGTATTGGCTTTGGTCCGTAGTAAAAACTCTTAAAAGGATCTTAAAATTTTGCACAAATTATTACCTTTGCGTATTTCTCACTTGTCAAAGACGTAATCACAAGTCTATTTTTGAGACATTTGCTTAGAAATGATCGTCCCAAAATAAATTCAACATATCTAAGCAGCTGCAAGTTTTGCTTGAATGATTTGAGTCTAATAAAGGTCCCTCTTACACACAGGTTACCCCAGAGGAGTAACACTCAGTACGTTTGTTACGAGGTCAGAGTAAACTACACACAATGGAAAATGAAAGCTAATCTTTCGTCTCAAAATTTAGTAAACATTAAATAAATTTTTTTTTTTGAAATAACATAACAACCCAAAACTTGTACTTCAAAGTGTACAAACTGCCCATTAACTGTCCCAATATGATGCTGAAAAAAGTCCCTTTCACATGAGTTCCACAAACACTGAAGCACAACCTCTCCGTTATGGATCACTTTGTCCTTCCAGTCTACACAATTCCCAGATCATTCCCACAACTTTGATGTTGTAGCTCATTGACCTGGGATTGTGCAATAAAAGGGATGAGATTTAAAAGTAGCAAACCTTCATTAGAATAGGATAGAAATGGCCTTTATTGTTCTGGTAAGGACAAACTCTGGTGTAACAGCAATAACAGATATAGAAAGTTCACATAGAAAGTTCTTAGTATTAAAAACGATATATTAGAAAATGGACTGATTATAATAATATAATGTACAAGACTATAATAGAAAATACTGTTCAATTGAAACCAAGGTTTTAGGTGGACCAGAGTTCACTTTTTTGTTCTGCATCAGAGTTCGATTGTACATTCAGACCTCCTCCAACAAACCAGACTTTCGAGACAAGCAAATTAGAGTTTAATTACAGTGGACTGGACCGGGTTAGTGGGAATGATGAACTCTGCCCTGGTGTGTTTAGGCCTGTCACGATAACAAATTTTGCTGAGCGATTAATTGTCTAAAAAATTATTGCAATAAACGACAATATTGTTTCAAGAGCTTTTGACACTCATTTAATGGAAATGACTAATAATGCATGCGATTTCCTGCCATAGATAGATACACTTTATTTTCAAAAGAACACACAACACTGGAACTAATAAACTAAATAAACAAAACAACCAAAAACAAAAATAAAATGGATTCTCAGTCTCCATTAACAAAAAACTTATTTGAATAAAAACTAAACAACATAAAGCCGAAGTGGAAATAAATACTGCATTCAACCAAACGAGTGCAGATTATGAAGTCTGTATACTATATTGCCTTTCAGTAATCACTAGATTTAAATAGAGAAGGCGGGCACATCCGACTACCTAATGCAATAGTTCATACTACACGATGTTTTGCCCCCATTTTCTCCTTCCGACAATTTTAGATCGTTGGCCGTTCTGATTGTCGATGGTGATTTCGTGACCGATCATCCTGTAGTGTGTGGTGTGTTACGGTAGGTCGTTGTGGCCGCTCCGATCTAAATCGGGGTTTTTCCCCGACTGGGAGCTTAACGCTGCCTTTGAATGTGACAGGTAGCCAATCGGAAAGCGCGGATTCTCCTCCGTGCTTTCTGCGGGGAAATAACGTGGGGCCGACAACTTGTGTAGTGTGAGCTGGACATTACACAAAGGAAATGAGAAAGGGAGGGTCAGTGGAGAACACCGGAGCTGAGCCTTTTTTCATTCAGTGTCATCAACAGAAAGGAAAAAACGGCAGGAAGAGACAATAAAGCCAATAATTAAAATGAGGTCGATGGGTTTAATTTATTGTGCGATTAATTGATTTATTGTTTATCGCGACAGGCCTAGGTGTGTTGTTCAGGAATCCTGTAGGTTAGCTACAGTAAGCTGAAGAGGATCACTGGGAAAATGTCAGGATGGATGAAAAACTCAGGTAGCTTTAGTCATCCACAATGGTCATCCACACCCCCACTATTCTTTATTATTGGAACATTAGTGTTCTATCTAGCAATGATAAATAGAAATGGGTGTATCAGATTGGCAATCAATGGGATGTGCAATTAAGATGGGTCCCAATTTAAAATGTACATAATTTGCATGTGTATCGACTGAACATCGAAAAATAAAATCGCATACTATTATAGACATTAGCAAGTTCTGTGTTCCAATACTCCCCCTCACTGTGCAGAAACATTTTTTTAAATACAAGTAAATTTGCAATATTGTAAGGAAATGTGACTTTATCTTCTTGTACACTTCATCTTCTGTTTCTTTAGTTTTGTCTCACTGTTGCTTTTTGTGTTTTGTTTGTGCTTGCAGACGTTCCAGTACCAGAGCAGCCGGAACTGTTCTTAAAGAAGCTCCAACAGTGTTGTACTGTCTTTGACTTCATGGACACGCTGTCGGACCTGAAGATGAAAGAGTATAAGCGTTCAACGCTCAACGAGTTGGTGGATTATGTGACTATCAGCCGTGGCTACCTGACAGAGCAGGCCTATCCAGAAGTTGTCAAAATGGTAAGTAGGTCAATCACACACTTCTGCTTAGTTCTGGGTCACCTAAAAGCACGCATGCCTTTGAGTTTCACATTTTTCCTACAACTCTTATTGTTCCTTTCAGTAGCATATTTCCTATAAAGTAGCAGCTAGATAAAAAGCACTGCTTCAACGACGCCACCCTGGCATGCAGGGTTTCTTTTTTTCTGTGGTGAACTGATTAAAGGAAAATTTAAAACTTCTAAAGCAATTAAATGTTTAATGATGGTCAAAATATAGAACTTTTAACTCCTATTTTGGGTTCATATATGTTCATATCCAGGGGATTCAATGCTGAGATCCAATATCAATATCAAATCACCCATTAATGTTTGAATAGCCCATTGTATCATAAATACCCACTGCATTATAGGCAAAGAACAATTAGGCCGATATTGCATACATGAGCCAGTAGAATAATGATAATTGGGGGTGTTTTCATTGTCTATGTAAAGTAGTACATTAGCAGGCTAAGCGGTCATAATAATAAAGTCGGAAAAGCAACAAAAAAAAAAAATTCTTATGTGGAGAACTTCTGACAAAAGAGCATTTTTTTACTCTAATTTCTACCATTCCTTAAAAAAAAGAAAAGAAAGAGGAAGTTAAGAAAAAAAGGTTTAGTGCATCCTAGTATAAGACTGTGAGACTGCTGTTTGAGTGACATTCATTAAGAAGATAAAGATCTGCTGTCAGATCTGCTGGTTATTTTTTATTTCCGTTATGTCAGACATGAGAAGGTGAGTTTTCTTCTTCGGCTCCTCTAACTAAATTTTCTCTGACGCGAACTGCAATCATAGCGCAGTCACAAACTCCAGATGGCTTTTGTATGAACAAAAATTATGACAAAGTGACTGTGCAATTATTTGTCTACTTTGAAAGCAGAAGTGATCTGCTTTGGGCCAAATATAGATGAGGATTTGTGGACCTAATGTGAAGATTTTTTAAATTATTTTTTTTTTTAATTAGTGACTAATATGTTTTATGGTTGTTGCCATAAAACCATGCAGTTGAAGTCTTTGTATTGATACCACACTGAAGCCAGATACATTTTATTCTAAAAGACGGAGGTACTTTTCATCCCATATATGAAAACAGATTTTCTTTCCATTAAAATTGCAGCCACTAACCCTAGATCAGTGGTTCTTAACCTTTTTTGAGGTACCGAACCCACCAATTTCATATGCGCATTCACTGAACCCTTCTGTAGTGATAAATAAAATATGATTTCCCCCCCCCGCCCCCCCCAAATTCAAGACATGGGGGTGACCCAACTAGACTTTAGTTGGGTCACCCCATGATCACGAAGTCTTCCTAAAAGGTAGAGTCTCTGACAACAGTTCTTCAAAAGTCAGTCAGTGTTTTCAGCAAAGTTGAGCTGACTGTCCAGGAACGACTCAAGGTATGTAAAATTTGCCACAGTTTCAACAGGTTGGCCATCGAGAGAAACTGGAACCACTTTAAGGTCTTGTTTAGATCATTTAATTAGCTCTACATTCTTAAGAGAATGAAAAATTAATAATAAATAATAAAAACTTTGCGGTATTCTGACTTAGTAATGTAATTATATTAGTTGTGTTACCACCCCCACGGCACTAGAGGCAGTAGTAGTAGAGCCCGAAAAGATGCAACTAAGGAGCAGATTTAGAAGTACACCGAAAGCTACAGAATTTGGTAAAAACTGTGAGCTTTGCTGAAGTAATTAAAGACACAAGTTCAAATCCATGCTGAGAGTGGAACTCCTTCAATCAGTGCTCCTCCACAGCACTGATTTGCTAAGCAATGCAACGTGATCCTCTACGGCAAGTGATAGCAAAGAGGGAGCGTCATCATGACTTTACACAGTGTGTCTTTACCTCCGCGGCAGAGGCTCTGCCGAACCCCTGAGACCGACTCATCAAACCCCTGGGGTTCGATCGAACCCAGGTTAATAATCTAGGCCCTAGATTCTAGGGCCTAGATTATTGTAGCTCCACTTCCCCATATTTTGCATGTAAGTTCACTTTGAACTGTGCCACACCACAACTTTCCTGAAACACCCAGATTTGTTGATGTTCTTGGTCCTGACTTCTTAAGTGTATCTCTACACTTGGTCTAATGGCCCCACAGCTCCCTTGTTCTGGCACCATTGTATTAGGTCCACAACACACTTTGTGTGTTTTAAGTGGAGATAGAATAATAAATAGAATTATAATCTCTCTTTATTTTCATCAGAACTCTTGCTGCAGTGCTGAAGGCTTTTAATTATATTTTGTGAACTTCCTGATAGTAAAGAATTCCAGTAGACCAGCTTTGAGGTAACATATGCATGGTCTAGTTTTTCAGCATCACTCCTGAACAGGGTGCTATTTCTAATTTTGGCAATATTTCAGAGATGGAAGAAGAAAATCCTAGAAACTTGTTTAATATGAGATTTAAATAACATCTTGGTCAAAAATAACACTGAGATCTATAACACTGAAAACAGTGTTCCCAAGTAGCCTTAGAATGTGAAGATTTCTCATTTAATGAAAAAGCTGGAATCTTTCAGACAGATGAGTTCTAAACCGGCCTGGCTTACGTTCGTACATATTTCTTGGAGAACATTGTGATCAACTGTATCAAGATGATTATTTTCTCATCTATGAATGCTTCCTATGCTTTCTGTTTGCCTACTCCAGGTGTCTCATAACATATTCCGGACCCTTCCACCCAGTGATAGCAATGAGTTTGACCCTGAGGAGGATGAGCCCACACTTGAGGCATCTTGGCCACATTTACAGGTAAAAGATATGCATTGTCAAACAGAATGTCTTAATTTGTTTATAAAACGAAAATATTCAAAAATATGTTGAGAAAAGAATTCTGAGCTCAGCTTGTCCTTCTTGAATGCAAAGGAAACTGAAGTGATTAGTATTTTCTTCTAGTCTTTACAAAGCTAACCAGTAGTGTGCAGCAAAAGGTGTGTGTGTGTGTGGGGGGGGGGGGTTCCATTTGGCTCCTGTACTGCTTTAGAAGCCTCCAGTTCTTTGTCTGGCATCTCATTAAAGACATTAAACTGCAGATAGTGCAGTGGAGAGTTCTGTGGTATGGAAACTCTTTTTTTTTTTTTCAAACCTTGCTGCTGGTAGCCTGCCTCCTCTAGATGACGAGGAGAAAACGTGATTGTCATGCTCACAGCACCTGCTTAGATATGCTATCTGTAATGAGTTATAATCTTTACTTTCTTCCAAATCTTTTTCAGTTGGTTTATGAGTTCTTCATTCGGTTCTTGGAGAGTCAGGAATTCCAGCCCAGCATTGCCAAAAAGTACATAGACCAGAAGTTTGTCCTACAGGTGAGTTTCTACCGCTGACTGTCCTACTTCTCTTCTCATTTCCACTGCTTACCAGTTGCTTCAGTGTCCTTTCTTCTTCACCACATCACTGCTTTTGTTCCCCTCAATCAGCTTTTGGAGTTGTTTGACAGCGAGGACCCTCGAGAAAGAGACTATCTGAAGACAGTCTTGCATAGAATCTACGGGAAATTCCTGGGGCTGAGGGCTTTTATACGAAAACAGATCAATAATATTTTTTTACGGTGAGTTTTTCTTGATACATTTCTTTACTTCTAACATTTTCATCTGTCTCTGATTATCTTATAATGAGACATTTTCAGTTTAAAAATATACACTGCAGCTATTTTGTTGTTGTTTAATAAATTAACACATGTGCAGAGCTCCAGGATTATCAGTCTGAGTAATCTGAAGGATAATGAACCATCAACCTGTCGCAGCAGATCAATATGTTCTCTGAACACATGCTCCCTCTGAATCCTTCAGTTACCAATGTTCTCAATCAGTTCTAAAGCATTCCATGATTGCGCATCTACTTGTGTACTTCTGATTGTCTACACACCTTGATCACCTCAAGAATAATCAAACTTGACCTATTTGGAGTTAATCTGCTGATCTGTCTCCATTTTCTTTAACATACATTTCAGCGCACAGACCGATGCGAAGTTACATCTTTATGTGAAAAAATCTGAGGAAATTTACTATTTACATATGAGTGAGATTTTCCCATCCTTTTATTTTTGTTTTATTTATTTTGTGTCGTATTGTCTGAGGTTAACTTTGGTTCAGTTTCATCGTTCATCAAAGTTTGTTACTGTGTGCAAAACAGTTTGTGTGGCTGCCGCACATTTTCATTGCAGGTAAACTGTTTATACATGAGGCCCTTGATGTTTACCTGTTTGCTATGTTTTACTCTTTTCTCTAGTTTTGTTTATGAGACGGAGCACTTCAATGGAGTGGCTGAGTTGCTGGAGATCTTGGGAAGGTATGTGGAAATCTGCAGTGAAGGTAGTTCTCTGTAAAGTGTACTAAACCCCTACATCAACCTTTTTTTGACAGATACTGTCATTTCATGTATGTTTAATTATATGTTGCCTGCTCAACAACAAACCTGCTGAGAAGAAGACTCTAATTGGCAGTGACCAAAGTCAAATATTTGCCACAGGCGACATCAACTCTTGCCTGAAACTGTTGCCTAAGGATAAGCCAACACTAATGTCATTAGTGCCAACTAGTTTGGTGCGTTGGTCAGTTTGCCAAAACAATGTCAGATTCTGTCATGTTCTCTGGTCCCCTGTGTGATCTGGCCAGTGATTACATATTTAACCTGATGCTGTCATTCAACCGCTGGTTATCTAGGGCAGTGGTCGCCAACCTTTTTATTACCGCGGACCGGTCAAGACTTGGAAATTTTCTTCGGCCCAGGGTGTGGGGGAGGGGTTGAACCGTCAGATAAAGCTTCTGCATGTTGGTGTTCCCGCTAAAACCTGAATATGCCCAATTTGGGTTGTCTTGGCCCTTTTATCACAGCCTGTGGGGTTTTCCCTGACTGGGAGCGAGAATGCAACGTCATCTTTTATCCACCACCTTTTCTTGTTGTTACGCCTTAAAATGAGTCCACAAACTATCACTATTGCTTCTACATTGTCATCTGTGTTTGGTCATTCTAAATTCCTGTATGCTATGTTGGGGGTTTTACTGAATTATTCTCTGGAATTCCTATCTGCACTTCTTTTAACTGTCTGCACTTCTTTTGAACTTCTAATCTAGTTTTACTCATCCTAGTTGCAAAGCACTAAAACCACAATTTTTTAAATCTTAAGTTTTTTTTAAAAAACATTTGATTAAGATATTGTGGGACTTAACATTCATGTCGACACTGAGAGTGATGGCCTAAATGTAGCTTTTAATGTTATTTTAGACTCAATTGGCTTTACCCAAAGAATTCAAGGTCCTGCCCACTCTTGTCGCCATACTTTAGACCTTGTGCTGATATATGGCATTGAGTCTAAAGAAATAACTGTATTTCTTTATAGCTCTGTGCTTTTTGACAATTTTTAATAACCTTTGATTTTATTTTAACTATTTCAAATCTGACAGAAAATTTAATTATATCTTTATCAGACGTTACTGTTAAGTCTTTTAAAGGATCTCTTTAATTTCCTTCCATCTCAAATTGTTGATCTTGTTCATGGTGTTACTTCCTCGTGTAGCATTAGACAATGTAGTGTCCTTAAAAAAGAAGGTAAGCATCTAGAGCAACCTCAACCTTTTTCGGGCCAGCGCCCCCCTAGCCTTTATCCAGGTCCCTCACCGCCCCCCACCAAAGAATTTGCAGGCTACTTTGCACTGACCATTATTTTATCATTAATATTACTATCACTATTGTAGATGTTTTGATTTTTATGCTTGTTTCTGTATTTATCAAAAATAATTTCCCAGAGAACAAAAAAGCCATGGGAATAGAAATTATTTTCACAGGTGTTTACAAAAAATGCAATTAACATTCAAGTTAAAATCGGTAGGCCTAACAGCAGCCAATCAGAGTGGAAAAAATATTCTTATTTTGTGCCATTTTCTAGTTTTTAAATCTTGCACAAAATGATCAGATAAAAGTTGTACAACATGCCAGTTTAAACTTTGAACTATTTGCAGAACGACTGAGCTCTGCAACATTAAAACATGGATAGAACTATAACTATATTAATCATAGCTCTTCTTCTCTTCAGTGTTTCTGTTTCTGGTGGTGCAGCTCTGTGCTGCCTTCAGGACAATGGGACATCAGAGCATCATCCACAAAATTCCTCTGTATTTACTTTAGTTTTTTCTTAGTTTATTCTTACATTTTGTTCTTCATTCATTTCCATTTAGTTTCCTTTGATTAGTAATTATCCTCTCTTGGTTTATTGTTATGTCCACTTTAGTTTCTTTCCTGTTGCTAGATTTATTTTATCATTTATTGACCATCAGTAATCTTCACTCATCACCTGCTGCGCCGCCTAATCATCATGTGTTTCACATCATGTGTTGATTTCTCACTGTTCAGCGTCGGATTCTCTGTTTTTAAGCCATAATTCACATCTAGTTCGTCGCTCCGTTTTATGTCCTGCTTCTCCTGTTTCAGAGTTTTGCGCAATGTGCGCGTCGTTTTTTTTTTTTTAACCCTCTAAGGTGCAGGGCGGTCGGGAAACGTATCGATGGGGAAAAGACAGACTGACATAAACCTGTTAAAACAAAGGAAACAATTTCTGCATTCTGATTATTGAAATTTAAAAGTGCTGTGTTGTTCTATCACCCCCGTTTCATACCGGACCACTTACAGCTCCGGTGTTAAAATGAACGCTCTCTATCGGGGTTTCACCCATGGAGGGATTTCTTTATGTAAATGGGTTCATTTTTCAGAGGGATACACAGTGAGGGTATCGTGATTTTAGCTACCAGTAGCAGGAGAACAGAGCTGTGCCAAGAAGCTAACAGAAGCTAACAAACACTGAATAGAAGAAGAGCTGCCATGTATATTGTTGCAGCCAAGCATGGTTTAATGTTACACAACACAGTTTTACCAAGTTGCTCAGTCTAAACTGGCATTGTTGTGCATTTAAAGTGTAAAGTTTACCTTCGACCAAACGCCCCCCAAAGGCATCCCAGCGCCCCCCTTTTGTAAAAATGTCCGCTAGCGCCCCCTGCCGTACTCTGAACGCCCCCTGGGGGGCGGTACCGCCCACGTTGAGAACCGCTAATCTAGAGGAAATTGGCTCCTTTGTTTAATTCAGAACTTAATTCTTTGAAGTTTTTTTTTAAACATTTATTTATTGATTTTAACAGGAGAACAAGAAACATGCATATATTCACTTACAAAAACTTAAAATTTAGACCTAGACCAGACAAAAACCCAAAGGGCATATACACAGGGTAGGGGAAGAAAAAAAAAGGGGGGACGAGGGGGGTGGTTGCAGCAGACCCTCAATTGACCAACCAACGTAAACATCAGTTTGACTCACCATATGACCTTATAACCAATCCTCTTTCCATCCATCAAGTTGGATATCATTTTGGCACAGCCAAGTGTAAAAGACAGACGAGACCACCCAAAATTTATCAAGCTTATTCTTAGTAAAATAACTGATTTTCTCAAGTGCAAAGTAGAACGTCATTTGTGTGGTCCATTGTGAAATTCCACATAATGTCCCTTTCTTCCAAGAGAGTGCAATGCAGTGTTTAGCTTCCAAAAAGGAGACATAAAGTAAGGATCTCAAGTTGTTTGGGATAACAAAGTCTTCAGGATAAATATTCAAGATGCACATTTTAGGATTCAAAGTATCGATGGGGAAAAGACAGACTGACATAAACCTGTTAAAACAAAGGAAACAATTTCTGCATTCTGATTATTGAAATTTAAAAGTGCTGTGTTGTTCTATCACATTGGTCAGATGATTACCAATCATCTGACCAATCACAATCAATACATCCTTCCAAAAAGCCAACACTCGAGGACACGCCCACATACAATGAAATAAAGAACCTTTTTGGGAAGTACATTTAATGCAAGTGTCAGGTATATTAGGGTTAAAATTATGCAATTTAACTGGAGTGATGTATTGCCTAGTCAGCCATTTTTATTGTAATAATAATTTGGAATTTGTGTTAGCAGATCGTATTCTTTGAAGTTTTGAAATTAAGAGCAATTTTTGCATCCCAAAATCAAACTTCAAAATCACTAGTATTTATAGCTGTATACCATTTAGCCATTTATTTTCAAGTTTTAGATGGTCTCATTATTTATGAAATGTTCATCAAAATCTCAAATCAAATTTTATTTGTTTAGCACATTTCAGCATCAAGGCATGCTTTTAGACCTGTGCGTTACACCTTAAAAACACAAAAATACAAAGTCATAGAAACACAGTCAACATTTAGTGTGATTAAGAGCAAATGAAGTAAAAGTACTTTAGACTGAAACCCAGGCACAGCCAGGCTGCTGGGACCAACAGGACAACATGGCTGACCTTTAGCATTGCAAGCAGGTCTCCAGTGTTTCAGTCCTATGGCTCATGAGCTGGCCCAGTCCCAGGCCCATTTCTGCAGCTTCTGATCTTAGCCTTCATGCTGCTGAGGTTTGGAACCAAGCTGTTCACACCACCTAAACACACATCCATCCTCACCTAAACTAAAGTTCACTCTGGCCTTTAAGGAACTTTTATTACCTTTCTCGTTAATGAGTAATCAGAACCTCCATGCATCATGTTTGTTCTAGAACTAGAGCACAGACACGCACACACGTTTGCGTGGCTATCTTTGTGGGGACTTTCCATTGACTTCCATTAATTTCTACAGCCTAAACCTAACCCTTATCCTAAACATAACCATTACATACCTAACACTAACCCTAACCAAAACTCGATTCACACCTTAGTCTTAAATCTAAAAATAGCGTTTCCCCTTGTGGGGACCAGGCTTCTGTCCCCATAAGGAGTAGTGGGTCCCCACAACGTATGTGTCAGGAAAATGGTCCCCACAAGGTATTGCAAACAAACACACACACAGCTTCATCCTCTCTCTCCATCTACGTTGATTTAGAGGAGAAATGTTTTGAAGTAAATATGGAAGATTAAATGGTAAGAATTATGTGTCAACTCGAACTCTGGTGCCAGCAGATGCTTATGGCAGCAGCAGTTGGAGTCTAACAGAATAAATGCTATATCAAGTTGTTACATTGAGCCAATGATGACCATCAGTATGTAATACTAAATCATATGGAGAACTGCTTAATAATCTGAGTTGAGGCATGGTGGCTGATGGGGGTGGGGTGGAAAGTCTGAAAAGATTTTTCATTTTTGATGATAAACAGTTAAATGTTGATTAAAAAACTCATAACTTACATAGAACTAATCAACAAAGCTGATTAAAGGATGGTTGCTCCTCTCAGTCTCAGCCTGTAGTTTGAGAAAAGTGAAAATATAATAAGTTGTCTCTCCTGTATGTGGCACGAGTCCCGCTGCTGCGTCCAGCTCTGTCAGCTACTGCATGTTGTGCATTTAGTATTTCCCAGACTAAAAGAGGCTTGAAGAGTAAATGAGTTCTTAGTGAAATTAGCAAGTATTGAAAGAGTACTTTCTAATACTAAGAGTACTTTCAATACTTGCTAATTTCACTTAGGACTTCTTGGAATAGGTTACATGGGAAATATTTTTCTTTAAAACGACAGGCTCTAAGTAGTTTCTGTTTTCAGACAGATGGGTACATGAAATTGTGTCTTTGAAACTATTGCTGCAGACGATCCATCTTGGTATTTCATTGTCAGACATCTTAGAATTTTGAAAAAAAACAAAAAACAGATTGTTTTTCTTTATTATTTCATATGTAAAGTTTAAGAATTGAATGAATGAGTATTATGTTTGTACTTAGATGATACGGGCTAAGCTAAGGGAGAGATTGAGAGAAATTTATATGGTAAATACAGTTTCATTTTTTGGGTTTACAGTTTTAGACTGTAAACAGATTTAGTTGAAATTTTTAATTTTCCTAAAGTGAACTTTTTAAATATTCATATAATCTCTGCTCATTACTGACTTTTTGCATTATGAGCTGCTAACATAGCTGTCTTTGTTTCACTGTTTAATGGTGCTTTTGTCTCGTCTCTCTTTCTGCCAGTATAATCAATGGTTTTGCTTTGCCGCTGAAAGCAGAACATAAGCAGTTTCTGGTTAAAGTGTTGATCCCCCTTCATACTGTCAGGAGCCTGTCCCTCTTCCATGCACAGGTAATGTCTTTCTGGAACATTTTAACCTTGGTTACCTTTTCTTGTCAATTTGACACTGATTGGACTGTTTTATTTTGCTGCTTTAGATTTTATTATTTAAAATCGTTTTTAATTTTTACTGAACTCTGATCAGTCATGTGTTTTTTCAAGTGATATTCTATTACATATATCTTTGGATATTATTGAACTTACTTGATGCCTGTTCAGGGGCAAGCACCAGTTTTGAAACTTGAAATGTTTTGATTATAAACACTTCATTTTTAGGTTTTGTTTAAATAAAGTTTTGGTTCTGGAGGTGGAGTGAACTACAAATTTACAAAGTTGGGAAACAAACAGCTTCTGAATCTTTGATTTTCTTATCTCTTGAATAGTTGTAGGTTTTATCAAACCAACTGGATGATTTAAACTCTGTATTGTACCTAACTTGTTTGAAATAACTGGTATTAAAGCTTGAACTCTTCTCTTTTTACAGTTGGCTTATTGCATTGTACAATTCTTAGAGAAAGACCCGACATTAACAGAACCAGTAAGTATCACTACACGTCTTGTTGAATATCTGAAGTGAATATACAGCTGGCTTCACACCAGCTATTCACTATGTTTCTATCATTGCTAAATGGAACACTAATGTTCCAATAATAAAGAATAGTTGGGGTGTGGAAGACCATTCTGGAGGACTAAAGCTACCTGGGTTTTTCATCCATCCTGACACTTTCCCAGAGATCCCCTTCAGCACTGTCAGCTGGTTCCTCGCCATCCCCACCCCACCCTGCCCTGCCCTGGCGGGAGGCCCACTTTTCCTACTTGACAGTCAGTCTCAGACGTGGTGGAACTGACTTGACTGAGTTTTGTTGGCTTGATGGAACCCACAGAACTGAGCCTTCTGCAAAAAGTAAAACTGTCATTCTTAGATGGGACTCTGAGGTTACCATTGAGAATATCTGCTGCTTCAGATATTCTGGGGCCTTCTTCTTGTTGACTTTCCTAAAACTACTCTCAAAGTTGTGTAGCTCCACACACACTGCAGTTAGAATAACAGAGAACTGAAACTCAAGTCCATTTCCATGTTCTCTTCAGGTCATCAGAGGCTTACTGAAGTTCTGGCCAAAAACGTGCAGTCAAAAAGAGGTAAGGCTGCTGAAGGAAAGGAAGACTACTTCTCTATACACACGCTCGGTCAATAAGTAATGCTCTCCTCTGTGGTGGTTCAGGTGATGTTTCTGGGAGAGCTGGAGGAAATTCTGGATGTGATAGAGCCCACACAGTTTGTAAAGATCCAGGAGCCGCTATTCAAACAGATCTCCAGATGCGTTTCCAGCCCACATTTCCAGGTTAGTTATGTCCCGTATAAACCTGACTGGGCTGTTTGGATCTGGAAATGATTATGTGTGTGTGCGTGTGCGCGTGGTTCCCTGCAGGTCGCAGAGCGAGCTTTGTACTATTGGAACAACGAATACATCATGAGTCTGATTGAGGAGAACTCCAGCGTCATCCTGCCCATCATGTTTGCCAGCCTGTACAGGATCTCGAAAGAGCATTGGAACCCGTGAGTCGCCTTGCACACCTAACATGAACAAACTGTCTATGGAATTATTACACAAAACGTGAGATAGATCTGTCTGCAAATCAACAATAGGATTTGTTCTAGTTCAGATTACAGTGTTCCCAAAAATAATAAAAACTCAACTTTCTCTACCCTGCTGACCAGATATCAGTTAGAGGCTCAGCTATTTTTGATTGATCTTTCTATTTTTCATAAATAATAACTGGATCATTCTTTTGTATTGTCTATGGAACATTTATTTGTTGTTTGGTCTGGCATTAAATGAGTGATAATGTAAATTCCTGAACATTATAAAAAGTGAGGAGTGGAATAATCCTCCAGTGACCATGGGGGAGGGAGTTTGTCGTCACTTTGTCTTTTGCTAGGAGACCCAGCTTAGTTTTTATGTAATGAGTTAAATCAAAGTAGATTCTTGGTATTTACTGGATGAGACATTGATATGTCAACATGTTTTTCTCCCATGACTGACTGACATTTTAAATAGAAAGTTATTTCTTCCAGTCGATTATTAGCATGGTAGATCACCTGGCTCTACCCCCACAGCCGTAAGCGTAGCTATTTGTAGATTGTTGTTTTTGTACAATTAATCACTATACCTAGCTTTGTAAACTTGAAATGTAAATATGCACGCAGTTGTAGTTCTTGCAGGAATGGCACTCTTAACAAGGCCCTCCTTCTGCAGCACTCTAACAATTAAAATGCAAACAATTATCTGAATTTTGTTTTCTTTTTGTAGCAGTAAGCGGGTAACGTAGTCTCAGCAGCAACTAAGGGAAACTTACTGCACTACACACATATAGATGTACTAGCACATTTGTTCAGGGGACACTGACGGATATATTTTATTCTCAAGTTCTTATTTGCCCTCACCCCTTCATCAGTAGCCATTCTAACTAGCTTTAGAATTCATGACGGACTCTGGCCCTGTCTCAATACTTGCACTTCCTCCCTCGTTCTGCCCTTGTCTCCTTCAAATGCGGGTTCATGTTGAAGGGTTTAAGTGCAAAAAGAAGAAATAAAAAAAGAATAGTCACAAACTAACTGAAGAAAGTAAAATAAAATGTCACAATTGCAAGACAAATTTCAAATCTTAAATTAAGATATTAACATATTGGTATAAAAATTCAACCTTTGTGATGTTGCAATGTTTAAGCACTCTTAAATAAAATTATTTCACTTTAAAAATTGATTTTTTTAAAATTTTTTTTAGAAAGCAGTATTTGTGAATAAAACATATCCACAGGAATAAATAAATCATAATTTAACTCTTCATTCCCTGTTAGATCAGTGTTTTTTCAACCTCTGTGCCGCGGTGATCGTCAGGTGTGCCGTGGAAATTATCCAATTTCACCTCCGGACTATAAGCTGCTACTTTTCTCCTACACTTTGAACATGCAGCTTTCTTTGGATTTTTCTTCAACCACCAGGGGGCTCTTTAGCAGGAAGTGAATCATTGGAAGTCAAAATTGGAAATCAAAGAAGAACGAGCTAATTTTCATTTGGAACAAGCACATGCTAGCAGCAGGCACGACGGAGAAATGTTTTCAAACTCATATGATGCAGCTTCTAAGTTGAGGAGTGTCGATCTGGCAGTACAGGAGGGAAATAAAGCCGCTGCACGTAAACTCGGCGTGAACAAAACCGCATTTGGAGACGGAGAACTGCGTCCTTAATATATCCAGCAGTTATTAGGACGCAGCCCTCTGCTGCCCTCTGCTGGGTCCTTATGGGAAACCGAGAGCGGCAGAGATACCAGCGGCCTGTAGCCCGGTGCGGCTGATATATGTAAGTTTCCGGGGGGGTTCAAAAAATTTGAAGGTACGGTTTATAGTATGGTGCGCTCATAGTCCGGTAAATACGGTAATTGGTCTTAAAAGATTTTTTGAAAACGAATTAATTATCTGTAAATGATGCCATCTTTGAGTTTCTCTGCTGTAGTAGTGACTAGCGGTGTAATCATGTAATTTTCTTACCACTAGATGGCAGCAGGTACAGAGCATTTTACATTAAAACAAGAGAATTAGTAACATTCATGCATCACACCAGTGTTGTGGCACTGTTCAGGTGTTCAGGTGTATTTTTGAAGTGGACATGTTATGTGCAATTTGAAATAAGAAATGTAAAATATGATAAAAATACATTTTTGTGTTTATTTGATAACTATTCAAGACACTTTGATAAGAATGACTATACAGGTGCTGGTCATAAAATTAGAATATTGTGATAAAGTTCATTATTTTCCATAATGTCATGATAAAGATTAAATTGTCATATATTTTAGATTCATTGCACACCAACTGAAATATTTCAGGTCTTTTATTGTTTTAATTTTGATGATTTTGGCAAACAGCTCATGAAAACCCAAAATCCCTGTCTCAAAAAATTAGAATATTATGAAAAGGTTCTCTGAACGAGCAATAAAAATAATCATCTGAATCAACAAAGTAACTCTAAACACCTGAAAAAGATTCCTGAGGCCTTTAAAAACTCCCAGCCTGGTTCATTACTCAAAACCGTAATCATGGGTCAGACTGCTGACCTGACTGCTGTCCAGAAGGCCATCACTGACATCCTCAAGCAAGAGGGTGAGAAACAGAAAGAAATTTCTGAACGAATCGGCTGTTTGCAGAGTGTTATATCAAGGCACCTCAGTGGGAAGTCAGTAGGAAGGAAAAAGTGTGGCAGAAAACACTACACAACGAGAAGAGGTGACCGGACCCTGAGGAAGATTGTGGAGAAGGGCCGATTGCAGACCTTGGGGGAAGCAGTGGACTGAGTCTGGAGTAGAAACATCCAGAGCCACTGTGCACAGGCGTGTGCAGGAAATGGGCTACAGGTGCCGCATTCCCCAGGTCAAAGGTCAAGCCACTTTTGAACCAGAAACAGCGGCAGAAGCGCCTGACCTGGGCTACAGAGAAGCAGCACTTTGGACCACTGTTGTTCAGTGGTCCAAAGTACTTTTTTCGGATGAAAGCAAACTTTGCATGTCATTCGGAAATCAAAGTGCCAGACTCTGGAGGAAGACTGGGGAGAAGGAAATGCCAAAATGCCAGAAGTCCAGTGTCAAGTACCCACAGTCAGTGATGGTCTGGGTGCCATGTCAGCTGCTGGTGTTGGTCCACTGGGTTTTATCAAGGGCAGGATCAATGCAGCAGCTATCAGAAGATTTTGGAGCACTTCATGCTTCCATCTGCTGAAAAGTTTTATGGAGATGAAAATTTAATTTGGTCTGGAATCGGCCCTTCTCCACAATCTTCCTCAGGGTCCGGTCACCTCTTCTCGTTGTGCAGCGTTTTCTGCCACACTTTTTCCTTCCTACTGACTTTCCACTGAGGTGCCTTGATATAACACTCTGCAAACAGC
The DNA here is from genome assembly GCF_051168715.1 of Poecilia mexicana. Classification (NCBI taxonomy): domain Eukaryota; kingdom Metazoa; phylum Chordata; class Actinopteri; order Cyprinodontiformes; family Poeciliidae; genus Poecilia; species Poecilia mexicana. Next base: position 1,643,937 of record NW_028263372.1, on the reverse strand, counting down.
CGATTCGTTCAGAAATTTCTTTCCGTTTCTCACCCTCTTGCTTGAGGATGTCAGTGATGGCCTTCTGGACAGCAGTCAGGTCAGCAGTCTGACCCTTGATTGCGGTTTTGAGTAACGAACCAGGCTGGGAGTTTTTAAAGGCCTCAGGAATCTTTTTCAGGTGTTTAGAGTTACTTTGTTGATTCAGATGATTATTTTTATTGCTCGTTCAGAGAACCTTTTCATAATATTCTAATTTTTTGAGACAGGGATTTTGGGTTTTTATGAGCTGTTTGCCAAAATCATCAAAATTAAAACAATAAAAGACCTGAAATATTTCAGTTGGTGTGCAATGAATCTAAAATATACGACAATTTAATTTTTATCATGACATTATGGAAAATAATGAACTTTATCACAATATTCTAATTTTATGACCAGCACCTGTATATGTAACATAGGTGGCTACAGAGTATCTTTGTCTACATTTTTGGTTGGTGGTGTGCCTCGAGATTTTTTCAATTAAAACAATGTACCTTGGCTCAAAAAAGGTTGAAAAACACTGTGTTAGACGACCAAATTTTTTTATATTAAAACTTAAAGATGGAATAGATTTCTAGTACAATATCCACTTTTGAAAATCTTTCTAAAAACATTAATGGAGTTGCAATTGAAAAAAAAGTGTATGGTATCAAAATCTGTCACAAAACATACAGGAATTTTTATTTATTTTTGAATGTCTTTTGCAGAAAGTCATTATAGAGAAAACTTAATACATAATTATGAAATTAATATCAAGTTTTTTTGTGGGAGTGGAGTAGAACGCTATTTGGTTCTTATTTTCCTTAGAGATATCATTATGATTTTTAAACAATTGTTTTCTTCTCAGGGTACAGGGGAAGAAACCTGATGTCAGAGTTCCTGGTGAATTTCTTGTAACATATTTGGTCTATTAGGTCACAACATTCAGTTTCTTTTAAAAAGGACATTTTATTTCCATTAGACTTTTTATTTTTCAACTGCAGCATCAGGCATTTTATATATATATATATACATATATATATATATATATATATATATATATATATATATCCTATGTTTGTCCTTAACTTGATCTCTATTAGCTCCTCTTTATATCGAGCATAAAAGAGGAGATGGTTTTATAAGTAAAATACATCATGTCTCTAATTAGTCAAGTGGCAGACTGTTAAATTAAATATTAGTGCAATTTAATGTGTATTTTTGCCATGTTGGAAATATGACAAAATTCACTGAGCAAACTGTCTGTTGCAAAAAAAAAGAATAAAATCAGTTTTTAAAAGTAATGCATTGAAAAATGTGTTTCTGAACATGTGATTACATAGAATTTTCTTTTTTCAACAAGTCTTAACAAAACACATAGCTCCAACAAATATATCCAACAATGACTTACATTAAACAAGGTAACACCTTTACATTTAAAATAATTTGTTTTGTTGTAGTTGTACTTTTTAGCAGCACAAATGCCTAATCAGTGACCAGTCCCATCATTTTGTATGTTAAAGTTATGACACAGGGCTGTACTGTCCCGATTCTCATATTTTTGCTGCTTCTAAACCTGCGCACGTAAACCCTTAGGTGCACTTGACTGAATCCACACTTCATAGAGGGGCGTAGGGTGTGCACTGAGCATTGGGACTGGGCCTTTGTTGTGGTGAACCAGCTGTAGCGGAGCTGTGATTGACAGTGCCAAGACCCACCTCCTGACTCTGATTGGTTGTTTCTGACTAATGCTGTATTTCTGTAGATGGCAGCAGGACTACAGGGTGGTCTCCATTTTTCACAGATCTGTCTCTTATTACACTGTCACAATATAGTGACAGTTTTAATAAATATGTAAAAACACATTTAGAAGTGACATAGTGCAATTTTAGTTCTTAAATTTAAATGTTAAACAGTTTAAGGCTTTTAATGCATCTATGCTAAAACCATTAAATCAGTTTTAATAGTATTGTCATATAAAGATATATTGAAAGTATAGATTTATGGTCTTTATTAAATTCTAAGCACTTATGGGGCCCCTAAAAGTCTGGGGGGCCCTTAGCACCTGCCTAGTCCTGTTGTGGCTCAGGATGGCTTTGTGTCTGACAAGCATAACACAGGTTGTTTTAAGACCAAGCCAGCAACTGATCACTTAGCTAGGATCTAACTAAAGGGCAAACTACAGTTGAGTGTTTTAGTGCCAACCGAGACCTCAGTGAGCCTGTGGTGGAGCGCCCCCACCAGGGCAAACCCTGCTCTACCATAGAAATGATGCATTGACCTGTTGTACTTATTTCTCTAATGTGGAAGAGTCTATTCTGAAGCTTGTCTGTCCATTCTGTCCCAGGGCCATTGTAGCGCTGGTGTACAATGTTCTAAAGGCCTTCATGGAAATGAACAGTACCTTATTCGATGAGCTCACCGCCACCTACAAGTCAGACCGTCAGCGGTAAGAGCCCAGAATCCTGTCGCTTTCTTTCTGGTGCCATGCAGCAGAAGCATGCAGAACATTTACAATCAGACTGAAGCAACATTTTGGTTTCGGTTATGCACCCACACCACTGCTAAAGTATTCACGCTCCATCTTTTTTGCATTTTATGACATTCTAAGAACAAACCTGTCACTAGAAATGTATTTGACGGACCAACACAATGTTTCATAACTGTGAAGTGGAAGGAAAATATGTGGTCTTCATAAATAACAGTTAGGCATGGTGTCCCTTCCTGACTAAAAGCTAGCTTTGTGCTAGCTTTTAGCTGTTAGGACACTACAGCTCCATATTGTAGGTAGTTGGTATGGATGATGAGGGTATAAATACAGTAATAACACCATGGTGATGCATTCTTTAGAATGTGTGGTTCTTCTGGCTCATCGTCTTCATTCTCCTCCTCTGGGTCAGACTCTGACTCCAACATGGGAGGTTGGATGGACGAGTCTTCTGCTGCTGACATCTTTAATAAACTTGGGAATAAAAAGTTTCTCTGTTGGTACATAATTGTATCGCTGCTATTAAACTACAAAAATGGCCAACTGGGGTGTAGTGGAACGTTGTGTTACCTGGAGGAGGGCGGGGCATGAAATGTCTCACATTTAAAAAGACAGCAGCAAAACGAGTTGCTCTTAAAAGAGCCTCAGAGCAGAGGTAAAGGAGGGTCTGTGGAGCTGCAATAACCAGGAATTCAGACCAAAGGATTGAAGTTTTACTGCATATAGACCGTAAAGCAAATGATTTGCATGTGAAAAGGGATAATTTAAAAGTATATGTCCACTTTAAATTTCCCTTGGAATCAAAGTATTTTTTTAATTTAAATTGATTTTCCATCCAGTGTAACATAGTTTAAGCTGCTTTGCACAGAAATCTGGTGTAGAACTGCTGGACTGGTTCTACACCACATGGTGCCACACTCCTCACCAAGGAAGGAAGGAAGACCACGAGTCATTTGCTACACATGTTACTTTGTGACACTGACTCAGACTCAGAGAATATTGAAGTTTGTGGTTGGAATGTGACACAATGTTCAAGGAGTATGAGAACTTTTGGATTAATTTGGGTTTTGTATTCCAAAACTCAAATTATTCCGGTCAAGAAATCTTCAGGGGCCTCATGCATAAAGAGTGCGTGGGCACAAAAAATGTGCTGTGCCATATTTTACGCACAAGTCGGCATGCATAAAAATTTACTTTGTGTCAAAGTTTGCGTAAATATATGCACACTTTTTCGCTGGCGTGAAAATGTGCGGCAACCACGCAAACTTTTTCTTTGGACAATATCAAACTACAAAGCCTCAAAACTCACCTAAATACACTGAAGTCTGACTACATTCAATGTTATTTAGACCAAGAAGCACCAAACCCATTGTTTTTCATGATTTTAATTGTTTGAATGTAAACAATGAAACTGAACCGCATTTATCCTCAGACAATAAGCTAACACACACACAAAATAAAAATAAAAGTATGTGAAAACCTCACTCGAATGTAAATAGTACTTTTCCTCAGTTTTTTGTCTCAAAGCTGTAACGTATTGGTCCGTGCACCGAAGCGCATGAAATGCATCTGCAGGGTAATTTCATTCTCACAAAAAGAAGAAAACAGGGTTGGATCAGCAGATTAACCCAAACTTGCTGATTAAAATAACCAACAGGTTTGATTATTTTTAAGGTGATCAAGGTTTGTATCCAATCACACGTATATAAATAGCTGTGCAAATGTGTGCTGCATAATTGTGGAGCGCTTTGGCTCTGATTTAGAACGTTAATGGAGGGATTCCGAGGGAGTCTGTGTACAGATATCATATTGATCTGCTGGGAAATATTGATAATGGTTCATTATCGTTTAGATTAATCCAGACTGATCATTCTGGAGCTCTGAGCAAAACTTAAAGAAGGAGCCGTATATTACTGATGCAACTGCAGTCATCCTTCAGTTGAGCCATGCCCGCTTTGTGAATGCGCCTTTATGGACTGAAAGCATCTTTATTCTGTAAATGTACAACTTATGCACATGATTTCTCTATTTAGAGTAAACGTCCATTTTCCTCACTCAAATGACTCTGACATGCTGTCTGTCTTTAAATCCCAGCTGAGTGCGCTGCTGTTCAGTCTTTGTGTACTGTTTTATACATGAGGCCTCAGGACTTTTCTAGACATGTCCACTTGTGTGTGCGTGCGTGCGTGCGTGCGAGCGCGAGCTCACACCTATTGTGCTGTTTTAGTGAGAAGAAGAAGGAGAAGGAGCGTGAGGAGCTGTGGAAGAAGCTGGAGGACCTGGAGCTGAAGCGGGGCCTTAGGAGTGACGGGATCATCCCCACTTAACAGAGACAGAGCCCTGCTCCCCGTTCGTCCCACTCCCTTCCACTTCAGCCATGTCTGCCCAGAGCTCGTGATACAGGCTGTGGTCTCTGGACTTCCACAGCACCGCTGGTTTCTTAATCCTTTTATTATGATTTTGTTCTGTTTTGTTTCCTCTTGTGTTTGTGCGACTTAGTTTACTGTAGATTCATCACGTCTGTTTTCATTATTTCAGCAGCACTGTAAATAATTATTTTCCCCTAATGTTATTGCAAAGAGATAAAAAAAGAACAATAATAAAAAGGAAAAAACAGAAATGGAGAAAATGACTTGTGTGTGAGAGGGGAATCTAAACAAAAACAAAAAACAGATGGCATCAAAAAGCCATTAGGTTCCTGGGTTTTTCTTCACCCCACTCCTCTTTTTCAGTGCATCGCACATTTAACTTTCATTTTCGCTCCTCTTGTTGGTGTCCTCTCCTGTCTGCGCTGTTTGGATCGACTAGATTCAGCGTTGCCCTCCAAAAGCAGTCCAAAAGTGTGGTCTCTCGCCTGTTGGCAGTTTGTCCATCCTGCAGGAACAGACCCACTCTGTAGACGGGGCCTTTCCAAAGCCCTCCGAGTGTGTTTACATGCATGGTCAGGAATGTCACAGGAAAAGCTAGAAGATGTCTGGGTTATGTTTAGTTCAACATGTAGGCTTTCCTTTTATTTTAGAGGAAGATTAGCTGAATTTGAAGATCCTGATGTGAAGTTTATTCAAACGGCTCCAGCACAGAATAATAATGCAGCAGGTTTGTTAATGCAGTCAGTTTGGAATCCTCTTCATTTCTGCATGAATACACGAGTCTGCAAGCTGTTGTTGGTCGATACATTTATGTACTGAAAACTGTAGGATTTTTGGCTTTAGTGCATTTAATGAACGGGGAGACTAATTTTTAGTATTTTGATCACCAGTCATGGGAAAATTCTTGCTGATTGGTGCAACTGATAAACAGCCTCTGATTTTACTGATAATTGGTGAACAGCAGCAGTCAAAAACAGAAGGATAATTTCCTGTCAATGCCTGATTCTTTTCCTGTTGAAGTTGGTGCTCTAGCGATCTTCAGTTAGATTCAGGGTTAATTGTTTTTCCTTTGCTTTAGTGCCATCTAGTGGTGGGAACAGCAGAAATGGCAAAAAAAAAAAAAAAACCTTCTAAAATATATATTCTAGTTTTTAATAAAAGCCTCCACCAGAAATGTGTTTAAGCCACTGTTCCGTTTTTTATTGTTTGTATAGTGTGTAGAGTGTTTGACCAGTTTAATTTCAGTTCATGATAATTTCTTTTCCTCTTTCCAGTGGAATTTCTCGCTCTGTGGACTGCATGTAAACACACTCTCATTCCCTCCCTCAGAAATCTATCGGTCTGTTCATCCCTCAGTTCTTCCAGCTGTAGGAGACATGTTGGTAGCGGTCTGGTACTGGTACCAGTCTGCCGTAACTGACACACCGAGATATAAACAGGAACAAATTGTAAAGTGCACCAAACTCCTCTTCCTCCTTTTTGCCACTGGAGGGCGCTGCGTTGACTTCACAGTATTACTGCAGATTAAAGACGACCCTGTACATTATTTAATGCAGTACCCTGATATTCCTGTATCTTGTAGTAATTTAGCTTTTTTTTTTTTTTTTTTTTTTGTGCTTAGGAATTGTGGAGAGGATTATCCAGTATATAAAGAGGTATTATGGAACAAGACTTCCTACTATACATGTTAGTGTTTTCCCCTTTTGGTATGTTCACTTTTTTGTCTCACTTTTCTCCCTCTGCTCTTGGTTTTTATCTTTTCAATATTTTTTGTTCATTAGAGATATATGTAAATCTTTTTTTCTTTTTTTTTTATGGGGAAGGGGCAAGAGTTTGAGTGGGGCAGCTAGACATGAGCTCGGAGCTCGGGGTGAGGGTAAATGTGGTGAGGAAGTTTGGAGCAGATTGTGTTTAACTGTTGGGAGCTGAGAGTGGTCCACCCCAACATGACCCCTTCCTCCCTCACAGAATTGATGTGTGGTGTAGAATGGCCCAGATGTAATATGATTTAAAATCTGGAAAAAAAAAAGATCAAAAGGGTTGGAAGAATACAAATGCTTAATTATTTTAAAAAAATAAAGAGATATTAAATTAAATCTGTTTTGTGATAAAGACTGGAATGCTGTTCTGTTTGTCTTTTCTCCAGTTTTAAAGAGTTTGATTTTCCTGAGTTATGATGTGCTTTCAGATCATTTGCCATTGTACAGCAGATTTCTTTGTCCATGGTTTTGTATGGGGAAAGCCCCAAAAGAAAACACTGACAACATAAATTAAAAGGAAAAGGGGGAATGGTGTTCATTTGATTTTTTTCTCCTTGAAATAAGTCTATTATTGATGTTCTTCACATACTTAGAAAAATCAAGAAAATAATTTTTGTTAAATCTGGGAAGAATTTATTTAAAGAGCTGGAAATTTGCCTTGCAAGAACTTAGGAAGATTGCAGTTTTTTTTTTTTTTTTTGTGGGTGGGGTATGTTGTTCTTATACTAAGGAAACATCCTCATCTGTTACTGTAATTTCAATTAATGCCATAAATTCAGTTCATAAAGGAAAACCCTGTTGACTCGTCACACAGCAATATATTTCCAAGATTTATTTCTGATTTTGATTATGGTTTACAGCTAAGATACTTGCTGTAAACCATAATCTGATTCTTTTCCTGTTGAAGTTGGTGCTCTAGCGATCTTCAGTTAGATTCAGGGTTAATTGTTTTTCCTTTGCTTTAGTGCCATCTAGTGGTGGGAACAGCAGAAATGGTGCTGTTCCCACCACAATAGTAGTGTAGAATACACTACTATTTTTTTAATTATTCTGTCTAAAAACAATGTAATAAACCTTAACAGACATGTAAAAAATTATTTTGCTCCATAAAAAAACTATTTAATACAATAGAAAAATAGAAGTTCTAAGAATAGTTAACAGAAGAAATGCATTGGTCTGTTTGCCGAAGCGCATGAATCTGCAGGGTAATTTCATTCCAACTGAAAAAGAAAAAGCGGGGTTGGATCAGGATATCAACTCCAAATGGGTCAGGCTTGATTATTTTTAAGGTGATCAAGGTGTGTATGCAATCACACATGTATAAGTAGCTGCACGAAGCTTTGCCACATAATTGAGGAGCGCTTTGGCTCTGATGGAGAACATTGCCAATGGAACGATTCAGAGGGAGCGATTGATCAGAGATCATATTGATCTGCTGGGAAATGATGATCGTTTATCGTTTAGATTAATCCAGACTGATCAACCTGGAGCTCTGAGCAGAACTTAAAGGAGCCGTGCTCCACTGACTCCCTGGAGCTTAGAAAATAGACTTTAAATAAATCACTTGATGCACGACAATACATTAAAGATCTGCTGTTGTATCAACCTTCCAGGCCTTTTGGGTCTTCTGGTTCTGCTCTGCATCAGAACCAGAACCAAACATGGAGAAGCAGCATTCAGCTTCTATGCACCACAAATCTGGAACAATCTTCCAGAAAACTGCAAAACAGCTGAAACACTGAGTTTCTTTAAATCTAGACTATAAATCTACCTGGTTAGAGTTGCATTTGAACCATAATGAAACATTGACCAACATAAGGAGTCCTATCGGGCCTTTTTGGCCTCTGGGACTCCAGAAGCAGCTGATGGGTACCGGCAGGCGAAGCGGCATGCGGCTCGGGTGGTTGCCGAGACAAAAACTCGGGCGTGGGAGGAGTTTGGAGAGGCCGTGGAGAACGACTTCCGCACAGCTTCGAGGCGATTCTGGTCCACGATCCGGCGTCTCAGGAGGGGGAAGCAGTGCAGCACCAACACTGTTTATAGTGGGGATGGTGTGCTGCTGACCTCGACTCAGAACGTTGTGGGCCGGTGGGCAGAATATTTCGAAGACCTCCTCAATCTCACCAACATGCCTTCCGTTGAGGAAGCTGAGCCTGGGGACTCTGGGTCGGGCTCTCCAGTCTCTGGGAATGAGGTCGCTGAGGTGGTGAAGAAGCTCCTCGGTGGCAGGGCCCCGGGGGTGGATGAGATCCGCCCAGAGTTCCTTAAGGCTCTGGATGTTGCAGGGTTGTGTTGGCTGATGTGACTGCAATATCGCATGGACATCGGGGGCAGTTCCTCTGATTTGGCAGACTGGGGTGGTGGTTCCCCTGTTCAAAAAGGGGGACTGCAGAGTGTGCTCCAATTACAGGGGGTCACACTCTTAAGCCTCCCTGTTAAGGTCTATTCAGGGTCCTGGAAAGGAGGGTCCGTTGGATAGTTGAACCTCGGATTCAGGAGGAGCAGTGTGGTTTCGTCCTGGTCGTGGAACACTGGACCAGCTCTACACCCTCAGCAGGGTCCTGGAGGGTGCATGGGAGTTCGCCCAACCAGTCTACATGTGTTTTGTGGACTTGGAGAAGGCGTTCGACCGTGTACCACTGGGAGTATGGGGTACCAGGTCCTTTGATAGGGCTGTCAGGTCCCAGTATGACCGGTGTCTGGTCCGCATTGCCGGCAGTAAGTCAGGCTCGTTTCCAGTGAGAGTTGGACTCCGCCAAGGCTGCCTTTTGTCATCGATTCTGTTCATTACTTTCATGGACAGAATTTCTAGGCGCAGCCAAGGTGTTGAGGGGATCCATTTTGGTGGCCTGAGGATCGCATCTCTGCTTTTTGCGGATGATGTGGTCCTATTGGCTTCATCAGGTCGTGATCTGCAGCTCTCGCTGGAGCAGTTTGCAGCTGAGTGTGAAGCAGCCAGGATGAGGATCAGTGGCTCCAAATCTGGTCTTGAGCCGGAAAAGGGTAGAGTGCCTTCTCCGGGTCGGGGCAGACGCCGTGCCCCAAGTGGAGGAGTTTAAGTATCTTGGGATCTTGTTAATGAATGAGGAAAGAAGGGAGCGGGAGATAGACAGGTGGATTGGCGCAGCGTATGCCGTGAAGCGGGCGCTGTACCGGTCCGTCGTGGTGAAGAGGGAGCCAAGTCAAAAAGCGAAGCTCTTGATCTACCGGTCGAGCTACGTTCCCACCTTCATCTATGGTCATGAGCTTTGGGTCATGACCGAAAGAACGAGATCACGGATGCAAGCGGCCGAAATAAGTTTTCTCTGCAGAGTGGCTGGGCTCTCCCTTAGAGATACTCGGTCATCCAGGAGGGACTCAGTAGAGCCGCTGCTCCTTCACGTCGAGAGGAGCCAGTTGAGGCTCTGAAGCTGCTGCCCCCGCAACCCGACCCCAGATAAGTGGAAGAAGATGGATGGATGATCAACATATTTGTGTATTCATGATTTTGATGATGGCACTCATCAAAATGTAATGTTTGTCACTGGCTTCTCAGTTACCTGTATGCTGTTGTTGTGTAAAGCACTTTGAATTGCCTTGTTACTGAAATTAATACAAATAAACTGGATTCACTGACAATGCGCGCACCAAGCTACACCATAGCACTTGCTCGGCTTGTGTGAACTCATCGCAAAGTCCAAAAGCACAAAGGTCAAAGTTGACAAAAGCTGGACAAAAACACTCTTCTACTTTGTCACCGACACTCAGTGAGGTGAGCTCTAATTTTTTGAGGTGTACAGATAAATGTGTGGGTGGCTGATAAATTCTCAGTATTTGTGACACAGCAGCTTCCCGGTTCTCTTTATCTTTTCATTAGAGTCCAGGGACAGAAACACTACAACCACGTTAAGCTGACTATCCTTAGAAAAGTCAAAAAGCTTGTTTTTTCAAAGCAGCAGCAGCAGAGGTGTGTTCAACGGTCAGCTATGAAGAAAAGGAGAGACTCCATCCCCATAGGGAAACGTACTGATTGGTTCTTTCAAATTCTTCATCCAATCAAAGCTCATGTATCCTAAGCAGCCAATCCTACATTCTGAACCTGATGTGTGTCTGGTACTCCAGTCCATATGGGACTGTTCCTGAGTTGGAACTCAGCAGAGCAGATCTGCAGGGTCATCTGAGTTCGGCCTTGAACGGGGGCCACACCGACAACATGGTGCCTTAGGCCCAACCTTGAACCACTGCTGCAGGCCTCCAAGCCAGTTAACATGGAAGAAATGTTCTCATTTTGAACAGTCAAACTTTTAAAACCAGATAAAAACATCAGTGAGATGTTGAGATTGTTTGCGACTCCAGATGTTCATTCAAAGACTTGAATCTTCTTTCATTTTTGATTTTTTCTGAAATGACAAAAAAGGAAAGTAAGAGGGCAGAACTAAGATGGATAGAGCCGACAGCAGATTTAAAACACATGATGGTGTTGACCTTGTAAAGCGGGCTCCAGGGTAACCAGATGGTTTATCAGGGTGATCCTTGCAGCTTCTCTCCCCATGTTGCCTGGGAAACGCAGCCAGAGAGGATTAGTTCAGTCCAATGTGAGATAAAAGACCTTCACTAGATATGTAAGCAGCTATGATGGGTACAGAGGTCAGATCTGGACCATCGTAGTGTTTTTAGGCTATGTGACCCTGAATGTCCTGGACGACAATGTGCATTAGTGAAACATGTTTCACCTCTTCAACTTTTACCAAGACATAATTTATAACATTCATGCAAAAAATACTAAAGTTAATAAAGATAAAGGAGCTCATGGTGGTTGTTGATAGAAGCTTTGGATTAAAAGTTATTCTGCTCAACTTGGACAAAGAGTTCTGTTTAATATTTAACCTTCATTTTATTTTGAAAGTCGACAGATTTACCTGACATACGGATCTGCTCTTTAGTTCTGTTTTTGAGAGATGGCTTTGGCACTCTGGAATGATGTAGCTTCAGGAAGGATTTGTCTTCCCCAGCAGGTAAATCGATCTCCACCTGACGATGGCGCCGTGACTTTACAGCCTGAAAATAGCATCACATTTTCTGATCATTCTTCTTGTCTTTAAATACTTCTAACTAAAAAAGGCTACAGAAGATGAATAGATACTAAAAACTATTGACTCAGTAAATATGTTGCATTTTATATCATAAACTGTGACAGAAAAAGACATTACAAACATTATAGATGAAATCATCAATAAAAAATTTAGTTGCTGTTAAGTTTCAGCAAAGGCTAGAAAAACTTTATACATTAAAAAAATCATTTATTGAAGCATTAGTCAGTGTAAGGATACTGAACAGTACACACCTCTGATGCTTCTTCATAAGCCTTAGATTTGATCGATGCCAGGAGTTTGGCTCTGTTGGAACACTGAGGACACAAAACAACCAGTTATTGATGGTTAAAAAGCCTGACCTGGTCATTCTGATATTTGACCAATTCCAATGTTTTGTCTACGATGTTGCTAAATATAGGAAGTTGCTGAGTTGGCAGGGTGACTGCTGTTAACTGCAAACATGCAGACATGACCTGGTGGGCCGGTCAGTCAGTCAAACCTCTCACTGCAGAGCAGAAGAGGGCAGTGGCTGATTTTTAGACCTTTGCTGACACAGATAAGACCAGGGGATAAGATCAGCTTCACATCTAAGAATTGGCTAATCACCGATCTCCCAAAATTAAGGAAACTGGAGCTGATTTATTGGTGCAACTCTACTAATTAGCTGTTAATTTTAGTAAAGAACAAAAACTTGTCGTCTCCTCCTCAGGGCTCCTTTAACAGCATCTAACATGAATATTAAACTCATTCTTCAAACTTTAGAAGAATGAACAATAACCCATTTTAAAAACATACCTCCTGCTGAGATGAAATCCTTTCCTGGCTGGGCTGGGCTTCATCGACTGTATCCTTTCAAGACAAAAGGAGAAATGTTGGCAGTTCTCTTTAAAGCATCTATCAATGGAGGGTGAAGTTATGTTGGACAACTAAAGATCAATGTTAGGAGACATTCACTTTCATTCTGGGACTCCTCTGCCTCCTCCCAGTGTTAACTACAAACAACCAATCAGAGTCAGGAGGAAGGTCTTAGTGCTGTCAGTCATGCCCATCATTTAAAAAAAAAAAAAAAAAAAAAAGAACTACCATTTTAATTTTATTTGTAGGTTTTAAAATAAAGAAAGAGCTCTATCAATGGGATGTTGATATTTGTGGAAGATAAAAAAATCATGTATTCTTAATCTCATCCTGGTGTGGAAACGCAATGAACAATATTGAATGAACAAATAACTTAAAAACTTGCTATAACTGCCATTAGTATTATGTCTATATTTAAATACATTAGTTGGTTCTTTATCCTTCACAAAATTAAGAGGTACTATGAAAGGAGCTTCAGGTTGCAGATATAATACAACAGAAGACTGAATGTATCAGATACATAATCATACAAAAAGAAATTAATTACAGTGTATGCTGAAATGTGAAACAGTCAAAGTTAAACAAAGAAAGCCATTTTCTATCAAACAGTACACTGGCTTTATCCTAAAGCTTTACTAACATATTAGTCAATGAGATGTTTAATGATTTCAATAAGTTTTGGGTACAATAAGTGCTAATAGGGGTTAGAAGTGACTAAATGTGTAAAGCTCACCTTGTTCTGCTGCCAGTTGTAGAATTCCATCACAGCACTGCAGAGCTCCGACACAATTCCATCACGGATCAGGCTGACAGACGCAGCATCTGCTGTGGACATCTGGGAGCTGATGGATGCCTTCATATTTTTGTACAGCTCATGGATATTTGACATTTCCTGCAAGAGTCAAATCAAAACCATTTAAGCAAAGTTGATCTTTGGAGGCAGAGCACAGCAGGCCTATTTCCAAGGCAACTAGGTGTTAGCTCAGAGTTTCTTCAAGATGTTTCAACACCTGTCCAGAATCCTGGCTGGGAACTGCGCTGCTTAAGCAAGAAGAATAAGGATGAAGGATGCCATTTTTGTCAAAAGGGAAAAGCCCAAAAACCAGACTGAGGGGTAGAACAACCCTGTTTTGAATCCCATCATGATTCCACTGACCAACCAAGCCAGGTGGGGGTGAGCAGGTCCTTAACTTATTGGATGGTGATTGGTTACTCTGAACTCACCTCAGTCAGCTGAGTATTTATCAGTTCCTGGGGGCGACATGGTCGTTCCATGAACTCATCACAAAGCTCTGGCTTCTCCTCAGTCCTCTTTCTGTTGTAATGAAGCTGAATGGAGACAAAGAGGAGAGTCGGCGTAAAAGAAACCTTTTACCTCATCAAGAGGGGTTTGTGTCAGACTGCTCACCAGAGTGGGCATTGCAGTGAAGAGGAAAGCTTTGCAAGTCAAAAGCTGTTGTAAGATGTAGGCAACGTCGAGGTGTTGAGCATCCAATGATTCCTTCTCAAAGTTTCTCACATCCTCCCAGTCCTTCAGGGCCACACGGATCTGCAGCCAGAGACGAACCAACAGGGCAATATGATGAAAAAAGGAGTAGACTGCGGTTTAAACAGAGGGGATGTGTACTGTAGTTCCGACCTGTTCTGGAGGTGAGGTGTTCTGGCAGTGGTAGAAGCTGTACAGCAGGTAGAGACCACCCACACGGATCTGGAAGCTGAACGGGGGCATGAAGTAGCAGTAAGCTACGTCCAGGACCATACGGCAGAAGGCTCGCTTGTTGTGGCTCTGTCTGTCATTGGGACAAAAAACAACAAACACTGACCCTGAAAGCTAAAAAAAAGGGGCAGAAAGCTTGGAAGGCAACCTCCTGTCAGAACATTAATTTTTTTTTATCAACTTAACTACATTAATAACATAAGGTGACAGTCGCCACTAGAGGTTTTTCCAAAACTTAGCTTCTAAAAAGTTTTAAGTCCACTAAATGCTTGTTAAGGTTTGGGGACAGCCACTTCGATGTAAACGGTCTTAACATTAACATTAAAGTGTTTTCTGTACCTGAAGATCTGAACGAACCTCATCTCCTTCCAAATGTTGGAGAAAACCTCAAATCTGACAGACTGTGTTTGTCGGAAGCGGCTGAGTAACGCCTCACAGTCTGATTTCACAGGTTTCCGGTAGGACTCCATCTCACCCTGGATTCAACAACCAAGAGCAGCAAGAGCCGATATTAACGAGCAAAAAGTTAGTCCGTCACGTTTCATAAAAATCTATTGAGAAGTGATGGCCGACAGGACCAGTGACACCCAGCTAGACTCAACCATGGACTCTTCGATTCTCACAAGTAGAACCGATCAGAAACCTTTCCGATGAGAATCTCCGGTTGCAAATATTCTTCTTCTTCTTTTCTATTATGTATTGCAATTATTGTAGCTACCGGGTCTTGGTCTTCTTCTTCTTCTTCTTCTTCTTCTTCTTCTTCTTCTTTTGAGTTTTATTGGCGTATGGAAACCAACTTAAGGTGCATTTACCGCCACCTACCAGACTGGAGTGTGGCCATCAATGATCTCAGAGGGAATTTAATAATACACCTCAAATTGCAAATTCACATCCATAAACATTTATTTATATATATGTATGTATGTGTATGCACATACATACATACTTTAAATATGATTGAATAACCCAGTATTTTTAAAAAATTTAATTAATTGATTTCTAACAATTTGATTTATTTCCTAAAAGATTTATTATAGACAATATTCTCTCTATTTAGTATCAACCTTAAATGCTGACGTTCCTCTGAATATTTATTACATTTTAATAAGACATACTCCACTGTTTCCATCTGATTATAATAATCAGATGGAAAACATTCTTTTTTCAGAATGTTTTCCTATTCTGAAAAGAGAACTATTAAATCTAGTATGACCAATTCTAAGTTGAGAAATGACTATCTCTTCTTCCCGCTTTCCATTCATACAATTATTACCCCCCCATTCTTTTGAATTATGTATAAATGTCTACCATTATCATGATTATCCCATTGTTCCTGCCAAAGCTTAAGGATTTTATTTTGAATAATATATTTCCCCTCACTTTTGCTTAAAGGAATACTTAAGTTAACAATATATGATTTCAGAGCCCGTTTAGCTGAAACAGGCTCTATTTACTTCTTCATCTCCTTTTGTACCTACATGAGCAGGAATCTGAAGCACGAACATAGCATTTCTTATTAAGTAGCTACCTGAACGAATAATTGATATATACTTACTTAATAATAAATCTAATCTACAAGATTTGCCAGATTTTATACTTAATAATGCAGCTTGACTATATGATGCAATTATACATTTACTTTCTTCTCTAATATTATTATCAAGAGACTATTCTAAAGCTAACATAATGGCAGATGATTCAACTGTAAAAACTGCTAGATGATCTGTTGTTCTTCTTTTAATCATGACTTTATGGTGTGGGATATTCACAGCAGTTCCTGTTCTGCTACTATTTGGATCTTTAGATCCATCTGTATATATAATAATGCTATTTTTAAATCTTTCAAAAATAATTATTAACTATAACCCATTCTGGAGTTTTTCCCTTTTGAAGAAATTCCCCCAGTTTTAGATCAACTTCTGGTGAGATAAATAACCATGATGGAATTGGGGATTGTGAAACCTTAAAACTATACTGGTCAAACCGAAATTTTGAGCTTTTATGTCCCCAATCCATCCAAAACTATTACAATTAGATTTATGATGTTCCTGCAGCACAGCCTTAGTTGGATGATCATAATTATGTCCCAATACACATTAGCTTCAATCTTCTTAATCTTAAAGGAAGCTCACCAGTTTCAACTTGTAAAGCAGCTAAAGGAGATGATCTGAAAGCTCTACAACATATTCTTAATCCTTGTGTTTGTTCACTATCAAGTTTTCTCAAATGACTGTCATTTTCTTAAATGACAGTCATTTGAGTTTTCTCAAATGACTGTATATATGCTATACACCCATAATCCAAAGAAGATCTCGTGAGAGCCTGATAAACTCCCAACAGTGCACTTCTTGAAGTTCTCCATTCCTGTCCAGAGAGACATCTCAACAAATCATTCACTTTTTTACATTTATTTTGAACTGATTCTATATGCTGTTTCCAAGTTAATTTTTCATCAAGGATGACACCTTAAAATCTCACTTTATTCACTTGCTCAAGCTTCTGATTATTAAGATTCAAATTAACTTTCTTATGCCTTCTATAAAAAACAGATAACTTGGATCTTTGAAATTGACATTCTAAATCCCCATTTCTTTGCCCAACCTTCCACTTTCAAAAAGGCATCCTGCATCTTTTTCTGCAAATATATAAGATTATGTCCCCGCACCCACAAGCCTCATTATCTGCAAATAAAGATTTCCCTATGCTACCATCTTATCTCATCAAAAATGTCATTTATCATAATATTAAAAAGAATTAGGCTACACACACACACTGCCTTGTGCGGTACCTTTCTCAACAATATACCTAGTAGAGAAAGTAGCCCCAACTCTAACTAATATTTCTTTACCAAACAAAAAATCTAAAACCCAGTTGTAAATCTTACCTCGTATGCCAAGTATTTCCTAATTTAATCAATAATCCCTGTTTCCATAACATATCATACGCCTTTTCTATGTCAAAGAACACAACTATCCCTATTTCTTTATTTGTTTGATTACCATCTTCTTCGTCTTCTTTTCTATTATGGTGCATCGTAAACAACCTCAAGCTGCATATCGCCACCTACTGTACAACACTACCTCACATTCATTTAATTCTATTTTTTAATTTCGTATTATGAAGACAAATAAATAATGCTTTCTTTAATCTACATATCCTCTGTTTCATTCAGTTCCCAATATTCTTTTAAGACTCCATATCTGTCTTATTGTTCTTACTATTTTTCTCAGTGTCTTCCTTTCAGATTCATATATTTTACAATTCATGTTCTACATTTTTTTCTATATCCACATTCTTCACATTTATAATTTTTCCCTTGTAAATTAGGCATAAAATGTCCTTTAAACTGGTATGTTCTTCCCTTAATCTATCATTATCATTTCTTCCCTTCTGCTTCTATCACTAATATACTTAACTAACACTCCTCCAATGAGGCCGATCTCTGCGATCACCTGGATTGACTGTTCATTTTTTGCTTTAGGTATACATGCTACAATGTGATCTGACAAAATTAAAAAAAAAAAGATATGGAAATAAATTCACCTAATTTAGGCATAAAACATGCAAAATACGTACAGGCACAATACAACAGCTATTCAGTCAAAAGCACAACTGAAAAACCGGCAATCAGTAAAATAATATTTAAGGCTCTCAGTACCATAAATTATACATGACTCAAATAAAAATGCCTATATAAAATAATGTCAATTAAAAAAGGAAATATCCCAGATAGCACATGATGTTAAATCAACGTTGAAAAATAGTTAGAATCGTTGATTTTTGGTTGAAGTCGACAAATGACGGTGGATCAACCATCAAACAATCATCCAATCAAACCGTTGAAACTGTGACATTGAATCAACGTTGTTTTGTGGTTGAAATCTGATCACTGAAATGCCGAAGTCTGATTAATGGTTGATTTTTGGTTGAAGACGACAAATGACGGTGGATCAACCATCAAACAACCATCCACCTCTAGCCAAGTAACCAGTGTTGAAACTGTGTCATTGAATCAATGTTGTTTTGTGGTTGAAATCTAATGACTGAAATGCTGATGTCTGATCAACATCTGATCAATATTGAATCAATGTCAGATGTATTGCCGCACCCCTTCCCCTCCTCTCCTCCTCATCAGCGCTCTGGGTCAGAGCATTTTATTACTGAGCGGGGGTTATCACATTTAAATTAACCACTGCAGAGGATAGTCGGTGGTGATTCCTTTCTGTACATTTTCTTACTTGTTCATAACAATTCTCACTGACTGTGTGTGTGATATATTGACACAAAAACATCTACAACTTACTACAAGGAGTGGAGGGGTCCACCCCCACCGTTTACATGAGTGGGATGTCCCAAACACACAGCTGCTTCGCTGTTGGCTTGTTGGAAAATATGTTAATTCAATGTTGAATTAACATTGCAACCAAACATGCAACAAAGGTTGCATGTTTGGTTGAGGTCGACAACTGATGGTGGATCAACTATAAAACAACCATTCAATTCTAGCCAATTAACTAATGTTGAAACTGTGTCATTGAATCAATGTTGTTTTGTGGTTGACATCAAATAAATGAAATGCCAACGTCGAATCCAGTGTGTTTCAGCACTGGTCCTCCAGGCCCTACAAGTTTTAGGCATTTCCCTAATTCAACACACATGATATTAATTGATGTCTGATTAACGGGGTTTTGCTGAACTGAAAAAACGCAGGTCAGTTTGATTGACGTCAAGGTTTGGGGAAGAACTACCCAGATAGCACACGATGTTAATTTAATGTTGAATAATGATCACAAAGGCTGCATGTATGGTTCAGGTCAACGACAGAAGCTGGATCAACCATCAAACAACCATTCAATGCTAGCCAATTAACATTCATTGATTGAAATGCCACATCGAATCCAGTGTTTTTCAGCACCGGCACCAGGCACACTGCCCTGCAAGTTTTAGCCATTTCCCTAATTCAGCACACATGATTTTAATTAACATTTGATTAACAAGGTTTTGCTGAAGCATGCAGGTCAGTTTGCCTTGAGGATAAGGTTTGGGGAAAAACTAGTAATCAAAGTGTTCAGGTGTTTTTTGCACCCCTCACCACCGCCTGCCATTCAAACGCCCAACCCCCTTCCCTCCACCCGCCAAAAACACACACACACCTCTTTCCCCCCACCTGGGCCCATCTACCCCTCAATCGGGTGAAACAACTTTAATTTTAAGTGAGGGTTTTTAATTTTTAACATTTTATTTTTTAAAAGATTGTTTTGGCTAGTGGCCTTTATTTGATAGTTAATTGACAGGAAAGTGGGTAATGAGAGAAGGGGGGTAATGCAGCAAAGGTTGCCAAGGTCAGGAATTGAACCTGTGACAGCTGTGTTGAGGACTGAGTCCTTGATTGTGGTTTGTGCTTAACCCCTGCGCCACCACAGCACAACCCCTTTTAGGTGAGGGTTAATCACATTTTAACTTAAGCACTATGTGTTGACAACACTGAGTTGTGATTCCGTTCTGTACCCAGATTCACTAGCGGAACAAGTCAGCGTTGGGCCGGGGGGCGGGGCTAATTACCGGACCCCTAACGAATCACCAGGCCCCTGACGTTTATCGCCTGCGCTACCAGAAACTGTTGAGCGAGGGGCGGGGAGGTTGGTCTGCGTTTTTTGGTTGATCTTTACCCAGGAAACACATCGGCTAAACCGTGAGTGAAACGGTCACTGGGACTGACTAGTATATATTCCATTGAGGGAAAGTAACTTTAACATTAAATAGACCTTTCTCAACAGGCGGTAGACTTTCTCAGTCTATAATCAGATATTTAAGCCCCCCCCCCATAGCTCTGCGCCTGCCCAGATTGCACATGATGGCAATTCAACATTGAATTAACATCTTTTGCCAACAAGCCAACAGCGAAGTGGCTGTGTGTTTGGGACATCCCACTCATGTAAATGGTGGGGGTGGACCGCTCCACTCCTTACTCCTTGTAGTAAGTTGTAGATGTTTTTATGTCAATATATCACACACAAATGGTCAGTAGGACTTTTTTATGAAAAAGAAAGAAAATGTACAGAAATGAATCTTCACCCACTATCCTTTACAGAGGTTAATTTAGAATGTAATACCCCCCACTCACTAATAAAATGCTCTGACCCAGAGCTCTGATGAGGAGGAGAGGAGGGGAAGGGGTGTGGCAAAAGAGCTGACATTGATTCAACATTAGCTGTGTCCGAATTCAGGGTCTGCATCCTTCGAAGGACGGATTTGTAGGCCGATTACGTCATAGCGTGGCGACAAGGCCTGTCCGAATTCAAAGACTCCTTCAAATGCATCCTTCAAATGCGTCCTTCTTTTCCCCAGATTTGAAGGATGGGTCCGGTGTATCCTTCACGGCCCACGATATCCCATAATTCATTGCGGGTTCCAACTGGGCATTCAGGCAGAGCGATAATGGCGGTGAATAGCGACAAATTATTTAGCTATATAACACTTTAAATGACACAACGTGATTTGGTTCAACGTTTTTAGGCGAGAATGTAAGTGTGTAAATCTCAAATATATGCTCGGTTCATCAATACATCACCTAATTGCAATATTGCTCTGACATTTTCGGACCTGTCTGCTACCGCTGCTTTAACAGCCAGCTCCCCTCCAGCTGTCAGCTGGCCGGGCGCTCCAGGTTCGGTATACCGAGAGAAAACGCCTAACTCCTGGCACATTGTTATAAAAACTCCCGCTAGCTTTCCCCAATGAGTGGGAGTTAAACACCGATATTATTCAGACAGGTCTGGTTGAAAATGTTTGGTTTACAAAGTATTTCAAAGCAGAGCACATCGGTTTGATTGATTAATTAAAGTTAAGCCTTCAAATATAATATGTTTATTTAACCGTAATGTCCTATCTGCGATGTGGAGAGTATTATATTTGTAAATGAATAACTTGTATTCCTTGTAGAAAATTGCAGTACACATTTGAACAATTTGGAATAAAACTAAGAGATTTCCTTCTTACTATGGAACATCCTTTACTATAAAAGTTGAAGAATAATATAGAAATCAGTAATACATGACTGAAAAACAAACTTCGGCTCCGTTGTTTTGTTTTTTTTCTTCTCCGCTCTCTGCTTCACGCTGTCACGGTTGCTTGGCAACATGAGTTACGCTGAGGTGGGGGCGGGGACAGTTGGTGAAGGCTAGACCTGTCCGAATCCACAGATATTTTTCTTCCGGTCTTAGTTTATTCCCGGCCTTCGAAGGACCCGTCCTACGTAGACCAGTCCTTCGAAGGATGCAGACCCTGAATTCGGACACAGCTATTGATTCAACATTGATCAGTCGTTGATCAGACATTAGCATTTCATTCATTAGATTTCAACCACAAAACAACATTGACTCAATGACACAGTTTCAACATTGGTTACTTGGCTGGAGGTGGATGGTTGTTTGATGGTTGATCAACCGTCAGTTGTTGACCTCAACCAAAAATCAACCATTCTAACTATAATTCAACGTTTATTTACCGTTGTGTGCAATCTGGGCAGTTTGTTACGGTGGCCGACAGGTGCAAATGCGCACCAAAAGAGAAAACATGCAAACAAAAGAAAAGACACACCCCCGAATCAAATGCAGCAAACAAAAAAGAAAACACCCCCGAATTAGAAAACACCCCCGAATTAGAAAACACCCCCGAATTAAATGCAGCAAACAAAAAAGAAAACACCCCCGAATTAGAAAACACCCCCGAATTAGAAAACACCCCCGAATTAAATGCAGCAAACAAAAAAGAAAACACCCCCGAATTAGAAAACACCCCCGAATTAGAAAACACCCCCGAATTAAATGCAGCAAACAAAAAAGAAAACACCCCCGAATTAGAAAACACCCCCGAATTAAATGCAGCAAACAAAAAAGAAAACACCCCCGAATTAGAAAACACCCCCGAATGAAATGCAGCAAACAAAAAGTGTTGAAAACGGAAGTGCTCCAGACCACTATGCGGAGTCTAACAAAAAATAGCTGTGTCCGAATTCAGGCTCTGCATCCTTTCAAGGGCCCTGAGAAACTGATCCTTCGAAGCATAGACATAATAAAAGAGTACACCCTCCCCCCCACGATTGGCTGCTCCGGCGCAAATACACTTTGCTTTGCTCAACCAAAACAGCAGAAGATGCCTTCAGCACTGCGGAATATTGTTGATCGGATCGACGGACTACTGACGTGAGGGCTCGACAGACTTTTCGCAAGTAAGATGGACATATTACTGTGTATTTTTGTGATTAGAATATTACTATACTGTATTTATGTCCACTGGCGAAATACCAGCTAATGCTAGCTATAGTGCTTGGTGTTCAGCCCCCGCTCTGACAGCTAACCGAGATTCCGTAAATCTTAAAATGTTTAAGTCATTCTCCAACATTTAGATTATCTGATACAAGAGCCTACTATAGAAATGAAACAATATTATAAAAATCATAACATTCACCAGCAAAGTTTACACAGATGACAATGGCTATTATTTAATTATTTAACTCAGTCAACGTAAGATAACTCGAAAATGTCCCGTTTTTGTTTTGAAGGTTTCCTACGACGTGAGGAAGAAGGGAGAGACAGATTCACTGCACAGCACGGATGAATCTCGTATCGGATTTTGGACCCAATCTCAGCTGCTGAATCACTCTTAAACCAGAACTCGTAGGCTGGAAAACATTATATATATATATATATATATATATATATATATATATATATATATATATATATATATATATATATATATATATATATATATATATATATATATGTGTGTGTGCGTGCATAATCATGCATAGCCTAATGTATATTATTCAGTATTAATGATTATTTATTTATGTTTGTATACTTATATAAGTATGTATTGATAAGACGAGAGCGGTCCATTAGGCGTCTGTCCTTTTATTATGTCTATGTGAGAAACGGCCCGATCTACAGAAGACGGATCCTTCGAAGGCCACGAATATGGACGACCAGAAGAGAGAAGCTGTAGCCTCCGGCTAGCTGCCTAGCCTCCATCTCGGCGTTATGTTGCTTAGCAACCGTGACAACGTGAAGCACAGAGCAACGAAGTAAAAAAAACGGACTCAGTTGGTTTTTACTCTTTATTTCTGTATTATTCTTCACCTTTTGTAATAAAAGTTGTTCCATAGTAAAAAGAAAATCTGTCTGATTCTAAAATGTTTAATGTATACAAGGGATATTATTCATTTTCAAATACTCTCCAGATCTCAGGTAGTAAGACATTACAGTTAAATAAACTATGTTTGAAGGCTTAACTTTAATCAGTCAAACCCATTTGCTCAGGAATAAATTAAATACTTTATTAATATCTACATGGAGCGCCCGGCCAGCTGACAGCTTGCGAGTGAAGCTGGCTGTTAATGCAGCGGGAGAAGACATCTCCGAAAACGTCGGAGCAATATTGGAAGTAGGTGATTTATTAATGAACCGAGCAGATATTTCAGATCTATACATCTACATTCTCGCCTAAAAACATTGTAAAAAATAAATTTGTGTAATTTTAAGTGTAATACAGCAAAAATTATTTTGTCGCCATTGCTGCTTCGGGGGTGTTTTCTAATTCGGGGGTGTTTTCTAATTCGGGGGTGTTTTCTTTTTTGTTTGCTGCATTTAATTCGGGGGTGTTTTCTAATTCGGGGGTGTTTTCTTTTTTGTTTGCTGCATTTAATTCGGGGGTGTTTTCTAATTCGGGGGTGTTTTCTAATTCGGGGGTGTTTTCTTTTTTGTTTGCTGCATTTAATTCGGGGGTGTTTTCTAATTCGGGGGTGTTTTCTAATTCGGGGGTGTTTTCTTTTTTGTTTGCTGCATTTAATTCGGGGGTGTTTTCTAATTCGGGGGTGTTTTCTTTTTTGTTTGCTGCATTTGATTCGGGGGTGTTTTCTAATTCGGGGGTGTTTTCTTTTTTGTTTGCTGCATTTGATTCGGGGGGGTGTCTTTTCTTTTGTTTGCATGTTTTCTCTTTTGCTGCGCATTTGCACCTGTCGGCCACCGTAGTTTGTTGCAGCCCTCATCACCTCCTCATCTCCCCCTACTCCCTCCCAAACCTCCCCCACCCAGCCGCTCCTCCCAACCTTCTCCTCTTTACCCCCTCTCATTCCTTCTTCCCTCCCCCTCCTTGAGCTGAGGCAGAAGGGAAACACTTAACATGTAAGGCAGGTGAAACACTGAACTAAACCTGCTAATGACTGATTCAGTCTGTTGATCCTTGGATTGGTAACTGGTTAAATTGAACTGGACTATTGTTACTTGTGTGGGATCTTTATTAGCATATAGACACTTTTTAAGGAATTTAATCAACTTATTTGGAAATATTTGTAGTTGATGGAAGATTGAACCAGCTATTTGATGGAAGTTTATTCTGTATAAATTATAATTTTTCCAACTACACTATAAATCACCTTTTGTTCGATTTATTTGTCTCTGGTGTGTTAAATAAACCTGATCCTCCCTGAGTTTTATTGTTAGGTTTTCTGATAAACAGCCCTTTATTTTAAATATTGATTTAATATCAATATCATAAATCCTACACTATACTGCAGCTTGATGGGTAAATGCAGTTGTATATGTAAACATTAAGATAAATATTAATGAAAGATTAAGATATTAATTTAACAGTGAGTGCACATGGGGAACTATATGGTTTGTATTTGTTCTCAGACCTGTAACCAGTACAGTGTTTAATCTTTCATTGTGTTTCAGAACTTTTCAAATGTTTATCATATTTCTAACTGGCACCTTCCTCACTTTTATTTTTTTCAGCTGTTGCTCTGCAGTTTGACCGAAAGCTGACTCTTGAGGACTGCAGCAAAATTGTCAAGAAGTGGCTTCATTATGCACCAGAACGAGAGGAAAACATCACAAGGAATCAAAGTGACGCCAACCAGAGTCAAACTGGGGTTACCACAACTTGTACTGTTTCCCTACTTCATACAGTACAAAGCTTAACTTCATGGACTCTGTTCTTCTGTGGACAACATACTGTTGTTTTGACAGTCAAAAAGGAATCAAATATGTTTAAAGATCTGTCCCTCTTTTCTTAAATAAAATGTTAAATCAAACTCATGTTGTCATTTTTAAACTTTTGTACACAGTTTACGCATCATCTGCCAATAATACAGTGTTTAACACCAGTGAAGAAACTTTTAGTGGCATGTTATGATGTAGACCTATCAGACGTAAAATGTACATAAATCCTTAGCTTTCATTCAATATAAAAACAACCCAAATCTGCATGTACATCCACAGTCAAATGAGTGTTGAATCAACATTGATTCAATGTAGAATTAACACAAATCTGCATGCAGATCCACTTTCAGATGAAGGTTGAATGAATGTTGATTCCTAACTGATTCAATGTAGAATCAACACAGATATGCATGCAGATCCATAGTCAAATGAGTGTTGAATCAACATTGATTCAATGTAGAATCAACACAGATATGCATGCAGATCCATAGTCAAATGAGTGTTGAATCAACATTGATTCAATGTAGAATCAACACAGATATGCATGCAGATCCATAGTCAAATGAGTGTTGAATCAACATTGATTCAATGTAGAATCAACACAAATCTGCATGCAGATCCACGTTCAGATGATGGTTGAATCACCATTGATTCCTAACTTATTCAATGTAGAATCAACACAAATATGCATGCAGATCCACAGTCAAATGAGTGTTGAATCAACATTGATTCAATGTAGAATCAACCGAAATCCGGATGCAGATCCACGTTCAGATGATGGTTGACTCAACATTGATATAATGTAGAATCAACATTGATTCATAACTGATTCAATGTACTATCAACACAAGTATGCATACAAGTTGACATACAGATGATGGTTGAATCAACATTGATATAATGTCAGTTATGGTTGAAACCCTAACGTTGATTCAACATACAAGTCACCGACCACTTTCAATGTTGTTTCAATGTCAGCGTTCAACGTTGATTCAATGTTTCTGGCTGACATTGATTCAATGTTGTTTCAATCATTCTGTGCTATCTGGGATATTAATTCAAAGTCAAACGCAGACTTTATCAACATAAACAATCCTTCCTGATAGCTTGGCTAGCTGTTTAACGCTGGTTCTGATTGGTTGTTTCTGACCGAGCGGAGTAATTCTGCAGAACACAAGAGGAGGAAGGAGATCGATTATTTTTTCAGAGATTATCTGTCTTGTGTTAGGACAGCGACAGTTTTAATACATATTTAAAATCTTTCTTTTTTTTTAAGTTACGTGCTGCAGCTTTAAGCGGAGGTTCGGTGTGAGAGTTCACTGTAGGTGGAGCAGAAACGGCGCTACGTCTGTGAAATAGTATTAATACCAGTAGCGCGTAGCGGCGATTCAACAACGAGAACAGAACCAGCATCTTCCACCGCCAGCTCGAAGACTTAAATTATTTTTCAAGTTATTTGTTTAGCTTTCTGACCGTGATGCTAACCCGGATGAGTGTTGGTAGTTGTGCGCTGCTTTACTGGCTGCTCCGTATGTCCTGTTTTCCTGCGTTGAGCCTCGATGTAGCCAAACTCCGTCAAGTGCTTGTTTTTTAAACGTCACATTATAGATTCGTCGTGTTGATGCATTTTGACGTGCTTCACCCCTGAGGTAAATTTCCACCGCAACACGCAAACTTCCCTGTTCACTCTCAGAGCGTTCAAGTTCCACACCACATTGCTTAGGATTTACTGCTGCGCGCTTGCAGTGTGAAGGAAAGAGGAGAACTGCACACGCAGGCTGCAAATGAGATACAGGTGATCGGCAACAAGAGACAGTGATCGGCGATCACCGATCATAAACTTTTTCACGGAAATCGGCCGATTATGATCGGTGGCCGATTGATCGGCACACCTCTAAAATCTTGTATTTCCTTTTCCATGAATACTTTCTATTACTGCTTTGGAACCTGTACCACGCTGTCTGGTCGAACCTCCTCTACTCACTGTAAGCTTATTATGACTGCCACCGTCTCAGCTGTATAAATAGTTTGGAAATGTATGTTAAACTCTGGAATAAATATTCCGATTTCCACACATCTCTTTGTGCTCTTAGAATCATCTATATATCAATTTTTATACCTACTTAATTTAGATTCTAATAATTTTTCATTTTTCATGTCTATACATTTACTTTGGGATGTAGTCATGGAGGAATAGCACTAATCAGAGAAAACTGCGCTATTTCCTTATCCTCTTAACACAACCATGTTTGTATGGCACGTTTGAATGTAAGTAGAGCAAAGTTGGAAAATGTAGCTTTACTTCAGAGGGAGTTTTGCAGAGACCTATACTTTTTTTGAATATCTTTTTGATAGGTTTACTGTTTGCAAGCCTCTGTAAGCTTAAAAACAAAAGCTTTAGTGTTTTGAAACAAAAACATGTCCAAATAGCATGTTTGAATATAAGTAGAGCAAAGTGCAACACTTTAGATAAAACTACTTTTAATAAATTTCAGCTGAAAAATTGTAAAGAAATTTGAAGAAATGTATGCTATTCTTGAATGTCTGTTTATTTATTGTTTTTATACCTTTGTAAGCTTGAAAACAATATTTTTGTTGTTTCAAAACAAAAACATGCCTGTATGATGTGTATAAATATACATCGTACAGACATGTGTATTTACACACATGGGACATGTGTACACACGTACTTATGTCTCAGCGTCTCGGCGACAAAGTACAAAATAAAGAGTTTTGAGAAACTCTTCAGTTTGGATTATATGTTCAATTTTATTTACTGCCTATCCCTTATCTTCCAGGATTCTCAGGTCATCAGAGAGGTGCAGTGGAGAGGAAAAACTCCCCTTTAACAGGAAGGTTATGAACAGCTGCTATGATGCATTGAACAATTTTTTTAAGTGTTTGCACTTCTAAGAGCAGCCAGTTGGGGGCATCATTGGCCCTTTTCGCTCTTTCTCTGTTAGGGAATCGGGCAGCAGCTGCTTGTCACTTCCCTGCCTTTGCTTTGTCATCTTCCTCCTCCTCTCTCAGGAAAGGGACCACCACACCCTGCCAGCCAATAAGAGCTCAGCTCCACCTCCTCCATCACATCATTTCGATCTCTAAGGTAACAGAGAGCCCCCCAGCCCCTTTCCCCACCACCTTTCT
The DNA here is from genome assembly GCF_051168715.1 of Poecilia mexicana. NCBI lineage: Eukaryota > Metazoa > Chordata > Actinopteri > Cyprinodontiformes > Poeciliidae > Poecilia > Poecilia mexicana. Next base: position 1,615,523 of record NW_028263372.1, on the reverse strand, counting down.
GCCTTTTTCTCGCTCAGTCTCTGTTTCCACACCGAAAGGTGCCGCATCATCATCCTCCCTCCCATCTCACCATCCCATGCTAAGCTGCTGGCTGGTTAGCATTAGCCCTTCTTCTCTTAACCTGATCTTGTTTTCTCTGCAGTTGGACTGTCAGTTCATCAGAGGCACCCCCCGATTGGTGACTCCTCTACCATTTAACAGAACAAGAAGGCAGGAAGATGGAATGAAGGAAAGGAAGAGTAGCAATGTGGTACGTACTTCTGACTTGCTCCGTTCCCCTCCCCATGTCTGAAATGCACTCTTGCCTGTGTGTCTGTAATCCTGACCAGAATGCTGCTTTATTGAGCTGTTTGATGCTGAAGCATAATCAGGAGTGGCGGGGGGGGGGCTGGACAGCAGCAGAGGGAGGTGACTCCCTGGATCTGGCTGGGCTTTTGTTAAGGAGGCCTGCTTCTTCTGTTAATATTCCTCCGCCTGCAGCATACTGAGAGAGGCCAACACCTTCCATGTTATTCATCTGTTCCCTTCCAACCGATGAGGTTAGAAATGGTGTTTATTATTATGGGGTGCTTGTGATGGAGCAGAAGCTGGCTCTTCTATGATTTCATTTGATGTTGTTGTGTCAGCACGGACCTGATTCCAGCTGGATGCTGCTCAGTTGTTTTTAAATACTGTTTTACTGCAGGCAGGTCTGATGGGATACTTTGACTGTTCCTCTATTGATCTTTCTAAACTACTGGGAGTGTCACAGCATAACTAATAGTATGACTAGAGGCCAGTAGTCAAGGGAAATATGAGTAATCAAGTTCGTTAGAGGGCACTGAAGATAGGGTGTTTGATGGATGCAAGTAAAACAGCTGTTTGTTGTGTCACGAAAGCAAGGAAACATGTTAGTTTACTGAAGGACTAGTATAGGTCTGCTTTCACATTCAGTACATGCGCTGACTCTTAACAGATCACACACACAACAAATTCTGCAGAGTTAAACCAACACTATGCCCAGTCTATTTGGTCCTTTTCAGAATTGGCATTAATTGAACTTTTACAGAGTTATTTCAACAATAGTTTGAAAAGTTATAAATATTTAAAGTGTTAAAATTACTCAATTTCTTGTAAATCCCAATTCTGATAAGGACCAAATAGACTCGGCATAGTGTTGATTTAACTCTGCAGAATTTGCTGTGCATCTCTATTAAAATGCTAGGTTTTTGTGAAGATAACATCATGATACATCATTCCAGAACTTTATACAAAATTACTAAATAAAAATCTGCACTAGATTGGTTTAATAAGTATGACCAGTCTTAAACTATCATTTTGCTGAATTGCCTGTGGGATTCATTTCAGAGACCAGCCTTGCTAAGTTCACACCAGCTGTCAGTTACAGTGAAAACAATTCTACTGTCTTAGTAGGATTTTGCTCATGTGCATCCTTGAGGTAAGGTTATGTAGCTTGTAGAGAGGTTTAAATGGATCATCAGAATGTTGTACAAATATATGTCAGTCAGGAGAAGTGTATTGCCCCCTACCACCATTCCAAAAGCTCTGTTTGACCAAAACAAGCAAAAAAGAGAACACCTTCAGCTATCTGGTAAAAGGTTGCATACATTAAAAAATGTACTGAGTCCAAGCAACTTTCAGATCCACAAAAAATGACTTTGTGAAGAACATCAAAGTTATGGAATGGCAATAGCTGGAGTCCATAACTAAATCTACCAAAGGCTGAACATTATTAGGCCTTTGGACAAAAGACATCCTCACAATCTGAGAGATTTGATGAACTTCTGCAAAGCACAGAAGGCTAATATTCTAAAGTTAAGATGGTTCACCAAGATTTTTAAGGTTAAGGGAAATGCATATTTTATTATAGCAGCTTTTTAAATTTCCCATTTTTCATTCCAGAAGAGTTATTTGTTTTCTTTTCACAGTTAATTTGCATACACTTAATATCACATTATTCTTGGAAAAAGTCTGTAATTATGGTCTGATCTTTTCACACCAGCTGATTTTATCAGGAATGTGTAGATGTCTGGAAGCCACTGTGAGGCTGATTTGATGAGAATCACCAGACTAGTTGATTGTTTCTGTCAATGATGCCAACAGGATGCATCAAACTGGATGCTTCAAGCATCAAGATGTTTTCTACAAAATTCTGTTGTGCTAAGTCCTTGGGTTTATTTATATCAGTCCTAAAGAGCTACTATCCTGCAACTTTCAGATCAGATGCATCCCTGCTCCAACACACCTAAACCAAATGAATGTGTCATTACCAGGCCTATTCAGAGCTGAATGACTGCTGGGGAGGGAATTCAACCTTTCAATCCCAGTCTGTTGGAGTAAGGATGCATTTAAAAGTTGCAGGACGGTGGCTCTCGAGGACTGGACTTGAGCACCCTAGATTTATATAATAGTGGCCGACAGTAATCACATTTTCCTAACAAATACCAACATTGCTGTTTTGGAAGGAGTTCTCTGCCACTCTTAAAGAATATTTTGATGATTGCACATGCCCACTAATATTTGTACATTCTAATATTGAATATCTTTTAGCTATTCCTTTTTTAGTACACAAATATGCACATCTTCTAAATTTTTTAAATTACTATGCCCAGTTTCACATTTCATTTAAAGTACATATGTGGCATGCAACAAAAATAATATGAGGAATTGCATTAAAATCTAATATACTAAATATATTTCAGAAATCATGTTAAAATAAAATGTTTGGATCTGGGATAGTCTGCATGTTCTTTTAATCCTTTGTTGCAGTTTGTGTGCCCTTGCTCATGAGGGCGCCAGATATCAGCAATCCTGACCTGCTGCAGGTGTTTCAGTCACACCTGCAGCTCATTTCCACCACCTCTGCGTATGGATTTAAGGACCTGGGGCCACATGCATAAAAGAGTGCGCAGTTTTCACACTAAAACTTGGCGTACAGAAAAAATTAGAAAAAAAAAAAAAAATCGGATGCATAAAGCCTTGTGCATGCCCGTGGCTGCGCACCTTTCCTTTAACAATCCAAATTTACGGAAAATAGAGCGCAGCTGCTCTTCCGCCCTGTCGCTACCCTTAAATACATGTGTAAATTAGAATAAATACCTGGAAGTCTGCCACCGCGTGAAGCAATAACCATGGCAACGTCCTTGTTTGTAGCAGTATAAGCAGGGGTGAAAGTAGTTTTAAATTAAACAAGTCTGGCATATAACCATTCATTTGCCTAGCATCATGACCTGTTTGTTCTGAAGATCCTGCAGCTTCCACTTCTCTTCCTAACATGGCGCCTCCTCACCCTGAATCTCATACTGACAGGAGGAACCACAGAGCTCTTAGGTTAAAAGTAGGTCTTCCGAAGTTGGGATATTTTTCCTCCAACAGGAATCCAAGAGGAATCACCTCAAACCAGATGTTGGACTAGAATTTATTTCAATGTCATTTGTGAATGTTAGCTTCTTATTTTAAACAGTGAAGCTGCAAAGGTTGAAAAGTTATCATTTTGGAGAAAGTCTCATCAACATCAATATTTCCACTAAATAAGAGGCAAAAAAAAAAAAAAAAAGTTTGATAAAGGAAAAGCCTCTCAGACTCTGAGCCCGACAGCACCAAACTAATTTTTTTATATTAGACAATTAATTTAATTTCACTCAAATTTCGTAAAAGCCGTTTGTTTGTTAAATACTTAATGAAAGATATTTACCGTGTTTGATGTTTGTTGTAAATGACTATACTCACAAAGAACAAGGTAATTAGTCCAAGTTTTGTCGTTTATTGAACGTTCAGAAACTACAGCGGCTGTGATTCGCCACAGCAAAGGTAAAGAAAGGTAAAACAACCCGAACAGGTGATCAACTCAAAACCACTCACACCTTTTCTCTCTCTCTCTCTCTCTCTCTCTCTCTCTCTCTCTCTCTCTCTCTCTCTCTCTCTCTCTCGTTTAAGCACACTCGTTGCCATGGCAACCTCCTGCGCTTCCCAAGCCAACCAGAGATTACGTTAAAAACATAAGATTCAGTCCGTTACGATATTAGGTTTGTAGGCTTGATATTTATTTTGCGATCATTAATAAGCCTCTCATGAACACAGCGGTGTTGATTAGTTATTTTGGTAGTGGAACCGAAACGTACAGAATTGCGCAACACCTTGTTAAAACAATAATTACTGAGATTATTATTGTTGTTGGGTCATTAATTTGAATACGTTTTGTTGATTTTGTTGTTGTTGTTCTTTAATAAAGTTATGAACGTTTTGATAAGGAGCCAGAGGAGGAGGACGTGCTGGTCTCAGCCTCCTGGCGGCGTTCAGTTTGTCAACTAATACTGAGATCGACTCAAAACCTTCCGCGATCAACGTGTTGCAGACCTGCTCTAGCAAAGCACGAACAGTTCAGAAACAATATTAAATGAGAAAAAAGCGATTTATTAACTGATTGTGTTTTAGATTGTTCTTGAAAAACTAATCAGTCACGGCTGATTAGTGGGTGCACTCACTAATTAGCACAGTGAACCCACTGATTTTTTTTACAGCTGACAGCCGCTCCACGCTCTTGCTGGTACTGCATACCCCCGCTAAATCTTTTAGGGGTACGCAGTACCCTGCCGTACCCCCTTACTTTCACCCCTGAGTATAAATATTTATAATAATTCTATATTTTATTTAAAAGGTGCTTTCATCATTCAGAGGGAGCAATTGATCAGCTATCATATTGATTTGCTGGGAAATGTTGATGGTTTATGAGCGTTACCGCACGACTTCTTCTTTAGGTTTTGCTAAGAGCTCCAGGATGATCAGTCTGAGCAAAACTTAAAGAAGGAGCCGTGTGGTACCTGTACCGGTCCAGCTGCAGTCATCCTTCAGTCGAGCCGCCCGCTTTGTGAATGCGGCTTCTGGACATAAAGCATCTTTATTCTGCAAATGTACAACTCATGCCTAGGTTGGGCCACATGTGGGGAAAAGGAGGGCAGTCCATATGGGTCCCATATGGGTTTGTCCACGGGTTGGTGGTGACCCACATGGGTTTGTCCATGTAGGGCCCATGTGGGCTGTGGCCCTACATGGTCAAACCCACGTGGGGCCATCGTGGAACCCGCGGATAAACCCATATGGGACCCATATATCAGCCCTTCTTTCCCCCCACATGGGGCCCACCTAGGCATGCTGGCTGGGAGGATTCTGCTATTTAGAATAAACGTCCATTTTACCCACTCAACGGACTCTCTGACACGCTGTCTGTCTTTAAATCCTGGCTCAACGCGCTACTGTTCAGACAGGCATTTGCACGATCTCTTTATTGATTTTTTTTATTTGCATTTTTTTTTCTTTAAAATGTATTTATATTTTTGTGAGGTGACAGTATGTGCCCTCAAAGCACCTTTTAAATAAAATGTATAATTATTATTATTATAAATACTGCTTCAAACCAGGACGTTGCCATGCTTATTGCTTCACGTGATGGTAGACTTCCGGGTATTTATACTAATTTTCTTATCTATTTGTGAGTAGCGACAGGGCTACCAGCAGCTGCGCTCTATTTCCCGCAAATTAGGATTTATAAAGGAAAGATGCGCCGCCACGTGCGTGCGCACGGGTTTATGCATCCTATTTTTTTGTGCACCGCACTTTTCTAAATTTTTCCATGCGCCAAGTTTTAGTGTGAAAACTGCGCACTCTTTTTTGCATAAGGCACCTGGATTTCCTCAATCTCGTTCTGACTTCCTTGTTCCTCCCCTATTCTGGACAAACTCCACAGCTGGCTCTACAGCACCTTCACCACATGGCTTCCATGACTGGAAGACTACCTACTCATCACACCTGCAAAAATTTCAGGGATTTGCCCATTTTTACCACAGTCTCACGCTCTCATCGAGGCTTCTTCCCCGACTGCTCTGGTCGGGGAAGAAGCCTCGATGAGAGCGTGGTGCCTATCTGGTGCCTGGTGCCTATCTTCAGCGAACGTTACGGGCGAGAGGTGGGGTCACCCTGGACAGGTCGCCAGTCTGTCGCATGCCTAATAATTATGGACACCTTAATACAGAGTGTTGATCTTCATAGGCCCCTCCTTCCCTCATTAATACATTAGCTGATATATTTATACTCAACAAACATTCAAGTTTGTACAGCTTGGAGTTGGAAAATATGGATAAAAATGATGATATGGTCAAAACTCAAACTTACCTAATAATTATGCACACAGTATAGTTGCAAGAACTGAAGCTGTGTGCTGACTATAGATCATTCCTCTTTAGGTCAGTTTTGTTTCTGTTCAGCTGGAGAAAGTTATGACACATCCGCACATTGATTTGTTCTAAGCATCTATTCAGAGCGTTGATGAGTTCACAGTCAACGGGGGCATCATAATGTATAGCTGTGTATCATCTGTGTAGTTATGGTAGGTAATCTTATTACTTGTTTTAACCTCAGGTAATGGGAGCATGTAGATACTGAATAGGCAAGGTATTTACTGAATACAACATGTAGTCCAATGTACCATACATTTTACAAATGTAATTTATTAATGTATAAAATCCAGTGGATTTCTAAGTCATTCTGTTTTTCACTGTTGATGTTTATCTCCAAATTCAGATTATTTTATTAATCATGTTTTCATCCTTAAAGTTTTATTTTGAGACAAAACTATAACAGAAATGCAACAGTTTTAAAAATCACAATCAACGGTTTTACAATAGAAATAAAATAGACCAATGCAAGAATTCTGGGTTAGGAAAAACAAATTTCTTCAATGCTCAATCTATGTCGTAATTATCTAAACATAAGTATTAAGTACTAAACAAACATGACAAAGACTATAGTGTACATGAACAGCTTGGCTTGGAATCAGCACCCAGATCTGCTTGCCAGAGTTGCCAGAGGTGGTGTGTGCTGGTCGATCTCATTCCATTTGGTCAGTAATGGATTTTCCACACATAATGCTCTCCCTGCCTGTCTGTGGAACATAAACAGGTCAGTAAGCCATCTCTCTATAAAATTATTCATTTTTATCGAGAGTTTGTTTTGTACAGCTGAAATTTAATGAATATGTAAAAGATGACTCCTGGTCTAATTTCCAAAGCACTCCAACAGCCTCCTTTTGACTTTAAGAGCTCTGTATGAGCAGACATTAGTTTACATCAGTGGACTATTGCATCTTTACACCTGCAAGCTTCTGCGGCTCCAAGACTCTGGAACTCTCTGAGGTTGGGTGAGCACGGTGACTTTTAAAAGAAGCCACATGGAAATTTATCTTCATAAATCTGGTTTTGCTTTAAGTGTTTTGTGTTTTTATTTTGTTTGCTGAAGTACTTTGTATAAATGAGAGTTCAACTAAATATTAAAGCCTGATTTTCAGTTTTAATTCAGTTGTATATTAATTCTGCACACTAATACTTGCCGAATAATAACGCACACATAGATATTGTCCTAAAAAAGTCAAAATCTTACTTTTACTTTCTTAAAAGAAAGATTAACGTCAGGTTTGAGTTGTCATTAACATTTTGGATTGACTGAGAATGCTGTAGTTGTCCAATGGTAAAACTTCAAATAAATTGTCAAAATTACAACTTGCATAATAACTGTACACACAGTGAAAAGTTAAACTTCTCACTTTTAATTGATCACATTTGTTATTATGTTAGACGCATGACAGATTATGTATCTGTAATAATAATAGATTATGTATCCATTATGTACTGTTCCAAATGTGAGTGCATAATCTGAAGGCACATTTGATCAAAGTGGTGCAGTGAAGGCTGTTCATAAAAGCTTGAATGTCTTTTCTTTCACACAAGGATGGATCTTAGTCGCTTCCTGATCCCTAGAGTGTCTGCTGTGTCACAAATAGTTCAAAGACCTGTTAATAATTCATTGCATCTCTCAAGCTCATTTTTAGTTGCTGTAAATATGTAAAGTCAATGCTAATGTACAAATGATCATTTATTTTACTAAAGTAATCTGCATATTGAGCAAAAATGTGAACCACTCTTCCTGTCATTTTATGGCATTCCTTATCTGCTGTGAAATGTAGCAAATTGTGATGGCAAGCAAGTTATGGACTGAGTGAAAATACTTGAAGAACCATACTTTATTTATTTATGTTGCTCACACTTGTCCAACCTCACATTGTAGTTTGTTGCTCTAGTTTTTTTCCAGACGCACACTTCACGCCGTCTAGTGGTGCCTGGATGCTCCAGCATGTGACTGAGTCAGGTGTTCTGTTTCCTTCTTCTCCTCTGCTTTTTATGCAAAATACAGAGGCATGATGGAATCAATTCTTGGAGTCTGCTTCCCCTCCACCATGTGATAAATTATTCAGTCATGAGCAGACAGACAGTGGGTGTGTGTGAGCAGTGCCATGCAGTGCCAGCTTATGTTTGCAACAAAAACAAAGCTGCAGAGAAAAGTATAGGTCAGAAAATGAGGCATAGACAGACTTCATTTTTGTCATAGAGATCAAAAATAAAACCGAGTTTCTTTATTACTGAAGGATAATTTAATGCCATTATCAGATCAAGTGGTTTACTAAGCAGGTTGATTTTCAGACATTCTCCTCCAAAGATGACAGCTTCTGTTGTGCCTGAATCTAAATGCAGAAAAAAAATCAAGACATCCAGGTTTTTATGTAGTCAGGTCTTTCTGATAGGATTTATGGATGAATACAGCTGAGTATCATCGGCATAACAGTGCAAATTAGCTTCTGTCTTGGTCTTGGCCTGTGTTCTGTTTCTCATTCATATTTTATTTTCTGTTCAGTCTTTGCTCTTTACTTGTTGTCTTCATTTTCATTTACCTCTAGACTTTGTCTCTTGTTTCTCTGCAGTTCCTGTCCCTGAAGCCAGTCCAATAACATTTTGAATCCTACTTTCTCTACCATCATGAGCATTGTAACTCTCTCACCTGTGAGTCCTGAGCCTCCATCCTCAAAGCTCATGTTCATCAGAGACGTCGAGCCCTCCCTGCACCCTGCCAATGCCCCTGTGTGTCCAGATGTGGCTCATCAGTCTCTGAATGGAGCCTCTTCCCTTGGCCCTGAGAGCAACCAGTCCAGCCTCACCAGTGAAGAGTCTACTACTGATCCATTGTTCTCCCAGAGGTATGAAATCCCCCACAATGATGTAATATCTGCTTAAACTTGCAGTGTAGGTCCTTTCCCCTCTCCTGGACAATGAGTGTGCAACATGTTTTGTGATGGTTGTTTTTGCAGTGATCACTAGACTTCTATTTTTTTATGGAGGATCAAAACGTTAGGTGACTTGACTTGACCATAGAAACCCCATGCTGATGAGTTGCTGCAAAGTGCTGCAGAGATGTGCTGATTCTATTCCAGAGATAAAGTCTGGAAATGAAGAGCACAAAGAATTTTCTGACGATGCATGGCTGCTTGATCTGCTGCTTTTAACTGCTAAAACTGCTAAGCTAACTGTCCTCAACACTGAACTCCAGACAAAAAAAAACAACAAAAAACATCGGTCCAACATAAGTGCAGTTAATACATACAAAACAAACTTTGTGTTTAGAAGACGCATCTGACCACCGGGAAGCTAAAACATTTTCTGAACCTGAAAAAATGATCTCAACAATCAAAGAGAGGATGAAGAGGACCCGGAGGATTTCTGCACACATCTGGACGAAGTGACAGCAGAGTTGAATTCATGTTTTGATGACTTAAATGTCATCGAGTACATTGCTACATTTTTCTCAAACCCCTTTCAGCACATTGAAATAGAGCACATAGCAGCAGAACTTCATTATGCATTTGCATTACAAACTATTGAAAACAAGGAGATAAATGATTTGCAAAATTACATTAAACCGAAAGCCAGATTAAGAGACAATTACTGTCTCAATGAGAGAAGTTCCCTCTTTTCATTATATATGCACTAAAACTGAATACTTAGTTTGGCTCCACTTACCTGTGTGAGAAGGTGCATTTTCACAGATGAAAAACGTCAAACTATAGGAGCCCCTTGCTGACTGACATTTGCATCAGACTGGCTGTCTGAATCTATGAGCCAAACTCCAAAAAACTAAGAGAAAGATTTGTTCTCAAACATCATCAGGAACTTGAAGGAGCTCTACAGGTGAAGCTCCTCCTTCTAGCACTGTAAAAGGTGATACTGAATGAGATTGTTCAGATTAAGAGACAATTACTGTCTCTAGGGAAGTTATTGCCAGACCTCCTGCTATTTCACATTAAAAGGAAATGCAGCCACTTTAACAAGTAAAGCTATTCCAGGACAATTCTTTAAATGGTAGTGTGGGGGAAAAAAAAAAAAAAAAAAAAAATTTTCTTCTGGGACTTTAGTTCCTGCTTAATACACCGTCAATCTCTATTCCTCAAGGTGAACAATTTATTGGATCCTTACTATTTTAGGTGTTGAATTTACAAAGTTAATTTATTAGCCTGAGTGAGTATCCCACCTGATAACAGCGTTTCTTGAGTTCGTTGATCCCAGTGCTGGAGCCGTGGAGCCGGCCAACAGCCCTCTTCTCTCTTAAATCCTAAACGAGGTTTGAGGTGGAAGACTAGTCCAGGTCGGTACTAAAACGTTGTTTGTCAATGTCCTCGGATGTCCAGTCGAGGGATCCGGGTCGCAGTACCAAATAGTTGTGCTGCTATTCTTATGTATATTCTTATGTATATGTGACTTTTTTTTTGCTTTCTATACATTTTACCAAGCACTGTTCAGGTGAAAACACTCAATCAGGTTTATTTATGAATTGTGCACAACTCAGAGAGCTTTCCATCACAAATTGTTTCACGATTGATTGTCCTTTGAGCTCTCCTAAATGGACCAGCTGTATTTTGGTATTAAGAAATGGAATTCATGAATTCATCTCACTGACTCTTCTTCAACCTCAAACATCAAGAATTTAGCATAGAGAACGGATAAATCCTTCACAAAAGCTAAGTGTGGTTACCTAAATGAAGCATGATCATGAGCTTCTTTTTTTTAGACTTTATTTTTCTAAGGTTTTTAGAGCATATAGAAAAAAGCATAAACAGAGAAACAAACAACAAAACACGTGAAATTCACAGGTACATGTCACATCTTATCTGCAAAAAATTGTCATTTTTCACAGAATGTGTAAAGCAGCCACATCAATATTTTCTTGCCTTAGGCTGCTAATCTTATATGTTCCATAATCTATATCAGAAGACCTAATGAGGGAGTGTCTCCTGTGAGCCAACATTTTGTGATGGGTTTTTTGCACTCATGAGCTTATCTGTTAACTCATCACTGCAAAAATAGAATGCCTAGATTTAGAAGGGATTTTTATTATTCAGTGTGTCAACTCAGATCTGGATCAAGTTCAGGGATCTGAGACTCAAAAAAGTTAATGACTGGTTCAGATGGCTGGCCAGCTGTAGGAAGAGAAGTTCCAAACTTCTTCCTTTCATTAATGATGGAGGCCACTGAGCCCATCACCTCAAAGCTTTACAAAGTTTTCTGTTTTTTTCTCCAGATTTTTATAATTTTGGTCTCTGAGATTTGCAGACAGTTCCTTTGATTTCATGCTTGGTGTTTGACCTCTGACCTGCATTGTCAACTGTGGGACCTGATATAAACAGGTGTATCCATTTCAAATCAAGTCCAATTAACTGAACTGACAACATGTGGACTTCATGTGAACTTTAGAAGCATCTCAAGGATGATCAGTAGAAACAGCTCAGTGTTGAGGTTTACAGCAAAGACTGTGTATTCTTATGTATATGTGACTTTTTTTTGCTTTCTATTTTAATACTTTCAATACATTTGCAAAAAGACCTCAGAGACATTTTTCTTAGGCGTGTAGATTTTTGAGGAAAGGTTTCTGACTTGGATGGAATTCAGCATTCAGCTTATGAAAAGTAGAAAATTAAACACCAGCAACAAGTGGGACTTTCCAACAAAATATTTTTCTTTATAAAGTATACTGTATCCTTGTTTAAATTTAAGCTAACAGGTAAACTTTAGATTTTCCTCCATAGATGTGCAGGTATGAAGTGAAATACATTTGCTAACTTGACAAAAAGGAGGGGAGATGCTGCAGTATGTCTATTCTAAGCAAAGTTTAAGATTTAACTATATTCATCAAGAAGTAAAAAATTAAATAAAAATTGTGCAGCTACCATCAGAATGAAAGAAAAATAAATGCACCCGGGTTTAGAGTTATTTTTAAACACATTTAGGGCTTTTGGGGTATTGTTGGTTTTTCACAAATTTGAGTTTTGAATTGTGACTTCCAACACCCATGTTATTGTTCAGATATTTATAAGTTATTATAACTTTATCAGAACTATTTGCCAAGAAAGCTAAATTTAGGTAAGGTAATTGTATTTATATAGCACATTTTCAGCAACAAGGCAATTCAAAGTGCTTAAATTTATATTTAGTACTGAGAAGACTTGTATGATCATTCTGGGTGTAGATTCTCATTCTTTATTGTATTTATTTCTCATGTGTTCTGCTTTAAGGACAAAGAAACTTCCTCCTCTCCACACTGGAGCCGACTGGAAGGTCGTCCTCCATCTGCCAGAGATTGAGAAGTGGCTAAGAGCAACCAGTGACAGAGTTGCTCAACTCACACACTCTGTTGGACAAGACAGTGACAACAGACATGTGGATGTCCACCTAGTACAACTTAAGGTAGGGAAAAGTGTGCTCTTCCTGTTACTATGGCAACTCTTGCATGCACCCGTGGGCAGCCATTTTCTCTCAATTCTCTCTGTATATTTGTTTGTTGCGGGTTGTCCCGTTCAGCTGACGCTGTATGTTTGACCATGGAATTATTGACTCGCACCTCACTATCTCACCAACTACTAGGGCTCAGCTCAAATTAAAAGTGATAGTTGAGATGTTGTTCAAAGAGTTTGTAAGTCCACCTTCACTCACCCAGTGGCATAAATCCAGGGGCCAATCAACAAATGCTTCTTCCCTCTTCTAGATAAGTGACTGAACAATATTTCACAGCTGAGAAGTCATTGACAATATCATTTTAAAATATAAAAAAAATACTGGATGCTCTTCCTCGTCACTAGGCTTCTGGTGATGAGATCCAATTTAAAGAACTTCAGAGGACAAAGCTACAAGTATGGGAAACCAGTTTCTCTGGTCATTTATTCATTTATCCTCTATTTCATTTCGACAGAATCTTCTTCATATGCAATAAATGGAATATCTGTTAACGTAAGGGAGGAGAGATCTTTCTATTTTCTCAGACAACTCTTGCTGCAGCTCTGTCTTTTCCTATTATTGCATGGGGAATTCTATACGAACAGAGTTTGGCAGGCACGATGATGTCAATTCAGAATCGATGATAATGAAAGTTAATGCTGCTGTGCTGTGGGGTGGCATTACATTTTGATGATGGCACTTATCAAAATGTAATGTTTGTTACTGTTTTTTTCAATTGTTGACTGTATGGTGTCTTTTATGATTTTGCATATTTGTTTATTTATGATGTAAAGTACTTTGAACTGCTTTGTTGCTGAAATATGTTGTTCAAATAAACTTGAGTGATTGGGCAGATGCCACGTCTTACTGGAAAATGAAACCAGCATTTCCAGAAGGCTGGTCAGCAGAGGGAAGTAGAGAGAGCTCTGAGACTTCCTGGTAGATGAATCATGCTGCATTTGTTGAGAGAGGAGTGGAATGGGATGAAACCCCACAGCCTCTGATCAGAACCGGCTTTGGATTCTGGGAGTCTCATTCTATAAAATTTATTTATATACAAATTAAATAGATCCCAGTTTATGAGAAAGAAATTCAGTCATTGTTTTTGACTTTCTTTTAGTGATTTTTTTTTTTAAGAAATGTTTTATGGCACATATCATTATGTTTATTTATAAATCTGTCACTAGCGCATGAATCTCAAACATGTAAAATATGTAAGCTTGTTGAATGACACTTCAGTTCTACTTAAAGTCTAGCTATTCTGAAAAGCAGGATGTGTTCCGGAAAAACCAATTTGGTTTGAATTTAGACATTTGTTTAAATCTCTCTATATGATTGGATTTAACTGACAATTTTTGTATAAAGATAATAGAACATTATCTTTATAAAATTTATTTTGTATAAGTATAATGCAAAATATATAATTATTCTGTATAATTGTATATTTTTTATATTCTGCGAATAAATTGAATTCTTGTAAAATCTGAAACATTTGTTGAAAATTGGGTTGATGCGAATAATAAGAAATGAATTAAATTATTCTAATTAGAGAAAATCTAAAATAATTGAGGCTGCCTCCAGCCCCCAATTCTTGTTTTTGATATCTTTGAAGTTGTGTTATTGTTTAACCCTGGAAAAAAACAACAATTCATATAATCAAAAGTCTACAAAATTATTACATTCATGGAGATGTTGGGTGGATGTAAACTTCATGTGCTGATGCTCAGTGCAGTTCAGGGAAGTGACAAACTCAAACTTTTGCATAATGCATGCGTCACAGAGCATAAAACAACAGCTTAGTGTTTGGGTTCTGAGGTCATCGTGTGTGTGTGTGTGTGTGTGTGTGTGTGTGTGTGTGTGTGTGTGTGCGTGCGTGTATGTGCGCGGGCGTGTGTGTACTAAAGTGTATTAAAAGCTTTTTGTGGAACTGTCACTTTGCTGCCTCTACAGTTAATAAAGACAGCAATAGAGAGATGGAACCTGTTGTGCCTTCTAGTATAGAGAATACCTTAAACTGGGCAAATTAGCAAACAAAAACAAAACACCATGTACATTTTTTTAAAAATAATGTGTTGGTAATATATTGAGATGGTGTGCAGATTTTTACTGCATAAATTGCTCTTGTAAAATTTAATGACTTAGCTGTGAAACAGTCTACATTCTGTCTGACTTGATGTTTGCTTAGGCTTAGGCTCATTCTCTGGTTGACCGCTCCACCTAGTGGTATTATTTCTGTATTACAACAAGGTGGAGAACAGCAGTGGCATCTCCCCTCCTGTGGAGATGCTGATGGGATAAAAAGCATGTCATATGCTTTTACATTTTCCAAAGAAAACTATTCTGTTGAGTGGACTCAAATGCTTCACCTAAATCTAGAAAACTTCCTGAAACATATTTATTATGTATTGCAGAATTCATTGTCTAAGACTGCTGAATCACAGGAATTTCTCTGTATTAATGTTTTCAAAATCTTTAGTGATGTTTCCACAAAATGTAGAGCACAAAGTGGTATAAACAATGAATTATAGAATTATACATGATTCAAAACAAAAGTGTGATGTGAAAAAGTATTCAGCTCCCTTTACTGAGTGCAACCAATTGCCTTCAGAAGTTGCCTGATGATGCTAATTACTAAACAGAGTCCACCTGTGTGTAATTTGGTCTCAGAATAAATCCAGCTGCTCTGTGATGCTTCAGAGGTTCACAGGATATTTGAGAGCAAACGGTATCATAAAGTCCAAGGAACACAACAGACAGGCCAATGAGAAGTTTAAAGCAAGTTTTGGCCATACAAATATTTCTCAAGCTGTGAACATCTCTGTGTTTAATCTATCATTTGGAAATGGAAACAGTCTGGCACAAATGAAAACCTACCAAGACAAGGCCATACACTTAAACTTCCAGCTGAACAAGGAGAGCTCTGATCAGAGATGCAGCCAAGAGGCCCATGGTGACTCTGGACCAGATGCAGAAATTCACACCTCAGGTGGGGGAATCTGTCCACAGGATAATTATCAGTCATCACTGCACATTGTTTCTTCACCATTAGAACATTTAGCAGTGCATACATGAGGATTATTGACGGTAGTAAGCTCCTCCCCCTGGCTCTGATTGGGTGTTTTTGACCTGAGGGGTGGATTTCTGCAGATGGCAGTAGTAGATCAGATAATCTGTTTCTTACTCTACACAGTCATGACATGGTGACAGTTTTAGCAAACATTTTTATAAATGTTACATACTGCATTATACTATCATAATAAAAATATGATGTGACACAAGTCTTGTTGTGAATTGCATTCATAATTTTATATTTTGAACAAATAACAGTTCTTTTGGTCATTTTCCTGACCCCTTTTCATTTTCCTTTATGTGTGATTTTGATGCATAGGTTATAACTGGACTGTATATTCTTAAAACTATATCTAATCATCTAATCTGACCAGTTTAGGTAAATACTTATAAAAACAAAGTGTAAATAAAAAGTGAAATCTGAAATCCCTTTATTCTACCCACCTGTTTTAGTTTTTCCTTAACACAACTGGTTTTGGGAGAAATTTAGGACAACTTAACAAATTGTCTCAATTTACATTCACCACTTTTATAATGCGTATCTTACGAACCCAGTAAAGTCAATATCTGACTGGATATAAACAAATCAAGAGTGTTAGACAACAATAAAATGTCATTTCTGGATTCGCTGAGAAAACGCCATCATCATCCTACCCTGACCAGGCCATAGCTGCTAGACTAGATATGAAACTTTTCTAAAATGTTTTGCTTGATGAGTTTTGTAAAACCAAGTGGCTGATGCGTTAAGTTTGAAATCCCAGCTTAAGCTTTTATTTTAGCTTGTGAAACGGGCCCCATTTATTTTCATTGTTCCTACTGTAAAACATTTAGCTTACTTACATTTATGAATTCCACAAACAGCTTATGTCTGGTTTCTGGCTAGGACTCTGTCTCCCCTCTTGACGGGTGACATCCTGGCTGTAGGGGTTTAGAGCTTGGGATGTAGGGGTTTGCGATGGGAACAGACACATCTTCAGACGGCTGTTTGAAATCACATTCATGCCCCTGGTGATCTCTTTCCTCCTTCATCATGTCCTTTCCTACCCTTTTGTGGCTTTTGTTTCTTTCTTATCCTTTCCATCATTTGCAATCTCTCTCTTCCCACCTCTCTCCATATCTCTGTCATTTTTTTAATGCGTTTGCCTGCAGGGCATTTTTCTATAACCCGACCTTGCCACAGAGAGACTGTAGGATATGATTATACTGATGCAGCTGGTGTCTGTGTGTCTGGGTGTGTTTCTAAGTAATGGTATGCGCTCCTCTGAACTATTCTTGGTGTCATACAGCAGGTGGAGTCCAACAGCTGAACAGAGCTGCTCTGCAAGGGAGAGGCTGTTATGTGTTCTAAACAAATCCATGGGATTCTGTGAAATAGTAAGACTTAAAAAGCCATAACTGCAAAACATTTTCAATAGAGCATTTGACTTTAGTCCTCACCAAAGATTAATGTCTTCCTTAGTCCTGGTAGCACCCTACCCACACCCACTCCCACCCCTCAGTTTGTCCTTGGCTTGTGTCATTTCTTTAGTGAAACCAGTGAGTAAAGCAATAACTAATATTTCTAATGAGGTCTCACCATTTTTCACACATTGAAGCCATGCTTTTAAACACTTGCTTCCCATTCGTTTGTGGAGGATGTCCACAAACGAATTGGGTTTGTGGACATCTTTCACTCTTTGGGTAGAATTAGAAATTCATAATTTTCTACTCAACACCATGCATCTACTAACATGAACATTTGTAAAAATTGTAAACAAACTGGTCATATCACTTTAATGATCATATTATTGTTAAAAATAAGAATAATTAAAGCTGAAAATTAATCTGTCACTGAATGAAACAGCATAAGTATGACTATCAAAATCCTTATAACAAAGTAGTTGTACAAAAAAATGTACATCTGCTCTTTATTGAATTAGATTATAGACAAAAGACCAGTAAATGAATTGAATGCCAGCTGAAGATGTTTGCAAACATAATATCAAGTTAGATCCATCCATCCATTTTCTAACACCCTTGTCCCTTAGTGGGGTCAGGAGGGGTACTGGTGCCTATTTCCAGCAAACGTTTCGGGTGAGAGGCGGGGTCACCTTGGACAGGTCACCAGTCTGTTGCAGGGCAACACAGAGACAGACAGGACAAACAACCATGCACACACACACTCACGGAGAATTTAGAGTGACCAATTTACCTGACAGTCATGTTTTTGACTGGTTCTCTCTGGAGTACCCAGAGAGAACCCACACATGCACAGGGAGAACATGCAAACTCCATGCAGAAAGACCTCAGGCTGGGAATCAAACCCAGAACCTTCTTGCTGCAAGGCAACAGCTCTACCAACTGTGCCACTGTGCAGCCCTATCAAGTTAGATGCTAGAATAAATAAAAATGTAAAATAAATAAACCATTAATTACTCTTAATTAAAGGTTTGTATTGAATGTTTACAACAACATTTTAATCTCATCTTTTACATAGTTTATATTAAATGCATGTCGTAACTAATTCTAGCATTTCTGAGGGTCATTAGACTATTTGAGTCTGGGAGGTTCAGCCATCAGTCCAGGAGAGAAATGTCATAAAAGCATTGGAGCAACTGTCTCCAAGTCGGTGTAGATCACACTCCCCCCTCCCCCCCAAAACAAACAAAACTCATGACATTCACCTAAGCAACCTGTAAGGTGTGTGTGCGTGTGTTTGCTTCCACTCTACACCTTGTACTTCTGCTGTGGCAACAGCTGTCTTTACTCTGTGTTGTATCACTGCAGTGACTGTGTGACTCTTTGGGTAGAGTCACACAGTCATGCATCATGAAGCAGCCAGGTGTGCATCTTTTACATTTTTGTAAGTTTTTAAGCTGTTACTTGGAGGCTTAGATTTAGTGGTATGTAAGAGTTTGAAGCAAGTCTGGGTGGTTAAACTGAGCTCATTGTAGGGAAAAGCAACACTTTTTCTGTAAGTGAGACTGTCAGTTTCTCCCCAATCTGCTGCCACTGAGGGCGCCACCCTTTACTTTGTCAGTATGTGAGGAAACGGATCCCTAGGCTAGGAGTCTAATATTTTGCAAACACAATATTATTATTATTACCAAACAGCCGTAATTGGCTGGTACTCTCATAGGCTGCGTCATGAAAGTTGAACCCACTGTTCTTCTGAGATGCGCCAGATAACTCCAGGACCAGGGGTTCATCTCTGTTCTGACTGATTTGGTCTCATTCTGCGGTGAGACTAAGCGAGCCTAAAAACAGTTTTAGTGATGAAGCACACTATGTTCCCTGGAAATGGACTTCACTCTTACTGCTTTCTCATTTTCTTCTCATCTGCCCCATCATGCCTTCATAGCTCTCACAGTAGCAGCTGCCATGTTTCTACCAAAGACGACAAACATTTCAGGAAGCAGGAAAATGTTGGTTTTCAGTTTTTGGAGTCCAAAGTCTTAGGAGGCAAAATAGTCATGTGGCTCTTCTGTTCATAGAGGAGTCATGTGGATACCGGTGACTTGACTACAAATTTAGAACTATTCATTTCAAGATTTCTGTTTGCTTTCTTGGGGTTTTATGAAGAGGAAGATTATGTGGATGCCACATGGTTCAGTGGTAGAGCGGATGTTCGATTCCCAGCCCCACACCACTTGCTGCATTCTGCCCCCTTTTGTCTTTCTCTCGCTCGCTCTCTATCCACCTGTTGAAAAAGCCCCACTAGTGCCTACATGTATATAAAAAGGAACTTTTCTGGCAGTCATGGTCTTTGGTCTGGTACATTGCTTCTTCATTTATAACAAAGCATTGCAATACATTGAGTGTGTGTGTGTGTGAGGAGTGGGTTAGACTCGTCCTAAAATAAACCATCCAACTGTTGACTCCCCTCTTGACACCAACACCCTAATGGAGGAACTAGGTCACAAACAGCCCCCTGCATACACCTCCCACACACTACTGGTGTGTTATTTCCTCTATAGTAGCAGCAGAGTTGTTGATGCTTTTTTCTTCTCTTTTGAAAAAGGATTTTGATTTTTTTTTTCACTTTTACGGTATTATGAATGATCTGAAAATATCAAAGGGTGATAAAAGGTAAGAAATGGAATATTCTTAAAACTGGATTGAAAAATCACTTTTACCTAATGGACTGGAGTGGGATAGAAATTTGCAGGGATTTGGTTGCATGGTTGGATGAGAGGTTTATGAATGCTGTATTGGTTTTTGCTATCTTGAAATGTTCATAATGTGTTTGTAAAAAAAGCAAACAATAAAAACAACTAAAATAAAATTGTAAACACAAATGGCGAGGAAAATAAACACTAACAAACACTAACATTAACCTAACCAAAACAAAGAATAACTAAACACATGAAGTAAATAAACAAAATCTAACTAAAATAATTAAGACCAGACTGATTAAAGCAGAACCAAGTCTGATCTAAGAGAAGATCTAAAGTAAGAGATAACAAAACTATAAAATGTAAACACAGAAAAACTCAAAAAATAACCTTAGATACTAACAAAAAAATGCTCTTTATCACTAAACACTTCAGTTTTAGTTAAACCACAAAACATTATTTGTCCCTTTCAGAATGTTTTTGGAGGAATGGCTTTGTCCTCTCCGAATGGAAAGTCAGTCCATGACAGAACCAGACTGATTTCTTTGTGCATAACTAACAACACACTCAGACTAGCTTCAACAAATATTTTTATAAGAACAATTATTTTGATTTGTAGTTTAATAGACACTTTTCTTAACTACTTCATATGGTTATACATATATTTTTCTTCCTGTTTAATCTGGAAGCCGTACACAAAGATGAACTAAACATCAATAAATGTTGTTCCTGCTTTGGTTTTTGCATGTTGGCCTAAACACAGCAGTGTGTTTAAGGCAGTGGTGCCCAAAGTCGGCCCTGGAGGGCTGGCATCCTGCATGTTTTAGTTCTCTTCCTGGTGGTAGTAACAACCTCCCAGCAGGTCAATGTTCTTCTTAGGCCTCTAATGAGCCATCATTTGATGCAGGTGTGTTGAACCAGGGCGAACTAAAACATGGAGGATGCCGGGCTTCAAGGAACGACTTTGGGCACCACTGGTTTAAGATATTGCTTAAAAAGGCGTCCAGAGATACCACCATTAAAATTGTATCAGAATCTTACAAAACATAACTGTCATTATTTGAAAAGCATAGCAGTCTTATGCTTCTAAATTCAAAGAAAGGGTATCTTACTCATAAGTTTTGTATCAATAGAAATGATCTGTTAATTGTAAGTGACCCTTAATGCCTTAGGAAATTCACTTTTTATTAAAGAGGATGATTAACAAAGGATCATCACAAAACATGATTTTAATATTTGTTTACATAATTACATTTTTCAGACTTACTTTGATCCAAATCTCTGTCAGAGAGATTTAAAACTGGATTGATCAAATCAATCCAGAAAAGCATCCCAATCCTTTTTCTAGGATCTTTTCTAGAACTTGACATTAACCAAGAAATCATTACTGATATAAATTTGTTATAAAAGTATTACTGATTGCTCTTTAAAAATGAGGTAACTTTATGTTATTAAAGGTAAAGTTTAAACAGTAATGATTTCCTGGTTAATGTCAAGTTGTCATAATAAAGACATTTTGAATAATGTCAACTTTGTATTAAAAGTGTCATAATTTACCGAATGACGCTTTATGACAACAGTCATAAATATTCATGAAGGCTTATTCATGTTCATGACAGGTGTTATGTCATGTTTATGACAGTGTCATGACAGTCTTATTCAACCCCCTTCAAATAAAGTCTTACCCATTTGGGTGTAAGGATTCAGGTTTAGAACTTGAAGAAATGAGATATAGTCCTCATCTGGTACTTCATCTTATTTATTTCAATGAAATTAGATTCATTGAAATGAATTGTAGGGTTGCTGTGGATACAACCCTATAATACATTTTAGAGTTTTCAGTGTTATCACTCAAGCTGTCCCTTTGAAGAAATAACTGTAACGAGTCTTTGTATCACAACAGCGGGTCTTGGTTGTCTTTGAAGCTGTTTAATTTGAATACTCCAGGGAAGGAGGGAACACATGGTTTTTGATCTCCAAGGTGAAATACATTGCGTTGATGGGCTGTAGTGGAGGAGTTGAAGGTTATTAGATCGAATGGGTATGGATGAGGCCAAGCTGTCATGAGCAGTTTGAACATGGCCAGTAAGAAGCCCTTGATGTTCGTAGTGATGAAGCTGAGCAACGATTGGACTTGAAGGAAAAGTCTACTTGTTTTAGATTGATTTTGGGCAATTAGGAATGCTGCTGGATGTATGAGTTTTTGATTGACAGTTCATATCTTGAATGTACGTGACTGGAGAGTAAAAAATGTGTGTGTGTTTTTCTTATCACTCCATTAAGTGTGTATTGCGACTTTGTGTTTGATCGTGTTGGCTCTCTCTTTTTAATGTACCATGATGATCCACACATAGCAGTTCTGAGATGGGAGGCATGCAAAACTGCAGCACTGTAAAATGTTGACGAAAAGACAGAAATTCATCTTGTACTCATGATAAGAAGAGAAGAAACAACTGCATACTTACCAAAATCATTTTTGATCTCCACTACTTTGTAATGTCTGTCTGAACATAAAAGTACAATCCAGAGAAAGGACAAACAGAGGAGCAGAATCTCAGATTGCCTTATTGTTTTTCTAAGCCAACTTATTTACAGGATTTTGTTCAACAAAAAGTGATAATTTTCTTTTTTTTTAACATGGTTCTCACTTTATTTGGTTATTGGTTTTCATGAACCTGCTTTCAGTTACCAATTAAAGTAATTTTCTATTGACCTAGAAAAAAGTTTGCAGAGTTGATAGCATCAGTTGATCAGTTCTAGTGCTCAGTATTTTTTGGGGGAAGAAGAGATGAACAAACAATAATAGTAATGTAGTAGAACAGAGAAGCTGAAACCATTTTAGAAAATGTAAGCTTTACGATAAGGTTTAAGAGACAATTAGGACCAGAACAAAGTGCTGCAACACCAATTTACCCCAAAGACTTGAAATACACAGCAAGATTAGATCAACATGTTGATTTGCCCTGTAGCTCTGTATGTGCATGCTTTAAATGATGATATAAATGTATTTACACAAAGATCTTCTAAGTATTAAATGACCTCAGATTGGACGATAGACTTTATTGATGATTAAATTATTCAAACATCTGAAAGACCCCACTGACATTTTCACCAGTTTTAGACTGACATGATAGAGCTTTGATGTCGAAACTGAGTGTGTGTGTACTCTACCAACCAGAGTCTCTGATAAATTTGAGTGTCTGATATGTTCTAATGGTGCATGAGGGAATATTCCATGCAACCTTACTGAGGTTTTGTATTAATGGTATGCATGTATCATGGCCTGGACATGCTCTCTTTCCCTTGCTACCGCTTAAATCCTCCTTATTGTGCTTTATACCTATAATTTCTATTTACTGTGAGAATTGCATTTTATTTGTTTTAATTATGAAATCTCTACAAGCTCAAGAAACAGTGTTTCATTGTAAGCCAACAATTACATTTTACCCCAGGACAGCTAGTAACATTGGACTAAAACTTAGACTGAATTCTTCCCTTACATATTTTCCAGTTCTTTTTTGTTTTTACTCCATTCTATGCGTCAGACCATCCAATACACAATCAGGTGGGGGGAAAAGGGACAGCGAGGGTATCTAGGTGAGTGGGTTGTTTTGTTTAAGGAGTGAAACCACAATAACCTCCTGGGAAGGTTCAGCTCTGTTCCATGTTTCCTCTGTAGATAGCAGCTCTCACTGCAGTTCATTGGAGCCCCAAGCCTTAGAAATGGCTTTGTAACCCTTTGATAAATGTCTGACCTGGTTTCTTGCCTATTCTTAAATTTCTTTAGGTAAAGTCATGATTTTAACATACTTCATGTTACTAGACAGGTTCTATTGATGTGATCTCTTGATTCTATAGGTCAAGCTCATACTAATGTTCTCAGGTAAAAGTTAAAAGTACTCTTAAGAGTATATATTACTCATGCAAATGTAACTGAGTAAATTTAACCAGTTGCTACCCACCTCTGATCATATGTAGCAACAACTTTATTATTCTTGAGAACAAGCTTAAAGTGATATGTAGGCATGGATTAACTAGTCATCATTTAGCTAGTATCTGCACCCAACAGCATTTCTCAACTTGCACAATGAGAAGCTTTTGCCTTTTGTGCCAAGCTCATGCGCTTGGCACATGGGAGGCACCATTGCTCGCTTTCTATTCCTTTTCTATGGAGCTTTTCCCATGAGCTGACAATCACTTGCCCTCCTCAAGCCAAATCGAACGGCAAAATTCGTACATGTGAAGTTCAAGAGTGTAAGCATGCACATGTGAGTGAGGGACACGCATGAATTTAAATATAGCCCATTTGCAGTTCAGTATTTCTTCAGCTCCACTTGGTCAATAAGTAATATTGATTGTAAGAAGGTCAAAGGAGGAGGGGAGACGGGACTTTTATTGATGACCAGTCTTTACTTTTTTTTCTCTCTCCTTTTTTAGATCCTTTTGTATCAGTTTTAAATTTAATTTACTTAGAGCTTAGAAAAACATCATGACATTTTGCTAAATTATAAATTAAACCATATTTGCAGCAGGTTTCTGCCCATAAATAAATTAATGATGAGTTGAAAGTGGAAACGTTTATAGCTGAAATGTGGCAGGACCTTCAAATACAACATTAATTATAACTCATTTGCTCTTTGACCTCTGTAAATGCTGGTAAAGGGAATGAATGTCCAAAGGCTGGACCACACACTGCTCAACTTTCCTCACCAAAGCTAAATCTGTCAAACATATCGGTGTCAGCCAGTGTCTGAAATCTGATTAAAGAGAAACATACTATTGAATGTAAATTTAAAGTGAATTCAGTTCTAAATCTCAGTACTGAAGTAATACAAGAACCAGGAACAGTCCATGTAACTATCTCATTTACCCCTACATTAAGTCTAGGCCTTGAGGGCTGGTGTTCCTGGTTCAACACATCTGAATCAAATAGCCGAATCCTCAGTATGCAGTCCGGTTCTCCAGATTCCTGCTAATGCCCTCATTTTTTGCCTTGAGTGTGTTGAAGCAGAGACATCTAAAAACTGCAGCACACCAGCTCTTAAATACATGGCTTCCCTTCTGTAGTGCATAGTGTACAGTAATGTGCACCGGACAGTTCTCAGTAGGTCAGAGTGTTAGCCAACGTAGCATGAGACGGGCTGGCAGAGTATCTGACCTACATTCTGACTGGCTAGGTGCCTGTTATAATTCAGGAAGCGGCAGAACAAGAGGTGTTATCTTGTTCAGGGAGGTCACCATGGAGCAACATGCAACAGCAGCCAAAGATAGAAGCAGAGGATCAACCAGAGGTTCAGTGCCAGGTCACCTGCTTTCTCAAAGGCGGCACAATAGAAAAATGGGCCAGTTTTAGAACTGGACACAGCAAAGTTTGAGTGGAACAAATTATTATTATTATTATTATTTTTTTTTTTTTTTACAAATAGACAAATGGGAATGTTTCTTACTCCCATCCTGTTATGTTTTCAGATACTGTAGTAATTATTGCAAAGAAGAGCATTTCAATATGTTTATATGGTAAACATAGAAGTAATAAGAGAGGCAGCAGGAGGAGAGGGATTGGTGAGAGTATGTTGAATCTAGCTATGGCTGATGTGATCCATGGATGCAGTCTGGAGGTTGAGAGGATCTTTGTCCTGGTGGAGGTTGCCATGTTTGGGAGCCATCACAAGGCAGAGGTTTCCCCAGGATCTGCAGCACAGGTGGAAAAAAACAAAAACATATAAAAATACAAGCCACCAGTGAGTCTGATTACCACTTAATGTTCGTAAAAACTGGGGAGATGTGGGAGCTGCACTCTAAGCAGGATTAGTGGTTTACTGAGCTCAGTTGAGCTGCAGGTCAGGACTTTCAGTATCACAAACACAGCTTACTTTTTACCTTGGTCTGTTTCCATGGTAATTCATTCTGGTTCCCTAACTGGTTCAGGAGCAGATTGGTTTTTGCTGTTAAATATCAAGAAAAAATAACAACTAAAGCTAATGCTTAATGTGTGAATAGACTCCTCCTCTCCTTTTCTCTGCCATTCTGAGTTGGGCTGTTACATAACAGGAAAATCTTGGACTAATATTTAGGCTCTATGGTCATGTGCTTTTGAAGCAGCTTATTCTGCACCACATCAAAATCCAAGTAACACTTGTTTTAAACTGTGGCCACAAAGACAATCTGCTGGTATGATAATTCAACTATGCATTTCTGGTTACCGTTGCTGTGTATTGTGCACTTTCCCAAATCTCCAGAAGTTTCCACTAATGCAAAAAAATTTCATTAGAATTGTTGAACAGTTGCTAGAAAAAGAAGTTGAGGGAAGAAATTTTGGAAGATCATCACTAAGAAGGGGCTTCAGAAGAGGAGCACACATTCAAAGTAGAATTTATAAAATATTGATTAGAAAAGAAATGTGGACAATTCCATGGTTAGGGATCATTTGAAGACAAAACCAAATGACAAATTCACACAGCTTTACTTGGAACTCGCACAATGCATGCTTATAGTATTTAATCTTAGAATACAATGTTCAGGGATTAACATTGCATTCTGAGATACAGCTAGTGGAGCAATGGTGACGACGGCGGTAGGAGTTTGAAAATGTACTTAATTATTCCTTCTGTCCTTGGGCAAGACACTTCACCCACCTTGTGGTCAGAGGGCTGATGGGACCAGTGCATGGCAGATTGCCCCAGGGCAGCTGTGGCTAGTATCCAGTAGCTTGATCAGTGTGTAAATGTGTGTGTGAATGGGAATGACTGATTTCATTGTAAAGCTTCTATGAAGGTCCAGAAAAGTGCTATTAAGTATGATGACCCATTACAAGTTTCCATCATAAGCGACAAAGTCAAAGATCTTCTGAATTTCCTTTCTATATTCATAAATCATAAGTGGGGGTGGTGATATCAAATATATTTGAGCTTACAGAAAATACTAAGTCCTGTGGTGACCCTGTTATTGATTGAGTAAGTGCTTCAAATTTGAATGACATGCCACACATTAGTCTTCTAATAAGAAATGATGTCTGGGTCTTGATTACATTTTTAACTTCTGCAACTGGCAGGCTAAAAACCAGTCATTGTCTCTGCAGCACTTCCTCCTCCTATACCTCCTGACCTTCCTGACTGTTGGGTCACAAGTTCTCATCCATACCTCGATGAATACCTTCTCCCTCAATTCAGTGTGGAAAGAAACTTTTTGTCTTATCCAGCCTCTTTAGGCAGGCACTGTGATGTCATCACACACACACCCTCCCCAGCAGTCATCTGTGTATGTGGTCATATACTGTCCATCTCCATGTTGAGAAAAAGTCTTCAGCAGGGTTAAAGAATGAGGAGCAGGATGAGAGGAACTCCATCAGAATCCTGCTGTGGGTCACAAACCATTACCTGATCATGTTGGTATGATGGACACTGGCATTATGTCCTCAACCTCTTCTGACTCTTCTTCCATTTTGAATTGTATAGAAATATGCCTGACATATTTTGATAATTATTTTGCATGTGTGGGTGGAGACCCATATGGTATATTTTGATCAACATGACATAAGCAATTCATAATGTAGGAAACTGAAGGGAATTGTACATCATCACTTGGATGATGTACAAAAGCAGTTGCACCTTGCTTATTTCTGATTTGAAAAATGTTCCAAAGCGACAGAAAAACTGGAATGTTCTTGATGTCGGCACTTCATGTGGAACCAGTCCCACATGAAACTGACTCATTGTTAAAAGTGGATGTGTGGTGTCAAACGTCCCTCCCGCCTCTTCTGCTTTTTCAGTGGCATTGCTCTGCAGATGTTTTTCTCGTTACACACTAGCACACACACAGTTGGTGGCATGTGTAAGGGCTGATGAGTGTATATTTGCTTTGTGACATTCTGCTCACTTTTGAATGTATGTTTATGACTTTAGGACATCTGTGAGGACATTTCTGACCATGTGGAGCAGATTCATGCTTTACTGGAGACGGAGTTCTCCCTGAAGCTGCTGTCCTACTCTGTAAACATCATTGTAGACATTAGGTGAGTTTTTACAAGGAAATGATTGTAGCAAGGTATAAATTCTGCAGTGTATATTAATATTTAAGTAGGCTTAATCGAAAGCACTGTTCTTGTATTTGTGTTTTTCCAGGACAGTGCAGCTGCTGTGGCACCAGCTGAGAGTCTCAGTTCTGGTTCTGAAAGAGCGTCTGCTGCAGGGTTTACAGGACCCTAACGGAAATTATACCCGGCAGACTGACATCCTGCAGGCATTCAGCCAGGACCAGCACCAGGTTGGTTTCAGATTAAGTTAAATTTCCATCTACACTTGGAATTGAAATGTAGTTGAAGGAAGGATTCCTTGAACCATTATCAGATATGTCTAAAAACATTGTGGTAGTTTCTTTCACTTGGCTTGGTTACTGACAGTCTGGAACTTGAATATTGAATTATTTGTATTCAGACCCGTCTGGATGCTCTCACAGAGGTGGACGACTGTGGTCAGCTGACGATCCGCTGCAGCCAGGACTACTTCTCCCTGGACTGTGGCATCACTGCCTTTGAGCTGAGCGACTACAGTCCCAGTGACCATCCTGAGGACCAGGGGACAGAGTCCACAGTGGAGGACAGCTCCCAGGATATCATTCACACCACAAACTCAAATCTTGAACTGCACAAGAGTTTACCTCAGCCCTCTCTGCCCAGTGACATAGACAACCACAGCCATTCTACACCTCAATCACCCACAAATCAAAGTGACATGTCCAAATACAGTGAAAGCTCCAAACGCCCACTGCAGGCTGTAAGTCACAGCACTGAATCTTCCCCCACTCAGCCGTCCCTTCCCAAGAGAGCAGCCTTATTCTCAAACAAAGGAACCAAATCAAGAGGCAGTTTTAGGAAGGCCAGGCAGCAGTCTGAGCTGCAGCATAAGGCTGAGCTGAGTCAGAGCAGCCCCTCTCTTGTGGATTCTCCAGACAGATCCAAGTTCTGGCTAGAACTGGACTCGGCTGATCTGAGAAACCTTCCACAATCCAGCGAGAGTCTCCAGGTTTGAGCTAATTTCTATGCCTTTGTGATTTAGTTCTCATTTTATTAGCATTTTGTTTAACATGGAAATGTGACTTTTAAGCTAGGATTAAACACAAAATCAAAGTAAATCAGATTTATTTAACAATTCACAAGCTGCAAGGTTGTGAATTGTTGGGTCGTTGTGTGTGTGTGGGGCGGGGGAGGGAGGCTACTGTACCAACTTCCATAATCTCTGACAAAAAACACTACTGGTGTTTTTTGTTAATTGTTCAGAGGAAAAGAAATACATGGTTCAATGTTGAAGGGGAAAAAATAAGTAGTCACGAACGGAGAAAAATCATAGGAAATATGCTGAAGATTCTTTGGTTTTATGACAAACTGAATTTCTTAAGGCTTCACAAATTCACAAATTGAAACAACAATCAGCCTCAATCAGTTACAGGTTCTAACATTTTTATTCAGTTTGTAGGATGCAGCCTCATCACTTACACTTTTAAAATAGATTGAAATCTTAACTGCCTATAGTCAGTGATGTAATATTCCTTTTGTAAAAAATAAATGTTTGAATGCTCTTTGCTAAATGGGAAAACACATTATTGTACTAAAAAATCTCTTTACCAAACCTACTTTCAATTGATGGGGGGTTGGGCAAGACTCTATAATTTTAATGTCCATTTGTACTTTTAATGTGGAGGTAACAACTGCCACCTGTATCTGATGCTCCTTTAACAGATACACTGCGCCATAAATGAATTTGAATTTGATTCATTATGCTAACCAACCCATGGCTCTAGGTCAGTCTTTGTTGGTTGAGGTTGTGATTGTTTGGTGTGGTGGATAAGAGTCTCATGTGCTCCAACATCACCACAGCTGAATGGAATATCCCTACTTGTGATTTCTCAGTAATAGACAACTCAAATGGGATTCATTTTTGCAGGTTTATGATGCCATTATTTTATTTTAGCATAGTGGCACATAGAATGACAGGAAATAGTCCTACCTTATCGTTTCTATCTCTAAACACGTCAAGTTGGGGTAACTTCTGCTCCACCTGGTAGTGACTCTCACACCGAACCTCTGCTTAAAGCTGCAGCATCTAACTTAAAAAAATACATTTTACATACGTATTAAAACTTTCGCTGTCCTAACATGAGACAGATAATCTCTAAAAAAAATAATCGATCTCCTCCCTGATCTGCATAATTACTCCGCTCAGTCAGAAACAGCCAATCAGAGCTAGCAGTAATCAGCTAGCCGCCATGCTAACAGGAAGTTTTCATTCAGTAACTCTGGATTGTTTATTGTAATGGATCCTGTTTTTGCCTTTGAATGTTTTATACTTGAATTTTCTGGCAATGTTGAGAGGTTTTATTTTGACTCTCTGCATTATTTAGCCTCTTCAGAGCCTTCATATGTTTTCAGTCTGTTAAAGATGGTATTATCGATTTGCACAATACCTGTTTTGTTTTTTTTCTTGGAAATAGTTATTAAAAACAAGTGTTTGTCTAAATTAAGGTGAATTCATGGTTCCTTTTTCCACATAATGTAACCGGTAGTGCTTATGATTAAAAAAATAATAATGATGTGATCGGTATCGGTGATCGGCCCTCATGGGTGATCGGAATCGGCAGGAAAAAACCTGATCGGCACATCTCTAGATAAAAGGCTTAACAGACGTTTCTCTTCCCAGCTGCTCTTTGGAAAATTTCTTTTTGAAAACGATTGACTATTGTTTCCACTTTTTTAAAGTATGCTAACTAAATCTAACTAAAAATTTTGATTACAGAGAACAATTGAGCACAACCTCAAAAACCACCATGTGAGCTCAATACATAGAAAACCTGAGGGAAGTTCTGGCACCAATGGCAGCCTGTCCATCTGCCGCCTGATGTCTCTGGATGAAATATCCACCCAAACAGAAAGGAGGCAGAAAAGGACATATGCAGTCTGTATGGGTGACTCGGACTCCTCCCTGCCCTCCCCCATTTCAGAGCAGCTTCTGTCCTCAGACTTGGAGGCATCTGGAGAGGAATCTGATGCTCAGAGGGGTGGAAGCAGGAATGCAGGGTGGACAGTGAACTGGCAGGGGCACAAGGTGACTATTTCTTTGCAGGAGCCAGGATTTTGCAGATGCTATTCAGTTTTTACTTTTATGGTGCTTATAAAACTATTTATAGTTTTTACTTGTGGAGTTTTTTCCAAAGCAGCCTTAAAATTATACGTTTCTTTAATGCACCTTTTGACACCATTTCATGTTCAAGTAGATTTTTCTCTTTTCAATCAAGAATATTGTTTCACAAACACTCATACTAATACTTCTTAATTAATACATTTAACAGATTAGTTTTTGTTTGCATCATCTGTTCTTCATATGAGCATTTTTTTCTTAAATGACTTGAAATGGCATATTCTCCTTGCATGTTCAAAACCAAAACAATAAGTGCTGAATAGTTCTGTAAATATTTTCTGAAAAATGCATAAAGAAAAAAGGTTGTTGAAATAAACACATTGAGATTATCATGTTCATTACTAAGTACTTGATTATAAGTCCTTTTGGTAACACTTTATTTGACGGGGTGTGCATAAGAAATTTTTTAAAGCAAATTTGCAATAAAAGTGCATTAAAGGCATGCACTTTTATTCCAACTTTGCATTCAGTGAATAATGACACTTAAAGCAAAGTTGAATTAAAACTTGTATTGAAAGTCCATTAAAATGGTCAACTTTGCATTAAAAGTGTCATTATTTACCGAATGACACTTCATGACAACAGTCATAAACATTCATGAAAACTTCATCTTTATGTCAGTGTCATGTCAGTCTTATGTACACCCCGTCAAGTAAAGTCTTACTGTACTTTTTCTTTGTTGACTGGTCCTTAGAGTGAATTACTGTACATGTGAAGAAGGACAGTGAAATGCTGATGCTCCTTTCTTGTGCAGAAGGAATCCCAGGTTCCATCAGAAAGGATCCAGTCCAGAGAGCATTGGTATGGGTCAGACGAGTTCCTGGCTCTCCCTGCTCAGCTCCATGAAACTGAGATGCTGGCTGTGAAACTAGAAAGTCTGATACAGTCCAGGACCCTGGTCAGTACAGAACTGTGGCTCATTGACCATAATTATACACAATGTGTTGAAATTGGTTTCTGATGTTTTTTTAACCTGTTCACAGCAGAACCAGAGAGGTCTGCAGGATGTGGATGACTGGGAACTGTCAGAGCTTAACATGGACTGGGACGCCGGGGAAAGTGGAGTCGACACGAGAAACATAGTGGGGAGCGGGGATTATGGTCCATCTCCCCTGCTGTCACTGGTATGACAGCATATTTTGTGTTAAGAAGTATCAAAAAGCAAATAATTTCCTGGTGAAGTGACATGTTCCTGTGGACTCTTCATCAGCATCCTCATAGACAAACCTCAGTGAGCTGCTTCAGCTCCTCCTCCAGTGATGTTGCTCCATCATTGGAAGACAGCATAGAATCAGGGCCCTTGAGTGACCTGCTGTCAGGAGAGGAGCAGAGCAGGAGGTCTGTGGATGGCTCCCCCCAGCTGACGGCGCCCCTGGCGGATGGGCATGGATGTGCTTCTCTGATGAAAAAACTGCTGGAGGACATCCAGGATCAGAACGAAGGCATCTGGGTGAAGATGGAGGTAATTCTTTACACACAGTTTGCTCCTATATTTTGCATCGGTCTATCTTTCTGCTGGTTCTGTTTCCATCTTGGCATGTCTGTACTGTATGACCAGGTTTGATAGTCAGCACTGGCTTCTGTTTTCCCTGATCTATATGAACACAACACATCAAAATATTTTCACACTTCACATGTTCAAATGCAGTAGGACAAGTTGTCCTGAATTCCCTCAACATTCGACTGATGGAATGAAAACCTGGTATTAGATCTTCCTGTGAACCTGTTAATTCATTAAGCTTCTTCTAAAAGGTAACATTCGATTGGCAGGCATATTACTGATGAGGCTTCCTAGTGAACTAATCAGTCATACGGTATCTGTCATTTGGAGTGTGGTAAAATTCCAGTAACTGGGGATTCATACTTCTCATACTTACAACTACAAAGAGAGGGTGTTCATGTTTATGTTCCCCACCTTTCACTGCTGTAAGATTTAAATTTTAACCTCTCTAGAGCAGTTTAGTTAGCAAAGATAATGTCTGCTCAACTCTACTGTCTGTCGGGCATTAATAGAATGTAGCAAATCTAACCTCTTTTGTTAGTTGGGTGAGATGCTCACTGATAAAACTAGAAAACTGTGGGATATTCATAGTTGACTCAGCTTAGCCAACTTCATTTAAGACATTTAACTTGATATCTAATAAATGTCAAACATCTTACTCATCTAGGTGAAAATTATTCACACCCATGGGAAATTTAGTTTTAGTATTATTTTTCATTTAGCCAAGATGATTGTAGCTGAAATGAAATAAGAGGGTAGCTCTCAAAACTGTGAAAAAGGTAAGAGCATAAACTGTAAAAATTAAAAATCATTTAAAATCATTTAAAAATATTTAAAATTTATCTTGAAGCGGAGGTCATGCTGTTCGTTTTTGTTGTCTGTCATTTTGACTGACGGCGCCAGAAAAATTCCATCATATTCTATTGCCTGTCAGTTTTTAAATGCTGTCTGCATAGGCTATTCAGCTGTGTTTAATTTTTATGCAGTTTAATTAATCAAATTTTATTTGTATAGCACATTTCAGCAACAAAGCATCAAAGTGCTTTGCATCATAAAAAGCACAAAAACATCAAGTCATGCAACAGAATCAACAATCTGTTCAATTTAATTAATATTCACATTGAACAGAGAATCTAGATCACATCTAATGCTTTCTCTGTAGTGTCAAAAAACATTGACTGTTGCAACAAAAACAACATATGAACAGTGAAATTAAATTATTTCACTTAAATTATGAACAGCTCACCTGCTCTGGTCTGAACACAGCAGCACAACTTCCTGCTAGTTTGCATCTGGAGGTGAAATCTGTGCTAGTTTAGATCGGGCCTGAAATTCCAGCCTGACTGAGTTTGTGTCTGATCCATCCCGACTGATTGGCGTTAATAGAGGCACAAGGCAGAATTAAACCTCACATATTTTAATTAAGATTTTACTGTTTTCGTTTTTAGACCACCATTTAAGAAAATAGTGTTACTTCTCCCCTTTTTGGCTTCTGTTTAACATCTTCCATATTGTCGCTTGTTGTAAGTTTGAGTCAGGTGTGAATCATCTGGGATGTGTGACTGATGGGAATCCTGTGACTGATAGGATCCTGCTCCACTCTAGCTGCTGCTAGGGTGAATCAGGGTGGAGTCGTGTCATATTTTGGTTTAGTTCTCTCTTTCTCTCTCTGTTTCTCTTTCTTTCTTTCGCACTGCATGCTGGGAGTTGGTGGAAGAGCATATGGTGAGTGGACTGGAAGATTGAGAATTTCTATCTTTTTTTAATCTCCAATGTTTTTTTCTGTATATTATCCTTAGATTATTGTGTTTTGTGGAGTTACATTAATTGATTACATTTCTGTGTGTGACAACCAAAATTTTGCCTTTTGGTGCAAAATGCTGGGAATGGATTTGACCAAAGTTACGAGGTAGATCATACCCAGTGGAAGAGTGCAGTTTGGCGGTGGGAGAAGTTGTAGGTTGTAGCATTAAATCTGCTGCTTGGTTGAAAAGCGCTGTGGTCATTTTTGTTGACAGTGTGGAGAAGGCAAACAAAGGGCATTGCTGTGAATGATGTCTTTGTCTGTTTCCCTGTTGAGTATTCCTGCTAAAAAAAACAGAATCATGATTGCAAGGATTCCTCTGTTCATCAGGGATGAATTGTTGATGAGAGAACTGTTGTGGGAAAATTGTTTTCCCCATCAGAAGAATGCCGTTGGGTTGGAGTTACATTTTTCACACTGAAGAAAGGTCCATATGATTCTGAATTTAAAAAGAAGAACGCCTTAACTTAGTGTTTAATGTGTAAGTGGATGGGCTTGATTAGGCTATTTACGTAATTTTGTGCACTTTGGTTTTGAAGTTTCTGTAAAAAGGAAAAAATTCGGAGTGTATTATTGGTTCTCCATCCAAAAATGAAGAAAGAGATATAGAAATGGAATATTCAGGAAAGGGTCTAGAATCAGAAAGCAATATGGATGAGGAGGAGGAAGGTGAAGATAAAGGTTGGACTGATGGTTTGGCCAGTTCAACCTGTACATTTCTTCTTCAGTCAGTAGAGGAAAGGTTAGCATGTGCAAAACTTTAAACATTTTCTGAAAGCTACAAAGAACATAAAAAATGTAAAAACAGAGGATTTTTTTCCTGACAAGAAACTTTTTCTTGTGAATGTGACATCTCAGATGAATTATAAAAGAAAAAGTGGGTTATAGTGACCAAGATGCTTACAAGTTAAAAAGATTTATCGGAAAACTTAAGCAAGCATTTAACAATGATGAGTCTGACGTATGATAAGTGTCTGCATTTTCTTTTGGTGCTAATCCTTCCATCTTTGGTGATGAGCCACTTCAGTTTCTACATTAAATTTGGATGGAACCAGAGATGTGAGGAAGAGAATCAAACGTATAACTGTGTGGATGGTCCAAGAAGCACACAGCGACTGTTTAAATGAGATATGGAGAGAATGGGGGCCAGAAATTTTGAGTCATTTAAGCCAGACCAGTGGGGGAGATGCAATTGTTTTTTTCAAATTGTTTTTACTGGAATAATATCAACTTGAAGTGACAAAAGGTAGAGTAATGGTAGTGAAAGCAAAATATTGTTTCACTACTATCAGAGATTGACAAAAAATAGTGGTCCCCGATGATTAAAAAGTGAAAAAGTTACATAAATTTCAAATAGAGGGGATAGATACAATGATAAACGTAAAAGCAAGGTTAAAATCCATAAACTCTTGCAAAGCTTGAAAGTGTGATGAAGACAAGTTGACAAACTCAGAAACTCAGCAGGGAGTAAGAGCAGCGGAAGCAGTACAGCTTGTGTGTGCAGGTCACATTGCATCTGCTGACACAGCAGCAGAGCGGAGAGTGCTTCTCAAGCTTTAGATGCACTGAAAAAAGAAAATAGTTGAACCAACTTAATTGAATTGCTTCAATTGGTAACAAGTAATTCAATGAGTTTATCCAACTTAATTTATTAGGTTGGTTTAACTTGACACATTTAATCAGTCTTACTCAAATAATTTAGTTTACTTAAAATAAAGAAGCAGACTAATAAAGGATTTTTAAAAGGTTTTATTGGCTCTAGTGGCCTTTATTTTAGAGTAGTTAGACAGGAAAGACGCACAACTAAGGTCATCAGGCAGGAATCGAACCTGCGACAGCCGTGTTGATGACTAAGGTCTCCTTATGTGGGTTGTGCTCTACGCCTGCGCCGCAACAGTTCCACAGTTAGTGCAGGATCTGTCCCTGGTGAAGCTTAATTGTTTCAATTAAGTCAAAGCCAAAAGTCCCTTTAAGTTAAAAATGTTTAAGTTAAGCTAATTCAACACAAATGGTGGTTTCATCACAAAACCGAACAAAATTAACTGAGATTAATGTAAAAAATCCATAACATGAACTGCACCCCAAATACACTTTTTAGTGTGTGTGGGGAAACTTCACACATATAGGAGACCTTGCTCTCTTACACACGCACGCACACTTCTCACTCTGTGCTCTGAGTAATTAGCTGATTAGCTGCTTATTTAGCAGCATGTAATCATAGCAGTGGCTGAGCTAACTAATTCAGGAAGTAAAGACATAATAAAGTAATCAGTACATGCATATCTTTTGGATGAAACTAAGAGATCCGCTATAGCATCAGGTTGAGCAACTAAAACGATCCACTAAACTGGACATTAAACTACTGTAGAGCGGACTGAAACAAAGAAAACTTTCCAAACAGGCTCAACGTTAAGCCTAGTTTATCACTGCATAGCAGATCAAGTGAAAAGGAATTGTAGAGCCAACATTAACACCATATCCAAAAAAGCTTTGGAAATAGAGGCTAGGGTAAAGTAAACATCCCTGAATAATCCCTACAGAGGGAAACATCCATCCATCCATTTTCTAACACCCTTGTCCCTATTGGGGTGGGGAGGGGTGCTGGTGCCTCTCCAGCATACGTTTCGGATGAGAGGCGGGGTCACCCTGGACAGGTCGCCAGTCTGTCGCACAGAGGAAAACGGCTCAAAAATATTTTTTAAACCTTTTTAAGCAGCACATCTTTTTATGACTTGTCTTGAAGCTTGGAATGCATTCAGGGGCATCAAGATTCAGTGGGTTTGTATTCTCCTGATACTATTCAGATTCAGACCATCTTTGTCATTCAACATAACATCAGAGATGCACTGCAGAATGAAATTATTATGCGTATTAGGCTACAAACAGAAACTAGCAGGATAAACTATAAAATAATATGAAAAGAATAGATGAAGAGCCAAATCAAAAACAGTGGAAGTGTATTATTAAATAATTTTTTATTCTTAAATCTTTTTTTTTATCTGAATGGACTCGGATAAAGTCCTCTTTCACAAAGGTGATCTGGCCAAGAAAGGCAGCAGCACATGTCAGCTCTTATGTGACAAAAATTATCCAAAAGAAGAGACACATTTGAAAAAATAATTGCTTTAGCTTTATCAGCACTTAACCAGTTTTTTTGCACCAAAAGTGCAAAAAAAAAAAAAAAAAAATATTTAGTCAAAATTTTTGCAATTTGTGCATGAAATATACCAGGAATAGTACATGCAAAACAATAAAAAAAATTAAATCATATTAAGATCTTTGATACTTGTTGCCCTCACAGGTAGCGTTGTTTTGCTAGGTTCCCAATAGGTGGCAGCGTGATCCCAATCATTTTTTCAGCTGACCCCACCACTCTGCTCAGTGCCTTCCTGTCTGAGGTGCTGCTGCTCTCATGCTGCTGGTAAGCACACTGTCAATGGTGCCTCCTTAGAAGGTAATAAGGATTGATGGGCTGAGGTGAGCTCTCAGGTGAGAGTGTCATGAACCTGATGTGCGGGTCGATGTCCACAGCAGTGTTGTGGATGTAGAGCAGGATGTGCACATGCTGTTTCCTCCTGAAATCCATCACCAGTTCTTTGGTTTTTCCCACATTCAGAAGCAGGTTGATGCTGCAGCACCATTCTAATAGTCTCGACTCCTCTCTGTGGTGTTCTCCTCACCGTCCTGGATCAGACCCACCACTGTTGGACACATCCCTACTGCATGTCACACTCCTTTATAATTTCATTCTGTGATTTATTTATTAATTTTTTCCCCCATAAGGCACAGGCATGATAAGCAAAGGTGTAATCCCTCATTGGTCCCTCGCATCAGTTTGTTTGCTGGTGTTACCTGTGGTCACAGAGGATGAGTGGAGGACACAAGAGCAAGCCTACATCAGCAAACAGGACCACATTAATGTGAATTTACAAAAAACACCCATAGTTGCTTATAATCACTAAACTTGGCAACTATGCTTAACATCCAATCACCCTGACTCAGAGTTCAATGTCATATTAGATTGTCTGTAAAGAGAGATGAAATATACAACCAACTTATATATATATATATATATATATATATATATATATATATATATATATATATATATATATATATATATATATATATATATGTAATTTTTTAATTTTTTTTCTCTCCAAAACTCTTACCCTTTTTATATTAAGAAATCTTATATTGACCTTGATTTTGTCAAGTCTAAACCAAGACTACATTCTGGTCACATATTTCCTTCGTCTTCCAGACAGGGACTGGATGTATTTGTAGATGGAAAGCCACGGTTCCTTTTGCGCTGTATGAGACATTATACCTGATGGGTTTTAATATTCACTAAGAACCAAAAACAATGCAAAGGCTTGGGAGAAAAAAAAAACAAAACAATCCATCAGTTAGCTAAGTGTCCTATGCATCGTGTGATTACATAGTATGGGCTGTCTGTGCGAGCATTAATGGCCTCAGTGTGAGATGTCTGTGTATTTGGAGACTCTGTGGCATGCCAGTCTATCTGTGAACAGTGGGAGACAGACAGACAACAGACTTACATCAACAATCGTCTGATTGGCCCAGCAGGGGGAGTAGAGATGCACAATGACAGAGAGGATAGCAAAATAAGAACGTGCCAGAGGACAGTGATGAAAAGAGATGTTGTTCACATGTTCTGTCAGACTTTATAAGTAAGGAAAACGCTCAGAAAGAGCTAACAAACTCAATAGGTTTGTTTCTAGAGAAGTGGTTATGTTCTAAATATTTGAATTTATATTTAAAAGTTATTGAGTTTTCAATAAAATAACTTTGACTTATTGCTGCATAAAGTTTGTGCCTGGTGGCGTTGATATCAAAACCTTATTTCAATGCTTGTTAAATGAAATACCTGCTAGTAAATTAATTTGTTTCAGCTGTTTGCTGGAACAGAGCTGAGCTTAGATGAAAGCGAGAAATCTCAAAACAATCCCTTCCTTCCTTCCTTCCTTCCTTCCTTCCTTCCTTCCTTCCTTCCTTCCTTCCTTCCTTCCTTCCTTCCTTCCTTCCTTCCTTCCTTCCTTCCTTCCTTCCTTCCTTCCTTCCTTCCTTCCTTCCTTCCTTCCTTCCTTCCTTCCTTCCTTCCTTCCTTCTTAATCTACTGCAGTGCAAGAACATGTCCTCATTGATCAAATGAAATATTTCAATTTTTTCAATTTAGGTTATTTAATGAATTTCTAATCAAACTCCCCCCCCCACCCCCCCGAGTCCTTTACTTCCATCCCAGCAGTGTATGTTTAATATGACATGTTCTTGTTGTCAGTCTAATAACTTAGCCTGTTGTGTGCATTAGCAGTGTCACCTAATCCTAACAAATTTTATTATTTCTGAATTAGAAATTTTGTCAGCTGCAGTTATCCCAAAACTCTCAGCTTTCCTTGTTAAAAGAAAATTCTATTTGCCTTCACCTACTCATACATCTACAGCACAAGGACAAACGACACACATAGCTGGTAGAGTTCAAGCTTATGGTAAGAAATGTAGGAGGCAATGCTATTATTCAGATGTTATTCTATCTATATACAGAATATATATATATATATATATATATATATATATATAATTTTTTTTTTTATTTTTAAGTTTACTTGTATTAAAAGAAATGTCGAATCAGCCAATCGCATGTCAGCAACTCAATGCATTTAGGCATGTGGACATGGCCAAGACGATATGCTGCAGTTCAACCAAGCATCAGAATGGGGGAAGAAAGGCGATTTAAGTGATTTTGAACAAAATAATTTTTAACCACCTACGATGGTTGTTGGGTTGGTCTGAGTATTTCAGAATCAAATTAAATTGAATTTGTAAAAATAGTCATCAGCTTCTGATGACTATTTGCCCCTCGCTCCAGAGTATTCTTATTTTTCCAGCTTTATGTAATTTGAGTGAAACTCCTGTTGCTCTTTATGCCCTCAGTTGTATAGGAATAATTCTCCTATCCTCCCTCATTTTGTACAGACTAACAGATTATCTTTGTATAGCAGTTTAATTTCTTCATATTGATTATGCTTTATACTCTGGGAGCAGTATCTTGTTGGCTGCTTTAGAAATATTAATAATTGATATTATCCCTACTGCTCTAAACATTTTCAGTCAAGACTTTGAGTCCAGATCTATAGACTTCATCCTTCAGAAAGCTCAGTCAGCTGAACAGTAATTATCCAGAGGTGAAGAGATGAACGGCGTGAGGAAGAGAAGGAGAATATCAGGATGGTTATCCAGGCAGCAGAGGATCAGATCAGGCATTCCAGCTCCCAGTAGGCCTTTCTGCCCCTCCAGGCCCAGACTGGTTTGGAAACATCAAAGCATCTGTAAGCAGCCCAGTGCTGTCGATATCCAAACCAGTGCGGCTCTCTTTGCCGTTTTTCTCTCTCACATCCTCTTTCTCACTCTTCTCATCTTCCTTTTTAACACATTCACTCTTATTTCTAATTTTCTTTTTACATTATTGCTCATTTCTTCTTTCTTCTTCTTTTTCTGTAATTTATCTTTTCTTATTTCACCTAATTTTGTTATTGTTTTTTTACCCTAATGTGTTAAAATGTATTTCATATTTTAATTTCCTTTTCTTGTTTTCTTTGCCTCTCTTCATCTACTTTCTCCATGCTCTGTAAACTATTATCATGTCCTTTCCTCTTCCTCCATTTCCATTCTCATGCTTCTTCATTCTCCATCTTCTCATTTTCACTTTTCAGCATTTCAAATTTCTATCTAGCCTTCTGCAAAGTAGAGACACAAACATAATAGACATGAGGGTTCTAAACAAAACCATGTTTAATTTTATCCAATAAGCTATTTCCTTTTGATATTGACATGATTTAATCCATCTATTAGCAGGTGAATTGAAAATGTGATAAACATGTGGCAGCACAAGTCATTTCCATCAGGGTTCACTTTCCTTCTGTAGCCTCTTTCTCTCTTCTGTTAGTCTCTTCTGATCTGAAAGTTAGATAGCTTTCAGATGAGTACATTGAAACAACACTCACTACATGAAATATATACTGTATGTTGTCTCCTTAATGATTAAATGTTTTAGTGCTGACAAGA
Organism: Poecilia mexicana; assembly: GCF_051168715.1. NCBI lineage: Eukaryota > Metazoa > Chordata > Actinopteri > Cyprinodontiformes > Poeciliidae > Poecilia > Poecilia mexicana. The sequence continues at coordinate 1,574,136 of NW_028263372.1, read as the reverse complement.
AAGAATACATGTTTGAGCTCATAATGCAATATTCTTCTTTAGTTTTCCTGTTTGTTTTGCAAGATTAGGATGCATAGAATTTCATCCAGATTACAAAAGTCTCTTGGGCTTGAAGTTCTGATGTAGCGTCAGCGAGGAACAGCCTGACTTCATTGTTAAAGGACAGTGTCACGATTTACAGTATGGTGGTGAGGAAGAACCCTGTAGGCCCAGAATGATGACAATGATGAAGATGATTTCATGAAGAGAGCTCAGACAGTCAATGAAACACGGGCAACTCGGCAGAGCAGGAATAAAGAGACTCAGCACCGATCGTAACTGGTAAGGCATAGAGGAGCCAACGCCGATACAGGACTTTACAGTTCTCCTGGGAAGACTAACTGAAAGGACACACGACTAACAACGATAGATGTTAGACATTAGACAAGGATCCAACGAGGGACAGAGACAACAGGTGGGCGTAAATACACAGGCAGACTGTCACGGGGAAACAAGGAACAGGTGACACTAATCGGCTAGTAGACAGGACAACATAGAGACTCACAGGGAACAAAACAGACACACAACAACCTAATTAACACAGGGAACCTAAAATAAACCACTGGGAACACAGAACATAACAGAACAGGTGCTATTCCAGGAACATAGTTTTATATCACAGTCAAGTAACTATATTACCTTCAGTGGTGGTAAAAATGTTGTATATGTCTAACATGACTTAAAGGAAATTGACTTTGCAATTTGATGCTTTGAAACTGGCCCTTGTCTCTTTAAGAAGTTCCACACTCCACCTTCAGCACATCATCACAATAATGCTCCTCCATGATGCTGTTTACAGCCATTCTTAGAGTGCTGGACTGAGACTTAGTTCACAAGATGAGCCCAGCAGACACATATTTCCACCAGGTGTTTGCTAATTGCTGCTGCCACTAGTCTGAAGGAGCTGAGAGTGGGAGGTGTGGGGGTGGGGTAATCAGACTGCACCTCTAAGGAGGAGCTTTGTAGGGGCTTGATGAAAGCAAGCGCTTAGGCACCCTGAATGGTTGCCATAGGAGATTCAAGGATTCCTCAAACATGCATAGAAGAATCAAAGCATCACTCCAGATAGGATTTTGATGAAGGTATAACATTATAACATGGTGTAAAACTAAAAAAGAAGTCTGTTTCACATAATACTACACCTTTACATGAGCATAATTTCACCATTAGCCAATGATTCATCTTGGCAGAAGACTTAAACTTTTTATCATCCATGGCTTGGACAAAAAAAAGCTACCTGGTCTCAGAGGTAGTTTTAGACCATCGTAGATTAGCTTAGATTTAGAATCAAGCACATTAAAAATATGCAAGATTAAAAATTAGTCTGTAAGCAGTGCAGAAATTTGAGAAATCATTAACTGAAACCCAGACATATTAATTTGATTATGATTTTAAACTGATCAATAACCTATATTTATATCATTTGCAGTGAGAAAAATAGAGAGAAATATGGTAAATATAGGTTCTGTCCAAAGTTGGCTAACAGTGAGACACTTCTCTGATGTTATCACAGGGATTACAAAGCTGCAGGAGGAGTTGCCACTAATTTTATGTTTTTATCCACATACTGTATAAATAAATTAGTTGTGAGTTGTTGTCAGCTGAGGAGCAGATTAAGACAAAATTCAAACTCCTTTTTCCTGGAGCTTAAGTCACCAACCAGGAAATCTTTGTTTTTCTTTACATTTTGGATAAAATCTCAAATGTCGCAATTAAAAATGTCCCTCCAGATGATTACTTCTGTCAATCATGAAAATCTAATATAATATTCAAAAGTTTTAAATTATTTACTTTCATGTTTTGATGCTTGAAAACATGAAAGTTTTCAAGCTTTCATGTTATTCTCCTTGAATAACGGTAGTTATTCAAGGAGATAACCACCGTTATCTCCTTGAATCTCAGCAGTACAAAGAATCATCATGAAAATAAACATAAAATATAATCTATAAACATGAAAAATGATACTGGGTACAAAAACCTTTTGTGTAATTAAATTGTTTCCCGTAACAGTATAAGGACTATACAATTAATTACCTTCTGACAGTGCAGGAATAGTGCCAGTAAAAAGTAATGTTCTTAGGACACCTTCAAAGATTAAAGAAGAAATGAAGTACAGTACATCAGTGTAGTCAGAAATGGACATTTTTGTAATCATATTTTCCAGATGTCTGATTTCTTTCACCACATACCTGAACAGCTCATTAGCTTCCATTTCACTGACGGCTTCAGTCGTGCTAAAGGGTAAATGTTTCTGTTTGGAGCTGCAATACATCAACATTAGGACATTTTGGTCAAGTTCAAAGCAGCAAAGAAGATCTCTTTGTTGCTGGCAGATTTTCATTATCACTCAGAAACAAGAACTTTTTCACAGTTTGACTGTGGTGGTATTTTCATGTTGTCATGCTGGTTGTTTTTGCTCATTAGTACAAAAAAAACTGTAGGACAATGAGAAACTTTATAACATAACAGTGTTTCTACGAAGACTTGCAGACTGAAAGTTTTGTCTTTTATTAAAATCCTTTAATCTTCCTCCTGACTTTTCTGTTTGTTTTCAAACAACAGGCTTCAAACTCCCTCCTATAGTAAATTAATCATTTATTCCCATTTTAGTGTTTTTCTCCCCTTTCACCTCCTCAGTGGCCCATTCGAGGATGAAGACATAAACACATACTTATTTCTTTTTCCTTTACGCCATATTTTCTACCCCTCTTCATGACTGAGGTTGCTTCAGTGGGGGAAATCAATATTGTATCAGTTTCTATTCTTTTGATCCCAAACTGAATCTTGAATCTTCCAGCAGGAATCCAAAAAAGAAAAAAAAAGAAGAGAATCTAAAGTAGTGACTTTTGCATGTATAAACCCTGAATTTTGCCTTTAGTCTTTTGTTTTGGTGGCAATTTATGGCTCAAGTCCTCCATGGGTGATCTTTGTGGCCAGCAGATGGCACTAAGACTCCACTTTTCTTCCTTTCCTCAATCAGTTTTCACATCTTCATGTTGATTTTTCCCTGTTTGTCAGTGTTCTCCTGTGAAGGGCAAGCTGCCATACTTGTTCTAACTCTCTGTATCTTCTTATGTCTCTTTTATCTCTGTCTACATTTTTCTTATTTTTACTCCAATGTCCTCTCCTTATTAATCTTCTCTTCTCTTCTCTTCTCTTCTCTTCTCTTCTCTTCTCTTCTCTTCTCTTCTCTTCTCTTCTCTTCTCTTCTCTTCTCTTCTCTTCTCTTCTCTTCTCTTCTCTTCTCTTCTCTTCTCTTCTCTTCTCTTCTCTTCTCTTCTCTTCTCTTCTCTACTCTACTCTACGTATTTTTCTTTCTTGGTTTCATATTTCAAATTCTTTATTCCTCTTCATTACTATTTCATTAGCTGTAGAGGATTCTGTCAGGGTCTTCTTGAACACAGTCTCCAGGGATGGGGGCAAACTGCTGTTCACTGCCTCCATGAAATAGGTGTGTGTTGGGTTTGGGAAAGGAAGATGACTGATAATTCTAATAAGAAAGAAGATACTAATATTGTCTTATTCCTAAATAATTGTCTAAGTCAGTTTTTTGCCAAAGTGATTTTTTGTCAGCATGGTGTCAATATGCAACTACTTGCATAATCTTTTTCCCTATATTTTACATCAATATATGGTTTATGAGTCATACCAACTAATCTAAAAGCAACATTCATCCTCACCAGTGGTGGTTTCTGATCTGGGGAACCTCCTAGTGTGACATCCAATGGCCACATTGGAATGAGGTGTGTGTGTGGGAGGTTGTGGTGCTTACTGTCTTGCCCAAAGGCACATCAACATGTGGCAGATGAGGGAAGCTGAAACTCAACCTGTGAACTTTGCTTGCAAGTTCAATACTTTTCAAACTCATCCACCACATGTTGTGTACCAGACTGAACATGGACCGCAGGAAGCAGAGGAGAGAGTCGTCCCAGGAGGTCAGAATGAGAATTACAGAACAGCATGTTAAATGTAATGCAATACATTTCCAGGAAACTTGACGCTCCTCTGACTGGAGTTGCACAGATTATTCAGAAGTTTAAGGTGCTCCAACACATCTCTGGATGTAGGGGAAAAATTGATGACAAATTAAAGAGAAGGAAAATGTGAATGGTAATTCACATGGAGTTGAGGTACATCAGTGTCAGATCCCACCATTCATCATTTTTTGAACCAAAGTGAAATACAGGTGAGATGACCAAGAAGGAAAGCAAAGTATGAAAATGTTAGACTGTAATTTTCCACAGTACAGAATGACATGTCACAGTGCTTCTGGGAGAATGTTGTTTGGATAGTTGAGACAAAACTGGAGCTTTGTAGCAAGACACATCAGCTCTATGCTCACAGACACAAAAATGAAGCAGACTAAGAGAAGTAATAGAAGTACTGTTCTTCAACGATTCTGATGAACCACATTTAAAAAGCAATATTTCATTTAGATTGTTTTTTTTAGAGCACATTATTATTACTTTTTTTGTTTTAAGTTCTTCCAGTGACCATTGTGGGCTTGTAGTTCAGTATCAGAGGAGTACCAACAGTTTGGTTCCCATGTGTGTTACTACTAGTTTTGTAAGATATTTCAGATTAAATTCTCTTATTAATAATCTGTGTCTCTGTCTCCAGTGTTTTGTGCAGAAGTTGGACGGGTTCATCTCATGGCTACAGGAGGCACTAGACAGCACTGAAAACTGGACACAGCCCAGGCAGGACTTGGACAGCCTTAGGGTTTACTTGGACACTCACCTGGTAAGCAAACATGCTAGTGTGTTGGTATGTGTTTTTCTCATAAGTGAACGTTCCACAATAGGATAATATTTTATTTTACTTCTTTCTTACTTTGTCATGAGATCGAGCAAATCTCCCTGTCTTCTAAAATCCTTGTCGTGTCAAATCACCCTCCACACTTAAATACAAAGGTAACTCGTTTGATCACAGGAACAGCTGTTCATGCATATCTTGCACAGATTTATACACAAGACATACATGGGTTTACATGCACTACATCTTGATGTGACAAATCCAAGCTTTCCCTCTGGCTGGCAGGAGAGTCCTGCGCTCTGTATTACAGCATGGTGTTGAAATGGAAATGTACCACAGAACTGAATGTCAAAAATACAACTGCTGAAAATACACTATATTGCCAAAAGTATTCACTCAGCTGCATTGACTCACATATGAGCTTAAGTGACATCCCATTCCTAATCCATAGGGTTCAATATGACGTTGGTCCACCCTTTGCAGCTAGAAGAGCTTCAACTCTTCTGGGAAGGCTGTCCACAAGGTTTAGGAGTGTGTTTATGTGCAGGCCAGTCAAGTTCATCCACATCCACCCTAGACTCCATCCAAGTCTTTTTTGGACCTTGCTTTGTGCACTGTTGCACAGTCATGTTGGAAGAGGAAGGTGCCAGCTCTAAACTGTTGCCACAAAGTTGGAAGCATAGAATTGTCCAAAATGTATGCTGAAGGATTTAGAGTTCCTAAGGGGCCACGCCCAGCTCCTGAAAAACAACCATACACCATGATCCCTCCTCCACTAAACTTTACACTTGGCACAATACAGATGGTCAAGTACTGTTCTCCTGGGAACTGACAAACCCAGACTCGTCCATCAGATTGTTGAATGGAGAAGCGCGATTCATCACTTCAGAGAACTCACCTCCACTGCTCTCATAAAAAGTTGTCATTTGAACATGGTGAAGCCATAGCTCTTTGTAAATGACCAATTATAATTTCCCCAAAGCACAGCATATGTATAAAACGTTGCCGCCTCCTCTGATGGCCGTCAGATGAGACCTGAATTAATTTCAGATTCAGTTTTACTCATTTTGTTAGTACACATATTATGAGAAGTTACTCATGCTCCATGCAAATTCATGGTGCTCTCAAGATAATAAGAAAATAAAATATGTATTTCAAAAAACCTAGAAAGGTGTTACAGGCTAAGCCAGGGAAACTAAGCTCAGTAATGGCTGTAGGAATGAAAGAAACCCAACGCCTGGTTCTGATCTTAGCATCCTAAAGGTGCGTTCAGATGGAAGAAGATCAAACTCTCTATAGAGTGGATGTTCAGGACAGTTAAGAACAAGAATTATGAATATAACCTCATGCAACAGTTTACACCCATTGCTACCATGATTTTTAATGATTGGTCACATGAACTAGCTTATTCACAGGTGATTTTAATTTATTATTTAATGGAAACAGCCTGTTCAGAATTATGTTTTTTTTGACATTAGCAGAATATGAATAAAGACTTTTTGGGGGGGCAAAATGAATGTACGTAGCTGAAAATAGACACCAACATCGGTAGCCTACAAGGTACTTGTTAAGCTTAAGGTTCTGTATTGATATTAGCTAGTCATCTTTTAGCTAACATTACCTGCATCCAACAGCTTTACTCAACTCAGTCGGTTAGTTTGGAGGGAAAAACTGTGAAAAGTTCTTTGCGTTTTGCTGGTTTGTTGCCGTGATTCTAACACAAACCTACGTAGCTCCGCCCAGCAGCAGCAGGTCTCCTTCACAGGTGGAAGCCCAGCGCGAGCGGCGTAGCGCTCATGTTGCGTTTAAAGGCGGCTCGGAAAAACAGGTTACAACATAACAACGGATTAAACAGTTTTAACTGCTGATAAAAGTGACAGAGGACACAAATATGGGAAGTGTGGAAGCCTCTATTGTATCAAATTGACATAGGAATAAAAGAGAGTTTGGTCATTCTAAGGTAAAAACCCAGCGCATACAGTGTCCAGACAGCTTCCCACGCCCCCCTGCAATGACACGGCGCCCCCCCTAAGGGGCGCGCCCCACAGTTTGGGAACCTCTGGTTTAGCACATGAGCCCAAATCTAAAATGAGATCAATGACTTTTAAGGTGAAAAGCAATTGAAAAGCACAGAGTGCTACATACATCTACATACAAGACAGTATGGTTTTTATTTATGCATTAGACTAACTGTTGAATCTCTGAATCTCCCTCCTGGACTTGTTGCCCCAGTGGCCCGGATTGGACTGTGCATATATAACAATCTTAAAAATAAAAAGTTAGCATCAAAAACATCAAAAAACTGTAAACGGGCAAAAAGCTTTTTAAAGTCTGTCTCTTGTGTTTCCCTGTTTGTGTTATTTTGCTGGTTTGTTTACATATGTTGACTCGGTTGTAGGTGCCAGCAGCGTTACTGTTTGTGGTGGTTAGCTTCAATTACAATTCTTGGGTCTTAATTGGCATGTCTGGTAAATAAAGCAAAAGGGGATGAAAAAGCATTGCTAATAGGACTTTGAACTGCTTCACTCTTGATACCATGTTATCCAACTGACTTGATGTCTGAGTGTGTTTTTGTGTTGATAGTCACACTTGCACTTTGTAGTTATTAGCAGGATGAATAATTGCATGTATTTTGTTGATTACAGCAGAGTAAAGCCAGGATTTCTTCCTGGTCTTTTTTTCTCTTTAGATCTGTTGCTTTTTCATCTTATTTTCCTTCACATGTATTATATTGTGCAGCAATGATCCTGTTTGCCTATCAATAACTATTAATGTGTCCAACAGCATTTATTAACGCATTTTAGATTTTTAAATCAAAATCAACCATACATTATAATCTGCTTGATCTGGCTCCATCTATCAGCCATTCTCGACTAACTGCTTGTAAAAAAACCCGACTGGAATGTGTTTTAAGACAAATGTATATTTGGGAAGTTGTTTTGTATTCAAATTAAGTGAGATTAAAATACAATTTTTAATTGTAAGAACGTCATGGTTGTGTAATTTCTGTTTATTAAACAGACAAGATTGTTTGCATGCTGTCACTTGAGTATCAGTAATGGACATCAGAAAATATCCTACTCACAGGGGTAAAAGGTAGAACTGAAGACTTAATATAAATTGGTTTCATTGAAATATTGACAAATTATTAGATTATAAATTACAAAAAAAAAAATATTACACACAAGCCATTATCATTGAGCAAATGGATCGGATAAATTTTGCCCCCAAACCACACTTTCTTAAACAATAATATCAGATAAAAGCAACACTTTGCTGATCAAAAGATTTACCTCTCCCTCCAGCCGTTTTCCTTGAAAATGACGCCATGATGGTTGCTGATGATTCAGTTTTGCCACAAATTCAGCTGAACACTCAGAGCATTTGTTGCAGTTTGACACTTGTACAATTCAGTTCAAGTTGTGCAACATACCAAGTTAAGCAATGAGGTGCAGCAGTCAGGAATTAGAGCATCAAAACCATTTCAAGTCAAATGTATGGCGTCAAATCTATGCTAAAGCTTGAAAGGACCATGATCCCTTTCGATTTAGCCATGGTTAACATTGTGCAACATATGTAGTAGATACCATTAGCTGTCAGGGTTCCATCTCTCGTATGTGCACCATTTTATGAATATGTCGATTAATGAAATTAATAATTTCTCAGGACACCACCTGAAAAAAGGGACTAAGTAAAGATGACAGTTAGTCTCAAACGCTTTTGGCCTTTGTGGGTCAGTCTGTAATGATTGATGTCTGTAGTGAGGATTAACTCATTCTAGCTTCAGTTCAGTCAGATAAACATGTTAAAATGTTCACAATTCACCAGCAGAACATTTTTCATCAGGTAGTTAAAGAAAATCTGTGGCGTGAGGTTTAAATTGTGGTTTTATAGTTCAGCCTTTGACCTTGTTCAGTCTAAAACTGACTTCCTTGTTCATTCTTTAGATTTTTTTTCCAGCCTACATTACACAAGTATTACTTCTGTCTCTGTATTACTTGGTCACACACACACACACACGCACACACACACACACACACACACACACACACACACACACACACACACACACACACACACACACACACACACACACACACACACACACAAAGATTGCGTGGCTATCTTTGTGGGGACTTTCCATTGACTTCCATTCATTTCTACAGCCTAAAAGTCTACCCTAACCCTAACCATTACGTACCTAATTCTAACCCCATCTAAAACTCAATTCACACCATAGTTGTAAATCTGACCCCTGACCCCAAAACAGCGTTTCCACACCTTATGGGGACCAGGCTTTGGTCCCCACAAGGTATTACAAACAAAAGCACACACACGTACACGCACACAAACACAAACACACACATCTCCCGGGCAACAGTGGGTGGAGTGGAGGTGCCCTCTCAGTTTGGTCCAGCTGGCATATGTAGGACTGGGATTGTTTGTGTGTGTGACATGTGTAATCTATATGTGTATTTTAGTAGGTGTGGAGCAAATAAGTGTAGGTCTGGGGAGATCAGTGAGGGAAGAGGATGCTAGAATGCATACAGTCCTACACACACGCACACACTGCTCTTTTTAAAGCGCTCAGAGATTGCAGCCAATGAAAGGCCTATTGATTGGGTCTGATGGGCGAACCAAGCCTTTGAATCCCATTAGAGACAACATACTGGTGGTCACATGGGGGGAGAGGCATGAGAAAGATGTTTTTATATATGTGTGTGTATGTGGATATATGCAAGTGTGTGTATATGTATGCATACACAGTATACTGGATAAATAAAAATGCAGGTTGCTTGCAAAATTACATCTTTAGTGGCTCAAATGCAGTACATGGGAAAAGTATTTATTGTCCTTAAACATGTTATCTTAATTGTTAAATGCAATATAGTTTTATTGTGACGCCAATGACTAAAACAAGTGATGTGTAAATTTGTATGTTTTTTTTTTTTTGCTCTTTCTTTTATGCTGTGAAGATCTCACAAGTTTGTTAAATTACATTTGAAAGCAAATAGAAAATTAGAAACATGCCAGACAGGTTCAGAGATAAAATGGTGAAGAATTTTAAAACTGGGATCAGGTTTGAGCCTCATGGAGCTCTGTTCAATACGTCATCTGAAAATAAAGAGGATGGCACCTCTACACACATGCTGAGAAATGGTTCTCCACCTAAACTGTAAAGCTGGGAAAGGAGACAATTACCGGTAATTAGAGAAGCAGCCAATAGGCTAACAGTAACTCTTAAGGAGCTGTACACCTCAGGTGGGAGAATCTGTCAAAAGAAAATCATTTACACACTCCACAAATCTGGCATTTACAGGAAAATAGGAAGAAGAAACCAAGCCAAGAAGTGATAATTAAATTTTGCCACAAGCCATTTGATGGGAAACGACCTGAAAGGTGAGGTAGATAAAAAACATTTCATGCCAGTCTTTCATTTTTCTCTTAAGGAAATAAATTGTGATCTTTTCCTGTCGAATGTTTGACAAGAGAAAAACAAAGACTTGTAAAAAGTGGCATGACAGAATTATTTTGTTTTCCATGTGTCATTCATGACTTAAGCAAAAAATAAATAAATAAAAAACAAGAAAACTTAAAACTTCTTAGTACTCTGTCAGTAAAAAAGTAATACATATGAATATTTATAGTCAAATAGTAGAAAAAGTTTTTTCTACACCTCATATTTTTTATGCTCACCTTGAGAAATTATTTTTCCACAAGTAAAAAAAAACAAAAACAAAACAAAAAAAAGGCATCCATGGATAAAGATAATCCAGTCAGAAGAGACGAAACAACAACTAACCTGATCTAAGAAACTCCAAGATTTGCCAGTTCAATAAAGTGAGACTAGAAAATTCCTGCAGAAATTTGAAGGGGCCTGCCACAGTGTGCCCATCACTTTAGTCCCAGCGTTATAATTTGTCCTGATAAATAGATCCATGCTGGTCTAACATACATATCTTAAAGTATTGTCAAGTATATCATAGGAATATACATGAACTGACAAACAATTGAAATGCAATGGCTAAATCCGAGGTCGGTAAAATTGGGTCCGAGACGACTATAAGCTTCGCACATTTTGTTCTCACTCATGGTTCAAATTTAAAAAACATGAAGAAAGTTGGTAATTCTTTATTTCTAAAAAAAATTAAAATTTCATACTAAGGATTTTAATTTACACTCAAAAACAAAACATGAAAAATGTATTCTTCCCACAATACATTGTGAGAGGCATGTGTATCTATGTCATGACCAACTTTGAGATCAATAGGCTAATATTTGTGCCTGTGAGGGGGAGTTAAAAAGAGTTTTGGAGTCAGACCTCCACTGTGCTGTGTGTGTGTTTCAGAGAGAAATGTTAGTGATTCTGTGAGACACTCAGCCTAAATTTTTCTCGTTTTTCTCAATTTATGTCGTCATTTTATCTCAGAATCCCACTAAAAGTAATAGCTCGCTTCTTGGCATCGAGCCGCACAATTTGATACTACTTTTGTGGGGGTACACGCAGCGGTACGAGCCGCATTAACGGTGATGGAAGAATAATAAATAACCTATAACTATAACTAGAAAATTCCGCAGAAATTTTAAGGGGCATGCCAAAGTGTGCCCGTCGCTTTTTAATCAAGCCTTCTGATGCAAAAAATTAGCATTAATGCTAAAGAAAGCTGCAATGTAGTCAGTATACTCCATTCAGTATACTGAACATCGCTAATAAGTAAGAAAATTATCTAATAGCTACCTTTAGGGAAAAGGCTAATGCTAATGCTAATGCACTGCCTTGCTGCGCAAGGCAGTGCACTAGTGGGGACAGTAAAATGCTAAACTTGTGCTAATGTTAATGAACTGCCTTGCTGCGCAAGGCAGTTCACTATCCTGAGGGAAAAAAATGCGAAAAAAGCTTAATATTATTGCAACGCCTACGGCGTTGCACTAGCATGAGAGGAGTGCAGCAACTCTTTGAAGCAGTTAGTTTTTCTGATCAAAGCGGCTTACTGTTCAGCATCCATAAGAGCAATCCGAAAACTTTTTGAAGCATATAAGAGGGCAATTTCTTGTCTCCGATGGAACCACGATTTAAATCTGTAGTTCTCTCTGCACTAACCTGAGAGAAAAACATAATAAAGGCCTGAGAGGAATATTCAGGCTTTTATTTTGAAATTTTCAGTAAGCTTCATTTTAAATGGCCACACTAATCCCATGTCTAACAGTGGTTGGGTTAAACCAGTTTATATATAAAGCCCAGAACATTCTGCCCTGTCTGTAGTTATAACTTTCTGCTCACCTTCTTTCTGTAATAACTCAGAGTTCCACCATTATTTACTTCTTAACTGCCAGCTCAGCCCTCCTTTGTAATGATTGAGGGTTCCACCATGTTAACCTTCCGACCTTCTGCTCAGGCCTCTGTAGTAAATTGTTCCATCGTGTTTAGAACTACAAAGATGGCGTTTTTGTAGTCCTAAGGAGCAGTTTGGCTTTTGTCTGTGTTCTGTTGCTATAGTGACCAAGCCTCCCCCTGTGTTTCTCCAGACAGGGGGAGAAACAATTCTATCTGTTTGAGCCAGCCAGTTTCACTCCAAAAAGCTGTTCGAACAACTCCTTTCCATTCGGGAACCGTGATACGTATTCGAAAACCGTTTGAAGCGTATGAGAGGGCTATTTGTCGTCTCATTTAGTACCGCGATTCATATCTGTAGCTCATTCACAGTAATTGCAGTGATGAGAGAAAAATGGTGTGCGCTGAGCTCAGAACTTTTTGCAGAAATGTATGTAAAAAGAGCAATTACATGATGTAAAAATTGTCAAGGCTTTTATTTTGAAAAATTTCAATAAGCTTCATTTGAAATTGCCACACTAATTTCATGTGTAATAGTGATCAGGTTAAATCAGTTATATAATGCTCAAAGCACAAGTTGTTTATAATACCAGCCAACTCCTCCTCTGTAATAATTGAGTGTTCCGCCATGTTGTAGTTCTGACATGCTGGTCAGGCCTCTATTTTAACTGAGTCTTGGCCATAGATAGAACTACAGTTATGGCAGTTATGGCTGCTGGTTTGTAGTCCAAACCAGCAGCCTTTCTCTGGATTCTGTTGCTCTAGCGATTGGCCCTCAGCCAACTGCTGTGTGTGTGAGACAGAAAGCTGGGGAAGGATTTCAATCTTTAAGACAACCATGAAATGGTAATGTTAATGAACTGCCTTGCTGCGCAAGGCAGTTCACTATCCTGAGAAAAAAAACATAAAAAAAAGATTTTCATTTTTGCATCGCCTACGGCGATGCACTTTTGTCAGTGCAATTTTCAGAGTTTTATTTTGAAACTTTCAGTAAACTTAATTTTCATAACCACACTAATCCAATGTGTAACAGTGGTTTGGTTAATCCACCTGTATAATGCCCAAAACAGGAAGTAGTTCTAACTGCCAGCTCAGGCCTCCTCTGTAATAATTGAGTGTTCCGCCATGTTGTAGTTCTGACCTCCTGCTCTGCCCTTTGTATTAAAGTGTTCCGCCATGTTTAGAACTACAGAGTCTTTGTAGTCCAAACCCCAGCAGTTCTCCCTCTCTGCATTCTGTTGCTATAGTGATGAAAGTGCCCTGTGTGTGTCAGACTTATCTATCTTTATGAGACACCCAGTCAGTTTTAATGGAAAAAGCAGTCCGAACGACTGCTTCCCGTTCGGGTTCCGTAAGGCCGATCCAAAAACCGTTTGAAGCATATGAGAGGGCTATTTCTCATCTCATCTATTACCGCGATTCATATCTGTAGCTCAATCACAGTAATTGCAGTGATGAGAGAAAAATGGTGTGCGCTGAGCTCAGAGATTTTTCAGAAATGTATGTAAAACACTGGAGAGGAGCATCAGTTATCCTGTCCCAAAACTTTGCTCTGAAGCACCTGGACCGAAAACCATAAGCCCTAGGGAAATTTTGAAAACATTTTACCGGAGCAGGCATTCGTATCAATGTCATGACCGACTTTCATACCAATAGAGCAATTTTTGCACCCATGAGAGCGATTTCAAAATTATTTTTGGGTCAAAATTCCACTCTTTTTCTCACTCTAAAAAGCGGCAGTTGGTTTCAGTTACACTCTAAGGTTTCGGCAGTTGGAAATTTCGCTCGTTTTTCGCTTTTTACGTCGCCGTCGTAACTCCGATCCCCAATAAAAGTAATAGCTCCAATGCCGGGATCGAGACACACGTTTTGATACCACTTTTGTGGGTGGGCACGCAGCGGTACGAGCCGCATTAACGGTAATGGAAGAAGTTGTTATAATAACTAGAAAATTCCACAGAAATTTTAAGGGGCATGCCAAAGTGTGCCCGTCGGTTTTTAATCAAGCGTTCTGATGCAAAAAATTAGCATTAATGCTAAAGAAAGCTTCAATGTAGTCAATAACCTGTGGAGAGTCAGAAGCATGTGGACTAAGCTGTACTTGTACCATTCAGTATGTTGCATACGGTAAAATTAGCCAAAATGCTAATAATAGCATGAATGGTATCAGTAGAATGTGGGGTATCACCACCATGATGTCACCCATTGACTCAGTCCAATCAGTATTCTAAACATGGCTAATAAGTAAATAAATTGGCTAAAAGCTTATTTTAGTTAAAATGCTAATGCGTGCAAGGAAGTGCACTAGTGGGTGGCAGTGAAATGCTAATGTTTGTGCTGATGTTAATGAACTGCCTTGCTGCAAACATAAAAGAAGAAGAATATTTTTGCACCGCCTGCGTCGGTGCACTGACGTGAGGGGAGTATGCAGGCTTTTATTTTGAAACTTTCAGTAAGCTTCATTTGAAATGGCAACACTAATCCCATGTGTAACAGTGGTTTGGTTAAAACGGTTTTCTAACACAAAAAAGAGCAATTACATGATGTAAAAATTGTCAAGGCTTTTATTTTGAAAATTTTCAATAAGCTTCATTTGAAATGGTCACACTAATTTCATGTGTAATAGTGATCAGGTTAAATCAGTTATATGATGCTCAAAGCACAAGTAGTTCAGAATACCAGCCAACTCCTCCTCTGTAATAATTGAGTGTTCCGCCATGTTGTAGTTCTGACATGCTGCTCAGGCCTCTGTTTTAACTGAGTCTTTGCCATAGATAGAACTACAGTTATGGCAGTTCCTTTCTCTGGATTCTGTTGCTATAGCGATTGGCCCTCAGCCAACTGCTGTGGGTGTGAGACAGAAAGCTGGGGAAGGATTTCTATCTTTGAGACAACCATGAAATGCTAATGTTAATGAACTGCCTTGCTGCGCAAGGCAGTTCACTATCCTGAGAAAAAAAAACATTAAAAAAAAGATTTTCATTTTTGCATCGCCTACGGCGATGCACTTTTGTCAGTGCAATTTTCAGAGTTTTATTTTGAAACTTTCAGTAAACTTAATTTTCATAACCACACTAATCCAATGTGTA
Source organism: Poecilia mexicana (assembly GCF_051168715.1). Taxonomy (NCBI): domain Eukaryota; kingdom Metazoa; phylum Chordata; class Actinopteri; order Cyprinodontiformes; family Poeciliidae; genus Poecilia; species Poecilia mexicana. Next base: position 1,558,920 of record NW_028263372.1, on the reverse strand, counting down.
ACAGTGGTTTGGTTAATCTACCTGTATAATGCCCAAAACAGGAAGTAGTTCGAACTGCCAGCTGAGGCCTCCTCTGTAATAATTGAGTGTTCCGCCATGTTGTAGTTCTGACCTCCTGCTCTGCCCTCTGTATTAAAGTGTTCCGCCATATTTAGAACTACAGAGTCTTTGTAGTCCAACCAGCAGTTCTCCCTATCTCTGCATTCTGTTGCTATGGTGATGAAACTGCCCTGCGTGTGTGTCAGAGACTTTATCTATCTTTATGAGACACCCAGTCAGTTTTAATGAAAAAAGCAGTCCGAACAACTGCTTCCCGTTCGGGATCCGTAAGCCCGATCCAAAAACCGTTTGAAGCATATGAGAGGGCTATTTGTCGTCTCATTTAGTACCGCGATTCATATCTGTAGCTCAATCACAGTAATTGCAGTGATGAGAGAAAAATGGTGTGCGTTGAGCTCAGAGATTTTTCAGAAATATATGTAAAACACTGGGGAGGAACGTCAGTTACCCTGTCCCAAAACTTTGCTCTGAAGCACCTGGACCGAAAACCGTAAGCCCTAGGGAAATTTTGAAAACATTTTACCGGAGCAGGCATACGTATCAATGTCATGACCAACTTTCATACCAATAGAGCAATTTTTGCACCCATGAGAGCAATTTCAAAATTATTTTGGGGTCAAAATTCCACTCTTTTTCTCACTCTAAAAAGCGGCAGTTGGTTTCAGTTACACTCTAAGGTTTCGGCAGTTGGAAATTTCGCTCGTTTTTCGCTTTTTACGTCGCCGTCGTAACTCCGATCCCCAATAAAAATAATAGCTCCAATGCCGGGATCGAGACACACGTTTTGATACCACTTTTGTGGGTGGGCACGCAGCGGTACGAGCCGCATTAACGGTAATGGAAGAAGTTGTTATAATAATAATAATATCCAGGCGTTCTATTGGGTGTAGATTAATAGGTGCCTGCCATGCAATGCATGGAGGCAGTGACTGACCTGCTTCGCAGGTCAGTCACTGCTCTCCCTATGCATTGCTATGGCATGCCCCAATAATAGACATTCTATTGGGTGTAGAATAGGTGCCTGCCATGCAATGCATGCAGGTAGTGACTGACTTGCGATGCAAGTCAGTCACTGCTCTCCCTATGCATTGCTATGGGCAGGCCCCAATAAATAAAGCCAAAGGGCTTTTGAAGAGTAATAAGGGCAAGATGAAATTATGAAGTCAGAGTGAGGAAGGTTAAATGACATGGAGAAAGAAAAGAGAAAACATGAGAGAGAGGACAGGAAATGAGAGCATTTCATTGCTCAACATATAAGCTCTGAGGAGGGAAACAGAAAACAGATGATGGCCAAATGAGGAGAAAGAACAGTGGATCCTCAGGGAATGCCATCATCCTGCTGTAGCTCTCGCCTCCGTATGAATGGAAACAATTTGATCACCATTATTACAAAGACTCTTTGATCAAATCATGTCTCATCAACTCAAAGCTGTCTGCTGTGTGTTTATCTGCCTCTGATCAGTTCAGCCCAATCAGCAATCTCAATGACAAACCTCAATGTCAGCTTGGTATCAGTGCTCTGAACCTCTTGCCACTGTGCTTATGCCAGTCCTGAAAGCTTGGTATTATGGGTAATCTTCTGAGATTGTCCCACTATGGGCTACGGGCTCATATGCTAATGCTAACAGGTGGTCTAATTACTCGGGCTTTGAAGCTGCTTAACTTACAACTAAGTATATGTACTGTATGCTAATCAGAGCAGAACTTCCAACCATCAAGGCAAGAGCTGTTAATACATCCCTAAGTTTGTTTAACTAATCCAAGCTGCTAGTTTGTTTTATACAGAATTAAGTTACTCAAATTCATGAATAAGGTTCACCACTGTCAGATCTTCCGTCCTTCCTTCCTATCATTTTCAGGTGATCACTGAAAATGTTCACCTGACCTTTGGTCCAAACATACTTGAGTTTTGTTTTTATTCAGCTGAAGAAAGTTATCATGCATGCAAGCATTAGAATGCATCTACTCAACATCTGAATGGGTTGATAGTCAACTGGTAACATAATGTGGAGCTGTAGTGATTTATTATAATGATGAGGTGAAAATGAAGACCTCAGAAAATTAAGATTGTTTTAGAAAACAGCATTAAGCTGAAGAAAACAGCCATGCTTCTGATGAGAAAACTCTCCTGCTTTCGAGATCTGAACTGTTCCATCTGTAACTGTAACCTTTTTTTCTATTATTCTAACTTTTGAAATTTTCTGTTCCTTGGAAAAAACTTTTCATTGCCTTCAAAGTACAACTGAATGTCCAATTAAACAGATACTTTTATGTTTGTATTGAGAGTCAAAGTCGGTCTCTGCAAGTCAAAATAATGGCTTGTGTACGCTTGATGAGCATCTTCTGCTAATGCCTTTCAGACTGATCTTATTTTTTCACTTAAGTTCTGCATGTATAGGCATGTTAAATATTCCTTAAATAGGAAGATTTAACATAAAGTTAAATAGGGTTTAACCCTGGGTACCCCGCATAAGATTGTTGTCCTATGAAAAGTTATCTTTTGACACAAAGAACTGCCTGACCTTCAAGAAAGACTCCAACGAGTCAAGCCCAGCCCAGTTCTCCAGTCACTCCCATAACATACCATGGTCCAAAGTGCCAAATGCTGTATTCAGGTCCAGTAACACCAGCTAGTTAGTTAGTTTAGCTCATTAAAATTCAATTCTGTTTAGAATTGAATTTTTGAATTCAATTCAGATTGTGAATTTTTGAATCACAATCTGATTCTGAACTCAAAATCAGATTGTGATTTTGAGTTCACAATCTGAACTCAAAAATTGTGTTGAAAAGTTGAGTCTTAACTGAGGAGAAAACAGAGCAGTTAGCATTCAAACCAGCATCTTTTAATAGTTTTTTGTGTAATTCATCAGTTTTGTATTTAACAATAAAAGTGAGAAATATAAAAACTACTGTTTGTCTACTTTCTCTTTTCCCTGTCTGCAGCGCTGCATAAATTTGCTACGGTTTATCCTTCCATATGCAAACACAGACACATAGATTTCTAACACACACAGCCTCCTATTACCGCCTGCTGTCTAACGTGCATAAACGCTGAGCTGCTTTTCATGCCTTATCATCCCGTGATTGATAGTTGGCTTTTCTACTCTTATCGATTCCATGCTCTCCATATATTAAGCGGAGGAAACTGAGCCAAATCGTTGGTGGAGGAAGGCGTTGAAATACGATTGCTCTCTGATAGCCCTGCTAATCTGCACAACCTAAATCCTTCCTAACAACCAGCCCTATCCCAGAGACACAGGCTGTCATGCTGTTTCTTCTGTAGCTTTGATGGATGTATTTTATGTTTATTAGTTGTGAGGTATTCATCAGCTTATCAGGAAATAAAGTAGGTCAGAGAGGCCTCTATGAAATTACACTTTCAGCAGTGAGATTTAAGATAATTTATAATCAGCAAAGATTAAAGAATAAAGATACTTGTTTTTTATTTGGTGGTTGTATAAATGTATTAGATCTGTGGTGGAGAGGCGAAGAAGCCAGTCATGTTTTATGGGTTAACTGTTATTTCAACATGTAATGTGCAGTGTGGTTTTTATTTGCTTACACAAAGTAAAGAAAGAAGAAATGTTACGTTTTAATTAAAGCAGGTGTTTTTTAAGTACGGGAGCGCTAGCCCCCCTCAAAGAGCAAATTGACAACCACCCCCTCCAAATTACATTATAGCTATTATTTTTGTTTTTGCTGTTGCTGTACTTGAGGTTCCATTCATCTTTCACAGATCTTGTGGAGTTCACCTGCATTAGCTATGTGTTGCACCACATGTGATCTTCAGCTGCCTTTTGCTAAAATTATGAATTACTTTCTGATGTGACTACAGGTTATTTAGTTTCCTGTTTAACAAAAAACAGACAACTTCAAATCCAGCCCATGAAGGTCCTAACTTTAAATAATCATGGTCATAGTTCCTTTTTTTATTATTTTATTATAACTTGTAGGTACTAAAAATATATCTGTTTTGTCTCTGGTATAGGGCATGGTGAAGTTGGCTAATGTCCAATTACATTTTCTGTTTTCAGATAGCTCTATGTGCATAGAAACACCACTCATGTTTTCTGTTTTTCCAATATTATCAATTAAAATGCATTAATTTCAAAGAGATTAAAATGTATTTACAACATTTTATTAAAGTGTCACACCTCCTGTTCATACCACACAAAATAATGACATGTGGTGGCTTTTTATAAATCCCGCCTCTTTATCTAGGCCAATAATTAGTTGGCCTAGATACTAAAATTAATGGAAAGATTGTCACAATTATCTCCTTCATGCATTTGTAAATATTAATTATATAGTTATGTGGAGATCAGACAAAAACAAACATGTGGGATTGTAAATTTAAAATGAAAGCCAAGCTCTAAATGATTATATGTTGACCACTTTTAGTCAGATTCTTCCAGCTTCTTGCTAGTTGCCTGGGTTTAAAACACCCTGCTCCATTCATCTCCTCTGTTTATATCCTGCTCCATAAATATTGGCTGTGTGGGGGTGTGACCTTGTCATGTGTTGACTGATGCCATGGGCCATCTATCTCTCATCGAAGACGAAGGAATCAGGAAAAAATGTGGAGATGCACCGAAGCTGCATGCTGGCTTTTCTTTGCTTCTTCTCATCATGTTTTTTTTTTAAACAGAAGTCTCACATCCATGTGTTAAATATCTTAGAGCTTCTATGTTCAATAAGAGTGAGAGAAAACGGACACAAAGTCAGCCAGAATTTTAATCAAGCATTCTGACAAATAAAACATTCATTCTTAGAGCAGCTTCCAATACCTATGAGGAAACGAGCATACAGCATCTCTGGAGCAACAGGAATGACTTGATCTAGGAGTCTGGGAAACACACAGTGGTCCTACTTCATCATGGGTGGAGGAATACTTTCTCAATTTCATGATACAATGCTTAGATAAAATTTCACCTCCTTTGTTTCATCCTTTCAGTCATTTTGTAAATGAAATCAGGGTCAATTTAACTTTAATTTTCAATAAAAAAATTAAAACTCCTTTAATGTGAAATTGAAAACAGGTTTTTGCAAACTAATACCAGATAATTACATTTTTAATAAGTTAACTAAATGAGAGCATAAATGTCCATGCCCTTTAAAATGACTGATCAAATTCAATAATGGTCAAGCTAAGACAACACAAAGAAAAGATCACTGAATAATAAGGAAATGAGAGAAACACCCCATCTTATGGAAAAGCTCTGGCAGCTTTTCCTCTCGGCCTCAGAAAGGATTAGCCAACATCACTTATTATAAACAACTTTTACTGACTGCATTCAAAGTGCATAAGCCAGAAGCTGACACTAGGCAGTGATGGTGTTAAAAAAAAACAACTTTATGGGGTTTCCACTAAACTCAAACAGAAATGTTAGGTACTTTTTCTCGAACCTACATAAAAAGACCACAGACAACGTATATGAATTTTATAGACAAGCTTTTGCAAAAGGAGAACTTTCCATCAACAACCTCATCAGCCGTTCACAGAAAGTTCTGATCTGCTTTCACGTGAGCTCCTTCTTTTATTGTCAAAGAAAAACAGTCACAGGGGGCAGTCAGGAAAACAACAGAGGTCGTAAAACACCCAACCTAAACAAACCAGCAACTCAGTTCCAGGTGTGATAACTGATCTACGGTCTGAGCCCAGTTCAGCTCTAGGTCAAACTGTCAACAAAGAGGGAGGATAAACAAGAGACAAAATACGACTGCTCACAAGCAGTTAGGAGGTATTCTGGTTGATAAGAATTAAGGTCTGGGAAACAAAGAGTTAACTGTTTCACATGGAGATGAAACAGACAGTTGCGACCTCCAGGTCAGTTTATACACACATAAGGAAGAGAACACTTTAAACTCAAAATCACAATAATACTGATTAACATTAGACTGAATATGAACTAAAGTAATAATGATAATACCAAAAAATATCTAACATTCCCCCCTTTTTATCATTTTACTATGTGTGTAAACTTTATGCAAAAGCCAAGCATAGAAAAGAAAAGAAAAGAAAAAGAACCAATAAATGCAAAAGTTTTTTTTTTTTCTTTCTAATCTAAACACAGAAAATACACAACGAATAAATGTGAAATAACGAAATAAATGAAAAATAAAAGAAACAAAAAATCAAATGCAGGTCTCTACAACCACTTGTTGTAGGAGTCATTCAGCAAATGAATTCATCTGTTTATTGATTACAGAACTTCATCACTGTTCAGAAAACCATCAGAACTTGAAACAAGTCATCTTCAGTTGTCTCATAAGATGCCTTTGCCAGCTGATAGTTGATAACAGTTGTGTTAATTGTTTTAAACATCATGCTTCGAAGTCATGGAAAAATGCAACCTATGAACAGGCAAAAAAGAATCAAAACACCCAGAATAGGTGTTTCAAGCTTCACCAGTAAATTCCACCATGGTCTGGAAGTGAGCCAAGAAAGAAAATCAAAAGGAGATGATCCTTGTGTTCCACTTTCTATGTAATGTTTAAATTCTTCCAGTTCCTGTTTCATCAAGCACAAAAGTGCAGTCGTTTCAGACCCCTCCCTGAGAGGCTGTGAGGAAGTCCAGGAAAACACGGTTTTGCATAACCATGTTTCTCAGTTCAGTCAGTTCTTTCATGGTACCATTGGCCAGCTGGTATGTGATGTTAATTAGTCGCAGTAATCCGTACCTGTTTATCTCAACGTGGTCCCGAATCTCTCCTAGACCAACCCATGGAAACAGGCTTTGCATGAATTTTTCTCCGCCGTTCCAAATCCTGAATTCCCATGGAACTCCAGTATGTGTTGTGAGGCCTCCCCATCTTTTGACCTCTGACATAACTGTTCGTTTGGAGTGGGTGTGTAGATCATTCTGTGCTTTCCTGATGAACGCAATCGGGTTGATTAGAGGCACCACAGCACACAGTCCTCCCCTATTTTTAGGCAAGAACATGTACGCTTCATTCCCGCATATGAAGTACCAATCTGCCAACATCCGTGAGCCATAATCTCCTGGCACTATGGCGCTGCACGGTGTTGTCACTTGTCTCCTCCTTGTCTTATGCGTGGTGTTGAAACTCCTTTCCTGAAGCAGGTTGTCACAGTCTGGGTTATCCTTCCAGACTTTGCAGTGTGGAGTCGCCCTTTGACCCCTGCAGGCAATGTAGTTGATGTAATCCGGTGTCTGTCGCAGTAGGTGTATGAACAGTTCATAGATCCAAAAAGTCCTTTTGTGGCATCTCCTGTCCGAAGTAGAACAGAATAATCTTTTTTGCACCATTTGCATCCCATTGGCACGGGGACGCTGAGTCGTGGTTGTGTTCTCAGGCCATAGAGACACATCTGTTTGTCATCAGTGATGCTCTCTGGGTGCAGACCTGAGTTGTGTGTGGCGATTGGTAGCTGCACACACACACATAGCTGTTCACCTTGTTCTCCTCGTGAGCAGTCCTGTTCATCAGCTTCCACACAGATTGGTGCTGTCATGCGGGTGGAACTCAGGCTCGCTTCCTCCTCCAAACATCAGACATACTGCAGTCACAACGCAGTAGAAGATCCATCTGGCATATGGAGTCTCCATTGCTGCTCGGCGTACAGAGATGTTAGAACCCCCAAACTAAAGGAGTGAGAATCTTAGCGTTTCTTCACCGGGTTTGAGACGAACTACACTAAAAAGTAGAACCCCTTTGCAGTCCGGCCTTCCTCTCTACTCCGAATTAGGGGTTCAACACTCTTTGCAGCTTGCAGTGACTGAGATGTATCCAGCTGGGTCTTTCAGCAATCTTTACAGCTGTTGGTGTGGTCATCAGCACCTGGAACGGTCCTTCCCACCGTGGACTCGCTCAGTTCTTTCGTTTGATGACCTTTATGTAGACCCAGTCGCCTTGCTCGATTGGAGCGGCCTCCTGTACAGGAAGAGAATCATAAGGCAGTAACTTTGCTCTGGACACTTCCTTCAGTTTAAGAGTCCTGATCATATAATCTGCTAATGTCTGATCTTCATCAGCTTTTTGTATTCTGGAGCAAACAGAGGCAATCTGTAAGCTCTCCCATGAATTATTTCAGAAGGTGTTAGACCATCAGCTGTCGGGGTGATTCTCATATAGAGCTTCACTAAATCTAAACATTCTGTGGAATACCGTGTGTTGGGATATAGTTTTGCAGATAGCCTTAGCTACCATCAAAGCATCCTCATGCTTTGCTGGAACTATTTCAACCCATTTAGAAAAAGCATCAATCATCATCTAACAGTATTTGTTAACTCAAAAGTTCATAACAAAAAAATTTTATGTAAGAATTTAGTAGTTATATAGTATTACCTCACCATTTTCCCGTTTCCCCCCTTTTTACACATGGCATTGCCCATGTGTCACAATCACTTAAGCTTCTAATAAAGTCTTTGGGAGGATTAGTAGTTAATGCAGGTGAACTCATAGGTTTATAGAAGATATTTTAGCAGACACGTATTTTAAGTGCAGGGTTATATTGTGGTTTTTCTTTGTTAAACTCTAAATTAAATTTTTCAATTAAATTCAACGAAATATTTCATAATATTTCAACACTGCAATATCAATTTTTTTCAACACGTAGAGATGTTTAATTTAGTTCCAAACTAGTAAATAAAACATTTGAAAATCATTATTAGCTTAGGATCTCTAATACATTTTTCTAATTGGTGTAATTTAGTTGCATAGCTCTATCAGTTTTTTTGTTTAACTTTTAATGATTATAATTTTTCTTCTTCATAGTTTCCCAACCTATGGCCCGTGGGCCCTAAGAGGATCACTGGTCCTTCTGTTAAGGACTGAGTTAACGGGTACAAAATGAACGATTGTATCTAACATTGTACCTAAAAACCTCTAAAATGTTCCTTTCTGGGTAGATTATTCCTATATGCAAACAGAATTAGTGAGCACATTCTTATATCACAGTGGTGTGTGTATAACTTATCTCGCATTTCTCCACTGTCTCACTTCTCGCTTCCCCCTCCTGCTGTTGGCGTCGCTGCAGCTGGTCCTCCCCCCGCCTCTCCTCCAGCTCCCTGTCAGTCCAACTGGCTCTGGTGTTGGATAAGTTGTCCAGATCGTCCCTTAGTGAATGTCCAGGTTGTCCACCAATGAATTTAGTTCCAGTCCAAACGTCCAGCAGGACTCCATACAGTAGTTTGCTGCATGGCAGTTCCCAGATGTCCAAGAATCAGGATCAGCGGACATCTTAGTGCCTTCAGGTGGCAGAAATCATTGTTTTCTTTTTCGCTTCTTTATCAATTGTCATTGGCTGGTGATGAAGGAGGGACATCATCTGATCTGGCAGGACAGGTTTGAGTTGAGGTCGGAGGTCAGACTCACCGCAGCAAGGCTCAGACAGAGGAAAAAGAAAGAAGCAAATAAGAATCCATTAGGGTTTGTTTGGCTTTCTGTGTCTTTTTTCTTTTTACAAACATTTTCCATATAACTTTTCTCTTGTGATCGTATAGTGTTTAGCCGCTTATTACCCAACTTTTTAGGGACTCATAAATCCTTTCCTTATTCAAACACATATAAACATGAAACATGTTAAAAGTTGTAGTCTCTTTTAACCTGTACAATATTAACCTTTAAAATATAGAATGTAAGTTTATGTTAACTTCATCTGAGTCACATCTCACCAGAGAACAATGGATTTCTCTAAATTTGTCGATCTTAGTGCTGCAGACTGTGAGGTCAGCGGGCAGCCCTCCTCTCAAAAAGGCCTAAGAGAGTCAAGAGGCTGGAATAATGTCCAGGTCGGTACCTTACTCTGACCTCTGACCCCTCCAGTTATACAGCCAAAGGATCATTTCACCAAGTCGGTGTTATAATCTGATTACGACACAATATATTAAACACTGTTCTCTGGGGAGAATTTTATTATTTAATTTTATTTTTCAGCTTCTCCTCCTTCAGGAAAGTCATAATTCCACTTTTAGCATACAAGGAAGTTGTTCCCATGTTTTTATTTCAGTGAGACGTCTCTCAACTGATTTTTCTTTGAAAGTGTAGGAACACTAAAAAACAAAACAAAACAAACAAACAAAACAAACAAACACCAGTGTTTCCTAAAAGTAATTATTTCTGACTTGTGAGGCTTAAACCTAATTTTTAGTAACATTAAATATTATTTTGCATGCACTGGTTTCATACCGAAATTCAATTTCTTTTATTTATTTATCTTTTACTTAACGTGTAACAAGCTGCACATGTGTCCACCATTTCATCAATTTTGTCTGGTGGTGTGACTTTTTGGGGTGTGGTAGAGTCTGATCATGCTGAGGATTTCTCCTGTTTGTGGTCCCCTCACTTTTGCCCAATCCTTTCCTAATGAGGGTATGGCTGCTTCTCCTGCTTCTACCCCATTTAGTCTATATGAATGGATTAATCCAGTCATGTCTTCTATCCACTTATCGGGGTCTTCTGTTACAGGCGTTATTCCTTCTACCCTTTTCCGGCCTCTTTCAAGGTCCAGGGTGCAAAAACATATAAGTTTTGTGCACCTTCCTCTAATGAGGGGTACAGTCGTGTTGCTGGGACTGCAGCGGCTGAGACTGGGGCAGACGGAGCTGCTGCAGCAACGGTGGAAGGGTTGGTTGCAGGAGCTTGTGCTCACCGCACCACTACATCATTCTGTGTGCTTAGAATGACTTTATTATCTTTTGGTCTAACAAATAGGTTTTTTGCTTCTACAAATTTTTGTCTTTAACCTTTTTAATTTGTTCTTTCCGATTTATGGCTTCTTTTAACCATAATTTAGCACATCTCAGCTCATCCTCCTTTTTAGCCTTCTTTATTCCCTTTTTTCTTGTTACACTACTCTCCAAAATTCCCACAATTGTTTGCCATTGATCAATTTTTAGTTTTCCATCTATTTTATATTTCTTTTTCCATTTTTTCATGTGTACAATGCTACCAGGAAATCTGGACAGCATGTATTTCTCATCCCCATCGGGGCCCTCAACAAGTGAGGAATTACAAGAATTTGCATTTCCCATTATTCAACTTACTTGCAATTTGAGCTTTTATTTATTTAAATTTAGTCCAGGTTCGTTGACTCCTAGGGAGTCCTATGAACTGGAGATCTTTTCAGTAGGCCAGCAATTAAAAATACCTTGTTGTGGTATTCTCCACTTCAACTCTTTTGAGTGGGAGAATCTCGCCTTTGCATCCACAAGAGGTTTGCTGCTTACAACCCTACTGTATTATATGAGGTAAAATACTGAGCAGTATTTAAACCTCCAATCACTCTTTCACGCACACACACATCAAAGCAGCAAGCAAACAGCAATATCAGCACAGTAATAACAGAACAGTAATAATAAGCTTCCTATCTACGTGAGGACTTACCCTTATGGGGTCTCCTCGAATAGAGTTTTAGCAGAGCGACATCATACAAGGATTCTCAAACCTCAGAGTTTTAGCAGAGCGACATCATACAAGGATTCTCAAACCTCAGAGTTTTAGCAGAGTGACATCATACAAGGATTCTCAAACCTCAGAGTTTTAGCAGAGCGACATCATACAAGGATACTCAAACCTCAGAGTTTTAGCAGAGCGACATCATACAAGGATACTCAAACCCCAGAGTTTTAGCAGAGCGACATCATACAAGGATACTCAAACCTCTAAAATAGTCATTTTAAAATTCACCTAAGTTTCTGTAGTTTTCGGGTTGTCCAGTCGGATCTCGTCACTCCGCCGTTGGCAGACAAAGTCGGACCTACGTCGCTGGCCCAGCAAAGAATTTTGCTTCCTGGGTCTTTCTTTCCAGGTCCTGTTGACTCTGGCCGTGCACGGATTCAGCGCGTCTTCCTCTGCCTGTCAGCGGGCGGGGAGAGATCCCGGATTTCGGCACCAAATGTTAGGTACTTTTTCTCGAACCTACATAAAAAGACCACAGACAACGTATATGAATTTTATAGACAAGCTTTTGCAAAAGGAGAACTTTCCATCAACAACCTCATCAGCCGTTCACAGAAAGTTCTGATCTGCTTTCACGTGAGCTCCTTCTTTTATTGTCAAAGAAAAACAGTCACAGGGGGCAGTCAGGAAAACAACAGAGGTCGTAAAACACCCAACCTAAACAAACCAGCAACTCAGTTCCAGGTGTGATAACTGATCTACGGTCTGAGCCCAGTTCAGCTCTAGGTCAAACTGTCAACAAAGAGGGAGGATAAACAAGAGACAAAATACGACTGCTCACAAGCAGTTAGGAGGTATTCTGGTTGATAAGAATTAAGGTCTAGGAAACAAAGAGTTAACTGTTTCACATGGAGATGAAACAGACAGTTGCGACCTCCAGGTCAGTTTATACACACATAAGGAAGAGAACACTTTAAACTCAAAATCACAATAATACTGATTAACATTAGACTGAATATGAACTAAAGTAATAATGATAATACCAAAAAATATCTAACAAGAAATACTTTCAAACAAAGGTGTCAGTCATGTACTTCTACAGACAAAAACAGACAATTGTTTTAGGTCAAGTTGTTTACATATTATAACTACTGCTTTTCTGCAATAAAATGTATTTAATATCTTAATTTTCTGGCCAATCAGAGCTTTGAAATGACTGACCTCCTGACCAACTTTGGCCAATAAGGATTTTTATAACTGACACTACAATGAAATTGCTACATTTCCAACAGTTGGGTGACTGGGTAAGTGCAGATGTGACCTGGCGAGCAGGTCTGTCAGTCAGTTCTCTCTCGAAGCAGAGCAAAAGGTGACAGTGGCTGATTTTCAGCCACTGTCACCTTCTTTGACATGTATTGACCAATTTGCAATCACCCAGAATTAAAGAAATCAGGGCAGATCTACTGGAGCACCCCTAATATCAACCTGTGAGCTAAAAATAGATTGATGGAATTTTTTTGATGCCATCTGCCAAAAAGACTGGCCTTCTCTATTGCTCCTCTGAGGGATCTGGAAGATGGTGTGTCTCTGTAACCACTCCCCTGGAAATGAACCAATCAAAAGCTGACTTCAAGCCAGCGCCGCCCGAATGGAACCACAGGTCTCAGGGTGCCAGGGAGTGGGTAGCGGGATGGAGGTGAGCTCTAAGCGCTAATGCAAATGCCGATTTGAATCCGTAAAATGGCTTCAAGTTGATGGGCAGTGGAACGGTGGTATAGCTTTGATCCCTGAGTCAGAGCCAGAAGCAGAAGTGGAGACTCCTCCACTACCATCAAGAACGCAGCAGCGTTTCTGAATAAGACGATGTTCCCTCAGCCTCAGGAAGGGCTGAGTGTACCCACTTGAGCTCTGACCTGCCTACACCCTGTGGTTGCTAGGTAACAGGGCAGTAATATTCATGAGGTTTTTGAAACGTCTCGTTTTCCAGACACCAAATGAACATATAGCCAAAAGAATGCTCAGATTTTCTAGAAGCAGTAAAGACCCAGATGGAAGTACAGAAATATACAAAAACAATGTTATAGATCCCCTTTAAAGAAAGTAATGAATGGAAAAACTAAAGCATTTCTTTCATTTAGGTTTTGACAATCACACCTAAAGCATTTCATTTATTTATTAGCCGATTCAGATTGAGTTTTTTATTTTGTGCTTTCTTTTGATGTACTCATAGAATGTAGTCATAGGAGAATGACACAAAAACCACCTAAGTGCACATATACACACAACCTACAGTAGTGTGCTGAGAACGAAGTGTGTGTATTGTGTGAGCATGCATGGATCTAAATATCAGTGTGCAGCATTTCCCACTGCAGCACAGCAGGTTGTCAGAGGTGGTTAAGTCTTGCGGCTTGAGCTCCTCCAGAGAGACTCGTGCACACACTAGCCAACCTATGCGCGCACACACACACACACACACACACACACACACGCACACACACACACACACACACACACACACACACACACACACACACACAAATAAGATCAGAAAGAGCTCTAATGGTGTTCAGAGACCAGACTGGAGGGTTTTACCAACACTGCCTCAGGCTACGTTGTGTCTGTCCATCTATCTATCCATTTAACCATTTATAATCAGTTCATCCAGCATCATATCTGCTCTCATTTTTTTATTCATCTTCCCCTTTGTGTTTTTCCTGCTAACTATACTAGAGCTCTCTTTTTCTTTATATTAAAGTACGACTTCTGTTTTCATGTTATCACCCTTTGCAAATTTCTAGGTTCAGATGTATAAATTGTACAATAAGTGACAAAATGTATTACATAATTATATGTGATGAGAATTTGCACTCGTCCGCCTTTCTTAACTGCAGATGTTTTAGGAAATCTGAAATGTTGTTTCATTACTACTGTTCAAAGCTTACAATCACTGTGGGTGCTAAATGCAACTACAGTCAAAATCAGATGAATTCACCCAATGGGAGCTTAAATAGTATAGTTGCATTCAAACTTACAGGGTCTCTTTTTTAAATGTATATATTTATTTAGTTTTTACTTTGTGAACCAATCCCTCTCCTCTCAGAACATCAGTGCTCATAAGGTAATCATCTCAAACTCTAAATGACCAAAATAACTGCAGCTACCTAAAATAGCAGCAGAAATTTGGCTCATGCACCTTTGCATAATGTTACACCAAATTAGATTTGTAAAAAAAATGTACATAAGCAGAACTTTGTGAATTCAATTAAATTCAGTTAAATTTATTTAATTTGTGTCTATTCACAGCAAATGTCATCTCAACTGTACAAAAGAATTATTTCAATTTAGTCATACATACATTCCAACTGATCCTAGTCATCAATATAGTACATTACGCTGAATTAACTATTCAGTTATTACCTGCTTAGTAGTCTCGGAATAAGGCATGTGCTGTATAAAAGGAGAGTCACCAAAATGGAAGAAAATGAGGAAAAGTCAAATTACATTCAAGACGCTTTTGGTCCAGAAACACTATAGAGATGACCAATCAAACTGAGAACCTAAGCTCCATTAGAAGGGTTGCAGTGAGCCATGCTGTGTCCAGAGAGCTGATAATGTTTTTTACTGTGAGATTCTGGTTAAGAAAACTAGCTTACTTTGCTAGATTTTAAGCATGTGCATTTGATATTTTCTAGAATTATCTGATGGACAAAAGAAACCTTCAATTTAGCTACTTTAAAATAGACTGGTTAAGTTTCCAAACCCCTGAATTGTTCTGACTGTTTATGGTTTTGATTTACGGTGAACTTTGTTTCTCTTTTAGACCTTCAAGCTGAATGTGGACAGTCAACATGCGCTGAAGGAGAGCATATTGGCAGAAGGAAAAGCACTACTCAGCGTCATCACCTCCCACCAGCTGGGTATATTCTTACTTCACACATTAATATTATTGTTATTGTTTTTACCTGGATTAAGCCAGTGGCCTTCAGGAAGTAAACCTTATTAATGTGACGATGGATAAGGATGAAGACAAGAAAGGAGATTGGGACTGAGGGATTGGAGATGTGGAAACAAATAGCAAAAAAAGACAAAACTGAGAGAAAAGTGTTTATAGCAATTGATACCGTGTTCAGTGTCAATATTATTATAGCTGCAATTAAATTCAGAAGTACTGTAATTATCCCAACGGGAAATAAAATGTCATAAATTCAAGTATCTTCCATCCACAACAATCCCAAAAGTCATTGTGGATGGTGATGCTGTGGGTAGGAAGGGATCTGGTAGCAGTTGGTCTCACAAAAACTAAAGAATCTGTGATAGATCACTGCTGCTGTAAAACAGTTTCACGACTGGCCTGATACGCTAGCTGCTCTACTTTCAGGCAGCAGAGATGATATTCCACAGTAACATGTCCTGGATGACACCAAATTCTGCTAATCCACATCCTTTGCTTTTGCCGCTCCTCTCTAAATCTCTGGTTAGAAGCCGAATAGAGAGACGATGGAGTAGGGATATGATTCTTATTTATTATGGTCAATAAAAGAGAACTTCCTGCTTCTCTCCATCTGTTGGTCCTGCTCTGCATCCATGAAGCTCTGGGATTTGGGCTCATAGTTCAGGTATTATTTGATTTATTGAGATGAAACTGATCAGCTGGTCCTGGTGGTAAAACAACAATAACAACAACAAAAACATTCTTGTTGAAACAGTTATAGTTGGATAAAAACAACTGTCTGACAGCATAAGACCAAAAGCCCATCCAACTGCACAGCATCCCAAACCACAGGGAATAATTATTCCAAAAAACACTTAACATATGTAAGAACTAACGTAACAGACCTGCCTTCTCCAGTGACAACTAAACTGTATAAGCTTTGAGATGGCCGGGTCACCAAAATGTATTTACTTCAAAAATGGTCAAAGCACTGAACCTTCTGGGTGATGCAACCAATAAACACAGTTCAAAAGATAAAACTATTGAAGATTCACTTATCAGCAAACCTTTTACAAAACTCACAACAGTGCAGTTTTATTCCCCATGTTTTGTTTTGTCAAAATAGGTTGGTTGAAAGAATTTTCTAGCTTACCAAAGCAATATGTAGGCAAGTTATTTTTATGATAACTATTATCCTGTCTGACTTGTCCCCTGGTTCCTCCTGTCCTTATTCCTCCAGCTCTGAAGGATATCCTCCATATGGTTGGAAGCCAGTGGGATCAGCTCCAGTGGCAGATCCGACGCCAACATGGATGGATGCTCCGCGCCCTTCGTTGCATCCAAACCCGCCTCCTCTACACCAGCCATTCACAGCAGCCCTGTGCATCCACACTGGACTTGTCAGCCAATGGGCAGTTTCCATGCCTTGCAGAAGATGTCAAGGTAAGCAACTAGTGTGCTCCGTCTTCTCTATGGCAATTGTTTGTTATTCTACTTGTGTGCTTTTTGTTTATTTTTCATTTTGTGAATCCTTTTGTTTCCTCTCTGGTTGATCCTCCCTGCATCCCTCTTTATCTGCTTGCACATGCAGCTCACAGTTATAGCAACTCATCACCTATGGAACACTTGTGTGTATGTTTATTCACTGTAGGTGCCAGTTACCTTCCTGGCTTATATATAATTTTGCTGTTGCAATTTTTCTTACATAATTGATTGACAGAATTTGCATTTTTGCAATGACTGTTTAAGTTAGACTGGTCAGAATTTCTCTACAAAAAGGTAACACTTTATTTGAAGGGGTGTGCATAAGACTGACATGACACTGTCATAAACATGTCATAACAGCAGTCATGAACATGAAGGAGTCTTCATGACTATGACTGTTATAAAATGTCATTCGGTAAATAATGACACTTTTAGTGCAAATTTCAGTAGAACCTTGTGTCATTATAGACCTTACAATGCAAAGTTTACACTTTTAGTGCAACTTTTAGAGCAACTTTGTTGTTCCTCTTTGTTTTTTCGTGTAGGTTTTGTTTATGCTTTACCTAATATTATGTTCATTCATTTGGAGTTTGAATGCAAATGAATGAAATACAGGTCGGTATTTATCTACCTTCAAATTATTATTTTTTTGGCTACTTTCCTCTTCCCCATCACTTTCCTTTTCTTCTTGGAGACCTGATTGTTTTCAGTTTAGTTGAAGAAGCTCTAATTTTTTCTTTGTGTGTATCCATTAGTTATCAGCACATCAATTATTCAGATTTTTTTTTATCTATGAATCTTTTTTTGCACCTTAAGCTTTGATCCATAAAAACCCCAAACTTCAGTCTGAGGTGCCAATCTGCTGACTTATTGTTGTTGGCTGATTGCACAGCAAAGATGCAAACAAACTCAGATAAAACCAAGCATTTCACTTAGTGCACATGACATAACACACTTCATGCAGTTTATGGCCTATAAGAGGGGTGTCTAAAGTCAGTCCTCGAAGGTCGGCATCCTGCATGTTTTAGTTCTCTCCCTGGTCATCATGTGATGAGCCATCATCACATGACTCATTAGAAGGCCTAAGGAGAACACTGACTTGCTGAGGAGGTGGTTGCTACCACTAGGGAGAGAACTAAAACATGCAGGATGCCGGCCCTTGAGGGAGGACTTTGGGCACCACTGGCCTAAAAAAACTAAAGATAACTATAATGTGACTCTCAATGAGGTGGAAACACACTGGCTTTGTCTTGTCCAAAGACACTTATGGTTGTTGTAGTTAGCGATACAAAAAAAAGAAAATAGAAATTAAAAGGTTAGAGATTTAACATGTCTGAATAGTCACTAAGGTACGTAGAAGCACTACAAAAATGATCATTTCGTTCATGTGTAATCATGTTTTTTTAATAGAGATGTGTCAAGATCTTTGTTTTTACTTTAGATTTGAACATTGTTTGACCTCTGAGGTCGCTGTGATGTCTTCTCCAAATTTTAAGTTCTTTGACAGCAGACCTTTTTTCTGCCTACTAATTTTTATCTCAGTGATGTAGATTCTCTGAGTGGTCATTTTAATGAACATTGCCTCCTCTATTTTATACAATATCTGCTGTGTTAAAAAGAGGTTATTGCCTGTGTCAAATCCCACACTGTAGGTAAATGATAGTATCTACTCCTTAAAGCGTTTTTGTAGAAAAATTGAACATTTGTGGAAGAAATCTAATTTACAGTAGCATCTTCTATTCTTAAAGGATCTTCTAGCCTCTTTTAATAATGCAGTTAAAGAAGCAAGGCAACATATTTTTCTAATTTGATTGCTGGGAGTAAGAGCAACTCTAAATAGTTTTTTATGCTATCAGGGTCATTACTACCTCATCACAAAGGATCTTGCATGTTCTTGAGTGAGAAAGGTATATTTTTGCCCAGTTTTTGTCTGAGATCTGGAGCTTGGTGGGGAAAAACATCCTGTAAATGAATCCAGTGCTCCTAAGCTGCAGGAACTGCAGGATGGGAAGATGTGGATTTCTTTGCTGCAATAAACGAGACAGCCTTTTTCTTGCAAGTCTGAGCATTCACTCTTTATTTTGGTAGGGGTGTATTCTTGCAATGACTGGATGTGGAGCCTCTAAGTTACAGCTACACAGATCTGATGAGCCCTGTCCATGTCTAACAGTGTGGGGAATGACTGGCTCAAAAATCTTCATCAAACATTCTGTGATAAAAACAGGGGGCCGATGACCCAGCATGAATGTTAACATGTCTGGACCTTTTTTCCAGGCCATTGCTTTTAAGCTTCATCATCTTGTTTACCTTTATTAGCATGTTACAGGTGGCTTCGAGCTCCAGCACTCTGCTTTGAGTGTTGTTCATTGATGTCTCAAGTAAAGCCCAATCCAGTGAGGATTGAGCAGACAGCTTTGAAATGGTCTGTTCCTCCAGGCCTTGCAGCATCACTTCCATGTCGGCCCCTGTCAGCGGAGGCCCAGAGTTGCTAGCGGTGTCTAGTGTTTGGCTAGTCTCTATCGTTTGGAGGTTTTCCTCCTCACCAGGTTCTTGTTCTTAAAATGTTTGGGTGTGCTTTTTCATTGTCTTACCCATTTCAGTAGATGGGTAAGATGTTCAGGGCTTGCAGAATATTTTTCATCCGTTTTTAGAAGGATTTCACAGAGCTCTTCCTGTGTGCTGCCTACTACGCCATTAACCAAACAGGAGTCACAAAATCTTTGTATCTGCTGCCCTTCTCGGTCTTCCCTTCATTCACTTTTTCCTTCCTCCCCTGTATTCAACACTTTCTTATCCCTTTCTGCTTTAACTTTGCAGTCTGCTCATTTGAAGAGATCGAGAAGATTCCTATAAATGTCAGGAAATATCAGTGCTAGGGTGGTGGGATTTAGGGACAAGGAGAAGATGCAGTTCAAGTCAGTTCAACATTACAACAAGCACTACAGATTAAGACACATGTACACATGTCTTGGTGAACAGTAGTAGTACTGTGGTGAGGGAGCTCAGCACCATGTCTCTGCATGTTGTTGTGTGAAGTGCATCTTGTTGCACGCTGACGATGGAAGAAAAGGTGGAGTGCTTTGGAGGTGTGAACACTAACGAAGAGATGAGAGAGAGAGAGAGAGAAAGAGAGAGAGAGAGGTTTTTAATACCAGTGTGAAAGCAGTGTAATATTTAACAGCTTAAGGAGATTTGTCTGTCACATTGCAAGTTTTCAGAATGAGTCTGAAAATATGCACACACAATTACACACTTACAAATAGCCAATCCTAGTTTCTTGGATACTGAAAGGTGGATTTGTGTTTTCAGCGACAGCAGGTAAATCTGAATCTCTTTGCTGTTTCAGAACCCAAATGTCATCATGTTTCGACATTCAAAACTCTTTAAGCACATTTAACAAGAACATGGTATGTCCATGCATGAAAGGGACTGTCTAGTATGTCCCAATACTAAAATTCCAAGCTACGTAGTTCTTTGCAATACAGATGAGAAAAATGTAACCAATGATTGTTTGGTCTAGCGTTTTTAAATTAGTACTTGGAGCCCAAATCCACCCCAGTCCTTGAAACCCCAAAACCTGTGGTTCCGGTGGGTTGTCCAGGCAGGCCGGTTTGGTTCATATGCTGTGGATGAGTGATCTTCCAGATCTCAGTATCAGAGGTTGCACTTGACATTTTGTTATTTTTGCTGACGGCATCAAAAAAATCCTGCAATATATTTTTGCCCACCAATTTTTTTAAATAACAATGAAATATTCAAATGCATTTAATTTTCATTCAGTTTAATATTCAACAAGATGAATTGAAAATCCACATTGTGCCATCAATCAGATAAATACAGGCAACTTTTTACTATGACAAAAACTACTGACTTTGGCCCCAGTAACTACATGTAAACAATCAAATTAAATGATTGCACTTAAATTATGAACATAGATATGAACACCCACTTGTACTTAATCAAAAATGTCAGGACTTTCATATTGATCTGGAGGCTGACAAATTTCAAGCACCACTTAGCCAAAATTTTGAAATCAGGGAACATTTCTTCATTTAAAGTGATCAGAAGTCAACAAGATTCTGAACAAGGAGCATTGGGAGGAAATCTAGCAGAATGTGTTCCTTTTGCACTAGATCCGTTCAACTGTGTCCTGTCCATAATTATACAACGGACTGTCAGCTCCGAGACATCAAACTTTGTTCATTGTCCAGGTCAGAGTAGATAGACTGATGAGAACTTTTCATTTGTCTATTTTAGTAACCTGTGTAATGTACTTTCTGCTTAAGGTTAAAAACATCTGTGTGTCTGTATCTGTATGAAGTAGTCAGGTGTAAATTGTAATCCATCAAAATTACAGAATTTTCTGTAACCATTAAAAAAAACAAACAAACAAAAAACAGTCTAAGATTGAATCTATCTCATTAACACCACCCCTGCTCAAATGGGCAATTTATTTATTGATATTTAAAAGATGAAGCTTAGGTAAATATTTTTTCCAGACCAAATGGTCTCAGCAGCTTCAGCAGGCATTTGATCCACAACCACATTCCATGCAGTGCTTGATGCAAACAATGCAGACCCAACCAGGGCCAGAATACAACAGGGCTCTGGTGACTGCAGCCGCACAGGTGTTCTATCTGTGCTACCCATGAATCTGTCCTACCTTGTGGTAACGCGCATGCACACATCCAATGCTATGTCACATACTACTTACTTACTCAACAGATTTCTAATCAATACATCCTGCCTGTGGAAAAAGGCAGAAAGATGTACGCAGTCTATTTACAAAGAAAGTTGATTTGGGGGTTAGTTACTCTTTAAAGAAATACACATTTATGTTGCAACGTTGTGGATGAAATTACTTTAACTTATTAATATTACATTCATTATACCAGTACAGTGTATGTTGGGTGGTGGTGGTTTTAGTTGGTGCCTTAAAGGGCGAGTTGGAAGGGAGGTGATTGTTCAGGATTAGACCAGCCCCCATGTCCACAGGCAGATTCCTTTGAACACAGGGGACACAAATCATGTTAAAGAGCTTAACCAAACCTCCCCCCGTCCTTCGGCTACATTGATCTGTCGTCAACGTAGCAGAAGTTAAACTTAAAACAATTTATAAAGCAGAACAGCCTTTCTGCATGTTTGGCCTAAACATGATTTGCTGGAACTGCAGTGAAGTGTTTTATTATGAAGTCATATCAAAACTAAGGGCAAACATGCTAATGTTAGACTAGTAAGCTGTCCTAATCAAAAGCAAAAGCAAAATCAGCTCTCTATGTACAGTCAGATATATGTTAAGAAGCAAATAAAGATCTGACTGTCAGGATACTATCACTTTCTTTTCCAATTTAACTTTTGTTTAAGCTGCATAATAATCTTAGCCTTCAGAGACTTCAATGGGGCTAAAGTACATGCAGCTTGCAGAGTGGGTCAGTTGACGCACAATCATAATGTGACAACAGAGCTGTTAACACTGAAGATACACATTATTTTACTGCATGTATATGACAAATGATGAATATTACCAGGGTCCAAAAAGTCCTGATTATGACATTCAAGATATGCTATGGCTATGAAAGTCGTTTTTGATTTTAGAGATGTATTTAGTATTTTGCCATTTATGGGCTCACATAACGCTCTGCTGGTCATAGTTTGGGTTTATGAACGGGGTAATGCACAGCGACAGAGAAGAGTCCACATTTGTCTATTAAACAAATGTGTGTGTGTGTGTGTTGTGTTTGAAGAATTATCAGGTAAAAAGAGATAAGTGACCTTCTGTGGATCCCTCTTTGGACATTCTGAACTGAATTTAAAAAACTTTGTGTGTGTGAAAGTGTATGCTTGAGTGTTTGTACACCTTATGATTGTGACTGTTGGCTCTTCCGTGTGTGTGTGTGAGTATGCGTGTGTGTGTTTGTCTTATCAGTGTAGCTGGTGGAGACAGCTTGTTGGCCCCAGGCCTCCATTTCACCCTACAGACCCCACAGAGAATGACAGAGAGAGGGAAGGAAAGAGGGAGTGGAGGAGTGCAGATACTTGAAGAGGGAGAGAAGACGGGAGGGGGGGAGGTTGTATGGTTACAAAAACCCCTAATGGAAGGACTCACCAGCCCAGGCTAGTAAAATGCAGATGTTTTGGAAGGTGGCAAACATGTTCTGTTTCCTCAGCTGTTCCCCAATATTCTGCTGGCTTAGGAAAATTAAACATTTTTCACTTTTTGCTCTTGTTGTAATTAATCTACCAAACCCACATAATTTAACTTTTATAATTCTGATAGATTATTAGAATCATGAACCTGTAACATCAGAGTGGAGACTGATCCTTAACTTACTTTGAACTGAGAGGATGGTGGCACCAGGAAGACAAAAGGAAAGATGGGGGAGGTAAAAGCTGAAGTAATTATGATCCAGCTAACCAGAAGCATGGTGAATGAAGCATTCTGAACATGCAGAGTGATATCCCAACCCACCCCGTCCCTCTGAGTGATTTAAATATTGACCCCAGGTTATTACAAGCTTTTTAAATCAAATTACCTAGTGTTGGCCTCCTGCCTGATACCTGATAGCGCCAATCAGACAGCTCATCCTGCTCCTGGAGCTCCACCACAGCACTTTACATAAATTGAGATTACAGTTGGGAAGTTTGGGGAGTTAGTTTAACCACTCCTGCACACTTTAGTAGTATAGTCTGTGTTGATGTGATCTGTAAAACTGCATTTCCAAGTTATTGGAAAGTGATAAAGTTTCAGATTTGCAGGTGGAGGGATTTTGTGTCAAACAGCAGCAGCAACAACACTGCAGGTTATCTGTTTGAACTAAATCAAAAGATAGAGGTCTAAAAGATAAAACAGTGAGTTCTGTTTTCTGTACAACACATGATTTAATTACTGTCTCCCTCCCTAAAAGGCAACAGTGTATTGACTGAATCACTGTACCAAAGGAAAAAAAATGTGTAGAATTTTTCTAATATTTTACAAAGCACGCCTATCTCTAGACTTTGGTAGAAACTGAATCAAGCTGGAGCGAACTGGATATATTTGGGACTCAATTGATCAATTATTGTAGAAGTGAATCATTAATGTTCTTCTGATTGAAGCTCTGTAAGTTGTTTCAGGTTCTTCTGTTCCGGTTTTAATCTGCTCATGCCTTAGAATGAGTTAAAGCTCATTCCCTTCGCTTTTTCTGAAGGAATGAATTACACAGTTTCAAAAACTTTTTAGTCAAATGTTTTTTTTTCAGTACTAAAAGTTAATATAGTTCATGACCACCACTAGAGCAGCTAGTGAAAGCTTTTGAAATTACTCTAATGATTCTTCAAACACATCTGATTACCGAATCATTCTTTTTTTTTAAATGTTAAAAATTTGAAAAATGCCTTGAACACCCCATCTCACCCTCTCCCACTTGCAACATCTATAGAAACCACATGAAATATGCAAATAATTAACGGTGATGCCAATAAGAAATAATTAACGCTGTCTGCTCTCTCTGGCAGCATGCCAAAGCACTCCAAAATGTAATTTTTAAAGTGAGTTTAAAAAAATCCCATCCTGCTCTTTCTGTTGTTGCCACCGGCATTCTGACGTTTCTCTTGGACTCTGAAAGACGGAATAAATTGATGGTGCTGGCACATGCTTTTTCCTATTTCAGTTTTCTATTTCCATCTTTCTCAAGTATTAATTCCTGGAATGGTAAAAGTGGACTTTAATTAATTATTAAAAAAAGAAAAAAAAATAGTACATAAGTGCGAAGCAAAATATTAGAAGACAATCCACTGATATATTTACCCTTTGACATGTTCAGTTAAAATATCTTAAAGATATTCTGTAAAGTAAGTTTCTAGTCAAGTAGCAAATATATTTAATAAATCATAGCTTAAAGCTAATTTATTTCATTATCTCAATTTACTAAGTGAAACACCTATTAATCCTTTTTATGAGACGTTTTTTGTCAATCATTCCCAATGATTGGCTTAGATCAGGACACGGTCTAAAAAATAGACGTTCTTCTGGAGGAAGTCCTTTCTGTCAGATTCATTCTTCTGCAGTAATCACTACAAAGCAAAGACATGGTTTATATTCGTTTAACCACAATGTTTGTCTCTGACAGGACTCGAGGCAGGCATCTTCCAAAAGATATTAAAACTTAAAAAAAAGTCTCAGTTTTGAAAAACAATGTTTTTATTTAGATACTAAATCAAAATAACTTGTGACAAATAATTCTTGAAGTGTATTTGCCACTTTAAACACATGTTGAAGCTTTTGAAACGCAATAGGTCTGAATTTAACATTTTTGGTGCAAAAATGTCCCATATTTCAAAATGAAAGGTACAGTACATTGCAAAAGTATTTGGATGGAAAGTCTGGTGTGGATAAACTTGACTGTAGACTGAGAGCCAAACTTTCCCTAAATTTACTATATTTTTAAGACTGAAGGCACATAGGTGAGCCAGAAGCGTTGACAACATAGTAAACAGAGATCATTTAAAGAGCAGATATTGGAATGGAAAGCAACATGCTCACAGACCGGGAAATGCTAACTGCAGTGGTAACTGCTAACAAAATTTTGGAAACATATCTTTGCACAGATTTTTAGATCTTTTTATGGGTCTGTATCCACCAAGATAAGCTTGATAAATAATAAGCATACAGACAATTAGGATTAAAAAAAATATTTATACCTCTGGGAAATTTAATAACTCTCTCCACCAACCCTCTTCAGGTCAAAGCTGGGACTCACTTTGTTTTGTCTCTGCTCACCATCAGTTATATTGCTTAAAAAGCCAACAGTCTACCTTACATATCCGCAATTAGCATCAGTATACCTTCTATATGCCATTTATGCCATCTATTTTTAGGTTGTTTGATAATTACGTGAGAGAAAGTAAGTGTCTCTCTCTCTTTCTCTACATATATATATATATATATATATATATATATATATATATATATATATATATATATATATATATATATATATATATATATATATATATATATATATATATTGCAGATTTTAATCCCATATCTTATGAGCAAATCAGACATTTTGAAAGAGCCTTGTCTCGTTCTGCTCTGGGTATTTTTCAGCTGATTGAAAGGATGTTCTGAAACAGTGGACACTATTTATTTTTCATTAGGGAACGTTGACGAAGGAATTTTGCTCTAATGAGAAACCAGTAAATGTTTGCACAGACACACAAAGCACAAAGACATTTCATCAACTTGAACATACACATAATTTGAAATGAATGACTATGCCTGGATATAAAAAATAGACACAAACAAAAAATACTCATTAACAAATGGACTCTCTCTCTCTCTCTCTCTCTCTCTCTCTCTCTCTCTCTCTCTCTCTCTCTCTCCCTCTCTCTCTCTCTCTCTCTCTCTGTCTATCTATCTAACACACACACACTCACTCACACTCTCCTCCCAAACCCAACACACATGCAAACACTTGCTCTCCTCCCTGGTGACTTAATTACATTCTAGCTCTGCTCTTTAAGTCACACAATCAAAACCACATTTTGATATTATTTCACTCATTTGTATTCATACATCAAGGCATGCACATTTTCTATGGAAACTCACTGACATGCCTTTTCTCTGTTTCTGATCAAAGTATTTCCATCTTGTTCTTAATAAAAGAGAACAAAAACACTAAAGGCTGTAATTACTCTATAGAATGTCTGATGTGTGCTTTGTAGCATTAAATGCAGTTGTAAAACTCTATTTACTCAAGTTTTGCTGTTGCCACTCCATATCTGAAAAAAGCAAAAAGCTTGTCTTATATTTTCCTGTTAGGTTGTCAGTGGAATATTTATCTGTTATAGTATAGATTGGTGACTGGTGATAAATTAGGTGAAAAAAGTAATGTTTTAGAGGTGAATACAGAAGAAGCCAACATTAGAATCTAGTTAATGCATCACATAAGGTATACCAGACCAATATGAAGTCAGAAAAAGGCTATTCTCTAACAGTGAAAAAGTAAGGGACAAAAAAGAAGGTTTTGAAGAAAAGATTCAACAAGAACAAAAAGCAACATGGAGGAAGAAGGGTTTACTGAAAGAGGAAAAGAAGCAATGCTGAGATGTGGAAAAGGGGGAGTGAAGGATGTGTGAGGAGGCTGGGGGATGAAGGGATGGAGAGATGGATCAGACAGAGGAGTGGAGGCTGTTTTTGTCTCTCTACCTGTGAGGCACAGTAAATCAGCAGCAGATAAGGTAATTCAGTGAGTTGTACATCATCAGGCTGTAGACAGTTTTATGGCCAGCAGATTGGCTGTAAGGGGTGCTGATTACAATGAGAGAAAGAGCAAGAAACACGAGGAAGAACAGGGGAGAAAGCTGTTTGGAAGTAAAACTCTATCAGGATGAGACATGATAGTGAATTCTAGATATGATGCAATTGACATGAAGTTTGTATGTGCAGTGTAAACTAGGTGAAAAAATAGAATCTTAGAGGTGTCATGTAATTTCAAACAAATCACCTTATCTTTTGCATCATGTCAAAAAATGATGAACATTGTTTTTTTTGTTCACTTACTTTTGGAAGACATAGCGCCGAAACACAACATAAAAGAACACAAGCAGCCAAGGGCTGCTGGATGCTATGGTGAATGTCTTACTGGGAAACTTTGATTTCTATCATTCATGATTGATTCATTCAAGGTTTGATCAAGTTACATGCCTGCATGAAAACCTTTTCTGGCTGTCTTCAGGTTTTTTAAGAAATGTGAATAGCTAGCAGTTAATAAATTAATGGTATGTACATGTAATAGGCCTGCACAGTAGAACAGTCAGTAGCTCTGTTGCTTTGTAGCAAGAAGGTAACGGTTCAAATCCTGGCCTGGTGTATTTCTGCATGTTCTCTGGATTTTCCCCAGAATCCTAAAACATGACTGTTAAAATGTCCTGTCCAAAATGTCCTGTGATGAGGCAGTGTGTGTGAGCGTGCGTGTCCACACGTGCGTGTGTGTGAATGTATTGTTGCTTGTCTTGTGTCTGTGTTGCCCTGAGATGGACTCGTGACCTATCCAGAGTGTGCTCTGCTTTCCCAATGACTGACAGCGACAGTTAGATTTGTTAGGAAATGCCTTAATACTGCAGATTTTCTTAAAGATACTAGAATTTAAGGGTGAATAGATGAGGACTGCTTTGTAACAACACTGTCGGTTATGCAATCTTTTACTGTTTGATGGATGAGATGATGACTTTTCCCACTCTCTTTTATTACTATGATCTTTGCATTTTAAAATTTGGATTATTTTAGGTTGATTTTTGTCAAAAAGGTAATTTTCTCACTTTTCTTAAATTCTGCTAAGTAAGCAGATTTTGTCCTCTTGCAATGGCAAGTTACATATTACAAGAGGACAATACATCTTTATTGACATTTTGTTAGGCTTTAGTTAGTCTAACAATATAGTTAGTTTTGTTAAACTCTAGTTTTGTTAGTCGAACAATGCGGGAGTTTTGTTTGACAAAATTTCTAGTTTTTGTATAACAGATATTTTATTTTATGTTTGCTAGATAAAAGAAAATAGCTAAAAGTAGCATCATATTGTACTTTGATATTTGCTTCATAAACTTAGCTGTCCACTTTGAACATTATAAAATTTAAACACTACAGTTTTAGCTGCTCCTTGCACAGCATCCAACAGATAGACTGATCACTTGTTAATAACAGGAAACACCAATAGCCAGTGAACATCATTGTAAAAACATTTTATTAAGTCAACAAAATCATTTGCAAAGCTGATAAAATTTTGACAGGCTGTTTACAAGAAAACAGGCTTTGATTTTAAAAACTGGATTTTAAATCGTGTCTGCACAATTTGCTAGGGGAACAGCTGGCATAAAATCACACAGTAAACCAACAGATAACAGGAGTTGAGTTTAGTCAAGGACTCTAATACTGATCATTTACCAATGACTGGATCAGGACCGTGAGCTGACGCCTGGGCTCAGATCGGGACATTCTGACTCTCTACACCAAATGATTACAAATGCCACCGGTGGATAATTATTATTTAATGACTGTCATTGGTACAAATCCAGTTGCTGAAAGGGAGGTCAAGAAGGACAAAAAATATGGCTGCAGAGAAATACCTGCAAACTCGGTTCCTATTTGAGGAGTGAAACCAGAGGGTGTTTATTTAGTATTTATTCTGCACTTCATCATCTCCCGTCGACTAATCCACTGGCTGCTGTACGCACCACTGACCACGCTGTATCACTAACCTCTGCCTGGATCACAGTTAAATACGTGTGCCTGTGTGTGTGTGTGTGTGTGTGTTTGAAAGAGAGGGGGAGAAAAAGAGAGAGAGGATGATGTCTATCCCACCATCTGAAACCTTGTTAAATATTCATTGACAATTATTTCGCTTTGACCGAGGAGTTGGATGGTGCTGCTGCATAGAGAGAAATCTGAGAGGAAGTGTGTGTTTGAGAGAGACAGAAAGACATGGTGAGTGATAGCAGGGAGATGAAAGTGAAGAATAATGCATGACAGTTTAGGAAAAATTATGATAAATCACTTGTTTGTAAAATCAATATATAACTTGCAGCCAAACCAAAAACATGATTTTTCTTTTTTTTTTTTTTTTAGTGAGACTGTGCCCGTTATCTCCCACACACACGCACGCACGCGCTCACACACACACAAGGTCTAATCATAATAAGATGAGCTTGTTAAATATTAAATATCAAATAATGCCCTTGGTTGACTTTGCTGCTCCCTGAAAGACTGGCTGTTAGTAAAGGAGACAGAAGTAAAACACTCAGCCAGTCCAGGTGCAGCCATCTTTGTCTGGTCTTTCTGATACACTTGTGTATGAACCTAGTCTCAGTGCAAAAGAATTAATTATCCTTTGTTTAATTCAAACATCATCCTTTGAGTATTTAATAGCCATCAGAACTTGGACTTTAGATAATTTAGAAGGTTATTAACAAGCAGAGATGTTATAAAGAGGACAGGTATTGAACTAACATCAGCAAGCTGTGTGGTTTTAGCCTAATATTGTAGCTTTGCATGCATTTAATGAATATGTTGTCTGCAACTATGTTTATATTATAGACATGCACAGAAATATTTCACATTTACTCAGACACAACAGCATGCACCATAGACTATGATATAGGTTACACCAGTTGTGGTTTGGATTTGAGGTGAGGGGTCAGTGGGGACAGCCTCATGGTGAGGGAACTGCACCTTTGGTGTGGTGAAGTCTGTAGTGACGTTTCCCAGTGTGGCGGGTTCCTGGTTGAACCCGCCACACTGGGACAAGATCGATCTCCTCCACCTTCTCCTTGAGCAGTAGTTCAAGGAGAAGGTGGAGCTACTGCTCCACCTTCAAGCAGTCATACTTTTGAACACTGCTCAAAAGCATGACTGCTTGCTGTCTAAAGGAATGTTGGGGCAGAGCTGGGGGCTAAGTTATTCATTATTCACATAAATGATCTGTGTTATTTAACTCAAAAATTTGAATTGTTTTATTTGCAGATCACACATTTTTTTTGTTGCAGACGACATGGGGAAGTTGCTTAATGATGTGACTGAAACTATGATCAAAAAATCTGAGGTACGAGCATCACATTGGTTACAGAATTTACACATTTCCAAATATCTGTGCAGCTTGGCTTAACTCTCAATCAAATTATCAGAAAAGTAACAAGGCACAATGAAATCTAAGGTAGATGTCATGTCGGATGAAACTCGAT
Organism: Poecilia mexicana; assembly: GCF_051168715.1. NCBI lineage: Eukaryota > Metazoa > Chordata > Actinopteri > Cyprinodontiformes > Poeciliidae > Poecilia > Poecilia mexicana. The sequence goes on along the minus strand of NW_028263372.1, from coordinate 1,528,364 downwards.
TAGCCCACATGCAAGTACACAGACAGGAGAACAAGAAAAGTTCAATGGGTTTATTGTAGCGGGGAGGAAAATCAACTGGTGCGAGCGGCGGGCAGCAGCACCAACAGCACACTGAGAGAAAAAAGGGGAGATGGTGAGTTGAGGTGGTGGAACCTTGCGTAGCTTCAGAGATAAACAGAAGAACTTACGGGTGTGGGTGGTATAGAGAAGACTTGGAGGGGTCTGCGATTCTGGGTTTCACTTTCCTTGGTTTTCGGGGGGGGGGAACGGACAGGTCGGCCAGGGCCTCAGAGCGTCTGAGCGAACGGCAACCCACTTGAGGTGGCGAGGATGGGTTAGACGTTCCGCTTACAGATGGGGGGCGAACGTCCTGATCCGGATGCTCGGGTGGTCTGCAAAGATCAAAAAGGGCGGGTTACTCGGAGAGCCGAAACAGGAAAAAACACAGCGATCAACGAGGGCAAGAAGGCCGAGAGTGAGTACCAAAACTTAGTCAACAATCTGGCGTCGAAGTGTTGGCCACCGCCTCTCTTAAGCTGCAGGTAAGAGCGTAATTGCTGACCGGTGTGTAGCTGACGCAACAGGTCCGTCCCCCGAGCAGCCGTCTCCAGGACTCCACCTAGAGGAGAAAACCAACCCCAACCTCCACCCAGAACCTAACAGTAGATACCCAACAGAGTGCAGGTTATTAGAAAGTTAGACCATGTTTTTATCTTGTTCATTAGAGTAAACGGTGTTCACCAAAGACTGGAAACTCCTGTTGGTTGTCCAACTTTCAGCTGGTTGACTGAAAGCTCTGGTTCACACTTTCCTTTTAGCGACTTGAACAACCTAGTAATCTAGCAGTCAGTATCCAGCTCTAATTTATTTTCTAAGCTAAGACTGAACCTGGCCATTCAGCCTCACTTTATAAAGACACTTCAATAGGAGTTTAGATGATATTAGGAAATTTATTAAAGATAAATTTCAAATCCATTCTGGGTTCAACAAAGAGTGCAGGATGAGAAGGCAAACATTGAAAGCCTTAGACAAAAAAGTCATTTATATTCTCATCAGAGCTTTGACTTTGGCTTCCAAATATATATTTTTGTACATCCTTATGTCAAAGTATTAAAATTTAGGCTATATGTCAGGTCATTCAAGTTAATTCAAACAATACCTATTCAACACAATGTCATCTTGAAACACTTTAGAAGACAAACCAGTACAGTTCATGTTTACTCGGACTCACACTGATCCAATCTATTCATCTGCTCAGGTTCAGATTCACTAGCAGAAGGTCCAATCCTGATCAATTCAACACAGTCAACTTTAGTAAAATTCAGAAAGAGCCTTGTCCATTGTGCAACTGCAATACTTTGGATTAGGATTCCCACAAGCTTCGAGAATTTTGAAGCTTGTTGTCTATGTGCGCTGATACTTTTATCACAGCTTTGCAATTTAATGTACAAAAGAAAAAATTATATTTTTTTAGTTTAGTATTCTGTAAAACATGTAAGGGACTCAGTTTTAGACAAGAATTACATTTCTGATTTTGTATACTTTAGTTATTAGAAAAGAGTAAAAAATGATATATATTTTCTCTAAAACATTATACAACTAGTTGACAAATGGCCAATCATCAATCATTAATCATCAATATAATAATTGTATTTACAAATATTAAAAGCTGCCACAGTCAGGCTACGTTTAAAAGTTGGTGGGATGAGAGTTTTCAAGTAGTTTTGTTTAACAAACCAGTTCTTGACCTGAACCTTTTGCATTATGCTGCTGCTGCTGTGATATGCCTGAGCAAACAGGTGCACCAGCATTTCTAATATGTTTTTCTAACGTTGTATTCATATTCAAACAACTTTGAGCACTGCTCAAAAGCATGACTGCTTTTTTTCATGAGTTAATTCCTTCAGGAAGACTTCTTTCTCAATGCACTGCGGTAAATATTAAGATCTCTCAGGATCAACAGTCGTGCCACATTAACATTATCATTATGTTGTATTCATTATTTTAACTTTTGTGGTCTATTGCGAATTAATACAAGTTAATAATGTCTAATTCAGTTTATTTTTAGGATGTTCACAAGAAGCAGTTATGTCATAAACGGACTAAAGAACTAACTATATTTTAAATTCCAGTTCTTTTGTTCTTGTGTTTTGACCAGTTGAGATTTTAATTTAATCATAAGAATAAAGTTAATGAATCAGTTAAAGCATGTACTTACTGAAATGTTTTGGGGTTGGGGGAAAGTTTTTTCTCTTCTCTTAAAGAATAAAATGTGTTGTTTGCTTATAATCCCATCTACTCTTCCCAGATATTACATTGCTTGGCTTTGCTAGCCATCTTATTTATTACACACTATGTATAAAACAATCCAGGTCTTGTTTTCATTCTTGCTCTTTTAATAGCATTAAGAAAATGTTTCGATCTGAATTATGGTAAGCAAATTCAAATCTGTTCTTAGTTTTGAAATTTAATTCCATTTTTGAATGGACTTAAACGGATTTAAAAAGTATCCCAATCAAACTGAAAAAACATCCAGCAAAACCAAATTAACTGATTAATGCAAGAGTGTTAATATGTCCAATGAAAGGAATATTATCTGGGTTTGAGGAATTATCCAAGACACAAGTGGAATTTTGTGCTTACAATATTACTTCTTTTGCTCAAAAGTGCTATTCTCTATACTTGTTTATCATTATATCAATGAATAACAGAAAATTGACTTTAATTACCTGTAATTTATCTCCAGAATCTTGATTCCCTCTCCCACATGACACACAAATAAAAGCCACATCTAATTTGCTTGTTCGGAGTCCCATAGTGATGGATTTTAAAACGCTCTAAATTGGTTTAAGGTAACTATATTATGAAGGCATCTACTGGATTTTTAATGGTCTGAACTGAGCTCGGCACCAGGGGATAACTTTTTGTTGCGTTAATAGAAATTGGAAGTCTTCTAATTAATTTTTGCTACATGTCTCACTGCTTGAATCCATGAAATCAGATCATCAGTCTGTAATTATATGGTAATCATTGAAAAGCTTGAGGATCACATAAAAGTATATGTACATAAGTACATTTTCTTTTTTCTGGTTGTTTGGTTCCTTTTTTCTTTTTCTCTGCTGACAATACAAAAGTGAGTACTGTTAAGTCAAGGTTTATTATAAACTATTTTTTACCAAGAAAACCATGACTACCAAGTGTCAAAAATTAGATCCAAAGAATAAGCTGTGGTTTCATGGTTCCTCTATGGAGCATCTAGCTCTATGTTTTCAGTAGTAGTTTTCTTTTATGCCTGGCAATAATGCAGCCCTTACTAGTAGAGCTCCATGATATTAGAAAATCTTGTGATGGATGATAATATTGGTAAATATTGCGGTGATGATGTCAGGTGCAATAAAAGTTTCTTTTTTCCTGTCTTTCTGTCATGTTTCTGTGGAATATAATCTCTGTTTCACTGAGCTGTTAGCGTGTCATTACAGTCATGAGACAGTCATGCAGCAATAGTCTTTATTGTGAGGCATTGTGGGACTTGACAGACTGCTACTGGAGCTCCTTCCTGCCCACAGCATTACCATCCACAGCGATTCTTTGAAGATATTTGGATGATATGAGTTATGACAATGTTTAGTTTCCCTTTGGGATAAATAACATATTTTTGAATTGAATTAAAGGGATTGCTGTGTCTGATCAAAGTAAGGCACTCATTTTTTTCAGTTCTTTTCCATCAGTTCTGGTGCTAAAAGCTGATGGATGAAGTCTGATTTTGAACAATTACTTTCCCTTTCCTTTTTACTTCCCACTCTTAGATTAAAGTAGATATTAGAACTCCAAACTGTGACAAAAAGTCCCTCTTTTCAGACTTCTGAGACACTAGTCAACTCCATTCTTGATAATAGAGCGGTCAAAAATACTTTGAATGTTCATGTTTTAAAACTGAAACATTTAGTCAGAGGTTTATAGAATGTAATTCCCTTCTGTGTTCATTAGCTTCTATATTTGTTTGTTTTTGTTCTGTTAATTATTAGTGAGTAGGCATTAGTTTGACAAATGCTAAATGTGATTATTTATTCTATTAATTTATAACTTTGATTCTTTTTTCAGTTGAAGTGCCACATTAAATGTTGATTAATCCCACAAAATAAAAATAAAACTTCTTTATCTTCTTTAAATATTTAAAGAGGCAATATTACATATACTACATGCACACAGTGCCATTTTAGAGCTTAATTTAGCAGCTATGTTACCTTCAGATAAAATGTAATATGTCTCAAATATGACTTAGAAGAAATTTGACTCTGCAATTTGACTCCTTGAATTCCTCTGTCTCTTTAAAAAGCTCCTGCTCTTCTGACACTCTGCCTTCAGAGCATTGGCACAATGATCACAACAATGCTCCTCCATTGTTCCATTTACAGCTCTTCTTAATAGCATTTCACTCAGAAGTGGTTCTTGATGAGCTCAGCAGGCACTCAGTTCCTCCAGGTCTTTCCTAAGGGCTGCTCTGTGAGGTGGAGGCTCAGCTGCAGATGACAACTTTCAGGAGGAGCTTTGTGGATATAGGTGGGGCTTTGTGAGAGCAAGTGTTAGGCACCCCCAACTGGTTGCCAGGGGAGAGTCAAAGATTTCTCAAACATGTATGACTAAATCAATAAAATAACCCTCTATGATTTTAAGTCTATGATTTTGGTGATGGAATAACATTGTGTTAAACTCAAAAAAGTCTATTTTCCATACCTCCCTCATCCCCTTTATTAGCAGTCACTCAATGAAAAGATGGAATTCATCCTTCAGGATGACTTGTGATGGAACTATACACAAGGAAACTTTTAAATTTACATAAATACAAGTTGGGACCATCCACCATTATTTTACACTGGCATCTTAAAAAGAACACATATTGCCTTGCTGTGTCTATGTAGGTTTTCATGCAAGGCCTGCAGACTGTTTCCAATTTGCTGATCTGGTGGAAGACAGGAAAAAAAGAGAGAGTGGAGTTTTCTTTTTTTGTCAGATTAAAAACTTAATTATGTTTTTAAATAATATTATAATTCAATATAGAGGAAAGCTGCAATGGATTGGCACCAAAATAATTAATCACACATCAAAAAAACCAAGTGATATCTTTCTGCCTCGGCCAGCAGAAAACAAAGTTGGCAGACATGCTGCTCAGTTGAGCATTAATTTCACTTTACTGCGTTTTCTTTTTTCAGACCAGCCCAATACAAGACTGTTTCAACTGTAATACATTAAGAATAACTCTCAGATGTAAATAATTATTGGGATGTGTTTTAATATTAATTGTAGTCTATATGATCTCCAATTATGCTTGCCTAACATTATTATCAATGTTGCTTAATTGTGTACATCAAAACCAGCCGCTCATTTCCTGAAGAAAAAATTCTGTGATTTAGTTTAATGATGCAATCTTTAACACTTATTCACATTCTGCAAACAATGTAAATTAATTGACACACAATGAATGTTGTCGGCATTTGGGATTGTTTGAGCTGTTCTGGGCTTTTCATTATTTCTGTTCTTTGGTTTCTTATTTTCATTAGATCAGTCTTGTTTCTGTTTTTACTTTACTTCAGTCCTTTATTAATGATTCCAGTTTATGTTCTTGTGTCTAGTTATTCTAGGTTAGTCTAGTTTTATTTTTTAGTGCTAGATTATTTCCTAGTCTTTTGTGCACTCTCCCTTGCCCCCTGTGCCACTTTCTCTCTCCCTTCACACCTGCAGTCAGTTAGTTCATCAGCTCAAGTTCTTTGTTCCAACATTCGCTCTCTCATTACTTAAGTAATTCTGCTGCTCTCACTCCTCCTGGCTCTTCCTGTTCAATCCCATTAGGTCCCGTTCCTCAGGTCACACATTTTTTGTTTGTTTGTTTGAATCTCATAGTTTTTGGTAGTGATGGCCAAATGAAGCTTTGCAGCCCTCTGCTTTGCCAAACGTGAACTACTCAAATCTTCATTCATTACTCATCTGCTGCTGAAACTGTGATGACCTTGTCAGTCAAATTGATCATACTTCAAAAAATTTGTATTTGCAATATTCCCACAAAGTGTGTGTGTTTTTTTTCAAACCCATGCTTAGTAACAGAAAAGTAACTGAAACCTATTTAACTGCCATCTTTTTTTAGTTGTTAAAATTATTTGTACCCAAATGATCTGCTATGTTCTGACTATTGTATTATCTTTTATGTCATAGACTAATTTGACAATATTGACATTAATGCTTTAGCGTGTTGGGACTGCAATGCTTGGTGGGACAGACATAAAACAAAAATTATTCAAAATTCTCATTTTCTCAGATTTCTAAATGATAGTTCTCATCATTTATATTCAGGTGTACATGCAGAATTTTACTCTTCCAACAACTTTAAATCTGTCTATGTTGTGTGAGACCGATGTGTCCTTACTAATCAAGCTAAAAATAATTATGGAAACTTCTGGAAGGTGAGTATTTGCAGAGTCTAAAGGGTTCATTATCTTAGAAACTTATTGTGAGAAGTAATCTCAAAGTATTCTTGGATGGGGGAGGTTTTTTTTTTTCTTCTTTTGTTGGCCTCATTTTGGCAACTGCTGATTATAACCCCTTAACCTTCACCCCTGGAAAATACAATGGAAAAATGGTATGTGGGTGTTCCGCTGCAGGTTAAGAGGTTAAAAATCCTGTCCTCAGATGCTACTGAGGACAGTAGCATCCTCAGTAGTAGGTAGGTAGTTTGATGTGTGATCAAACTACCTATAACAACCCACAAATTTTAGATATTACTGTTTTATTTTGAAAACAGACATGCAAATTGAAGCAGTGACATGTCCAATTAAATGAGATGCATTGTTTGTCGGTTTTCAGCAAGGCGACATGAGCATAGAAGCAGGACTTTGTCTGACATGCTCCCGTTTTGCTCCACACACGCCTTTAAGTTTGGCTGATATCCCATCACTATTTGTTTGTTCTCCTCTGACTCCCTGTGCTTTTTTTATTCTTTTTTCCATTAAGTCTTCAAATCTTTTTACCGCCTCAGCCTCTGCATCCCCTCTTCATCAACACATCACCATGTTGTTAGTGACTGAATTGAGACTTAGAATTTAGATTATTATGTGCATTGGTTTTAAACCTTGATATATAGAAAACTTGAATGTTGTGGTTTTACTTTTAAATGCTGTGGTTCATCCAGCCATATGGATCCTGATATAAACCAAAAGTGTTACACTATTTACACTTATAGATGACAGCAAAAAGTTTTTTTTGTTTTGTTTTTTTTTACAAAACAGTGTTGCACTTCTAGCCTCACTCCCCACACTTTAGTTTTGGATGTGATAAGCTTGGTGTTATATAGATCATATGGGCTGTTTTTATTTTGTAGGGAATGAGTACGAACAGCAAGAACACAATGTCAGGATGTTCAGCAATACTAGCTGTATATTTGTTACACAGACAGGAGGTTTATTAGTTGTCCAACTGCAGTGTGACAGTATTGGGTACCTTGCTGTTAAGTTTGTTCATACTGTCAACAAACAGCTTTAAATTAATTTCCAAATGCCTGCAAGTCTTCTAATGGTTTTTAATTTGTTTTCAGTAACAGATGCCAGTATTTGTTTTGCTTTGCAGGGATCAACACATTTAATCAAATTCTGAATTAATGTCTTTAGGTTGAAACCTTTTTCTTGTGAAATCAGTAATTAAATGTATTAAAATATGGTAAAATGTCTTTTAGCATTCAAAACAGTACATGTATTGCTTTTAAACTTTTAAATTAGCATAATTCATGTTTGGATGCATCTGAGAAGTTGAATACCAACTAATTTGAAGCTCTTGTTACTTTCCCTGTGTTCAGTCTCCTCCTTTCCTTTAAGTAGGTTTTTAAGCAATTTGGTTGCTGAAGCAGAGATAGATGGACATAGAGGAGAAGAGATGTGTAAAGGAAGGAAGAGAGGGAGATGATAGAGGCAGCCGATATTTCTAGCATTCTAATTAAGACCTCTCTGTGGAATAAATCCATATAATTATCAGTAAATGAAATACAAGGTCACTCTACCTGACAGAAAGATGGACAGAAGATGAAATGGGGAAACATGCAGGGGAGAACAACAGGAATGCAGCATTTTTAGCTGTGTGGATGCTACTGGCATTATATTAGAACCCAGCATATGGTTCCTGAACTACACGTTACTCCTCCCATTAAAAACCAGCATATGAGGCTTTCTGCTAAAAACATTACAGTGAGAAGAACTCTAACCAGAATCCTGATTAATCCGTGTATATTCATATCATTATTTAGTGTTGTGGCAAAACTGGTCAACACAACATTTTATCATATCCCCCCCTTACAAAAAAAACAAACAAACAAACAAACAAACAAAAAAAAACACTATCAAGAAAATACTATAGTTTTTGTGGGTGATAAAACCAAAACTCAAAGCAACTCCTCCAAACATGATTGGTAAGTTTTTTTTGTTTTTTTTTTAAGGTTTTGTCCTCCCACAAGATCATTTTCTTTAAATGGTAAAGATGAATGTTTTTATTATCTGATCCAAAATGCCATTAGAAAATGTAGTTTTGATTTATTCATGTTTGTCCCAATTTATCCAAATTTTAGATGTATTAATTTTATTTGATGCCGTTCATTTATATATTTTATGTATTGAAAAGAAGACCTGGAATAAGGCCTTGAACATTATTCCATCACCTCTGTGAGGAGCAGTATTGCTGTAGTTATGTTGACAGTATTTTAAGTGGGCAGATTTTGGTTGTTCTGATCTTTAAAACTTTACTGTGCCTTAGACCAAAGAATAGCCCACATTGTCATCCTGCAGTGTTGTATCGCTCTTTCCTGTCTGGCATTTTTTGAATCTCTAAGGTGGGTCTGGTTTGTGCTGAAACTGTTTGGCATGCAGTGGTCCCAGCACTGGGACAGATCGCTCCCATTAGAGCAGCCAACTAGCATTAGTTACTGTTCTAATTAACATGCAAGCTAATTGGGAAATAATCAACTTTAAAAAAAAATCTATTCTTCATGAGAGTGCAACAGATTACATCCAGGAGGTATTGTACCATCATTCCAAAGTGGAATTATTATTCAACTGCAATGAAACAAAAAACTGCTTATCTGTTGTTGACATTTGTTCATCTAAAAATGAAATCTAAGATCTTCTCTTCTGACATACAACATCAAATCAAATCATCTCCGCTCCTCTAGAAGCATTCTGTCACCTCATCTTCACACTCACTGATCTATTAGTTGTGAATGTGGCTGTATTTACTAAACACGAACCAGGACACAGAGTCTGTTGTGCTTTTGTAGGAGTCAAGTTAGTCTATGAATAATTATTATAATTGCTTATGGCAATTATTCATAAGGCTAGTAATTTAGACAGCATACTGTTGTTATAGAGTAAATAGGCAAAAAAGTTCAGTGTGTTATTATGTATCAATACCTGTCTGGTGAGGCCTCGGTTTTACAATAATAGATGAAAGCTTAAGTTGAGTTTAATCTTTCAGTTTCACTGTTAATAAATACTATTAGTAAACTGACAAACTTATGTTTTCCAAACAATATTTAAAAACATAGAAATCAATAACCCTTTTGAAATATTTTTCTTAATCTCTGTAGCAGTTCTTGCATTGATAAATTAATAATTTGGTATAATAAATTGGCAGAACACTTTGTTTTGCTGATTTTTGTTGTTGTTGTTTTCCTATATTGTCTTCCATGGTGAAAATATTAATTGAATCACTTCAGATGTCAAATTGCACTGTCGGCTCCCACAGTGTGTGTTCATGTATATAAACACACTACGCGTGTGTGTGTGCGTGTGTGTGTAAATCTAAGTGTCCAACCAGTGTAATGCTGCTGTCTCATATCCATTATCGATCCTGTATCATTACCCACTGCTTTGTTCCGTCAAGACAAAACCACCCACTTACTGAAATCTCTCACCTTAGATAATAGACTAAGACAGATATACAGATACTTTTATGCATACATGTCATATATGAGGTTATTTAATATGTTAAGTTAAGGTCCAGGGCATGAACAGAGCAGAGTGGGGGCTGAATCGTGTCTGTAGACAGAACAGAGACTCATTCTGATCAGTGCTGCTGATCTTTCATCACCTTCTGTAATCATTAGATCTACAGGAAGGCAAGGAAATACCAGCAGTAAACAGGATGACCTTGTCTTACCACATGGAGAGGGGGACTGGTGGTGGTGGGGCGGGAGCAGGGAGGTAGTGGGGCAGTAGAATGCATCACATAACTGCAAAAAATGCTAATTACATGATACTTAAGATTTTTTATGTGATACATCTTGATAAATTATGATGGGCTATAAATGAAATGCATGTGTTGAATTTTAACAATATCATAATATTCTCTCCGTCTGTCCATCGATTATTCTGACTATTAATCGAGTAATCAAATAAGAAATTTGATCAAATAAAATACTGGTAAATTCAACCATTTCACCAATATTAATATAAGATGTCGGCCTAATTTGTCATATTTGTGCATCCCTAACAGTTACTTACCTATAGTTTAGAAAATTAACAATAGCTCAAGTTAACCTGCACAAAATCATGCAAAAATTAGAAATTATATCAATCAAATAATAAAGCAAAATGTAGATCGTGAACAACTGCTACTAATAGAATTGGCCTTTAATTGAGCTTTTCTGTCATTCTGGTAAAGAAATACTCTTCATATTATGTTTTGTTCAGTGACAGACTTTAATAACTAGTGGAGTTCAGACTACAGGAATAATAAGTATTAGTAAAGACATTTTTTCTGTTATACAATCCGTTACAGACCAGCTGTGATCAGGTCATTGCACCTCAGAGGATGGGAAGGAAAACTACAGCAAACCGTCTTGTCTGCAGATATGAGACTGTAGCTGGAATCTACACACTTAGCTTATTGTTAATGTTATGCTAATGCAGTGCTGCTCTCTGGCTTAGTGATTAATGCATCTGTGGTATATTTATTGTAGTGTTTTTATCTCAATTAACCTGAGAAGAAGAATGTGTGTTATGGGTTGTGCAGACTGGTTGGATGGTGCTACTACTCAGGTCTCAGTCTTTACACAGCTGTGTGATTGGCAGCTATAGCCCCAGGAAAACCCCAGGAGACACACACACTCACACGTAAACACACACAAACAACAGGAAAAACAAGCACAAACACCTGCACATTCATTAGAGATCAAGCCACACTCTCCCTGCAGAAGATCAACACACATTTTCTCCACATAGGTTTTACACATGAAGAAATAGCAGGAGAACACACAAACATCTGGGCCTGCACCTCAGGAGATGCGAGGTTCTGAGGGTTTCTAGAGATGCTGGATAAATTGGCTCTGACATGTAAACAAAAAACCCTAAAATGTCTTGATTCAGCACATCTAAGAGCAGCACATTTCTTACAGCATTCACATCCAGAACCGCTTGGTGAATCTGTGTGTCTGCGTGTGTATGGGAGTGTGCATCAGGGGAAGCCCTCCTCATTCATCAACTGAGGCAGATTCTTATCGATTTGTGTGTCTATTAGCAGCCCTAAAGATGCAATTGAAAACCCAGGACTCAGCCATTAAGTCTGAGAACAAAATTCACTTGTACATAAATATATGAGGCCCATCTGTTTATATGTTTTTTGAGTCATGGACAAACAGAAAATAATTTCCAATCTCTACAGTATTTACTCCAGCTCTAAACACACACTTTAACACAGACTGATATTTATGCCAAAATTCATCTATAGAAATAAACCATGCAGATGTTTGGAGTGTATTTTTTGAAAACATACCATTTGCTGATTATAAAATCTTAACTTTTTCTATAAATCTTCTTTTAATTTAAGCAATATTAGGTTTTTCATTCCTCTGGGCAAAAAGGGTTTGAGCATCAGAGTGACCAAAAACACGCAGCTAAAGTGGTGAAAAAATGATTGGTTGACCAAAATAATATTTTGAAGTGAGCCAATCCCCAGGTGAGCCTGATGGAGAATCTCTGGCAGAGGTGGGCGGATCAGTTAAAATAATATTGATACTAAGTTGGTATCAGTATTAGATTGATGCTAATATTATAAGATTAGCACTTTAGTTTCCAATTCCCTTTTGAAATTTATTTTATTTTTGTACTGTAGTTTCTAGATTTTGGATGGATCCAGGCTTTCTCTCGAACATTATTATTATTTTTTTTTGCACTGTTTATGTAGAAAACCATTCACACAAATTTGCTGTGTTTTATATTGTTCTTATGTTATTAAAGTATTTAGACACCTTCAAACTTTGTCCAAATTCTGGCCTGTATTTTTAGAAAATAATTCAAAAGAAAAACAATATAAATAACTCAAGGGCAGAAATTTGATGATGTACCATACTTTAATAACAGTAAGTATTGGTATTTGTATTGGCGATATTGGCCCTGTATTTACTTGGTATTCCACGCCTGTGATTTCTGGAGGGAGCTAAAGATTGGAGCGATTGGAGAGAAGCTTTCCAGCCTCAAGCAGTTTATCACTAAAAATAAACCATCAACATATAAGTGGAAACATTCAAAAAGCTTTTTATGACCAACTTTTGCATTGATAATGAAGAAGGGATTCAAACAAGCTGTTTTTATTAACATAAAACAAATTGTAAGCATAGTTTAATTTGTATATAGCGACACATTAGCACATAAAAAAATGTTGATGTAACTGATCCTGACTCACCGACCAGGCAGGCAGCAAACAGCCTGCCAATACAAACCAAGACGGACCTGCAGGACAGTAATGAGGGAAGATGAGGAGACATTAGGCAGAGTCAGAGTCTTTTTTTCCTCTTCTGATAGCTTCCAGTTAGCTTTGTTTGTGCAACAGCAATGCATATGCAAACAAAGCATGCTCTCATTTGAACACATCTTAACAGTGATCCAGACAGCGGTGTTGATTGTGTATGGCCTGCTTGTTTATTAGCCCTTTGATTGAGCATCTCTGCCTGCCACAGATTGGATGACCTTTCCAGATCCTTCTGTCGGGTCTGCTAAGTAGATCGGATGGTAAACGCAACTCCACGCGCCAATACTTTATTCAGATTGTTACTGAATGAGGAGAAAGCAGTGTATGGGTGTGTGCGCATGTGTTTGCCTCGCTATTTGTACACACTCAGCCTTCCTTCATTGGTTCAATTGAAGCCTCATCTCCATATAGTTTGTATGCAATTACATCTGAGCCGCGTGCTGAGTGCCTCTATATGATTGTGTTTAGAAACGACTCACTGTGATGTGTGTGTTCATGTGTCTGCAGCAATTCGTGGTCAATTTGTGAGCTAGTGTGACTTTATACGAACATTTGTGCTAGCCTGATGGAAGTTTGTGTGTGTGTGAGCGGCTGCTTGTGTTAGAACAAAGCTGTTTATGATAAATGCAGGTGCAAAAGTAATTTGTGATGACAAGATTTCTATTTGTGGATTCAGAGTACATTACACATCTATAATAAACATGTAGCATATGGATGGTGTGTGGCTGAATGTGTGAGATACAATGTTTTGTCACTCAAGAGACGAGACAGCAGGATGAGACTGGAGTGTTTCTCTAGTGGGCTGCTGGCCGTTTGCAGGGCTTTAAAGGACACAGCACACAAATAACCACGCGCACACACACACGCCAGATTATCACAGCAAACAGCTAATCACACCTGGCAGGAGGGTGTGTTCATCCACCGCTCTGTGTTCCTCCAAAGGAGACGTGGCTTGTTTGAATTGTTACTTTGATTCTGAGCCTCTGGTCATGTTGTAATCGCCTCCACTCGACAAATGTTGTATTTGTTGAAAACTTCCTCAAAAGTGTTTGACCAGGTTATCGTTCAGGGTATTAGAAAAGTTCTTGACTGAATCTACACAGTCCTGCATGGACTCTCCAGCTAGCGGCCATGAACCCTGAGGACACTATGCTTTGCCAGCAGATTTTAGATTGTTTTCTCATTCAGTCACTTTTCTTCTCTGATGTTCTGGTTACTGATAAGTCATGGATATGAAAAAGTAGCTTTAAAACTGCACTTGAATTCCCAGCCTCCAGTGATGCAGTGATATAAACAGATTAGTAAGCAAGTATTTGTTCGTCTTCACTTGTCAATTGATGTTGGAACTAATTCATTATTTTATTATTTGTCTATTGTGTTTCTGTCTTAACTATTCTTATCAATTATATTATTGTTCTTTCTGTGTATCTTGCTGGTGCAACTTGTTTATTAAGTGCTACTTAAATAATGTTGACATTGAAATCTCTGCCACATTTTTTACATGTATTTATTCTTTACAATCAGAAGAAACATTTTGGTGAAGTTAAAAGATGACTTTCTGTCAGACTTATGAATCATTTTGATCTTAAATATAAGATTGTGTCCACTTTGATTATTCCAGTCATAATGATGCCAGGTTAATGAAGATAATTTGTGGATATATATTTTGTGGGTTTTGATAAAGTTTTGTCCTGTGTTCTTCAGGTGGAGCGGATCTCAACTCAGTGCAATATCCAGCAAGTTGCCCTTGAGATGATGTCAGTTAGGCTGAGGGGACTCCACTACCCATCATCCTCCAGGAGGTACAACAGGAGCAGCAGGCAAGCACAGAAGACCCTTTCCATCAAAATCATTTATTTTCTCTGTATATATGCAAAAGAAAGAATACAGCTTTTTCTTCTTTGAGATATGCATATAAACAGTGTTTTTTTTTTTTTACAAAGAACAAAAGAACATATGCAGATATGTATTGTATCAATCCACTAACTGATCATCAGAGAGACAGGGTGTGACAGATGCTTTTGAAGATACAAGTCTAAGCAGTTTATGTCCAACATGTGTGGAGTCTGCAGATAATTCAGTAGACTGCACCATAGACATGTATGTGCCCTGATTGTCCATTACAGCTTTGAAGATTACTATGAATGGGACAGACTGAATAATAAACCTTTCCTTTTGAGTTGCCACAGGAAGTTCAGTGTCTACTGGGCCTTCTTCTGAACAACCAAATAAAGTGTGTTCATCTAAAAAGGTTGCTTCTCCTTCAGCAGACTCATTTAGACTGGCAATTGGAGAGCTTGACTGTCCATAGCGAGGGTTTAATATCAACTTAAGGCCTATTTACGGGCCATCAGTGAGCAGTACCCTGACTGACACTCTTGTCATAGTCATTTTACAGTATCCAGAATGTCAAATTGTATTTTCATGTTTCCTCTGTTTTTTTAATGGGCATTATATGAATACTGTTGTGGAAAAAAATATTACCAAGCACTGTTCAGGTGAAATCACTCAATTATAATTATATTATATTATATTATATTATATTATATTATATTATATTATGTTATATACAATGCAGAGAGCTCGTAGGACAATCAATAATGAAGCAGATCTGGATGAAAACCTCCTTGGGTGGAGACAACACATGAGTTTTATACTAAGATAAAGGATCCAAAATAAAAGGGTGAGACAGTCTGGTTCTCATGCAACTGTGGAACACAATTCCCAACCTTGTACATGTAACCCGAACTAGCAGGTGTGAACCTATTGTGATTTTCCACTTCATTTTCCCCCTTTTGATTATAAGTAAATATGTTAATATTTAATATTAATCAACATTTCCCTCCTCCATTAAAAGACATAACATCAAACACTACCCTAGAAGAAGTAAAAAACATATATGCAAGATATGAAAAACCTACCGGCATGCACCTATTCCACTCTAACAATATCACTGTATTGGGTAGGAAATGTTATCCTGCAACCCCTCTTTGCCAAAGAGGCGGCCCTCTATATATTTGTCCAGGAAAATGGTGGAGGTATCACATGAACGATTGAAGACATAATAAAAAGAAAAAAAATCAAGAAACAAGAAAATAAACTTTAACACCAAAGCTAAATATGAGTTAGCTTTGGTGTTACATTAAACTAATTTCTTCCTTAGTTTAAGAAATTAAGAAAACCCAAGAAATAATAAAACATGTAATAAAAAATCTATGTCAATTAGATAATAGAAAACACCCCCCTGAAGTAGTTAGAAAGACGGTTTGGACGGAATCACATATATATTTCTCAGCAAATCTAAACCAACATCACAACAATTCTTAAAGAAGCAATTTATGCCAACTAAAAATTTAAAAAGTAACATATTTCCAGATCAAATAAAATGTGAAATCAAAATATAAAATGCATAGTTAAAACATGCAGAAAGGATAGGCATTTGTTTTTGTGAAACATAGACATTCTTGTAATCTGCTAAGCACGATAGAGAAGCTAAGCTAGGATACTAGCCCGAAAACATCATTGATTAACATTATTTTATGGACAACAAAACAAACAAAAAAAAAAACAAACAATCATTACACATTAACCTCCTCATTGCTGGAGGATGAGGAGGTTAAAAATAACCAACACAAGTGTCTGTAATTGGAACAAGATGAAGGTTTGATCGCTGTCATGAGCGCCTTTTCTTTTGTCTTTCTGGAACTCTTTTAGTATTCATTTGTAATCTTCACTCCCCACTTTGACCACTCGCCAGTGGACCAGCAATTCTTCTTTGGTTGGGGAGCCTCTTGATATATGAGAGCAACTAATGTTTGTTGTCGTGTTTGTCTCTTCTATAGTTGTGTTACGCCCCCAAGGTCTAGGGATCCAGGGGTAGTAACATAAAATGTGTCCGGAGCGACAGTGGGAAGTAAAAATGATTTATTACAAAATAAAGTTTCACCAAAACAATACAATTTAACCCAATTAATGCAAAACAAAAGGAATTAACAAACTCAAGAATGTCAGTTGCAAATTAAAGTTACAAAAGTCCAAACAAGTCAGTTCAAAGTAAACTCAAAAATAAACCACAAAAGGAAAACAACGCAAAGAAAAACACACATACAAAGGGGAGGCTGCGGGGAGCCCACAGCCTCCCAAACACAGGCTTCTAACTCATACTTAACTGGAGCAACGTCAAAGTAGCTAAACTGGACAAACAGGAACAAGCAAAGACCAAGCTAGCTTAAAACCTGCCTAAAACAGTTGCAACTACCAAAACAAGAGGAGGCAGCTTCACAAAACCTCTTCAAAATAGCTGCCCCCACTAGAGGAATGGATTCAGGAGCCTTTTATAGGGTGCAGGTGGGCCTCATCAACGTCTGATTGGCTTGACAATCCTCTGCTGGTCCAATGGTGTAGCTGCTTTCCTACAGCCTCCAGGCAGCCAATCAGGAAGGTGTGCTCTCACAGCTGAACCTGCATAACAAAAAGGGAGCCTGGACAGCCTCAAGAGGCCAGGGGCTGTAACACTTTTTTACTTCTCTTTTCCTGAATGTCGGCCTTTAGGGTGTCAGAGGTTATTAACACTTAACACCAAGTTTAATGAAAGTATTCTTTTAGTGATCCAGGAAATCAAACGTGGCTGTCTGCGGTGTCAGAGCACTTAACACCAGCAGCAGTAAGGTATTATATCCTCATTCAGAAAGTTGTGCGTCGTCCTCTTTGATCTGTTGTTCTGTTGACTGCTGGATAAATTCCTCCCCGCCGGGATGGGTGTCTTCTTGAGGTTCTGGTACCCTTTTGCAGTGGCTGGCGTGAATCCATGTTGCCCTCTCTGTGACCTTAACAGCCGTATGTGTGACGAGCAACACTTGAAATGGTCCCCGCCAGCGTTTGGAGTTTCGATGCGTCCTCCGGAAGTCTTTCACCACGACCCAATCACCTGGTTTCATGGCATGTAGCGGAGTCTCGGCAGGATGTAGCAAAGTGTCTTTCACCGTCTGAAAAACTTGAGAAAGCACATTCAACAGGTTTTGACAGTAAGACAACATTGCATCGTCACAGATAGAAGTGGAAGGAAGGACCTTTCGCTGAGGCCCTAAACCCAAGTTAGGAAGCTGGCCAAACAGGATTTCAAATGGACTGAGGTTAATCCTGGCTCTTCTCCGCATCCTTATATAAGTCAAGACGATTGGTAGGGCTTTAACCCATGACAGACCCGTTTCCTCACAGCATATTTAGCTAGTTTGGTCTTTAAAATGCCATTGACAAGTTCCATAGCACCAGCACTTTACGGGTGATATGCACAATGAGTTTTCAGAGTCCTACCCAAAAACCTTCCCACTTCAGTTAATGCTGCATTAACAAAGTGTGTGCCATTGTCACTGCTAATTCTGTCTGGAATACCGCATCGTGGAATAATTTCAGTCAGCAAAGCTTTAGTGACTGCCTCAATGTCCTGGCTGGTCCAAGATCGAAAGACAAGATCTGATCCATCGGCACCGATGACTTCAACCATTAAATTCTGGAGTCACTCTCGGCTTCGAAGATTGTCCTTTGTTCCTGCCTCTAGATCTGAGATCATGTCGAGCAGGTAGTAGATCATCCTGTCTTCTGCCCTTTTTCCCACGTCCTCTGTTGAAAACTTGTATTGGACGTGCCATCTTTTCATCCTCTTCATCACTATGAACAGTATTGTTTGGAAAAAATGATTTTACAAATATTTACTTTTGTCTATAATGAAAGAAGACAAATGATAGCAACATTATAAACATAGAGTTGAATGCAATAACACGTGCGCGCGCGCACACACACAGACACACACACACACACACACACACACACACACACACACACACACACACACACACACACACACACACGTTTGTGTTGCTATCTTTGTGGGGACTTTCCATTGACTTCCATTCATTTCTACAGCCTAAACCTTACCTTTACCCTTTTCCTAACCCTATCCATCACATACCTAAACCTATCCCTAACCAAAATTCAATTCATACCTTAGTCCTAACTCTGACCCCTGACCCAAAAACAGGGTTTCCCCTCGTGGGGACCAGGCTCTGGTCCCCACGAGGAGCGATTGGTCCCCACAACGTAGTATATGTAAGGAAAATCGTCCCCACAAGGTATTACAAACACACACACACACACACACACACACACACACACACACACACACACACACACACACACACACACACACACACACACACACACACACACTCCATCCATGTAATGTGGTGTGTCCAGGCTGAGCTCATCTTCGGTCACGCTGCCTGTTGGCCTTTTATCCCCCGGCACTGAGGAGCTTCCCTGGTGGTTATCATTCACTGGCAGGGCGACATGTACATGCACACATTAATATAAAAGGGAAATACGCGCCAAGTTCTGCGTATGCAAATAACAAATGAAGCTTAATTTGCCGCCTGTGAGTGTGAAGCATTATGTTTAGCATATGTTATTTGCGTTGTCACAGGGACTCAGATGGTGTTGTGTGTGTTAGAATAAAACATCCCATTTTCAAACAAAATGATTGTTTTATGTTCTGACATAAAAAGCTAACACAGAAAAACAAATACAAATATGAAGTTTCTTTTTTAGGTCAGATGACAAAGCAATAGGTTAGTTACTCTTAAGAAGAGAAAATGGTTGTTTTATAAAAATGGACAACTCAGCTTTCAGCATTAAGTGTGTTTTTGATGAAGAGATGTGTGCACAATTTGTGAAAAATGAATTTATTTGCATGATGGGATGAATGAATAAATAATGAATGTATGATGTTCACTGAAAGTTTATGAATATCCTTGTGGACTGAATGTAATACCCATGAAGAGTATCCTACAAACCCTCATAAATCTGACTGAATCTTTCAGTGAAGGGCCATAGCTGCCAATATGACTCATTCAACCTTTCTGTCTGACTTTATGCTTACCTCCTGGACTTTCCCTTTCAGGACATGTTCCACTACTTTCTTACTCGCCTCATTCTGCCCGTTTCCTTTCTATCTTTATGTTTGTCCATTTCTTTTTTCTCCTCTTCCTGTATCCTTTTATTCCCTTTTACATTCCCTTATTTCTGTATCCATTCTTTCCTGTTATTTATTCTCTTGATTTTCATTCATTTTCCCCCTTTACATTTCTATATTCAGTCAAACTCTTTCCCCTTTTCTTTCTCCTCTCCAAATTCTTCTCTATTGTTTGTCACTTTTTGTGTTTGTTGCTTCCATCCTGTATTATCTTTTGCTCAAGGTTCTCATCTTGTCTCTTTTTTCTTTACACACACACACACACACACACACACACACACACACACACACATATATATATATATATATATATATATATATATCAGTGATTCTTGAGAATAGGGACAAAATGGGTTTTAATTTTCCCATATTTTTTTTTTTATTATTTCTCAACCTTATGTATGCAAATATGACAAATAATGTTTAGAAAATATGAAGATGCTAAGGTACAGGCTCCCAGTTGCGAATTTTTTTTTTAAAAATTACATTTTTAATCGACCTGACCCAGAACTTTGTCATCACCATCTGACAAAAATAAATCTAAAATGATTTTTAAAATACCCCATTAGTGATATTTTTACTTAATTTACAGACAAATGCTTCTCAAGAAATAAAATAAATATTTAAAACAAAAAACAAGAAAAAGTCCATCTGATGGAGTTGACAGTGCATGACGGAGTTGACACAGAACTGAAGGTGGTGACAAACTAGTGAATAAAATGAAAAACTTGGTACATGTGAAGTAATGCAATTCATGTAAAATACATTAAAATGAATTAGTTGCACAATTAAGTGAGATTTGACAACAATTTCACTGAAAGAGTCAGAAAAACTCTGACGGAGTTGACATCTGACGGAGTTGACGAAATGCCAAACTACCTCAATTTATATGATGTTATTCTGAAGGAGGCCATATTGTAGCTCATCAGGTCCATGAAATCTTTACAGTTTACCAAAATTAAGCTTTTATTTCGCAAAATTTCATCAAAGTTTTGTAAATTGTCAGTTATGGTGTTGACACATCATGGTTGTGACAAACAACTTAGGAATAAAACAGAAGAAAAAACTAAAGAATAACTGAAGCTAACCGGAGCTAACTAGCCCTCCTAGCAAAGGAAATGAAAAGACAACGTCATGGGGTCCTCAGAAGTTCTGGTGCCCCCCAATAATGCCTGATTTTTTTACATTCTTTTCATTTCTGACGGTGTTGACAAAAACTAAGGACAAATTTCAACGGAGTTGGAAAATATCTAAAAATTATTTTTATTTCAATTTATCGATACTTTTATAGTTATTTATATGACTACTTATACTTAATTGTCATAATATATAATTTTAGTATTTCTTTAATTGTTTTAAACTATAAGAATGTATTGAGTTCTGCTCCTGGACAAGGGCTTTTACAGGCATCATCCACCGACTACAATGTTTAAAATAAAAAAATATTCAGCAAAAAAAAAAGAAAAATATACATTGTTGTGCTCACATGACCCAGGTTAGTTTAGTTAGATATTTGAAAAAAAATGTATTTTGTGTATATTTTATTCAAATTTCATGCTTTATCCATAGGGCCTGTTTTGTCCCTATTCTCAAGAATCACATTCCCTTCTCACCCTCCGCCGGTGGTCTCTCTCTCTTTCATCCTCTGAGCTTGGGTCCTCTACCAGAGGCCTGGTAGCTTCAGGTTCTCCTCCAGTATCTTGGCTGTGCCTAGAACTGCACATTTCTGGACTGAGATGTCTGATGTTGTTCCTGGGATCTGTTTTAGCCACTGCTCCAGTTTCGGGGTGACTGCCCTGAGGGCCTCGATGACCACAGGCACCACTGTGGTCTTCACCTTCCAGGCCTTCTCCAGTTCCTCTCTGAGGCCCTGGTATTTCTCTAGTTTCTCGTGCTCCTTTTTCCTGATGTTGTAGTCACTTGGTATTGCTACATCCACCACAACGGCTTTCCTCTGTTCTTTATCCATCACCACAATGTCCGGTTGGTTGACCATTACCATCTTGTCTGTCTGGATCTGGAAGTCCCACAGGATCTTAGCTCGGTCATTCTCCACCACCTTTGGGGGTGTTCCCCACTTTGACCTCGGGGCTTCCAGTTTTAAACGGAGCTCATTTGTATAGTATAACTATTAAACACCTGGATGTAGAACACCATCTGTTTGAACGCCTATATTCCATTAGTTTTAGCAAAATTCATTGTAGGAAAGGGCAGTGTCAGGGTTTCATGTTTGCATGTAATGATTTGCAATGCATGATGCTCTTTACTGGAATACAGGATGAGTTACATCCTCTATAACATGTAGGCCTTTTGTATGAAAAGCAGCAAAGACAGCTGGTGTATATCCCAGTTTGTTTTCCTGCGTTATTGTTGTTACCAGAAATATTTCACTCCAATCTGTGTGACACATAAAGTCCTAAGCCCCGTTCGGATCATGCTTTCGATCTTTGTTCTACATTCTTTATCCCTTGTGAAAAGCTGAAGCCTCCAGAAATGGAATGGGAAGTTAAGTTTGAATTGACCAGCCAATCCCTGATCAACCCCAAACCTTTGACCTGTAGGGGGCAATGCAGGACTGAAGAGTGAGTGATGCAGACGAAGATTATATGTTGAGAATGATGAGCAGCCTCATTGTTTTTATTTAAAGCACTGACTACATTTAAACACCGTGTGTGAGGACTGCAACTGAGGGCTAAGCACTCTGTGGTAATTCACTTTATATACAGGGAAAGCTCCCACACCCATCTTCTGCATATTACTTACCAGTAAGACACACCCTTTGGTTTCATGATATGAGCTGGAAGATCAGAAATCACGCGTGGCCTGGGATTGCTATGCAGAAGCTAACATATATGGTCTTTCAGCTAATCAGTACCAAGTAAAATGAGTGGTGTGTCTGGACTGGCTGTATTACAAAGACCAGCCTATAGTGTGTCTAGTTGTATTTGCACTTCTTATGCTGCATTTTCTTACAAATGCTTTCTATAACAGAATCCACAAACAGGCAACATTTTTGCGAATATTTTTTAATTCCATGTTCCACAGAAAAAAAATATAAGTGGATCTGTGAAAACACAACTGCAAACAGGAGGGTGTCCACTATTTGGATGAATGGGATACATTTCCTAAAGAAGTGCAACTTTTGTTTAAACAGAAAACCTCCCAGGTTTTCCTCTACATTTTCTGATTATCTTAAGTAGCACTTTTGTTTTAAAATAAAATATTTTCCTTTATTCTGTAACTCTGCTGTTCCTAAAGGACACACTTTAAAACATGTTTTGTAATATACAATAAAGAAAATTACTTAAAATGCATTTTCAACATTTTAAAAACGCTGTGTGTCTGTTGTACATAAGTCTTAAGATATTTATGCATTTCCAAGCCATATAGAAGATTTTATTGTAACTAGGGCTGATTGAGATTGTCATGGCAGACATGAATAATAGATTCCTAGAATTCAAATTTCCTCAGGTGACTGAGTGTCAGAATAGCTCTCCATAGCACTCCTACACACTCCACCAGCACGGTATGACAGAAAAAGAAGCTGACACTTCAAACACTTTGTAACCATCCCAGCACCGAACGCAGTGCCACAGTGGCACCACGTCGCTCCTTCCTTTCAGATTTGTCTGTTTTTTCGTCTTCAACCCCATGAGATATCCTGTTTTACAAAGCATTTAGTTAACATTAGTGTGTGAACAAGACAAAAACGATGGAGAGGAAAGGAGGGGGAGTGGAAAACTGACAAATGACAAGAGAAAACAATCTGTGCAAGTGTTGTATCTGCTTTATCTGCCTGAGTCAGTAAAGGGCCGCTCTGCTCGCTGCATAATGAGAAACGCCGCCTCAAGGGAAGGAAGCAGTGCTTGCTTGCTGTGCTTCATCTTTTCTGTGTAGCTCTTATTTTATTAGGATGTAGAGAACATGAAATGTGAATAGCTGCACGAAGGTGTTGGAGGAGCAGGCAGGGAGGAGGTGGGAGGAGCAGGAGTTGGAGGGGAGGGAGGAATGCAGTTCACTGTACCTGAGAGGAAAGGAAGAGTTTGGAGATGGAATGGAAAAGGAAGTTCAAACTTTCAAAGAGCCGCTCCTCAAAATGTCAGTTTTACAGCTAACTTAAGCAACCACGATTTCTCTGATATGTATTCTAAAATAAGAAAAAAAAAATGTTATTGTTTTAAGGAAAATCTGGAGAATCTTTTTTTTTTTTTTGTCAAAGAACCATAAATATTTTAGAAAGAAAGAACTTTGAGGACCTTTGGGGGATTTGGGTCATGGGTCATATCTAACTTTGGTCCATTTGAATGGAAAAGCTGCGTAATGAAACGTGAAAAAAACTTGCTTGCAGACACAGCAAATTACACTGATGCGTTTCCTACCATAAATTTGACTGCAACAGCAGGTTCTTTGGGGTCGGAGAAGGAAGAAGAATTATCTCTTCCGGTGATTTTGTCATCTGAGGACAACTAGGAAAGACTGGACCAGGAACAGATTGAGAAGGGGTCAGAAGGGGTCAGATGGGCTGCTGTAAGCCCAGCAAGAAGCAGCCGAAATGTTCATGAAGGACTAAAAATGAAACCCATGCACATATATCCTTTGATATGGTGTGTACCTTTGTTTATAATATAAATGATCATGTTAAGTGCCATGATCAAAATTGCCAAGATCAGTTTTATAAGCTGCTACTTTGTCCACACTCTTTGAACACTGCGATGCAGCTAATACCAAAAGGTTTCAAAAGGCTGGCCTGCTGCATGATGAACAGGAGAGCACAAGCTCTGGAGCAGAATAAAAATGACATTAAGAGTGACAATAGTGTGTGTGAGGCTGAAGGCTTTTAGTGGTGGTAGTGGACAGGTGGAAGATGTCATCAGTTACTTTTTCTAGTAGTCTCCTGTTTTTTTCTTTTCTTACAATTGCCGTGTTGTAAGCACTGTTCAGAAAAAAACATTTACGGTACATATTTGTGTTACCGAAAAGTATTACAATGAAAGTTAAAGAAACTTTCTGTGTAAATATCTCACGTTACAACATGGACACATGCGGCTTACAGACAATAACAGCTTAAATATGCAAACTTCCAAAGCTTGAAGTTAATCTGTTGCTGAAACTGTTTGCAGTGGAATTGTTTCTTAAAGGAGCAGTATTAAGTAAAATGTAATTCTAATGTTATTCTCTCATCAAAATCATATTTTGGAATGTTGCTTTACTTCTTCCATGTATATTTGAGGAATACTTCAGTCTCCCATGGCAAACATTCTGGGTACAGGAACTCTGACCACGCGCTGCCTATTTCCACAAAACTCCACCTCAGAGCTACTGTTTCTTTAAATATGATGCTATAAATATATCAGCTTGTTCAGCCTATTAGAAATGTTTGTCAATTTACCTAATGTTCTTATTCTCTAATAGGATGGTGGGACTGTGGAAAATCTTTTTCCAGGAAGGACCTTTGCATTTTTCCACCTGAAAAAATAATCTGAAATTGTTGAAAGCCCCTTCATAAAGTTTCTATTACCATACCTACTAATTGTACATGATCATTTAAATAACTGCAATACTGACAGGACACAGTTGATTATGTTTTTAAAAGTTGGAAGAGATAAATCACACAGAAAATTTAGTATTGCTAAGAGTAGAGCAAAATGAAGATTTTTTATTTTTATTTTTCAGCAGTGTGATAAAGTATCACTTTGATTTAAGCGTTTTGCATTCACAACTAATTTAATTTTAGTTTTAATTGTAATCAGTGTGTAATATAACATTGTCCTTTGAGAAAATCCAGATTTTTAGAGTTCTTTTAGAGGGATCAGTAGATTTAGTTGTTTAATTCTCAGTTGACATCAGCTTTGTTGCCTTAGGATGTGTGTTTTATGTGTGTACATCAGTTGTGATGAGGCTGTTTGTGACTTGATTGCTGAAGAAAGTACACCTTAGTGTGTAATTGTCTTAGATTGTGTGCATGCTTGCATGTGTGTGAGTGTGCATGTCGTCATGAAAATGCTTTAGGCCCGACAGATTGCCAAAGTGTTGGTTGTGGTGACGAGAGAACTCCAAACTATTTCGCTGCTAATGTTGAGAAACGTGTTGGTGATCCCCACTGAGACTGAAAAACAGAGAATATATAAATAATAAACACACACCTTAACAAAATGGCTGACAGTAATCTGTGTGTTTGAGCAATCGGCCCCTGTTCCAGGAGCATAAATATTATATGTGATCCTGCGTCGAAGAGGATAGTGAAGGTGATGGAGGAGGAGGAAATGGAAACAGAAGCAGCTGCAGATGTGGGCAGGGAGGAGAAAAATGCTGGGAAGAAGATTACAGAGGTAAAATAGTGGAGAGAAAAGCAGAAGAGGAAACATGAGATGGTCTAGTGAAAGAAAATGTGGACATGATACAAAAGGAGAAGGATGTTGGAGATGAAACAAGGATGAACTTGAAGAGAAAAACAACAGAGCTGCTCTTACTAAACGAAAGCTAAGAGAGAATAAGAGACGAAAAATACTGAAATAAAAAATGGGATGAAAGCAGTAAAAAATGAGAAGAGGCAAAATTAATGATGTATAAAGTAAATAATAATGGGGACAAAAAGAAAATAAACTGCAACATTTAAACTTATTTTTTTATCAGTTTCTAAATCAGACCTTCAATATGACAGACAGAAAACAGATTGGAGTTACATTATGACATCTAATCAAAACAAACATTTATCAGTGGTAATTAATTTGAATACCATGGCAGAAGCAAGTCATTTGGTTAAATCTTATGTTACTTTACACTCACATACACACACGCACACACACAAGAATATTATGGAAAAGTTCATTAATTTGATTTGGTCAATTCACTGAGTGAAATGCATTATATAGATTAATTGCATACTGACAGGTATGTTCAAACCTTTGGTAAAATTGATCCATTAAAAAAGCATATTTCTAAAAACCAAAACATATCTTCATGTCGACCAACCACAACAGTACAGACCTGCTTTTACAAAAACAACTTACAGCAAATTAATAAGATATAAATATATGTATGTATAAAATTGCTTTTGAGAACAAGTTAATTTAATTATTTAGTGATTATGACTGTTTTCACCTGGATGCACTGATTTTGTTTAGGTTGACGTTCAAACGGCAGAGGCAAAAATACAAAGTCAGAGAACAGTCAACAGCAGAAACATTAAACATTTTCAAGTGCCATCGTTACACATTTCAGTCCAAATGAAATAAGTTTCGGTCAGAAAGCAAATTTAAAAAGTCATTTGTTTTACCACAGTCCTGCACAGTTACAGCAAATCAAACAAGACCCAATCTCCTCCAACCTTCAGCCTCATTTTAGGAACAACCAACAGGAGGTGGACTGTTGATCTAATGGCTTCTGCTGCCTAATGGTAAACTATAATGCAGAACCAAGTCAAAGACATATGGAGCAACCAGAACATTAATGCATTTAATGGTCAAACATAAGCAGCACAAAGCTTGATAATTCATTTCTGAAACTGTTTGCAGCAGAATTGTTTCTTAAAGGGGAAGTATTGTATAAAATAAACTTTTTTCAGCTTTACATCATGTTAAAAAGCTACTACCTCATCAAAAATGAACCTGGAGTGTTGCCTTAATTCTGTAATCTCCATGGCAACCATTCAGCTGTGCAAAACGCTTGTTTGGACCTAGCATCACTTTCATGGTGCAGCGCCTACTGGGAGCTGCGGTCTCCAACTCCTGCCTCACAGAGCAGCCCTCCGCGATTCCGACATTCAGTTCCTTCAGATTAGCCAGCAGCCATTAGCAATCATCTGATTGAATTGCACGTCTGCGGAGATCATTACACTGTGATGACTTCCTGAAGGCAGCGTTTCAAAAAGAGCAGGAGTTTTTAAAGAGACAGAGGCCCAATTTCAAAGCATTAAATCGGGAAGTTTTCTTTTTAGGTCATGTTTATTTATATGTGTACATAGAAACACAGACATTCTAAGGCAACAAAGCTGATGTCAACTGAGAATTAAAAAACTACATCTATTGATTCCTCTAAAAGAACTCTAAAAATCTGGATTTTCCTAAAGGACAATGTTATACAGCACACTAATTGCAATTTAAACAACTAACATAAAATTAGTTGTGAATTCAGAGAAGAGAGAACTTAAATCAAAATGCTACTTTCACTATCACACTGCTGAAAAATAAAAAAAATCACACATGCGACTAACACATTAACTTTGACAGCCCTAATCAAAACATGTATTTGATTCCTTCATTATCTTTCTTAAATAAACTTTTGTTATGACTTTAAGAAAGACAGTTTAGGTGCTCTTTATCTACATTTTACACTTTTTCCATCATTAGCCTTTGTGCCATAGTTTGCAATGAGAATCGGTCAAAGATTTGTGATTGTGTCTTGATGTAGAAGGGTTAGGGTCAGTGCCTTAACATATCGGTACAGAGTTATCCTGCATAACATCCTACCTGTTGTTTGGATGAAATCATTTAGTAGAGCAAATAAAAGTCAAATAATCATTTCAAAAGTTTTAATCACAGCAACTGAAACTCATGAACTTGTTTCTTTCTATTATTAGTTTGCAGGAGTTTGAAGCAGAGTACCAGGAACTGTGGGAGTGGCTGATGGACATGGATGCTATGGTCACCGACAGCCACCAGTTGATGATGTCAGAGGAGCAGAGACATCACCTCTGCAAAGTAAGATGGGCTGCTTTGTGAGTCTCTTAGACTGAAAATGTTCTTTTCCAGCACAAGTTCTTTGACTTCACAAGTAGTCAGTGACTCCTACTGTCACTGGCTACCAGTGACAGTAGGAGTCAATGAACTGGACCTATGTAGCACATTTCTAGTCATATCAATCATCCTAAGCACTTCTGCACTAGAGCCACATTTACACATCAGTATACAGATTGTTAGTTAGCCTAAGCTGAAACTAAACCCAAAACTATCTGTTTCCAAGACAGCTACTTTTACCAATGAGCTCTCAACATGATAATGATGCATAAGAAACTCTAACCCTGGGTCTGTTGTGGAACTAAAGCTTCCTCATGTCCCAGGGATTCTAATGATTGCATATCATTGGGAACTGTCCAAGCGGGTCACTCAGCTTTGTAAATGTGTGATTTATTTGCAGTGTTAACATGGAGTGGAATTGGTCTCCTCCGCTCTGACTAATGGCAACATTATGCTGTAGGACAGACGACGACCAGACTGACTGCAGTGCTTGATGAGTGACAGGAAGTGGTCAAAGCAGCTCTTGCTGCTCACTCAAGACTTAGTGGGGCTTCAGCTGAGCTGTATACAAGTCTTTAACAACACAGAAAAATGTTACTATTTGTCAATTGCTGTTTTTTTTAATCAAAAGTCACTAGAGGTGTAAGGAAAGTCATTAAATACAGTGACAAAGTTTATAAGTAAGCAAGAGTGAGTCTTCCTTTGCCAACCAACCATTCAAAATATTTCATTGCTGTTGGTGGCACTCATCAATTATTGCATATCAGGCAAGTTGAAGGCCTGAAGGCTTCAGGGTAAAGTGCATTGAAAAACCCAAAATAATTTCAATTTGTCTATCAGCTATTGAGAGGGATTGTTGAACACTGCTCAGATGAGTGACAGTTATTGACCAAATGCTGCTGGTTTGTAACAGTCAGAATTTACTGAACAAATTATTATAGGCACAGGTTTAGATTCACCCTGCTCTGCCAAAAAGATTTGGCCTTGTCTTTTCACTTCTTATTTAAGGTGATCATAAAAAATGTAAATTAATATCTCAACAGTCTATAGCATGAATGCAGTATCAATAAACTATATATTTCATTGTCACTATTAAGGTGCATCAGTTAAGCATCACTTTACCTGCACAACAAAAGTGAAAATGAAATGGATGGAAAAAATAGGACAAAAAAACTGATTTACACATTTTAGCAATTATTGCACATGATTAGTATTAGTGCACATATGCCGATATTGAGATGGCGATCTCAATATTGCCATCTAATATTGTTCAAAGTTATTGATTTGTTTATTATTTTGCATAGAAAGTGTTTTTTGAACAGTTTGTGGAGGTTTGGACTGTCCTGCTGCCTGAAGGTAGGAGCTGAAACACAGTCAGTGTCTTGAGAGAGCTGCATTTTTTTCATGTTCATGGCTTTTGTGATGCTGGAGTTCCTCTGGGTCGGGTTAAGGTCAGAGCCTTCCTCTCTGAGGCTGTGCTGCTGCAGAACCCACACACACATGACTAAGTATGTTCTGGATGGATCACTGGTAAGAGTTTGGTTTGCAGTGGATGATTTTTCCTGAGAGCCTTCAGGAAACAAAATCTCTGCTCTGGATTTAAATTTCAGCTGACTGACAATATTGTAATTGAAAAACTTTGACCCTCCTTTAAAAACTGCAACCTTTATATCTGTGATCCTGTAAATCTTCTGATGGTATATGATTAAAAGCAATCCATTTCTAAAACAAAAAGCAAGGATAGTCTAAATGCTGATTAGAAAGGATCATTTGAACATATTACCACAAAGCAAATAATTTTACTGAACGATGGAAATACAAACTGAACCAGAGAGCCTAGATCAGACAATACAGATATGAGTGAACACTAAAATATTCACAAACCATTAGCTACTGTAGATATACCACCCTCCTCTTTCCAACTTGTAGTCACAGGAGCTACTATGACTACAAGCCAAATCTGATAACCCCTTGAATTATATGTTTGCAGTCATTTGTCATTAAAGGCCATAACAGAACAAGTCAATGATGCAAATATTTGCGGGACCATGTTACATGAAATATCAGGGGGTTTCTATACGCACTAGCTCAAGGGAACGGAGATGTCTTCCATTTGAACCAGAACATATAAAGAATCATAACTTTGTGTTGTTTTCAAAGATTTTTTTGTTTTGTTTTTATGCCTTACTCTGTGTGCTTCTCTCTCTCTCTGTCTCTCTCTCTCTCTCTCTCTCTGTGTGCGTGTGTATGTATGGGTGTTTGTCCATGCGCATGCTTGCCTGTGTGTGTGCACACAACGGCATGATTTATTTATTTGCTTGATGAGAGTCACCTGGCCTGCGAATTATTGATAAGTGTAAAGATGAACTTAATTTCTCCATAGGAGTCACACTTAAATATTCATCTCCTAATGAATATTCATGGAAGCGATGATGCATGCATAAATTTTAGATGACTCCAGAATCAGTGGGCATTGTCTTCTCCTTTTTCACTTTCTCTCTCTCATTTTTTTTGATGTGTCAACTCTTCTGCTGAATTATTGATGTTGATCTCAACAGTATTTCTTCGCCTAGTCCAAGGTCGCTTTGGTATACTCTTTCTTGCCCTCTTCACCACTGCGACTTGCAGAGACAGGTCTGCAGACAGGTCTATGCTGCATGCTGCTCACATATGGATGTTTTTATACCTTCATGTTGGAAACAGCCTGTGGACAGAGATGTCATGTTTTTTGTTTCCCACACTTTATCAGAATTCATCTGCCAGTCCATTGTGCATCTATATATATCACATCTTTGTTCATAAGAATCTAACAAGCTAAATAAATTTTGTGGAACTTACCACAGTGTCTTCTCTGGTAGTCAATTGTCCCGAATTTGATCGTCATTGTCGACACAATCTCCTAAATTCTTGAATTTTCTAAATTTTTAAGGGTAAAATTGTTTTGTGTGTCTTCCAGAATAATAAGATGACATTACTTTGCAGTATTATCTAATATTTTCTCTTTCCACACCAGTTTGGTGAATACTTTCTTAAATGGTCAACCTAAGGCACTGAATCTGCTTTTCTGTGTAACTTTGAGTGAAAATTTAAAATATTGTGTGTGCTTCAAGACCTGTACACACTTACGTCACATTAGATTTACATTTACATCTGCAGGACAGATCTGTATATTTATTAAAATGCATTTCAAGTTATGCCAGCAGATGACCCTACCATAAGAATAAAATACAATTCGTACAAAATTAAATTAATTTTATTTTCATAAGATGTACTATGCAATATCTTTCTGCCATTCCCCTTGTAATGATGGGACTAACTCACATTCTCATATTGTAAAATTGCCCCATATGTAATTGATATTAGTTCAGATGAAACAAATAATACACTCTACAATGTCAACAGGTTAATATGAACCCATTCAAGTGCTAAGTAGATCCAAAAAACAAGTCAACGCGAGGATATGTCACAATTTTCTTCAGCTGAGCAATAAACAAAACTGAAATAATTCTTATTTCCTTTTATTATTTTCTCCACTTAGAAAAGGCAAGTTTTATGATCCACTTCAGTCCTGTTATTTAGACTGTACAAATGCTTATTTTTCCTTCCCGTATTAATGATAGGTCTTAAAATACACTATATTGCTGGAAGTATTGGCTCACCTGCCTTGACTCACATATGAGCTTAAGTGGCATCCCATTCATAATCCATATGGTTCAATATGATGGTGGTCCACCCTTTGCAGGTAGAACAGCTTCAACTTATCCATGACATTACCAGAAGCGCGATTCATCACTCCAGAGAAAGCGCCTCCACTGCTCTAGAGTCCAGTGGTGGCGGCTTTACACCACTGCATCTGACGCTTTGCATTGTCCTTGGTGATGTTTGGATTGGATGCAGCTGGTTACCATGGAAGCCCATTCCATGAAGCTCTCTGCGCACTGTTCTTGGGCTAATCTGAAGGCCACATAAAGTCTGGAGGTCTGTAGTGACTGACTCTGCAGAAAGTTTGTGACCTCTTCGTTCTATGTGCTCCAGCATCTGCTGATCCCACTCCGTCAGTTTACGTGGCCTACCACTTGGTGGCTGAGTTGCTGTCTTTCCCAAACACTTCCATTTCCTTATAATACAGCTGACAGTTGACTGCGGAATATTTAGGAGTGAAGAAATGTCACAACTGGATTTGTTGCATAGGTGGTATCCTATCACAGTTCCACACTGGAATTCACTGAGCTCCTGAGAGCGAACCATTCTGTTTGTAAAAACAGTCTGCATGCCTAGGTGATTCATTTTATACACCTGTGGCCAGGGGCGCTGTATAGTTAGGACCATTCCAAGGGCCCCTGACCAACATGGGGCCCTCCACAATTTTTCTTTTTTTCATAGAAATTAAATGAAATGGGGCCCTGTCAATTACAAAATTAATCATATTGTGTTTTCTAAAATTGTTTTTATCAGTAAAAATTAAATGTTACAACTCCCAGACCAAAAAGCACACATCCATATTTGCACTGAACCCTCCCCTGGATCTGCATGAAATGGTTCGTTCCTGCTTAGCGCACTTGACATTGATGGTGTTCAGCAACAGTCGGTAGAAGACGAGAACGACCGTGGCAGTTATTTTGCTACTAAAAATTTTAGAAGAACAGGTTTTCAAAAACATTGAGAGATAAGAGAGGAAAAGACAAGAGTGTCAGTTTGTAACCCAGTTTTTTCTCCGAGAGTTGGGTAGACTGTGTGAGATTAACCATTCAGCATAGTTAGCTTAGCTACAGAATACTATTTGCCTCCATTTCACTAGCATTTAATGAATTAAGGAAGAAAATTACCAAGATATTCATATATTTATCTTGTTCCCTGTGCCTTTTATCACACTTTACAGATGTGTCAGTCAGCAGCTCTAACCCATGTCCCTCCTGACCAGCCTCTCCTGAGTGAAATTAAAGTTGCAGTATGTAACTTTTTAAAAATATTTGTTTTACATATTTGTTAAAACTGTCATTATATTGTGACAGTATGGCATGAGAGATAATCTGTGAAAAATCTATTTCCTTTGCCTTCTTCCAGTGCTCTCTAGAAACAACCAATCAGTGGCAGGAGAGTTTTAGTGCTGTCAATCACAATCTCATGTGCTGCTCATCTTCCCTCCCCTTGCTCTGTGCTATGCTTTAGTTAGTGCAACCTGTTGTGAATGCTCAGTCTAGTTAGCATAGCTACAAATGACAGCAGATAAATGGTTTTCCTGTAATAAGTTGTTTCCCCCCCATCAGCATATTTAGCCGTGAGTGAATGAGGTTGATTGACGGTGCTAAGACCGTCCTACTGGTTCTGATTGGTTGTTTTGGCCAGAACATTGCATTGCTTTAGCTAGCAATAGTAGTTCAGGGAGGAAGTGGGGGGAGGAGATTGATTGTTTTCACAGATTATCTGTGGGCAATCAAATTTTTTGTCATGGGGCCCAAGATTCCTGGTGGCGCCCTGCCTGTGGCCATGGAAGTGAATGGAACACCTGATTCTGATGGGTGAGGAAATACTTTCGACAGTGTAGTGGGTTTCCACCTGAGTCTTTCTTACACCATAATAACATTTGACGGTGTTTTGTTACAACTACATGGTGCGACATATGCTAACATGGACTGTTATTTTGTACAGATTGAGCTAGAGATCTGTGGCTCATGCTATCTGCTAATGCTAATATTTCTTGATTGTTAGGTTGAATAAATGCAGAACGCCTCCAAATGCAGATCTGGTGTCTTGTCAGTTGTCTGATCACTCCAAATCACATATTATGCAGAAATCCACCAATCACAACAAATCACTAACAACTCCTGCTACTGCATGTGTTGAAGGGAAACATTTTCAGCTTGCCTGTTTTGAGTGCCATGTTTTAAAAAAAAAACCTCCAACCTTCCGGTGTTTTCATTCAGTTGTATTTTGTTTTTTTCACTCTGTGTGGCTGTTAAAGAACCTTGCAGTGATTCCCTTGAACACAGAACTCAGCCTTGTAACCATAGTAATGCCAGGGCCAAACAAAAGTTGTTCTTTTCTCAAATTGTTTCTGCACGTGTGTGTGTGTGTGTGTGGGGGGGGGGGGGGGTGTAGGTGTGTGTGTGTGTGTGTGTGTGTGTGTGTGTGTGTGTGTGTGTGTGTGTGTGTGTGCGTGTGCATGTATGTGTGTGAATTGAAACTGAGGAAGAGTAAGATATGTGACTGTGTGTGTATGTGTGAGAGGCTTTTGTCCTTCGGAAAGGGAAAGCTTGGCTGACAGTTGTTGTGCTAACAGCCTTGGCAGGCTGAGACTCTACTGTTTATTGTGATGTTGTAGATGGATTCACTTATCAACCTTGGATAGGAGGGAGAATAGCTGTGTATATGTTTGTATGTTCTTTGATTCCGATGTGTGTAGTGATGCATGCATCACTACACACATAATACATTTTGGATCATATAAATTGAAATAATAAATGTTTTTGTTTTTGTTGTTTTTCTTGTATAAAGGGAGTAAAACGTCTATCTGCACCAAGTAGTCTAAAAGTAAGCGCAGGAGAATCCATATATTTATTTGCACTGATTCAAGATTTGTCTTGGCAGAAAAAGGTCCAATAGAAAAACCAAGACATTACATCCTCTGTGAGACTCTGCAGTTCATTCTGTAAGATTTTTAAGGACATAGAAGTTTTGGGTCTGCACAATGGCCTCTTACCAGTATAAAACTAAAAAAGTTCCCAGTAAATAGCACAAAGTATTTTAAAAGACATTTCTCACCCAGGGCATTTTCTGCTTCAGCTGATGCAGGTGGGAAGATGGCATAAAGGAATGACTATTAGGACCAACAGAATCAAATAAAGTTTATACCCCACAGCAATAACTAGACAATACATGGACATCACCATGCATTCTTAGACACTTTATATAATGCAAAAAGGAATATACGAAGAAAAAAACTGAATACATGTAAACAGACATCTAATCTACTTACTCTTGATCAGCTGACTAATGCGTAAACAGGATTGACTGACCCTCATTCATAATTTGCATGCTGTTTATATAAAATAAAATATCTATGGTATGTTGATGTACCGTATTTTCCGCACTATAAGACGCACCTAAAAACCTTCAATTTCCTCAAAAGCCGACAGTGCGCCTTATAATCCGGTGCGCCTTATATATGGACCAATATTGAGCCACAACAGGTCCAGCAACGGACCTTACCACAGGGGCCGCGTTTCATTGGCTAATGCCCATTTTAGGTCACAGTGCAGCTACCACGTGCGTGACCGTCTCACAAACACAAGCTACAGTAGTAAACATATGCTAATGTACATTGTGGACCATCAAAACCATGAATGCCGACTTACCCAGCCTTGCAAGAACAATAGGCATCAGTGATCTTGTCCACAGCTATATTTATGCTGAGGGTGTGAGGATCTGCTGTTTTCCTCATCTATCGGTAGCTTTTAGCTGTGACGCGCACAATGTTGGAGGCATCCAGTGGCTCAAACACCTTGATGTCGTCCAAAAAAGATGACATGAACTTGTTGGTTCCCCTGTCCATTGTCGTGGCTGATATGTTGTGAAAATCCGGCAGAAATGCTACGCTAATTAACTCAGATCGAAATGAAAGACGTCATGTTTACACAGACATGCAGTAGGCTGCTTACGTAGTTGGTCCACTACGGTAAGCAGCCGCCAACTTCTTTTTCCCCGTAGAAGAAGTAGTGCGCGGTGCATGCTGGGATAGTTGTCAGAACACTGGTTTGTTAATAAAGTTTGATAATACATTTAAAGGGGGGGAGGGGCAGGGGAAGAGAGACAGAGACTGCAGCGGCAGCGTGTCGGTTGGTCTGTGTTACCCAGAAAGCAGTTGGGCATAATATCGCAACACCAACACCGTGAGTGAAACAACGACTGCGCCAGCCTACTATATAAAGTACTCGGGGACCATTTCTTTATTAATGTGGATGTGTAATAATAGAGTATGAAGCGTCTATTCTATGCGCCTTATAATGCGGTGCGCCTAATGTATGAAAAAAGTCCTAAAATAGGCCATTCATTGAAGGTGCGCCTTATAATCCGGTGCGCCTTATAGTGCGGAAAATACGGTACATCGTTGTAGCTCTGACAGTCATGCAGTCAGACTTTGTTTGACTGCATGTTAAAAAACTTTAAAAGTGAAAAAGTGTAGGGATGATACATGGTTCCCTGTGGACAAATCAGAAAATTCCATTTAAGATTTAATTTGACGTTATTTCTTTGCATTAAGTCATCACAGATGTAGCTCCACTCCTTCTTGCTTCCCTCCCTCTCCTGCT
Organism: Poecilia mexicana; assembly: GCF_051168715.1. Lineage (NCBI taxonomy): Eukaryota > Metazoa > Chordata > Actinopteri > Cyprinodontiformes > Poeciliidae > Poecilia > Poecilia mexicana. The sequence continues at coordinate 1,491,516 of NW_028263372.1, read as the reverse complement.
CTTTCTCTGTCGCTCTCCCTGCGGCGAGTTCCAGTAGAGTCCAACTAATTACAGTGGCTATCAGGAGAGTGTATATGAATGTGTGTGTGCATCCCTGCCGCTAAATTCTCATTTCAAATAGCCCATGGTGCTCTGATGGAGCACTGAACCACTGGTACACACACACTCACACAGTGTCCCACTCATACACACACACCTGCTCATTAACTAGGTTCCAAAACCAATCACAGCGAGTGTGACAGAGGAGCTCTGTCTGAAGTTATACTTACAAGCAGTGTGTGTCTTATTGGCTGTCTGGTTATCTCTAGCTTACCAAATGAAGAAACACTAAATAAATTAGCACACACTGGTGTACTGAAACTACTTCCTTTGAAAAAAGGCATTTCATATTTAAACACAATTATTTCTTACTACTGGAAACTTTCTATTCATGCATGACGCACGAAGCAAGGCCAAAGTTGCATTCCATGAACTCAGCCTTTTTTAAGGTGTCGACGTCTTAAAAAAAAAAAAAAAAAAAAAAAATATATATATATATATATAATTTACCTTTCAAAATACAGTGGAGTCCCTCCTATTCATGATTCAGCATTTACAGTTTATTTCTTAAATCCAAATTATTCACAGAAATTCTGCCTATTTGCATATAGTTTTAATACAGCATGTCTCAAATAGAAATTAAGGCTTAAAACCATCCTGTAGAAATAATCTACATAATGTTTCACTTAGTGAACTGAGCTACTGAAATACATTCACTTTTCAATAGTTTCTAATGTATTGAATGAGGCTTGTGGAGATTTTGAATATCAAAATAGATATTTCATAAAAAGAAAAAATAGTCCAAGCTGACATCGAAATGAAACACCATTTAGAGGACTGCACCCATCTGCTCTGTTTTTCTATAGAATTAAAAATAAGAAAATTAATGTGACTAAAGACAAGAGAATAGAAGACAATAATCCAATGCAAAAATTACATATAAATGAAAAGTTGACAACTTTCTCAAAGCTGTTTCCAGCAGTAATTTTTGTTTAGTTCAAAGTTTACATAAAGAACAGGAATTTCCTTGTTTCAGTAAGTATCTTCTCATCACTGTGAACAGAAGTCACATTTGGGGTACCCCAAGGATCAATCCTGGGATCTCTTTTTTTATATATACATGCTCCCACCAGCTCAGGTTAAGAAGAAATAAGATTAGATAACATAACTATGCAGATGATACGCAGCCCTACATTATGATGTCACCAAGTGACTCTGAACCCATCAACGCTCTGAATAGATGCTTAGAACAGATAAATGTGTGGATGTGCCATAACTATCTGCAGCTGAACAGAAACAAAACTGAAGTTAATATCTTTGGATCTAAAGTGTGTAGTCAGCACACAGCTTCTTCTTCTTCTTCTCTATAGAGTTACTTTTGATTAGTAGTAGGAGGAACATTGAGCAACATATTTTATGTGTATTTTCATAATGATTTTGATGATGGCAAGACGTAATTTGTGTTGTTTGTCTCATAATTGGTAAATATGATTTTATGATGCACTTTAAACTGCCATGATGCTGAAATGAACTTGACTTGATTATTTTTCACTAACTCTTTCAAGCAGCCCGACCATATCTCAAAGAGAGAGACAGGGGGATAAGTGAAGTTTAGTATTAACCTGTGAGAGTGAGACAGAGAGAGAGACTAGGAGAAAGAGGTTGAGAGAAAATCTTTAATTAGAGACAGATGACTTTGCCACGCCTCAGAAGGTTGGAATTACACTCTAGGCTATGAGGCGAGGCTAATTTCACATGTAATTGTTGCCACGATCCTTGCTGTGTTAGTAATGCTCTCACCCTCCTTCTGCTAAGAGCTAAGGAAAATAAAATGCAAACGAAAGATGAAGCGAGGGGAAAGAATTTGTTTGAAGATAGGAAAGAATTTTGATACTTCCAATGAGTAAAAGGAAATGTAAATAATAAAATACACAAATAGAAAGTAGTTAAATAAAGAAAACATAAAAAAAAAGACAAAGGACAAACACTTAATAAAACTCACAGCAGCCGTGTCAGGAATAAGTTAAAAGAAGAAGAAAAAACAGCAAAATAAATGTCAGTGAACAGAAGAAAAATGTGGAAAAATAGGAAATCAAAGAACATTATTTTAATGTTTCTTTCTATAGATTATACTTTACACAAATTATATAGTAAAAAGTGGTTAAACATAGTAGTAATTGCCCAACATCATAATCAGATCAATCACTGTTTTTGCAGAAATTGTCTGGCAAATGTACTGAGAAGGTTACATTTCATCAGAGGTCATCTGGACTGATAAAAGCAAGATTGTTCCTTTTGTAAATGGGTCAGCTGTAACACTAAGCTTATTAGAAATACAAACAGGGATTTATGTTTTAAGAAAATATAATAAACATATAAAAACATGTTGGAGTCAAATTTCTGAATCAAAGAAAGGGCTTTTGTTTCTGCAATCACTAAAATTAACGCCCATTTGTCCCTGTCTTCATATTCTCCACTTCTTTATAATATATTACAAGTAGGATCTGAGGGTTTTTCCTCAGTTCTCAGTAATAAAGATATTCAAATTTAGAGTCAAAATCACAACATAATGAACAAGTCAAGTTTATTTGCATAACACAGTTCAGCATCAAGCCAGTTCAAAGTGCTTTACTTGACAAGAACATAACGACTAACAAACAAACCAAAAAGGAACACAAAGAAACATTCTGTATTCTGCCGCAATGCAGTGGCAGAATAAAGACAAGTAATGAAAAGTCCAGACCACAATTAATCTATTTTTCAGTCATTATTAAGCAAAGGCAGTTCTAAACATGTGAGTTTTTAGCCTTGATTCAAAGGAGCTCAGTGGTTCTGGGGATGCAAAGCAGAACCAGAAGACCTGGACGGTCTGGAAGGTTGATACAACAGCAGCAGATCTTTAATTTATTGTGGCACTAAACAGTTCAGTGATTTATGAACTAACAGAAGTATTTTAAAACTGGGGTGATGTGCTGCCTTCCTGTTTTTCTTTTTTTCTTTTCTTTGTTTATGCAGATATTAGCTAACACGTCAGTCTAACAGAAGTCAGCAGTTTCATATATATATATATATATATATATATATATATATATATATATATATATATATATATATATATATATATATTCTTTCTAGATGCCCTTTCCTTTTATACTGTGGGAACTATCCTTTCCGTCCCCTGGTTTCTCACCAGCCAAGTTGCTGGTTGATGGGATCCATGTACGGGTTGCAGAGAGGGCAGAGTCTGGAACAGCAGTCTGTGTCAGGTGGGAGGAAGTCGAGGATCAGCTGCATAACTAGAGGAACCTGGATATTGGAAATGTGCTTGTTTTGGGGGAATGCAGTCCTCATGAAGTTACCTGTAGGGTAATGTGTTTTGACTAACGGCTGTTGGATGTTCTTCAGTCAAAGTTTGTAGGAGGAACTGCAATCTTTGGACTCTGCCATGCTTGCATCAATCTGAGATAATAAATAAAACTGTGCTACAAGATTCAGATGGAGATTAAAATTTCTGCAAATGTTAGCAATATTTGGTAGACCCTCAGTCTCGAGATGGAGGATCTGCCTGGGATGGAGGATATTGTTTATGGAATATTGACATAGTTGAGTTATTTGTCTATTTCTGGACAGACAAGTTTGTTTTACTTTAAAAGCTTTGGACTGAGAGCCTGTCATTGTTCAGTAGTCAGTAAATGAGTGTTTAGAAATGTGTATGATCTGTTCAGCATCACTGTCCTCTAAGCTTCTACAAAATCTCTTTGCTTTATATCTCTACTATTTTGTCCTATGTGTATATTGCGAAGTATGAATTAACTCTTTGTGTGTGTGTGTGTGTGTGCGTGCGTGCGTGTGTGTGTGTGTGTGTGCGTGCGTGCGTGCGGATTATATGTCCTGTGGGAGGCTGTTTCCTCTGCGTTTGTTCTGTCAGTCTTGATAAAGTCGGGGATATATCTGCTTTAGAACAAAGAGACACGACTCAGCAGCATCTCACTAGCTTCCCCCCCTCCTCAGCCCCTTCTCTCTCCAGCTCTGTATCTCGTCTCTCTTGAGACCCCCTCATCTTCCCAGGAACACTTTCTGAGTGAAACCTGACACTAACTCTCTCTCACACGCAGAAACAAGCTGAAATCTAACGTGGAACTAAAAGTAGTTTGACGTGGAGCACTGAGCCAAAGTCATACCAAGGTTGGCTCCAAGCCTGTTCAGAGATTTGGTGGGAAACAAGCATAGACTTAGATGATATACAGTAATCTGATTTAAATAAATATTTCATATATTTTGAAGTTTTTTTTTAATCTAATCAACTTTGTATGGTTATAGTAGGAGGTGAGATTAGGGATTTCCTATGATATTAAATATTTTACATTTGCAAATAACTATAAAGTAGCCACTAGTTGCTTTAGGTCGTGTCTATATTCAGTCAGCCTTTTGATTATCAACACTTCTGCTCCTGGTCTGTTAGGGATAATCTGTGGCATTAGGATGCATTCATAGTTGGAATTGGTGTTCATTGTGACAACAATGTTGAATTAATCCAACAGCTTGGTTGGATTAATTAGGTTAAGACATTTCTCAAAAACTCAGCTTTTATGACACAATCCTGCACTTTTTTCTAGCTTTGCACTTTGGTTATAAATAAATGGTGCAAATAACCTCTAGGTACAAATCTTGTTTTTTCTGCTAAAAACGGTTCATCTGAGTATGAGAGGAGCAGGTGACACCATACGAAAGGAGAGCCGATGCAGACGGCTGAGGATTAGCTAATCTGATGTTCTTTATTATAACATTAGCACAAGCGTTTTGTCCCGTCCATCCCAAACTTTTTTGAGAATAGGTAGCTGACTGTAACAAAAGCAACAATCTGCTGCATGAGGTGTCTGTTGAACTAAATGTCCATCTCTGTGATTTTAGGGTCAGTTTTTCACACATGTAGGTTTGGATTTTTTTCTCCTTTAAACAAACATCTTTGTTCCGGAGTCGGTCTTCATTTAGATATCGGACATCAGTGTATCCGGACAGAAAGCTGACAGTTAGGAGTTTAAGAAGCAGGTCACTGAACACCATGAGTCACCAGAACCTTTCAGTAACATTAACAAGGTTCCCCTTATGTTTGATTATTTCTAAATAAGTGCAACTTATACTCCTCTCTCTTATGAAGAGAACACAAAACATATGTTTTTGCATTTTTTGACTGATGCGACTCATACTGCAGAGCTACTTGTAGTGCGTAATAGAATAAAGTAATAGAAAAAAGCTGCACCAGAGTTACAAATCTCTCAAATAAGTTGCATTTTCCTGAGCTTTCTTTTTCAGTTCTGTTTCAGGAACTAATCAGTGCTGTTTTTCTGACAGTTTTACATCTTCAGGTGAAGTCTGTTGTTTAGGTAATGTTTACTGGGTTATTTTTCTGCCTTGTCTTTCTATTTATTTAACTGCATGAGTCATCTGTCTACAAAGAAAAATTGAGAGATGTTTTATATGACAGCTTTAGGGATATTTTCCATTTAATCTGAAAATATATAAACTAGTAAATAAATTTATGAAGTAATGCAGAGATTGTTTCCTTTAAGATTTAAATGATCACTGATGAATACTGCTCAGTTTTTACTCTCTCCCATATTTTTTCTTTAAATTTGTGTTTATCTCAGCAGACTTATAAAGACCTCAAACTGTTTGTTTTGTACAAATACCCTGAGAGCCAACCACACAACCTCCATACACACGTGATTCGATGCAAGGCTGTATTTACTGGTCAGTCAAATGGCTCATTCATCGAGTTTCCATGGTGACAATTCAAACATGTTGCCAGGTCTTTTGTTATTGCCTCATTTGCAATGCCAAAGTCTCACCCACTTTTTCCTCTGACAGAAGGCTTTTCTAAACTTTCAGAAACTAACACCAACACATAGTCAAAATTTATGCAAAATGTATAATTACACTAGTTTATTCTCCTTTTATCAACAAGAGGTGAAAGTTAATGACACTCAATAAAATAATGTCAGACTCTTTAGTTTTAGATACACAAATACCTTAAAAGCACAGTAAAATGAAAAAAAAAACAGTGTTAACTTCCATTACTTCCAGCAGGTCTTCATGGAGGAGTCAACACCGATTGATGAACTGATAAATGGAAAATTCTGCATCTCTTGTATTTGTTCAATATTCATCCATGAATGATCTAATGGACTGGTCCAATTTCAGATATGCTGCCTTCTATTATCCAAGTAGTGGTTATAACACCTGGGAATGTAGCGGCCTCTCTGGCTTGTAGCATTTTATAGACTTTATAAGATTTATATACAGTTGTTTTAGAATTTGTAGATGCTCCAGTTTAAAAACTTATTTTTGGATGGAACAAACTGATTTCTAGAGAGGCCCATCATGTCTATTACAGCTGCTCTTCCCAAAATTGAAAGATGGTGAGTGTTGCACTTTGAGTTTAAATTATTGGGATATGGTTTAACCATTTTAGTTAGCCTGGTGGAGATTTAATGCCATAAGAACCTGCCATATGTTGGGCACTGAAATGAAGATCATCATAAGTTTATCCTAGTGCGGTCCTCTGTTGTTTTTGGTCCATACAGTAAACAGTCAAAATGACAAGAGTTACTGACTTCCACCATAAAAAGTCTGAATTTCTTCAGTCAGTAGGAGAACTGATTGTGAAAATGATACGTGCTGATATACAGTATAAGAAGCAAACAAACATGTAAAGCAGCAATATGATGGTAATATTTGTATGAAGACCGCTGTTATTTATGAATTTACAGCAACATTTTTATGTTAGGGTTCATGTGGCTTTTGTAAATGCCTGTTTTAAGGACAAAATTAATTACAGGATTTGATCTTTTTACTCTGAGAATTGTGTGAAGAAAACATGGACCCAATTATAAGTTGTATTTCCCAGTAACAACCAATATTTTTAAATTTATTTTTTTATTTTTCCATCCATATTGATTATCATCATAATTCACTCATAAATGTTATTTTTTTGCAGCTAATCAAGAGGAAAAAAGGCACCAGTCACAGGCAAAACCTTTCAAACTTTCTGAACAAAAACATTCAGAGGTCACAAGCATCAGAAGCCACCACATTTATTAACAGAAATAAAAACTGTTCTGAAAAAAACATTCTAGAAAAAGAAAATTTGTAACACTTTTGACAAAGTCGCTTTGCTATGCAGCCTCTAATTTCCCTCATTTGGTGGATGAATCTGTGAGAAGAGCAAGGGGGAAAAAAATCTAATGTTCAAATTACATTAGATGTTTTTCATGTATGACTGCCTTTTTGCTGACATTTCAGCTCTGTGCTCATTAATATGGAGACCAAATTAAAGTTATGATTGCTTGTTGATTTTCTTCCCTCTATACCCTCTCCTCCCCTGCTCCCATCCCTCTTTTCTTCCCTACTCCCTCTTTTCTATTTGCTTTTCTGCTTTGTAAGACATTTATCCCCTAAGTTTTTACATGTACTTTAAAATATGTTTTGCTAAAGTTTCTGTTACATGCAGAAACATAAGAATCAGTGCTTATATTTCTTAGTAGAATAACTAATTTAATAGCAAATAGCAAACATCCCAATCACACTGGGGATTCAAAGAATGGGCTACACATCACCTGACCTACAATTGCTGCAAATTTCACATCACATCATCCATCCATCCGTCCGTCCGTCCGTCCGTCCGTCCGTCCGTCCGTCCGTCCGTCCGTCCGTCCGTCCGTCCGTCCGTCCGTCCGTCCGTCCGTCCGTCCGTCCGTCCGTCCGTCCGTCCGTCCATCCATCCATCCATCCATCCATCCATCCATCCATCCATCCATCCATCCATCCATCCATCCATCCATCCATCTTCTTACACTCTTCTCCCTAGTGGGGTCAGTTGGTGTGCTGGTGCCCATCTCCAGCGAACAAGGCGGGGTCACCCTGGACAGGTCGCCAGTCCATCGCAGATTTCACATCATATAAATCTAATTAGAAAAGAAAGAAAAAAAAAAAGAATAAATCTAAGGAACTTAATGTGATCAACAGGTGAGAAAAGTCCCTTCCTTTCAGCAGATCCACAGCCAGAGCGACAATCTGCCACAGCTGTCTTGGAAAGGCAGAAAAACCCATTCAGTTATGACTTCTTTGGGAAAATAAAAACAAAGTAAGGTTTTGGTAGTTGTAGCTTGGGCAGTAGCTCCTTCCAGAATAGAGACACAGCTAAGCACCGAACTAACATGAGAACAAAATATAGGAAGTGTATCCAAACATTTTGTACCACAAGCCATCTTCAGCAAGTTGAAACTATTCAGGGAGGCTACTTATTGATTAAAAAAATGCAAAAATATGATTTTGTTTTTCTTTTTATCTCCACACCAATAAATTAGACATGTATTTTTTCAGTGAAACAAGACAGAAAGATACAAATAATTGCAGATCAAAAAAAATAGTCTCAAACATGTACCCTAAGAAAAGAAAGCTGGGTAGTTTCCTAATGTTTTGGATAAAATGTTTTCCATTTTGTTTATCTATACTTTTTTTTCTTTCTCCGTCAAAACAGACAATCTTCTTTGAAACATTTTCTGTATTTAGACAAGGTTAATGAATGTGTTACCAAAAAGTCTGTTTTTTGGTAACACTAAAAAACATGTCTTATGTTTCTGACTTCTCTTGATACTATTGATGGGATGAAATATGAGAAAAAATATTATCTTTTGAAAACATTTTTTGACTTTTTGATTAGGTCACGCTTTATATTTTTGGGATTTCTGCTTTTTTTAATGTTGCAGTATAAACTGCCAATTTGTTGATGACTGAAGTCGATTTTAAATATTCAAAGTCTTTCTTTTGTTGAAAGCATGATGGTCTCCTTTCATGACGTATTGAGATGCTAACATGGCTAAGTGCTCTGGTTTCTTAGTTGAAGTTCAAGTTGCTAGCTTGTTTCTCTTTTCTCATACAGCAAACTTTTTCATTCTTAAGCTCTGTTGTTGCTCAGCTTGGAGGCCTTTCGTACCTTTGTTGTGTGCAAGCAAATTTTCTGGGTGGGTTTTTCTGTGATGTTTGGCCTGAGCCTTCATGTTTCTTTTAGTGTTGACAAGTTTTCACATTTATTTGTTGCATTTCTTACTCTCCTCCTTTCTCTCTTCCTCAATCTGCTTTTTCGTCTTCCTCTTCCTCCTTTGCGTTTTTTTGGTCTCCAGGCCAGCGCTTCTCAGTCCATCCTTGCATGAAGACTGACTGGGGGCATGAATACATCACAACTAGCCATCCATGCATCCCCCCCAACCCACCTCCTTCCACTCTCCTATTTTACCAAGATCCCTCTCTCAGCACTTATCTCAAACTTTGAATCTCATGCATTTTAATCAACACGTCTATCTCACGCGCTCCCCCTCTCCCTCTTTGACTTTGCATCAGTGGCGTCTTTCACACAAACAACAACAAAACAGCAGCGCTCTTCTTCTTCTTCCCCACCAGCTCCATGTCCCCTTTTTAAATCAATATTTGCCATCAGCAGATAAATTGTATAATTTCCTCTCTGTTAGAGGAATGTGACGCTGACATATTTACTTTCCACTTGTTTTCTTTTTTTTACCATTGATTCCTTGTTTTTGTGGCGTGGCTATTAGCTATCTGAAGGGGATGGATGGCCATGAAGTGAAGAGCAATAGCATCTCCATCAGAATAGTTGACATTGAAAAATGGCCACCACCTTTTTGATGACAGCGCAGCAAAAACGCACTTGCGCGCACACACACACACACACACACGCACGCACGCACGCACGCACGCACGCACGCACGCACGCACGCACACACACACACGCACGCACGCACGCACGCACGCACGCACGCACGCACGCACGCACGCACACACACACACACACACACACAGATACACACACACACAAAAATGCAGGCAGAGCAGAGACATTTAAATATTCAAACAGGCACAGGCGTTAATGATAAAGGACAAGGGAAAAGTAGAATCAAGTAGCTATCGATGCAGAAAATGAAAAGAGGGGAAAGAAAAAAGAGAGGCAGAAAATTAAGTAAAAAAAAAGATGGAGCTATTGCAGGATTTACGAGAGGGGACGGATGGAAACACATGGAAAAAAGCTGGATGAATTAGGCAAACACAAGTGAACAGGATGGACAGTTTTACAGTAAAGTTACTAAAGATAGAACATTTACTTCTGTGGGTTAAACAAGAACAACAAGAAAAATATGATGTGAAAACATAAAATTTCAAGTTAGGAATAAATATGTCATTGCTATAAACAAAATGGCAAAGAAATACAGAAAAATATACAAAAACTGAAGAAAGATACCCAGAATGTCTAGTCTCATACAACACACTACAAATATGAAGTAAACAATGGAAACAGAAAAACAGATTTTCAAGGAAATTGATCTATAACAAATATCAGTATCAACTGAAGCCAGATACTTACATACACTGTGTGAAAATGATGAAGTTTTTCTCACTGACATTAGAATCAGACAAAAGAGTAAAAAAAAAACAAAAAAACTTTTAAATAAAACAAAATAAAAGATAACAAATCCTACCAGTGTGGTTGATGGACCCACACTGCTACCTTTGTGAAAATTTGTTGTGTGTTCATGCATTTTGTTTTTACCTTGTTTCTTGGTGGGTCTGTTAATGGGAGGAGTAGTGGACGATAAAAGGCTGCTGCTCAGACCCGAGGCTGCTGTGAAGCAGAGTAAACCAACATCAGTGTTGCTGAATAAACACCCAGTGGGTCTGCACCTTTCCTCTGCCTCAAGTCTCCTATTTGATCCAGCCGCTGAGGGACATTCTAACAGGCGGAACTAGTGATGTCATTAATGTACCACACTTTCATCCAAAATGACCGACTTCCTGTTGAGTTTGCGCAATGGCTCCTAGAGAATTTTACATAGGTCCTACAAGTTACACATGCACCGAATTACATGATTCTCGGCTTGGGGTTGATTTCATAAATATTTCCAGGGGGCGCTGTGGAAGAATTAGGCCACGTTGGATAAATGTTGGACTGCATTCCGTTTAGGGGGTGAAGTAGAATCGATCATAGTAGTTTTGGTGCAGCTTGGCTGAACTATATGTACTTTAGAGCCCAATGTTTGGCATCAATGTGACATCTGTCTGCACCACGCTCACATCCTCCACTAAAACCGCTCAGTGGTGGAAACCAAGTTACACCAACACGTCTTCCATGTTGATTAGGTCACAAGGGTCAGCTAGGAACTGTTCAAAGTAAAACATTACAAGTCTTGTTCTTAGTGGCTGTGGCTTCATTGATGTCATGATTTGACCATTGAATATTGTCATATGGCCTCTGTGGACTTCTACATCTCTAACCTGACTGTGGTTGAGTTGAGCAGAAAGGGAGGAAATCTGAAACGCGTCTAAAACCAACATAACCAAAAAAGGAAACTTTCTCTGGTTTTCTTACTAACAGGATGTATATAGCATGGTGGCAGTTTACGAGTTAATAAACTCGTGATTTTAGATGCTAGTCACAATGTATGTGAAATAAATTGCAGTTCTGTTTGATTTTAAAACTGGCTCTTTTGTTAAAATGCTGTAAGTTGTCAAGTACAAAGGAAAGAAAGGCAGCAGTGTAACTGTTTCTCTGGAAGAGGGATTTCAGAGACTAAAAGTTTGCTATTTTCTTCCATCTGACTTGGTACAAAAACACAAACCAGAATAAACGGAAGTGAGCTATTCGACAAGACTTTGTGATGCAAAGCCATGTCTATTCAAGAAAAGAAACAGTTACACTCAGCATCCTGCCATCAAATAATGTTTTTACCTCTGCAGCAGTTTTTATCATAATGCGGTCTGTGCATGTAAAGTGAAATCTGCTGCCAAAATATATACCGTTTTAGTAAACCCAGTGAGGCTGTTAATATCCAGAATTGAACGTGAAAGACATTAAAGCAAAAGGAACATGTAAAGTTTGTCTGTGTTTTGCATGTGTTTTCCTCTCCAGAGCAGTCTGGATGAGCTGATGATGATGGAGAGCCGGAAGACGAGTCTGCTCAGGCAAGCTGCCAGTCTGAAGAGGAGTGGGTCTGAACTACCAAGCAACTTGCACATCAAAATACACAACCTCACACACACTTGGCAGCAACTAGAGGTAATACCCGCAAAAGGACAAACACATTAATATTATTGGGAAGATGTAAAATATCTAATAACGTTGTACAGTGGTGAGCCAGGCTGTAATGGAGAAAGCATATTTCTGTTTTCCAGCTCTCCAATTGGCCCAACAGAAAATCAGCTGCTGGTTTTCCTGAACAGAGCTCATTCTTTCATTCTTCTGCACATTCTTTGCTGCCATGCTTGTTTGTTGTTTCTATGTTCAGCTGACCGGCCTCTTTCTCCAGCTGTTCACTGGCCTGTGAGTGATGTCAGCTAAAGTGGCCGTGTATTTTATATCTGCGAGAGGGAATGCTTCAACGGGAGGTTAAAATGAAACATAAGTTATGCTTGCCACACAAACAGAGAGGAATAATGGAGTATGGAACACCATATGTGTGTGTGTTCATGTGTTTGCATGTGTGTCATTACTTTTCATGCATAGTCAAACACAAAGATAATTGTCTCATGCACACATTCAAAGTTTTTGGGAGTGTGTGTACATTAACATATGTATCAAATTCTCTGAGACCGATTTCATTTTAGAAATTAAACAGCAGCAGCAGCAGACGAGTCTCTCTCTCTCTCTCTCTCTCTCTCATCCTTTCCTTTCTGCTGTGTGTGTTTCCGCAACAATAACCAGACTGTGATTAAACTTCTATTACTGTTGAGGAAACAGTTGGACTCATTCAGACTCCGATATATTTGTCAATTTGTCACCAACATGCAAAAATACCCTGGTTGGTGATACAAAAATGTTAATTATATTTTCTCTAACTTTGAGAAATATAGGACTTTTTATATTTTATTTACGGTGCATTTATTTAAGAGTAATTTAAAAATAATAACCAGAATGAAAGAGAAACTTGAATTTAGTGATTTTTAAAACAGGGCTTTTTGGTTTTTGTGCAGATGGAGTCTGTCCCTCTTTGGTCTGCATCGTACCATAGAGGGACAAAATATTTCTAATTGATCCAATATTTATTATAAGTCCTGAAATGTGATCTGTGATTCCACTGGATAAAACATCACAGTAGGGCTCAAACCTTTTGTCAAGCCCAACAATGCAGCTCACATTTACAATCATCACAATACATATGTAACTTAGCATTACAGAAAGGTACTCTAAGGTTTGGATTCAAGATAACGTCTTGCAGAGAAATGTTCACTTCTGTTTTACCTGTAATCTGTTGATTTTAAAGGAGCAGCATTACATAAAAATAATACATAATTGTGTTCCCCAGAATCACCATTGAGCTTTAAATTGTGTTATTCTCTCATCAACAAAATACCTGGAGTGTTGCCTTGATTCTTTAATTCATGCTTGAGAAATCCTTGAAATCCCACGACAACCGTTCAGGGAGTGGTATAACAGAGTTCTGCCTTTTTGACGAAGCTTCCCCTTGACGCTGCAGTTTACAAGCCGAGTTTTCTCAAAACAGACCGCCTGTCTCCCATGACAACCCCACTCAGCTCCTCCAGACTAGCAGCAGCAGCAATTAGCAAACAACTGGTGGAACCATGAGTTAGCTGAGCTCATCATACAAATGACTTTTCAGTGAAACGTTTTTAAAGGCTTGAAAAATAACTGTTATCATGACGCACTAAAGGAGTGTTGGAAAGAGCAGGAACTTCTTAAAGAAACAAGAGGCCCAATTCCAAGTCATTACATTGCAAAGTAAAATTGTTTTTAAAGTGGACATGTCATGCTTTTAAATCTTGCCTTTTCACATGTAAATCATTCATGTTATGGTCTATATAAAATAGAACTTCAATCCTTTGGTCTGAATTCCTGGTTATTGCAGCTCCACAGACCCTCCTTTACCTCTGCTCTGAGGCTCTTTTAAGAGCAACTCGTTTTGCTGCTGTCTTTTTAAATGTGAGACATTTCATGCCCCGCCCTCCTCCAGGTAACACAACGTTCCACTACACCCCAGTTGGCCATTTTTGTAGTTTAATAGCAGCGATACAATTATGTACCAACAGAGAAACTTTTTATTCCCAAGTTTATTAAAGATGTCAGCAGCAGAAGACTCGTCCATCCAACCTCCCATGTTGGAGTCAGAGTCTGACCCAGAGGAGGAGAATGAAGACGAGCCAGAAGAACCACACATTCTAAAGAATGCATCACCATGGTGTTATTACTGTATTTATACCCTCATCATCCATACCAACTACCTACAATATGGAGCGTAGTGTCCATGCATGTCAGCTACCCATTAAAATATTAATACTACCACAATATGAATAAAGTAAACAAAGCCTCGACAAAATTAAGGAGTTGGCTATCTGTCCATCAAGAACATCACTGAATGTATTTGTATCATGTGTTACCCAGAAACGACAAAAACAAAACCAGATAATTATGTCCAAAGCATGCAGTAACAGTTATATCCTCAAAAGCTAGCACATGAGGGGGAAGGTATAAGTTTACATGAGCCTGATTGACAGTGCCAAGACCCTCATCCTGGTTCTGATTGGCTGTTTCTGACCAATCAGTGGATTTCTGCAGATGGCAGTAGTATCACAGGGAGAAGGCAGAGGAGCTCGATGTTTTTCATATTATGCTATATCATGTTGACGGTTTTAAAATATATGTAAAAAAACAACATATTTTTATAAAAGTTATACTGCAGCTTTAACTTTTGTTGGATGGTGCTTCTCCTGTTGTCTCTTGCTTTTATTTTTCGATTATCTTGTATCATGCAGCACCGTATGAGGGGACTGTCTTATTCATCCTGTTTCCCTTTGAATCCCAACTTACCCCAATGAATCTTCTATGAACACTTTTCTGGCTTTTTTTTACTAGTAGTTTTCCGTGATTCATTTTTACTTTGATTGTCAGTTTATTGTCTTAATCAGTATTCTGAGATGTGAAGATCTTTTGCTTATTTAGTCTTTTGTGCTGACATCCTCTTGTTTAGTCACTTTCTTGCCATCATCCCAACATGACGTCCCAGTTGCATATTAACTGGCCTATCAGTGCTTGTGCTGGCATCTGCTGCTTTGATGCAAATTGGGAATTAACTGGAATTGATGTCCTGTGTCTTTCCTCTGAACTATTGTGGCCTTATGAAGAATTTATGAGCAAGTGTCAGAGTGAATGTGCAGATGCAGACGCAGCTAAAATATTGAGGAAAATTAAGCAGTTGTGATTTAGTTTTCATTTTTTCTCTTCTTAATTTTGGCGTAAACACTTTTCTTATGCATGCATGGGCTTTTCTCTTTGTTGTTCAACTCAGTGAACAGTTTGATACAAAAGTACACATACTTCACAATGGTTTTCTTATAATGTGCAGGCAAAGGAAGAGATGCATGGCTCTTAAAACCTTTTAGAAAAAGCATGGCCATCCATTTATACTGAACTTCCCAGAGTCAATACTTACACGTTTTGATTGAAATCTTGCTGTAAATACTCAGCACTATATCTCTACCGGCTTTGCATATGTAAAGTATAATTTATTTTGCTAAACATTCGGTGCTCTGTGGGTATAGAGTGTCTGTGTTCAAGGCTTTTTACAGGTTCTCGTTTAGTGTGAGGCGATTTAATCTTTGTTGCATTTTTTTCAAGGATTCCTCTTTAGTTAACCCAATCCATCTATCCAACAAGCTTGAGAATCTTTCACCGTCTCCATAGGGACGGTGTGTTTAAGTTGGTGGTAGAGTGCATGTTTTACCACACATAGCAGTGAACTTTTTATACTTTTCTACCTGCAACTCTTCCATAAAAAGCCATAGCTGAGACAACAAATTTTTGTTTTATCAGTTTCCAACCTGTTTTACGTCGCTACTTCTCAGTCTACTGCTCCAATAAGAAACCTATGAGAAAGCCATGTTCTAATAGGTCTGCAGTTGAGTCATAATTTTTCCATTTTCAGATGATGGATTGAGCAGTAGTCTGCAATTCAAAGGCATGATTTTATTGTTGGATTTCAAACCAGCCGAAAAGCATACTTTTCATTTTATCATTCAATGTTTTTGTGCCACTAGTGGCTAATTCATACTAATTCATCAGATTAGTATCTGGACAGGAAAAAGGGCAGAGAGAAGTGGAAGACAGTCTGGGTCAGGAATCAAACAGCAGCCTCTGCATGTGATGCATCTGCTCTACATAAAGCACAAAGAACAGAACACAAGAATAAACATAAAGGAATGAACTAATTAGACAATATGTTTCTAATAATAATAAGATCAGAAAATAAAATGAAGATAACATGATCATTAAAAACTAAGTCAAAAAATAGTCAAAAACCAAACACAAGAGAAAACCAAAACCCAACCACCAACAGACCACAACATATTTCTGTACTTGCTGACTCCTGTTGAGCTCCTGCTGGTCCTGGACTTGGCTGCTGACAGGATATTCAGCTTGTCTTCATTTTGGAAGTAGCTAATCCTTAATCTCATCAAATTCTTCAAATTTTCTGTAAGGCTGTAAATTCTCATTTTGCATGACAATCATTATGTTTGCTTCCAAAAACCTTCATAGGAATTGGTCTTTTTTACAGGCTTACTATGTCTCACTATGTGATTGAAAGGAATTGAAAAATTACCTATGCAGAACACACACACCGAGTCAAGCGTATTTATGTTTCAGTTTGAAACAATGATTAATCTTCTAAGCTCTTTTAAGTAGGTATTGTGTCAAAGTAACATTTTGTATTGTGTGTGAACTTCACATCTCTGTAAGTGAAGCTGAAATAAACTTCAAATTAATTTAAATATTTGATGTTTGGACTTAAAAGTAAATGAATATGATAAGAAGTAACCAAATATGAGGGCTTAAAACAAGCAATATATTATCACACACATATTTTAGTGTTTAACATTCAAGTTCCTACCACATGATTGGTGTGTAAAGCAAATTTACTTGACCTAATACATGTTCAAGGATCACATTTGACTCCAATCTCCTGAAACCTTGTTTTGTCCTCTAAAACATAAAGAGGAATATTGTTTATAATATTTTATGAGACCAGGGTTGGGGTTAGGTAATAAATGATGGTGGCCGAGCAGCTTTCAAGTTTCAAGGTAGAACTATCAGTGATAGTGGCCTTTTGACCTCAGAGTTAAAAGGCCACCAATCATAGGAACATTTACTTCTTGCAAACCTTCAGCATGTGAAGTAAACTCTGTTCAGGTCCATCTCTGTCTTACTTCAGGAATAACATTCTTTGGACATTTGTTCCTGGTCAACCTGCACAGTCATTTAACCAGGCCTGGCACCCGCTGCGTTGCCAGGTCTCTTCCTCTATCAGAACTTAAACATGTTTCTTTTTTTTAAATTATTTTGGATATAGACCAGATGCAACTAACATTGTTTCTCTATAAGGAGGAATGGATCACAATTTAATTTCATCATCACTATAAAAAAAAATAGTAAAGTATATCCCAAAATGTTTTTAAAGTGAGGACTTTAAATACGGCAGTATTTGAAGTACAGTGCACCATCATTAATGGCACAGAGAATATAATAAAAGACTGATAAGACAGATTTATTAATGTTGTTTACCAAGATGTTTACTAATCTAAACAGTAATATTCTGAGTATAACTTCCTCTTCTACTGCAACGCTGGTATTATCTATAATGTCCTGATTACTCTGTCATTCAGCCATGTGTTTAATCAGAAACACAGTATTTTATTGATGTATACATTTAGATCTTCTTAATGTTCCATCCTTTTTTTTCTCTGCTGTTATTTTTCAGAAAATTCTCTCAGAGCATTCAGTACCATGTTCTTCTGAGCAAAAGCTGTCATCAAATGTGAATACTCTGCTGGTCGCTGGTCAGGATGTGGCTGCTGAAAGTCCTCGCTCAGCTTTGTCCCCAATGACTAATTCACTGCTGGAGCAGCTGGAGGCTCGAATCAAGGAGCTTAAGGCATGGCTTCGAGACACAGAGCTGCTCATCTTCAACTCCTGCCTCAGACAGGGGACGGGTGCCTCCGAGCAGCTTTCAAGTTTCAAGGTAGGACTAACAGTGATAGTGGGAATTTTATTATGATACTAGCCATATGTCTCAATTTAACCCCAATTCAAAAGAACACATGGACGAGTGAGTTTGGTGTTGAAGAATGGGATTAGTAGAAGATCATCAGCATAAATTAGCAGAGTGGTGAGCCAGGCTTTCTCACTCAACATCCGTGTCTGACCTCACAAATGCATTTCTGGAAGAATGGTAAAAAGAAAAATCTCATAATCTCAACCCTCAACCTTGTGGAGAACCACCTCAGAGTGGTTCTCCTGCAAAAGTGGGCTCATATATTAATCCCGATGGATTAAGAAGGGAATGTCACTCAAGTTCAGAGTTGTGTGTGACAGTAGAAGAAAGAATATTTTTGGCTGCATAGAGCATATGTTTGACTAGATCATCTAGTTCATTTTTGTTTCAAGAGGCACTTAACTTTTACATGTTAAGCTTTCCATTGACAAAAGTGTTTGCAATATTACATCTTATAACAAAGACAAAAAACAACTTATTGAGTTCTTGCATGTCTATGTGCTGCTGCTATGTTTAGTAATGCATCATCTTAATGAGGCCAACCAAAAACATGGTTGTTTTGAAGCCATGGATGTATAGAGGAAACAGCAGTTAGCCTTAGAAGCAACGGGATGTTAACAGGATATTAATCAGCCCACATCACACAGCAAAAAGCTAGCTGCGCTAATTAGCCTAGCCCCGCAGTGTGACTGACAACCATAAACACACATACACACACGCTCACACAACTTGCACCCGCTGAACTAGAAAAGCAAATACACAAAGCTAAATAAATGCATGTATTTCTATGTGCCCTCACATGCTGAGAACTCAATGTACACTTTCAATCCACTCTGAGACAATGAACAGAAATATGCTAATGAATGACATCCAACTTATACTGACTCAAAAGATAAATATGCAAAATTAAGAGGATGACTTTATTAACACAGGTATAATCACATCTTCACTGCTGACACAAACCAGCTGATGAATTCAGTTGCTTCAAGTTACATCCATCACAGTACAATGCAAACACTTTGAGAGAAGAAACTTTTTGCCATGCAATTTTAGTTTTCAAAAATGTATATGATTGATTCTCCATCCAGTGATGGTCGCAAATGTTCTCAGAAAACAAAAATATATGTTGTAGGTTTTACTTCTCCATCTTGTGTAGAAACACTTTCTGAGGTTAGTTCTAATGAAATTCTTTCAGTAACACTGGACATTTTAGTCCAACATCGGAGGTAAAGCATGATTTCCATCACACAACAAAAATTTATTTTAAAACAAAATTAACACAGGAAATTTTTAAAAACGATAAATGATTTTTTTTACAAATCATACATGTAACCAAATGTAATGCATTTATCTTAAGCATTTTAAAGATAACATTTTCACATGATTTAGATGACAAAACATTTTGGTTTTAGTGTTCAAGTTTTTACATGATAATATCATAAGCTTCAGAATTTAATTTGTGATATGTGTTGTGAAGACAGTCCATGATATTACTTACAAGTGCTGAAATTACTGGAGTCCAGCAATTCAACAGTCATGAATTACTCATTAAAATTGCTTGACACTCTAATCAACTTAAGAAATAATGTACAATATATTTTTAGAGAAATTATTTGAAATTATTTCCTACACAAAAAATATTTTCAAATTCTAAAGTTTAAAGATTTTAAATATTTATTTTTCATGATGTCTTACACAAAAGTGTGTAGTGAGCTTAATTGATTAGGAACAATTAAGTGGTTACTTGACACTTGACATGTGATTCTGCTGGAAAAAAGGGAAATGTTGAATTTGTTTATAAGAAATGACTTCTGTTATAAAAATAAAAGTTTGAGCAACAAGAACTGAAACAACAGAGCAACGGAAATACAGCCGTTGTCACCGAGCAACATCAGCTGTAGTTTTTTTTTCTAAAAGAATATCTGTAACATGATCTTGTTGAGGCATTCACAGTTGTTGCTGTGATCACACACAACATAAATGAGCCAGCCTATTTGCACACACACAGCCAGTCCTAATGATGAAACTCTCTGAAATGAGAGTTTATCTGAAGAAAGTGGGCCTCTTACTTTTGATCATTGTCACAACTCTCAGTGGGAAGCCATTGATTTCTGGCAGAAAGAGGCTGAGAGCTTCAGGAAAAATGAAGATTGGAAGTATTGATAGCAGTCATTTGTATGGAGAGACACAGAAGGAGCTCCATTTCAAGAAAAGTCAACTCCATTTTAACAATCATTTGTCTGTTTTTGGCGTTTGGCCTTGTGAATGGCTTCGATTTTTGCGCTATAGTTTATTACTGTATGAGAAAGGAGCAAGGGTTGCTATGAGTCACAACAAACACAAGTACCAGAAGTGTATTCACAACACACAAATTTATCTGAATAATGTCCAGACAAACAAAAATAACATATTTTTAATTAAGATCACAGCTGACTGATACTATGCAGTTAGATGGTGACTGCATGGCTAAAAAACACTAATTAAAATTTCTAGGGATAACACTACTTGCAAACACTTGCACTTGTACACATAAATAAAAAACAGGTTTTTAAAGAATGCACCCTCTTTGTCAGTTTTAGAGTTTTAACAGATTATCTGGTCTTGCCACTTTTACAGCTTCTAGATGTTTTTTTCTATATTCTCTTTTGTCTAACCTCAAATGCAGCCACACAAAACTACACACTTCAGATTTCACCATATCTGTTTGTTTTACAAAATAAAGCCCAAATAAGAAGGTTTTTAAAATCCCAAGAACCCTTTGCATAAGAATACAGGACATATACTTTTTATCTGACTGCAGGTATCGATCAATTCATAATATGCCTTGCTCAGACTGTTGCAGGATATTTTTGTCCAATATCATCATCTTGAACCTAATGTGTCAAATGTTGGAAACAATAGTTTGGTTTGTGCTGTAAAAAGGTGTGGAAACCTTTCATGGTTTTTTTGCTCAGTTTTTGCTGTAGAGGAGCCCAAAGAAACTAGAGAAGAGTAAACAAGTTTGAAAATCCCCAGACTGTCAGAATGTCATTGTTAAATGTCACACTTTATTTCAGTAATAAAGTGTGTATGACTCGGAAAATACTTCTGCATAAATTCTAAATTCATTGCTGCATAAGGATGGTATCCATGGGAACAACTCTAATTGTAGTTTATTTTGGATGGCTTGGGTCACTTCTTCCACATAACATCCAGTAATATCTTCACTCTTGAAAAGATGATGTTGAACATTGAACAGTAAAGTATCATATATTTTCCAGGCACAGAGTGCCATTTTATAGTACAATCAAGTAACTGTTAACTTCAGTTTTTATAAAAATGTTATATTTATCAAATATGACTTGAAAGAAATTTTACTTCCTAATTCAGGGGTGCCCAAGTCCAGTCCTCGAGAGCTACCATCCTGCAAGTTTTAGAAGTATCCTTACTCCAACAGACCGGGATCAGCTCTACAGAGGCCTGATAACGAGCCATTCATTTGATTCAGGTTTGTTGAAGCAGGGATGCATCTGAAAGTTGCAGGATGGTGGCTCTCGAGGACTGGACTTGGCCACCCCTGTCCTAATTTAACACCTTGATATTGAGTGTCTGTCTCTTTAAAAACTCCTGTTTTCCCTGAAACTCCGCCTTCAGGAAGTCATCACAGCATAGCTTCTCTATTAATCTTAGACAGTGTGCATTGCTCTGAGATGTAGCTCCTATAATACGCTCCAGATGTTTGCTAATTGCTGGTGGCTAGTCTGAAGGAGTTGAATGAAGGACTGCTCTGTGAGGCAGAAGCTCAGAAGCTTGGAAACCGCAGCTCTCAGGAGGAGCTGAACCTTGAAGTCAGCAGTAGGTCCACCCAGGCATTTAGCACAGCTGAAAGGTTGCCATGAAGATTAAAATATTTCTCAAACATGCATGAAAGAATCAAGGTAACATTCCAGGTATATATTTGATAAATGAATAACATTGCAACATGATGTAAAGTTGAAAAAAGATTATTAATGGGTTTCTTTAATATCTGACTGATTGATATAGCTAATTATAAATAATTCAGTTTGATTGTGGTCTGTAGATGATTTATTGGACATAGATAAGTTATGTCAGCAATTTTACATTTCTAAGATTTTCTAAATGTTAAGCTGTTTAGGTCTTACTTTGTGACAACTGCCTTTACTCTCTCTTGTTATATTTCTCTCTTTTCACTCTTGGTCTTTTCTCCCTGCAGCCTCCTCCTTTCCACCTGTCTGTCTCTATCATGGCTCTTAATTGAATTAGCAGTCTTGTAAGATATGGCATCGACCAGACGTTCCTCTGGCAGCCCTGGGCATCCGATGACTCTTTATTGTAGAGAAAAAGCTCTGGGGGACAGACACACTAAGAATTAATGAACTGGAACTGACACAGATACATTATTATATTCATAGCTACAATGTTGAACTGGGAAGAAATACAAATTCTAACTTGCTGCTAAGTATGCAAGATTAGAAGTCCAAAAATTTAGATTTTTACCATGGAATATAAAAGTTGTTATAGATTTATTCTGTTCAACCTAAATTGTTCAGATCATTAAACAAACTTTAATATCAGAAAAAGACAAAGTTTGCTTGGATAATTGGTTTATTACTTTGGGAAAACAAAATACCAAGCCAGTCTAGCGCTGTGAGAAAACAGGATTACCTCAACAAGTTGGTTAGTCAGAATCTACTGAGCGACTTGTAACTCAGTAACAATGGGTACATGTTGGAGATGGGTAACAAGTTATTTTTTTGTATTGATGGTAAAGAATATTAGTTCACTCTTTGCAGGCCTGTTTCAGTTCAGTAACATTTGAGTGTTGATACACTTTTTAGTGAATGAGTCACACATTTAATAATTTTAACTTGGACTTTTCAAGGCCCATCAGAAATCTTTTTTACCCATTCAGGGTAGACTTCGTGTTGTGCTCTGAATCTGATTACTAATTGATGATCTGATCTTTGCCTTTGAGATTTAGTCAGAAAGAGCGAAAATTATTGTTTTGTTAATTATACCAAGTGATCCAGGTCTGGAATCAGCAAACATTTTATATATGATCAGAAACTTTTCCTTTAGACTGATGTTTGCCTTTGTCTAGTATAAAAATTAGTTTGACAATATAAAACAGTAAGATGTAACACAAGCAAAAACAAAGCAAGTCTTTAGAGGGGTTGAATGTTTTTTTTTTTTTTCCAGTGTTTCATAGCTTGCCTAATATTCCTGCATCCTACTGCTTCCTGTCAGGCCAGATTTTCTGTTTTCTGTAATTAGGAATCAACTGTTTTGGTCAAAGAATATTTCATAAGCTCTTCATTTTATATTGTTCTGCAACTTTGAGGAAGTTTTGTGAAGTACATTTTGCCTCTCTAGATTGCAACTGCACACTTTTCTGTTTCTTTCAGTTCTTTGTTTTGCCTGTTTTTCCCCTGTGCCTGTTGCTGTATATCTCTCCATCTCTTAGATTCATCTGCTGCTGACAGCAGATAACACTATCCTCCCTCACTAGGATCATGTTCTGTTCACTCCTCGTCATGTGCTCCACATTCTTCCTTTCTTCAGATACTTCTGCACTTAATCTAGGCCCTGCAATTAAATCTATCTGCATTACATAACTCATTACCACATCCATACTTTTTGTTTAAAGATGGATCCATGTAACTTCCTGTTTCTGATCTTACAAAGCAGATCTATTCACACACTCCTTTCTTCAGTAACCAGTTAATCAAAAACAGATGCAAACATGGTATCTTAGGCAATAAGTGAATATTAAATAAATATCTAAAGATCTATTATGGAAATTGTCCTAATTGTTTGGTTACATTTGTACAATATTTTCTTCTTCGTTCTTATAAGAAAACGGCTGCACACTTAAGGATGTTTGTCAACTGGAAGTAGACTGTAGTGATGCTGTCTTTTGTTCAGGTTTAGTCCATTTAACTGCCTGATAATTTGAATAAACAAACAAGTAATACAAAATGGCAACTACAAAACTGGACAGCTTCCCAAAACTCCAGACCCTCAGGGGTCTCAAGAGGAGCACAAGGTTCATTTTTGCCCTGGGTTATCCCAACTGGGGTAATCGAGTTCTGGCGTATTCCGGCAGTAATGAGTGGGTTTCGTGCAGGAACTGTAAAACCGACAGTAAACCCTGATTAGACTGCCAATTGAAAAATTGCTGCACGGTTTGGAAGAACACTTTTTTTCCAGATACATTTTTAGGCCACATTTCCCATAATGCATCAGTACCAACGGTCTGATCTGGAGCCTAGAGCTGGGCTGTTTAATGAAGTGCTGCCTAGCAACCTTGACAGCATGAAGCAGAGAGCGACAAAGAAAAAAACAATGGAGCCAAAGATTAAACCAAACATTTTACAACTAGATATTACCTGTCTGAATAATATCGGTCTTTAACTTTCACTCATTGGAGAGTTTTTATAACAATGTGTCAGGAATTAGGCATTCTCCCCCGGTATACCGAACCTGGAGCGCCCAGCCAGCTGACAGCTGACGAGGGGAGCTGGCTGTTAATGCAACAGGAGCAGACATGTCCAAAAATGTCAGAGTAATATTGTAATTAGGTGATGTATTGATGAACCGAGCAGATATTTGAGACTTACACACATACATTCTCACCTAAAAACATTGTAAAAAATCATGTTGTCACTTAAAGTGTAATATAGCAAAATAATTTGCTGCTCTTCCCCGCTATTGCTGCTTTGCCTGAACGCCCAGTTTGGACGCACAATGAATTATGGGATATTGTGGGCCGTGAAGGATACACATGACGTAAACGGTCTACAAATCCTGAATTCGGACATGACTAAAAGCTTGTATAAAGTGAGGTTTTGACTACGGCACCTAGAATGTTTTTGCTGTCAGTTGTGAACATTTCATCTTTAGGGTCCAATGCAGGCCATTTCTGTACATCTTTGCTGCTGACACTAAGAGAATAAGTTTCTGCATTGCTGATTTCCTCTCAAAAAATGTGAAATAAGTTAAAAACTGACGGTTATGGTTTAAAAATAAGACAAAGTCACTTCAAGTGAAGTAAAACTCTGGTCTCCAATACATAAGCTACACTGTCGAATAAAAATATCAGTTTTTGGACTGTCTCATGTCTTGGCACATTATAACCACAAACGTCATCAGAGTTACAAGAATTTTATGTGATAAAATATAACTTACATGTAACTTTGAAAGGGAAATAAGTATTTAAAATCTTTTGCAAGTAAAACTCTACAAAGTACGGTGTGCAGAGTGTATTCAGACCACTTGGAAATTTTTCTCCTTTTTTACATCTCACATGTTTATTAGAGAACATTAATAAACAAACTGTGTCTAAAGGACCGAGGAACAGCAGACAGATCAGAACGTTGTCCAGATGTTTAAAGCAGGATTAGGTTACACTGTAAAAAAAAAGTCACTGTAGAATTTACAGTAACTTGCTGGCAGCGGGGTTGCCAGCCAGTTACTGTAATTTTTACAGTAAAAAATGTATAATACCGCTGTAAATTTTTGCACATGATCCAATTGTCCAATCACATCCCATATACTTTCCATATGCATTTCAGATCACAGTAAACAGCTGTATTTTCAATACCCAGCCACTTTACTGTATTTTTTATGTAGTTTTTACAGCCATTTGTTACAGTGCACTAAGAATATCTCAAGCTTTGAATGTTTAATGGATCATCAGTCCATGAAAACGGAACTTTCTCTTAAAGAAAATGCTCTGCAGCAGGAAATGCAGTGGAAGGTGGTCCTATCCAGGCTGACACCACCCTTACCAGGGCCTCTAACTGGGATGGATTTCTACTGTATACTGGTAATCTGGTTTGGACTTGGTTCTTACTGTGGAAGCAACAGTGTGTGTGCTGCTAAACTGTTGCCATAGACACCAGTGGATTCTACCACGTTCCTTATATAATAAAAAAGCAGCCCAACCCCACTATATTTGACTGCAGACTAATAGAAGGTGATAGTGATGTTCTAATGTTGATACCTGCTACACAATGAGGATTAATGATCCTCCGACTCCCTGCCAAGAACGCAGCCTGCTACATATAGGAGAGTCTTTTGATGATGCCTGCCTTTGTGGTTTAGTTTGCAGCTCTGCCTTATGTGTGAGTGTGTGTCTGGTGAGTGTGCTTGTTGGTGTTTTGAAGCAGCGTTTTCTCGTTAAGAGTTGCTCGTTAGGGGTTGAAGGCAAGCAAAAAGGTAAGACATCGCCACAGTAACTATATCAACAAACAGATCAGACTTTCATCTTCGTCTGCTCAAGAGGGGAGAAAAAGCACTGAGCTCTTTTATCAGCTAAAGAGAGACCAGAAACACACACACATACACACACACACGTTCACACAAGACAAAAAATAAATAGTCCAAAACAGACAAAAAGGCATCAGCAAAATGTGGATAGAGAGAAGAAAAAAAATAACTCACTCTAAATTAACAGTAAGATGAGGAGGGTGATAATGAACATCATCTCAAAGACTGTTGATAATTCATCTGTTGGGAAACAGAAGGACTTTTAGTTTCTATTGTTTTGTTATCTTTGAATGTGGTCAGATAATAATGAAAACTTCACATCTTCTCTCGCTTTATTTCACATTTAAAAAAATCTGGTTTTATAGTCAAAACATAGAATTGCAGTTTGTTTGCAAGTGAGCACTCACAACACATTCCACACAAATATTCTGTTAGACTTTATCAGTTATTATCTGCAAAAAAAGCAAAAATCTCCATGTATAAATAGTGATGTATTGTTTTATTTAAAACATTTAGTTATGTAGATTGTCTTAGATACTCTTTCTTTGCAGGTACCTATAACTTACCTAATGTCTCTTATCAGTCATTTAGCCTCTAATTAACACAGCATTTTACCCTGTAACATGTTTTGTTGAAGGCTTGGTCAATGTGACTTTATTCATGATTTCACACAAATGTAGAATTTAAAGGGTTGAATTCCCAACTTCATATTTGCATATTGGTTATTGGAGGGAAAAGCAGTTTTCTCTCTTACCGTGTTGACCCAGTGACGTTGTTCTTACAACTTTTCAAAGTTTCCTCATCCTGAAACTAAACCATATTTAAAAAGGAGACAAATTATTAAAACAATAACCCTACACCATGATGTAGAGAGCTTTAAAGACCTCAGACATTGTGCTGTATTTTTATTACTGCAATCCATGAAACAAAGCATTAAAATATTTAGACTGTGGCATGAATTATGATAGATGAGAGAGGAACTGAAAAATCTTCAAATTCCAAAAAAGTGAATAAAGGTAGACCGTGTTAGAAAAAACAAAGGTGAATATGAAAAAATACTTTCAGCAGCCAGGAAAAAAGACACAGAAGGAAATCCTAGCAAGAAGGCAGATATGTGAGACAAAAACAAATGAAAAGGCCTGCAAGGAAAGATAGAATAGCAGGAAGAAAAGTAAAATGAAGCAAATTGAAGGTATATGAAAAGATAAATGCACAGAGAAATCCTAAAAGAGGTAGAAACTTGATAAACATCCTTTAAGCAGCTGCAGTGAATTCATTTGGCTCCATTAGTTAGAACTATAAATGCCTTTGCTCCCAGAGACTTTATATATTCCCAATTTATTTACCACTGCAGAATATTTTAAGAGCAAAGCTTTCACCCCTTAAATGTTGCAGCTTGTTGAGCAGCAAAAGAACTTTAGATAACTTAGAACAATCATTAAGGCCTGTTGATGTCACCAATAATTCATCCTAGCTTCACAGAAAGGCTGGATAGATTTGATTATGCCAAACTAAAGTTTCCTTTAAAACATTGGATTATTTCTGTTTGTTTCTGTAAATGAAGTTCATCCACTGTCAGCATTATGGAAACATAATTCTGAGACTGTCGAGATTTTTGAGCAACTTGTTTTGCTACAAAAATGCCATTCATGTATTTGCATTTCATTTTAATATTACTGTGTGCAGAATCAGATGCTCTCCATCTTGTCAGACTTATCCTGAGCTATCTTGCTATGAAAAATTACCAACGATTTTAGTCTCTAAGGATGTTTTCACACCCTGTAGTCTGGTAGATTCGGTTTGATTGGGAACCACAATTACAACATTTGCTACATTTTCAGTTGGTGTGGTTCATTCACACTGTGTCAACTAACCAAACCCTTTGAAAACCTGCCCACCTCCTTGCCTGTGTACCTCCTCGGCAGTTCTTTGTGCAGTGCAGCAAGAACTGCTGAAGTAAACACGACGACACACAGCGCAACTTCCTTCTTCACAAAAAGGAAACGAGAATAGACAAGTGTCAGATTTTAGCAGTTGTAGGATTTGTCTTTTGTCGTTGGTCAAAGCCATTTCTTCCACTAGCACTAGACTCACACATTTATCTTTGCATTTACCCAGAATGCAATGTGGTCAGCTCCATCAGAAACCTGACCACAGCTGCAGTGTTTCTCTCTTCTTTATTACTATTCGTGTTTCAGTGAGATGAGCTGCTAGCAGCGCTGCTAATTTATGGTCATTCTGCTGCTAAACTTACTACATGTCTGCCTGGTGCTGCTCCTGATTAAACTCATAATTAAACTCCTCCTTACTGAGGAGCTCTCTGACAGCAGACTGCATATCCGCGATCCGCAGCTAAACTAAATGATGTTTGGAGTTTCCAGTGACATAAAGCAAGAGTTGATCAAATGGCTTTGGTGCCGTACCCTGCTCGGTGCTGCTAGTGTTACCCCTGAAGTAGGTATGAAAATCTGAGAACAGCCGGGCAGAACCACACCAGATCTGCTAATGGAAAATGAATCTGGCCGGGCGGACTGGGATCAAGGGTCCAAGTCTTTTTTTGTATTAAACTTCTGTGTTGTAAATATTGTAAAGTATGTTTTACTTCTTATGCTACTACCCCTCTCAACCAGTACTTCATATATGTTGCTTCTTCAACCTGCTGGGATTTGGTGCATGTGGAGAACAGATATTCTCACATGCCATATTGTGTGATGTGAAACAAACTATTCATTTCTGCCATCTTCCTAATCCTGCAAACATTATTTCCATCCTGCCAGAGGATTGAAACAGGTAGATTTCTGTATTTTGGTCATGCAGCCCTAATCTCATGTGAAAGGGGATCCAGAATTGAAACTACTCACCTATAATTTGTAAGGTTGTTGTTTCAATTCCAGCTTTTGTTGCAGCCTCAATGAAACTGACTGGTTACATGCTTATTTTTGCCACATGTTAAAGAAGCAACTTTAACATGGAGCAGAGGTGGGCTGCAGGACTCAGGCTTGATATATGTCTTTAGGGATGAAACCTTGAACAAATCTTTGCAGGAGAACATGGTCATACTCTGTTAACGTCTCATTTGCATTGATCCAAACGCACAGCTTGAAGAGCTGCAGTTATAGAGAAATATATTTAAAAAAGGACAAGAAAACTTCTGAAAGAATGGTGGAGAATAGAGAATGACAGCATGAGACAAGAAGAGGAGGTCCAAATGGGGACTATGAAGACATGTACACTGAAAGACACAGCAGAACCTTTAGGCTGTATCAGCAGCAGCAGAGGGAATATGTGTGGGAAGAAATTGTCGACAGGAATTCATTAGGCTCGTTGTGTGATAACGAGTGCTTGTGGTTTTAATTGACTTAATCAACAAATAGAATTAATCAGAGATTTCTAATTAATGGTAATTGATTGAAATTTCCACTGGGTCACGAAGCAGGTAGCAAAATTCTCTTCTCTTTCATCATATCTCTTTATCTATTTCCCACCTCCATTTTTGTCCTTGTCTTTACTTCTCATCCTTTCTATTGCTTTTCTTTCTCTAAGAATGTTAGTATTGTAATACTTCATTTTTCTGTCGTATTTTTGTTGTGTTATTTTCTTGTGCAACCTTTCCTTCTTGGATGTTTGTCATTTGTCTTGTTTTCATTTTTAATCTGTGAATATCAAACTGTTTCTTTACACTGTGAGACTGTTTAGTTGGGTTCCCTTAGTTAATGCTGAATGATAAATCCCAAATTTAATTTATTTAATCCCAAAGCACCTCTTTACAGAGGATATGCACTGACAAAATGGCACAAAAAGTCATTTTGTCTCTCAAAGCCTCCACTTAGAATACTTCAGTTTCAGCTTTAGGGAAAGACGGGTTAGATTGAATTGATAAATTATAATCTGAATATTCCATGCTGCTGAATTAAGCTGTAGTTACCTTTGCAAAGCATTACTAATTAAAGATTAATATACAATTTCAGAGAAATTGTGGACCTTTAATTATCTGAGTCACCCTTAATCTGAACTTCATCAATGGTGGCTAAAGGAAATTTATGATGTGAGCTGGTGCTCACATCATAAATTTATAGAAAAATTTTAAAGGTTGTCTTAAGTCCAAAGTTAGGCTGAGTAATACCTGGCTCAGAGTCGAGAGCAAGTTGCAAATTAGAGGGAGAATGACGGTTGATGTGTGGACTATGATCACACTGCTACTCAGTCTGACTGATTCACAGAAGAAAGAGTGTTGGGCTGCTCAGATGTAGGCTGTCAGAAGCCAGGTGAGTCTAAATAGACTTCCTACAGATCCAAATCAGTTAGAAATCCCGTTGGATGGAGAGCTGGTTAGGAGTTAACCTCTGACTGAGGAGTCAGTTTGGAGGGCTGGGAGGGTTTAACACTTCAGACAACAAAAGTGTTGATTCTTGTTTATGTTCCTGTGGTCTCTCAGCCCTCTGTGGCCCTCATAGAATGTGCTAATAGATTCTCCTTTTACCCATTCAGTGATCACCCTCCCCGGTATTTATACTCCTCTCTTTCATTCAGTTTTTGATACAGATCCAGTTCCATGGTTGCCTTAGCTTGTTGTTTTTTGGGGGTTTTTCTTGTTGTAGTTTGTCTTGTTTGTGGCTCTGGCCTCTTGGTTTAGTAAAGTTTACTCCTTCATTATATGTCTGTCTTTAGCCACCCTGGTTCACGGCCTGCCTCCCCCCTGTGGTTGGTAAACCACAAAAATTTTCAAAGACAGCATGGGAACCAGTTGAAATTAATCATGTTAGATTTCTTTCATGTGTAGTACATTTAAATGGCAGAAAATTGTTTTAGTAAAAATTCCAGGGAATTCATGAACCCCTGATATCTGCTTCAAATGTTGCAGCTTTTTTGATTCCACCTAATTTCTTTATTTTTCCATCAGATTCATGAATCAGTTCAAACCAAACACACACAGGGGGCATGTCACTCAAGTCCAGAAGAAAATATTTTTATGAGGTTACAGTTGTTCTCTCTTCAGCAACACAATAAGAGATGCAGAAGTGATAGAGAAAACCTTTTTATCATGATCTGAATTAACTGTCCTGCATCCCTGCTGACTTTTTTTCATTTCCTTCTTTTTTCTTTGTTTTGCAACATAACATTAACATGTAATTATTTCTCCACAAATGTTCCATATGGCTTTTTAACTAAACATATCAACTTCTGTATCTTTTTGTGCCGATTTTCTTTGCACTATCTACACAATGTTTCATTTGCATTTTAATTCCTTGGTGATTAAATTCTTTTTAAAAAAACAAGGTTTATTGCTTTTCACCAGTCAAATGTGTTTTATTAATTTGCAAGTTTCTGCACGATAGCCGGCGTTGTTAAACATCTATGTGGAACTGTCACTGTAGTTTTTTTCCCACCAGAACAAGTTGTTTTTGTATCATGTTGCTATGCTCTGCCTGTGGCCTTATATCTTTGCAGTTGAGTGTTTTGTTCTCAGTTTGTTCTTCTCTTTTTCAGTTTTCTTCGTTCCAGTTCTATCCAATACTTACACCTGCTTTGTCGGTCTCCACTTCCTTGGTTTTGCTTTTCCTCTTTCCTTTCCTCTTTTCATCCAGCCAGCCCTCTCTTCACGGCTGGTTTCAGTAATTAGATTATTGTGATGAGGAGGTGGAGGGGATAAGAGGATTTTGTTTTTAGGAGACAGATTTAAGTGAGAGATATAGAAGTGGCAGAGGCTCTGGAGGGTTGAAGGTGGAATCAGGAAAGGAGTGAGCCTTTGTTTGGTCTTTTTCCTGAGACGCTCTCTTTTCCTGATGGAAGTTGATAAGTTATAAACAGATTGAAAGAAGAAGAGAAGGAGAAAGAAAATAAATTATAAAATAAACACAACTTAATATTTTGGTCTTGGAAGCCACCAAAACATGCCAGGAAAGGCCTGTATGTATAGCAAAAAATAAGACCTGACAGTCATGTTTTGGGACTGTAGGAGGAAGCCGCGGTAACCAGAGAGAACACATACATGCACAGGGAGAACATGCTAACTCCATGCAAAAAGACCCCAGGCTGGGACTTGAACCAAGGACATTCTTCCTGCAAGGCAGCAGAGCTGCCACCTGCCACTGTGCTGCCATATTTAATCATTTAAATATTTCCCAATGTCATCACCGTCCACTTTCATCAGCAAAATCTTAGCATGAGCATAGTTAAATGTATTTTTCCAGTGTATTCAAACACCACTATCTTATCTTTGCTACTACTTTATAAATTAAGCACTATATAAACTGTATTTCAGTATCTAAGTGTCTTTGTGTTTGTCACTCTAGATTGACATATTTTTGGATTGCCGGTGTTTTTCAGTTTTGTCAACTTGCAGCACTCCATACTTGGCTTACATTTTGTTTTGTGAACCTTAGTTAATTCTTGTGTCCTGGCATGTGCTGACCAGTCTAAATGATTGAAAAACTTGTTTTAGTTTTTAGTTTGCGATAGTCTGGTGTCATTTTTAGATCCCCATCTGTTCATTTCTGCAAGAGCCATTTCCTACAGTCCGTTGTTTAGATCCCCACTCAGCTGTTATGTGGGACTCCATAGCATTTCCATTCCAATCAGTTTATGTATACATTGGCAATTCACAAAAAAGTCATCTAAAAGCACTGTTAAAAAAAACAAACAAAAACAAAGTAATTTTAAGCCAGTTGCACATCCATCACAACCAATCCTACTGATCAAACAATGCAACACTTTCTATTTATTATTGAAATTGGTTTAAAAAATATTTCAATCTAATTAAATGCAGCAGTAAGTTGTCTTACTGTCACTCATTGTCTTGCTGGTGTCTATTTCCAGCAATCATTGGGCTGCAGGTCGGATACTCCCTGGATAGGTCACCAGTCCGTCACATGGTACAGACATATGCACACACACTCACACTGATAGGACAAATTAGACAGAACAATTAGCCTAATATGTTTTTGGACTGTTGGAGCAATCTTACGTCAGGCTTCAATGCAAATTGAATTAGTCATGGTGTTGCAATGGTCCAGTCAAAGTTAAAACTTCTTCTTCATTGACATGATTCAGGAAACCAAAGAGAACTGTGCACAAATAAATTCCTGTAGGACTCAATAAAATGAATCGTCCCCATGGAGAAGTGTAGATGAGTGATCAGGTCATAAAGACGATTGGCTCAAGTTACAAACTAAAAATGCTGGTTTGCTTTTAGGCTTTGTTTGCATTAAATAAAAAGTGACATAATGTAACAAGTCTTATTGATAATCTAAAGCTGTATTGTTCTGATTTTAAAACCTGGTGACTAGCTCAGAATTTTACCACCGTATAGTTAATTTTCAGTTCATGGAGATTAACTTTAATATTCAACCCATCTTGTTTTAGTTTTCAATCGAATTTTTGACTTATTGTTGCAACTGTAATCTAGCTAAATATAGTGTGCGTCTGTCGTCCCTCTGTGTGGCCTGCAGCAGTCGTCTGATGCAGTGCAAGTCTCACTCAGTCATTTTGTTGTTTAAAGCTGTCTCCTTCAACTTAATACATATCTCCTGTTTGGAATAAATTTATTTGCCATCTCACAAACACACCCTCAAACACACACCGGGCTTGTCCTCTTGATCCCGTCTGCAGTATTCTGCATCCCCATCTCCTGTTTAGACAAGCAGCCGAGCCACAAATATGCTAAACTAAAGAAAATGAGGAAGAGGAGAGGAAAGAGAGAAGTAGTGTTGAGTGTGTGTGAGAAAGCTGCAGAGTAAGAGAGTGTGTGCACAGAAGACAGGGACAGAAAAGAGAATCCCATTTCATTGTAATAGTGTTTAATATTTATTGGAAAATGTAAGGAAAATGTAAAAGAAGTGCTTTTCAGTGAGCGGGCAGGATTAGCATAAATAGTTTGGGGCTTGGATGTGTTTGGTCCCGCTGCTCAGGAGTAATGCTGTCCCCTCGTTTCTCTGGAACACACAGAAATATATGCATATGTTTGCACACACACACACACACACACACACACACACACACACACACACACACACACACACCCCTACTCATGCTTGTGCACATACCTGTATGAGCAAACATGCAAACACACACACACACACACACACACACACACACACACACACACACACACACACACAGACTGACCTTTGAGAATGAAAACTCATCAGCATATAGTAATTTATAATAGGCTCTGCCAATCCTTCCTTTTTTCTTCTTTTTGCATTTATTAAACAGTGGCAGGGTGGGAGAGTTTGGTGGATATTTTCACTTCCTTTACATGTTGTTGCTGATCACAGATCTTTGTGTTGAATTTAAACTTGCATTAACAAGATATAATGAATTATACTACCACTAATTGACTTTCAACTTTTCTGAATGACTGATAAAAGAATTACTTTGGCTCATGCTTGGACAGAGCAGTTTTATATTGTAACAGAGACACTTTTCTGATCATATTTTGCTGTAGTGAATACTAATTAAGGACTACATGGCTGGTTAACTCCAAAAAGGCTCCAATATCATCAGTTTATTATTTAAAAGGGAAAATAGCCTTTTTTGGATTAGCTACAAAAGTTGGTATTCAACCATAAAGCCTTTGCACTATAATGACCCGTCTAAGGCTGTCCAGATCATAACCTGAAGGATCCATCGTCTTCAGATCTTAAGCAGCCAACAGAGACAAAGCTTCACATTTTATAATGTGACTGAGGGTGTCAAAAGTATTCCATCATATTCTATTGTTTTATGTTATTGACATAGGCTATCCAGTTGTATTTAATTTTTATGTGGTTTAAAATTTTGAACAATCCAGATCCCATTAAACATCAAGTAGAAGAACACTAACTTTTTATCTACAGTGATTTTTCCATTGTTTTAAAAAAATAAAAAAAGGTAAAATTTGACAAATATTCCGTTAATGCGACGCCCGGTTGAAGGGCTAACAAGTCCAGGAGGGAAATCCAGACATTCATTTCTTCAGCAAAACTCTTTGGCTCTTTTTGAGGTTCCAAAGTAGCGATATAAAGTCCCTCTACCAAGTCGTTGGTTTGCCCCTGAATTTCCACTGATTGGG
Source organism: Poecilia mexicana (assembly GCF_051168715.1). Taxonomy (NCBI): domain Eukaryota; kingdom Metazoa; phylum Chordata; class Actinopteri; order Cyprinodontiformes; family Poeciliidae; genus Poecilia; species Poecilia mexicana. The sequence goes on along the minus strand of NW_028263372.1, from coordinate 1,456,026 downwards.
TTATGGCCAGAAAATCTCTGACTGGCTCCTTTGTGGAGAAACAGTGGATCTGTTTGAGCTCCTCATCCTAACACTACAAAAGAAGTTCATTTGAACTGCTTAAATGTAGGATTTCATTCTCGTACTTATGATCCAGACCTGTCGTCTTTAGTCGGGGATTGAAACCTTGTCAGCCCAATAAATAGAAATTTGCCTTGGGTCTCAGCTCTTTTGTCAGTTCAACAGACCGGAGCAATGCCTGCACTACTACAGACATCTATCTATCCATCTCCCTCTTCATCCAGCCATCACTCTTGACCAACACTTCTAGATACGTCAACACCTCCAATGGAGGCAGAGACCTCTAACCCAGAGGCATCAATCTCCCTTTTTCAGCTTGAGAACCATGGCCTCAGACAGAAAGAAGCCGATTCTCATCCCAGCTACAAACAACTCCAGACCTGGCTGAGGTCATGGAATGAAGAGGCCAACAGAGCCACATCATCCACCAAATCCACAGTTAGAATGCTGAAGTTCTCAAACCATGCATCCTCTTCTCAAAAACACCTTGATACCTAACACATGAGCAAAGCACTCGTAGACCAGACTACCTCAGTACTTTCTCTCATCTTGGATCCTGAGTTTGATGTAAAATCAAACAACAATAAGTGGATATTTGTAGGACCAAAGATATGCATTCACAGTTTTACCTGCTCAGAACTGACTTTAACTCAGTAGAGTTAGCAATTAATTTTATGAATGTAATTATCATGTGGTAATTATCATGACATTTAACATGTTTTTAGTGTGTTTAATTGATATGTCAGTGGACACTATACTAATGTCATAACTCTGGAAAACATTTTGCTTCACCCCCAATACAAAGAATATTAATTGGTCTGTTTTGATAGGTTTTGTGAAATGTTCATTCATTTATCTAGATAAATGAATGAACAGTAGAATCATTGTAATAATTTAGATACACTACAAAGAACAGCCAAATACAAAAAACTTTTCTTATTGTTTAACACCATAATGTCTGAATTTATTTCTGATCATATAAAAACTGTTTGATGAAAAGTTAACTGCAGAAATTCATGGGAATAAATCAAATTTCCAGTGTTAATATTTGGATTATTTTATTGCCGCTGCCCCTGTTCAAAAAGAGCTCAAATCTATCTACAACATAACTGATTTAACAAGCAATTCATTTCCATCATTGCATTGTTTAAAATGCACAGATGTACTGAAAAATAACTTTACTGCACTCCAAGCTGCTAACACAAAAATTTATCATTAATTGTCATTGCGTAACAGTTTATGGAATCATATAATCAATTTATTTATTCATAATCTAAATATTTGTTGCACCTTGAAATAGCTGTACAAGATTTATTTCTACAATTGCACCTAAATAATGAAAGATGGTACCAATGTCTGTTTTGCTAATTATGAAATATTTGTGACTTTGAACCTTTGCAGTGGCACAGAATTAACCAAATAGAGGGAATTACATAAGAATTACATACGCAATTTCTTTGACAATGATTTATTTGAAATTTTTTTTTTGTTCTGATATATTTGAAATCTGCAGAACTTCTTAGACTTGACATCCATCCTGTCTTCCTTCATCTTCCTGTCTGTCTACAGTCCCTGTGTTCAGAAATCGGAAGCCGGCGCCGAGGAGTCGCTTCAGTTCTGAAACTGTGTCAGAAGCTGCTGCAGCAGAGCCAGGTGAGTGAAGGAAAACATGATTAAAAACCTCTCACTTGAAAAAAGTCACAAAATAGATACTTGTCAAGAACAGAATGTAAAACAATTCCAGTGACATAAACTTGTTTTAACAAATTATCATTCACATTTAGTTTTCAAAATCATTTCAAAGTTTTGAAATTGCAAACATGAACTCATCTCTTTGTGAATAGAGGAGTTGTAATTTGTTAGTTCAGTAAATTCCTTTCCTGAGAAGCATTTTATTTTATTTTTTTATCTCCGTTCATCCTTCCACAGTCGGGCCTGATGGCTGAAGTGGGCCCAGACGCGGAGCAGCACCGAGAGGCCCTGCAGCTGCTGTCAATCAACCTGGAGAGGAGGTGGGAGGCGATAGTGATGCAGGCGCTGCAGTGGCAGAACAGACTGAAGAGAGAGCTGGGAGAGCAGCAGGTTGGACTGCCCTCACATTTCCACTATACAGCCGTCATTTCACACTGCAGGCAGCCAGCTGACACAGTTCCACTCAGTGAGCATCACACTGTTTGATTTGCCACTGAAGTGTCTTTTAAAAGACATATGGTGTTATGACTGAACTTGTATCCCTTTAATTGTGGCGCAATCTTCATAGAGAAAGTGGTGCTGGTTTATAAACCAAACCCACCTACAGGAACACAAGCGAATGAACATGCCAATCTGTGCAAACCGGTGGTCTACATGAAGAGAGTTTTAAAAAGCTTGAATCTACTCTGACTAAACCAGCTGGGTTTTGGTCTTTTAGTTTTTTTTTCCTTTGCTGAAATTCTATTAGACACTGAGGTTTCTTTCCTCCCCTTGTATATGCACATAGAAAAACCTATAGCAACAGATAAATCACAAAGGCCAGACACTCTGACCTTGGTGCCTGGCTGGAGAGTAATTTCACTCCTACTGGAGGTTGGAGAGGAATAAAAAGAGGGCAAGAGGGGGAGGAAAACTTGGGCAGTAAGAACTAAAGAGCTTTTTGTGTGGTTCAGCTTATAAATAAGCACTTTCTTTGCTGAATGACAAAACGACTGTCCTCCTTGTTTTTGTGTGTTTGTTCATGATTGTGTGGGAACAAACTGTACACTTACAACTATTACAACTGGCTAATAAAAGTCTCTGATCTACAAAAGTCTTTTTATGTCAGAATATGCTAGATGTATTTCCCAGACTAGACCAGGGATTCCTGGACTAGTCATTATGTTTTCTACCATCAAACACTGCTGTTACACACAGTAGCCTTTTAAAGAGGATCCTGTTTATGGCATAAAAGAAATAAAAAAAAATTAAAGAACTTTCATGAATTTTACACTGATTTTTATCTGATCAAAACAGCACTCTCTGCAGACAGTTATATTCAAAAACCAAGTCTAAGAAGCAGATCCTAAATTGAATGGGGTCTACCTCAGAAACAGGCAGTGAAAAAGCAGATGAACCAGGTTTCTACCTGAAAGTATCTTTTTGTACTATGATGTGTTTTACAGACACTTTTGTGTAGTTTACAAAACACATTTTTTCATTCCCGTGGTTTTTCATGTTTTGTACTGTAGAGTAACTGGAACAGACAACTTTGCCTCATCTTTGTCTAACAAATGACCTGATTAAAACTGTAATTACTCATTCTTATTCATTCATTGTTTTTACACTTTTTTCTGACATTTGATCCTCTGATGTTCTGAAATTCTGTATTGGATTAAAATGCGTGATGACAATTTAACTACACAAACTGCAGTATTAATCTGTGTTTGAACAACCTGATGATCTGATGTTACCAGCAGAACATGTCAGAGAAAATAAATCTTGTTTTTAAAATGAAAAAACAATTAATAATTGCAAACAAATATATTTATATGCTATTTATTATTTATCCCAAAGTCAAGTCAATAATAGAACAGGAAGAAGTAAAAAACAAAGTGAAAAACTCAGAATTCCTACCCCAGTGTTTCTTAATCAAAATGGTCCCACATTCCCTATTGTATTTATATGTATTCATGTAAAGACTAGTGTGGTTTTTCTATTCATAGCTAAATATTACAAAATATTCTAGTGTGTATTCACACATGAGTAAGTGTGTGCACATACATACCTAAGCATATTCATCCATACACAAATCCATAAGATACACCTACAAAAAGGTACTGGTACTCATTTTATACACATACAGCCTGCAAATTATCCCTAAATTATTTTCTAGATTTTCTTTCTCAAAGCAGATACATTTTCAAAATCATAACATTTCCAGCCCCTAAAACTGTTATTGTAAGTTCAGTTTCAAACATCTACGGCAGGGGTCCCCAAACTTTTTCCTGTGAGGGCCACATAACTTTTCCCTTCTCTGGTGGGGGGCCGGAGTCAGTTTGTAACAGAAAAAGTGTGACATTTGCAGGAATGCCTAAATGTAAAAATATATTGTTTTCTAGAAAGCACAATCAAATCAGTGATTCTTGAGAATAGGGACAAAACAGGTCCTATGGATAAAGCATGAAATTTGAATAAAATATACACAAAATATATTTTTTTCAAATATCTAACTAAACTAACCTGGGTCATGTGAGCACAACAATGTATATTTTTCTTTTTTTTGCTGAATATTTTTTTATTTTAAACATTGCAGTCGGTGGATGATGCCTGTAAAAGCCCTTGTCCAGGAGCAGAACTCAATACATTCTTATAGTTTAAAACAATTAAATAAATACTAAAATTATATATTATGACAATTAAGTATAAGTAGTCATATAAATAATTATAAAAATATCGATAAATTGAATTAAAAATAATTTTTAGATATTTTCCAACTCCGTTGAAATTTGTCCTTAGTTTTTGTCAACACCGTCAGAAATGAAAAGAATGTAAAAAAAATCAGGCATTATTGGGGGGCACCAGAACTTCTGAGGACCCCATGACGTTGTCTTTTCTCTTCCTTTGCTAGGAGGGCTAGTTAGCTCCGGTTAGCTTAAGTTATTCTTTAGTTTTTTTCTTCTGTTTTATTCCTAAGTTGTTTGTCACAACCATGATGTGTCAACTCCATAACTGACAATTTACAAAACTTTGATGAAATTTTGCGAAATAAAAGCTTAATTTTGGTAAACTGTAAAGATTTCATGGACCTGATGAGCTACAATATGGCCTCCTTCAGAATAACATCATATAAATTGAGGTAGTTTGGCATTTCGTCAACTCCGTCAGATGTCAACTCCGTCAGAGTTTTTCTGACTCTTTCAGTGAAATTGTTGTCAAATCTCACTTAATTGTGCAACTAATTCATTTTAATGTATTTTACATGAATTGCATTACTTCACATGTACCAAGTTTTTCATTTTACTCACTAGTTTGTCACCACCTTCAGTTCTGTGTCAACTCCGTCATGCACTGTCAACTCCGTCAGATGGACTTTTTCTTGTTTTTTGTTTTAAATAATATTTATTTTATTTCTTGAGAAGCATTTGTCTGTAAATTGAGTAAAAATATCACTAATGGGGTATTTTAAAAATCATTTTAGATTTATTTTTGTCAGATGGTGATGACAAAGTTCTGGGTCAGGTCGATTAAAAATGTAATTTTTTTTAAAAAATTCGCAACTGGGAGCCTGTACCTTAGCATCTTCATATTTTCTAAACATTATTTGTCATATTTGCATACATAAGGTTGAGAAATAATTAAAAAAAAATATGGGAAAATTAAAACCCATTTTGTCCCTATTCTCAAGAATCACTGAAATAACATTCTCTGGGTTCTTCACAGAAAAAAATCCAGTAAGGATTATAGTCTGTATTTTCCGAACTATGAGCCGCACCGGACTATAAACCACAACCCCAAAGTTTATCTATTTTTTTTAAATAAACCAGTAAACATATACACATATAAGCCGCAGATATCTCTGCCGCTCCAGGTTTTCCACAACTATGCAGCAGCAGGGGGAGAACAGTCAGATAAGGCTTCTGCATATTGGTGTTGCCACTAAATCCTGAATATACCCTATTTGGTTTGCCTTGGCTCTTTTATTGCAGCCTGTGGGGTTTTCCCTGACTGGGAACGAGAATACAACCTGCTGAATGTGACGGATAGCCAATCAGAAAGCGCGATGACGTAAGAACAGAGGGGAATCCCAAACAGCTCACATATCGCGCAACTGAGAGTCCGGTGGATTTGCATGGGCGTAGGTTTGGGTAGGGACGGTAGGGACATGTCCCGACCAATATTCACGGGATATGAAAAAGTCCCGACCAATTTTTGCCATATTGGCTCAAAGAACGTGGATCTACGATCTTTGATTAGCAGCAACAGGCGGTGCGTGGAACGGAAGCTTCTTAGTTTGACATTTATTATGAGCCTCCGAGACCGTGTCGGAACGGTGCTGTCGGGGGTGCGGGGAGGGGGAGTCAGTTGAATCGTCGGACGTTCTTTGATTAGCTGCAAAAGGCGGCGGCTAGCTGGGCACACGCGTCTCCTTCTGAGTCTCCGAGACCATGTCGCCACCAAAAAAGAAAAGGACAGACATTAGAAGTTATTTCGCTACGTCGGCTGTAAGTACAGTGAGTGGACCCATAAGTTAGATATCTATCACGCAACGCATTTGTTGTAAAGTCCGGTGTTTAGTAAGGTCAGCACTGAATGTGAGGTAGAATAGGTCTGTTAATTATGTAATATTTTTTCACATAGGATGCTCAGACAGCAGAGCAAGGGGCAGAGCAGAACGATGGAGAGGTGGCTGGAGCTTCAGGGCTCCAGGTGAGGTGTTAGTTCTCAGATATGAAATATACTGTGAAATTATCTCAGTAAATATGGCATTTGAAGTGTTAGTCTTAAATTAAGTTAAGCTAGTGTGAATACAAACCAGGTTACGCTTTGTTTGCTCTATAGGAGGCAGTCAGTGTGAGTGCCAGTGACCAGGGAGTATCCAGAGGATATTTCTTTTGATCTTACTTGTAACGTTTGCTGAATTTTGTAAAGGAAAAAGTAAAGTGTTCTTGAACTGATCTGCTGAGTATGACTGTATCTGGTTGTATACACAAGATGTATGATATGGTTATGGTTGGGGGGAGGGGGTTATTAAGCCAATGTGGTTTCCCCCCCTTCTCAAAAATGTTCGGTGCTCTTCGGCATTTCACTGTGCTGGAGGGGGGGGGGGGGTGTCAAGGTCCCCACCAAAACTTAGACCAAACCTACGCCCTTGTCAGAGATGATATGTGGAAATGTTTATTATTATATGTAAAGGTCAATATTATGTTTATTCAGTTAAAAATGTTAACTATGAAAAAACACGAATCGGTTCGTGTTGCTCCTGCCTTGGACACACGAACCGATCGAACCTGTTGTACTTTTTATCAACTCTGTGGTCACAGAGATTTGGAGAATCGGCCGACATTCTTAAATCTTGCCGTCTAAACCAGACTTAAGACTCACAAGCTCTACTCATCTCCTCTCGAGCACTGCCCAAACGCTCTGACTCTGGTCGCTATGGTAACGTTTATATATCCCTTCAAAATAACAGATGCGCCACAAAAACGAACATTTTACTTTCATGAAAATTTTAACTCACGATAATGACTAATGGGGGACCTGAGCTTGTTTCTCTGCAACGAGACATCAGGGAGTGATGAGATACAATGACACCCGAGCTGTGTTGCTTGAGCACAGCGTGCTCGGTCTCTATGTGGCAATCCTGGTCGCCACATGTTACGCAGAGCGGCTTGTAATGTGGGACTCACCTACCGGTCCGGGATAAATCCATTCTCCTGTCTCTTCTCTGGGCCTTTTACCCTCTGCAAAGAAACTTTCCAAAGACACCTGATCTGTTTCTTACTCATTTTGCTGTTTGTGGGCTCAATGTTGGCGCGCAAGTAACTGAGACTTCCAATGATTCACTTCCTGCTAAAGAGCCCCCTGGTGGTTGAAGAAAAATTCACATATAAATGCCCAGAAACGCATGCCTGCCCAAAATTGCATCCCCTCTCGCGGGAGCGCGCATCGCTCTAAAGTGTCGCATATTGACGAGAAACCGGACTGAAATATGACCGAAGAGGAAATTTTAAAGATATTTGTAACATTATCACGTTTCTTAACCATGTAATTCCTAAAATGGTTGATTTTATTTCGCAAATTACTTGAAATAAATGCGGTTTTTACACCTTTATTGACACATATGAGTCGAACTTTTTTCAGTCCGTCTCTGTTGAAAACGTTCCCCGCAAATGGTTTGAAATTCTCTGCTTTGTTTTTAGATACCATAACAGCTTAAAAGCATTACAAAACAGAGGTCCAATATGTAGAACATTTTACATCATGCTTAACGTTCTAGTCTGTTAATGTAGGAGGAAATGCATTTTAATTCATCAGCCTGAAAATATTTGCATCCATCCTGTTGATATAAAAATGATAGCATTAGCTCAGAGAACAAGTGTCATTACGTAGAAAAGGTGAAATCCTTTCAGCTCTTTATTTCTCCAAGTTAGCACAGGGATACATTTTTTTTGGCAATTTGCTTTTCCAACCTGCCAAAATATGCATCCCCTCTCTATCCTCCCCAAATATTATCCTATTGATATAAAACTTATACCAGTAGTTCATGGAACTATTCTGGTTATGTAGAAAAAGTTATTTGACTCTTAACTTTTTAATTCTCCAAGTTAGAACAGGGATGCATTTTTGGGCAATATGGTTTTCCAGCCTGCCAAAATATGCATCCCCTCTTTATTTTCCTCAAATATTATCCTTTTGATTTAAAACTTATACCAGTAGTTCTTAGAACTACTCTGATTATGTAGAAAAAGTTATTTCACTCTTAACTCTTTAATTCTTCAATTTAACACAGGGATGCATTTTTGGGCAATATGGATTTCCAGCCTGCCAAAATATGCATCCCCTCTCTATTCTCCTCCAATATTATCCTACTAATATAAAACTTATACAAATAGTTCATGGAACTATTCTGGTTATGTAGAAAAAGTTATTTTACCCTTAACATTTTATTTCTCAAAGTTAGAACAGGGATTAATTTTTTGGTAATACGGATTTCCAGCCTGCCACGATATGCATCCCCTCTATTCTCCTCAAATATTATCCTATTGATATAAAAACCCATACAGGAAGTTTATAGAACTACTCTGGTTATGTAGAAAAAGTTATTTCACTCTTAACTCTTTATTTCTTAAAGTTAGCACAGGGATGCATTTTTTGGCAATATGGATTTTGACTCTGCCAAAATATGCATCCCCTCTCTATTTTCCCCAAATATTATCCTATTGATATAAAACTCATACCAGTAGTTTACAGAACTATTCTGATTATGTAGAAAAATATATTTCACACTTAACTTTTTTTTTCTTAAAGTTAGCACAGGGATGCATTTTTTGGCAACATACATGCCTTATTTATTGTCCCCCATATATGAAACTTATGTATTACATATGATTTTCATGTAGGATGTTCAGTTATGATATTTTTTATATCGGTACAAAAGTCATGTTTATTATCACTGTTGCTAAGATAGTGAAGGAAATAAATCTGACATGCAACCTTGCTAAATGTAAAGGATATACAAAATTTTTTATTTTGGTTTAACATAAAAATGAAAAAAAAAAAAAAAAAATTATTAACTTCAATGAAATGGTATTCATAACAGTAACTTTTGGAAAAGCCTTGCTGCTGAAATGTGCTATACAAATAAAATTTGAGTGATTGATTGAAATACATGCAATACGAATGAGAAGTACACTGGTAATATAGACAAGTATGAATTTTAAGTGCATACAACACAATGTGTCGAACAATCAATTCAAATACATTCATATTTAATGATGCTCTCAATAAATAAAAATAAAATGAAAAACTGTAATAAGGGGAACCATTTACAATCACAATACAGACAATCTTGTCAACATTATAAAGTGGGATTTATTATGACAACAATAAATAAAAATGTTCAACATGACTTTTGTACCGATATAAAAAAATATCATAACTGACCACATGAAAATTATATGTAATACATAAGTTTCATATATGGGGGACAATAAATAAGGCATGTATGTTGAGAAAAATGCATCCCTGTGTTAAATTGAAAAATGAAAGAGTTAAGAGTGAAATAACTTTTTCTACATAACCAGAATAGTTCCATGAACTACTGGTATAAGTTTTATATCAATAGGATAATATTTGGGGAGGATAGAGAGGGGATGCATATTTTGGCAGGTTGGAAAAGCAAATTGCCAAAAAAAATGCATCCCTGTGCTAACTTGGAGAAATAAAGAGCTGAAAGGATTTCACCTTTTCTACGTAATGACACTTGTTCTCTGAGCTAATGCTATCATTTTTATATCAACAGGATGGATGCAAATATTTTCAGGCTGATGAATTAAAATGCATTTCCTCCTACATTAACAGACTAGAAAGTTAAGCATGATGTAAAATGTTCTACATATTGGACCTCTGTTTTGTAATGCTTTTAAGCTGTTATGGTATCTAAAAACAAAGCAGAGAATTTCAAACCATTTGCGGGGAACGTTTTCAACAGAGACGGACTGAAAAAAAGTTCGACTCATATGTGTCAATAAAGGTGTAAAAACCGCATTTATTTCAAGTAATTTGCGAAATAAAATCAACCATTTTAGGAATTACATGGTTAAGAAACGTGATAATGTTACAAATATCTTTAAAATTTCCTCTTCGGTCATATTTCAGTCCGGTTTCTCGTCAATATGCGACACTTTAGAGCGATGCGCGCTCCCGTGAGAGGGGATGCAATTTTGGGCAGGCATGCGTTTCTGGGCATAACACCGGAAAATACAGTTGGTAGTACTGTTATTTCGCAGGGCCTTTGTGTGTGGATTTCTGCAAGTTCTCCTTGTGCTTGTGTGGGTTCCCTCTGGATACACCTGCTTCCTACCACAGGCCTAAAACTTGATCAACTGGTCTCTCTAAAGTGTCCTTAAAGCTGCAGCATGTAACTTTTAGAATTTTTTTATTTTTACATATTTGCTAAAACAATCAGCATGTTGACAAATAATCTGTGAAAAGATCAATCTCCTCCACCTCTGCCTTGAGCTACTGTTGCCGTCTGGAAAAATGCACCACTCCCGACCAAAAACAACCAATCAGAGGTAGGAGGGGGGCCTTAGGGCTGTCAGTCAATCCTATGTTCTTGCTGCTAAATGTGCTAATGGCAAAGAAATAAGTTACCGTTGCACAAAAGTGGTTATTTTTAACTGGCTAAGCTTAGATTTATTAAAATACCTATTGCTACATGCAATACATCTACTCTTTAATTATGTATTGCAAATTCACACCACTTGAAATTGCAAACTGACCTGCTCCGTTCTTTAGCCATTTCTGCCAGTGGCCTGCTCTCAGCTCTAATCAAGTAATCTACTTTTAAAACAAGGTTTGAGTTACTGGCAGATAAAAGGAGTGACTTCACTTTTTACTGTCGGAAAAATACTTGCAATTCATCCATAAACTGATGTAAGGGGTGTTTCTAGAAATGGGAACAATTCCATCAAAACTTTCTAGAAGGTTTTTAAAATTGATTGGATTAAGCTAACTGGAATGCTGCCTTTTCAACAATGAAGGTTTCTCGAATGCATCTGCAGCGCAAAACTCAGTTCATTCATTATCCACAACTCCCTTATCAGCACACTGGGAATAAACACAAGTCTAATAGAAATTCATTAAGTACAGCCATAACCACGTAAACTCACTCCGTCTGAAACACACACACTAACACACATGCTTAGACAACTAGTTTATTAGATTAATAGGCTATGAATGGCTAATACGAATTACCCCCCTCTCTCTTGTTAACGAGACGTAGAGCAATTTGTATAATTATGTCTGGGGCAGGGAAGGTTTCCTGTGTCTAAGCATATTTTTAGACAGCCAAGCTTTCTGAAGGCTTTGATTACGTATTTACCTTGGGATTTTCAGCTTGGCGCTCTTTCTCTCAGAAGTTGTTTTTGAATAATTCATTGCTTTGTTCGAGAGTGGAATAATTTGTGTTGAGACTTATGAGTAGTTTCTGTGGAGTAGGTTGATTTCACTTTTTTTTCATGTTGTTTGTTGTACATGACCCTAGAACATGCTTTTTTCAGAGTTTGGTGTCTTTTTAACTTGAGAAGAGACACTTATCTCAAAGCAGAAAAAAAAACATGTCTTTTGAAACAAATTGGTGCCAAAGCAGGATACCATAAACTGAAGAATAACAATAATTCATCAGTTCTTTTTTTATACTTTGATAAACACACACTTGCACTCACTTCAAAAACAAAGACTGAGGGTGTCCTGTTCTGAGTGATGTAGGACGTACTGAGGACGTCTTACTGGAGCCCAGGTTTACTTCCTGGAGTCAGAGAACAATGGGAAACATGTCATTGCTCCTCTAGTGCTGAGTAAAGACAGTCACAAGTTTTTGTGGCTTGAGTACTTTATGAATTCAATTTAGTTCAGGTTAGTTTATTTATATAGTGTTTAATCATAACACACGTTGTTTCAAGGCACTTAGCAAAAAAGTCACTTCAATCTAGTCATTCAAAGTACATTCAAACTATTCCTGGCAATCAAAATGCAAGCTTTCAAACATTTTCTTTTTCTCTTTTTCTTGTAGGTTAATGGAAACATTCTGGAAATGGGCCTAGTGGATCTCCACCAGATTAGCCCCGTGTCAGTGGCTTCAGTGATAGTGCCACCAGAGGACTCCTGGGAATGGGATGAAACAGACATGTCGGTCATGGAAGCAGAGCAACTAGATGTACCACAGCCTGACCTTACGACCAACCTCCCCACAGCCTTGCAATCAAGTCTACCATCAAACAGTATTTTGGCCAATGACAATCAACCTGTTGAGATTCAAACTGATATCCAGGCCACTCAGTTAAAAGAGTTGTCTAATCTGAAGGATGGATCCTCAATGGATGTTAACTCCCATTCCCCGCCAAACAATAACGTATATCAAGTGTACAGCCTCCACAGTATTGAATTATGCAAGCAGCCGGTGTTTCCACTTACTTCCACATTAATGCACATAAATAAACCTGTTAAAAACAAAGAACATTTTTTGCTGAAGAGCATTAGCAAGGATTCCTCCTTGTCCTCCATTGAATCTCTCCCAGACCTCCTGGGAGGTTTGATGTCAAGTAGCCAACAACGAGATAGGATCAGTGAATTTTGTAATAGGGAAAGTGAGGGTGGCAGAAGGAGCGGTCAGTCGGAAAATAGTCTGCGATCAGATTGTGAGAGCGGGATTGTAAGTGACAATGGAGATTCAGAGACATCGTCAAACTCTGGAGTACAAGGAAAGAAAGAGGATCAGGGGATAGAAAGACAGGAGAAAAGAGACCGGAGGAAAAGTGAAATTACACAAGAACATTATAGTTTAGCTCTGGAAAAGAACTGCATTGCCCCTTATAAAAAGAGCAAGATGCAAATCTCTACGAATTTGGAAGAATGGAGAAGGAATGAGTTGAGATGTGAAATAAAAAGAAGCAAGGAGGAGAAGAAGAGGAGTAAACAGGGTGGGGGGGAGGCAGTGGAAATCCTGATAAACGGACATGGGATCCTGACACCGGCAAACTCTGACTCTGACATTGATGTGAAAGGACTTGATGACTCTAAGATGTTCATGTCCCAGAGGGACAACACAGAGTGTAACCCTGACCATTATAATAGTTCAGAGACTCTCCCTGCTCTCAACAGTAGGACATCAAGTCCCGTTTTGTCTCAGAGCTCTTCTTTGGAGTCTCTATTGGCTCTGGGTATCAACTTATTCCCCTCCAAAGAACGGCTGCATCATAGCGTCTCTTTGGAGAGCTGCCTTAATCCATGCCACAGCCCTGACAGGGAGTCGGTGGGCAGTCTCACAAGTCCCGACGAGATGAACCTGGGCCAGGACAAAGACCAAGATAGAATTAATCTAAGAGCAAGCATGGATACTGAAACAGAGGCATCTTCTGGAGAGCTTAGCCAAAGGACTCTTGATCTCCTGAAACGTTTGGAGAACATTCAGAATCCTTTGGTGGGGAAGATGACCCGAAGTGTTTCTGACATGTCGATTCAAAGCAGCATCCCACAAAAGAACCACTTCCCTGTTTCACCCTCTTTAGGTGGTCAACACACTCCACTCTCCAGGATGTTTAGCACTTCATGGAAAAGACAGCCTTCACTGATCAATGAAAACTTATCAAAAATATCACTAACTGAACTGAGTAGCACAGAGGACTCGTCTCTGGGGTCTGAGGATTTTGTTGTGCTCAGAAACCAGCACCCTCTTTTCCTAGATCCAAACATAGCAACCAGTTCCAGCCCTCGTAGGAAACATTGTCACAACGGCAACAGGGCAGGAAAAGGTGTAGATGAGTCGGATGCTGCTAGTTTAAGCATGGTGGTCAATGTTTCATGTACATCAGCATGCACAGATGAAGATGAAGATGACAGTGATCTGCTTTCATCCTCCACACTGACGCTCACTGAAGAGGAACTTGGTGTTCGGGATGAACAAGATGGAGACGATGACAGGGTTAATGGTGTGTCTTCTGGGAATGAGGAGGATGAGGATAATGATGAAGATGACATGGAAACCTCCTATGAGTTGGGGCTTGAGTACATGAAGAGGGAGTTACAGAGCTGGATGCGACCTCCTCGCACCTCTGTATCCTCCTCATTCAAATCAGAAGCAGGCCTTCTGGATGAGCTGCAGTGTGGAAGTGCTCCACCTTCCACCTTCCCATACTCACGTGCACAGTTAATGGATACCAGTAACAAAACTGGTGGCAATACAAGTAGAAAGGAAAGAGAAGATGAGACCAGACTGAATGTGACGAGAAGTTACATCAGCCAATTTGTCGATGATGTGGAGAATGGAAACATCGACCACAGCTGTCTACAAGGAAAAGACGAAGACGATGAGCTACTCCAAGAAGAGTCTGGCTTGTTCACTCAGAAGAGAGACACATTAAGGGACTTTTATGTGAACACCAAAACAGAAGACCAAGTTGAAGATGTTGGCAACTTGAGAGCTGAAATGGATTCAGTTTCAACAAGTCATATTTGTTCACCATCCAGTGAGCTCCGTCCCTTCTCTTCTAAGCGTACTTCCTGTTTGGTGGGAGAGCTGAGAGGGGAGCTTCCCTGTCACAGTGCCTCACTTCCTTCACCCCCTTTGCTATCTCCAGTCAACTGCAGATCCCACAATGCACTGGACAACAACCTCCCAATTGCTGGAGGAAGGAAAGCCATCACAATTCAAGAGAAGTTTAAGTTCTCATCGTTGGTCACAGAAGAGACGAGAAGGGAAGTCAGAGCAAAAGATTCATCTCTGCCATCCAAAAAAGGCCACAAATCCCACGCTTCCTGCTGCAGTCCCTTCCTCCTGTCGGCCTCGCCACTCAGCGTTGATGAAAGCAAGAAGGAGAATGTTCATGACTTTGTAATGGAGATTATTGACATGACCTCTGTAGCACTGAAAAGCAAAGAGAACCAGTCAGATGGAGCAACCCAGAGGGAGACCAGTGGGTCTGTCCCAGACCAGTCCTCCACCTCACTAGCACACATCCGAGACAAGGTAGAACTTTAATTCTACAGAATAATCAGATTCACACAGTGTCTACTACACAATTGTTGGATGACTAATGTAAAAACATCTGACATAAATTAATATGAGTTTGAAGCTGTCCTATTTGACCTGGTATGTTCTGTGCATTTCAAAGACAAATTATTTCAAAGGAAAGTTATCTGTCTTCATTTGTTTATTCAGTTGAAGTAATTCAATAAATCGCATCACGGATCAGAACTTTGAGGGTGTAATTATTAATTTCTTCAGTAAGTAAAGCAATCTAAAAGTTCATTAGTTTTCAGTCCACATTTTTTAAAAAGCAAAGAGAAATCACGCAGAAAACATTGTCATAATGTAAAACATTAATATGTAAATAAAGATTTTATGGTGTGATAGTTACAATGAAATACAGAGAATGATCAAAGTTGTATATATACCCTATTCTTGGCTGAACTTTTATATTTAATATTAGTAATTCTTAGTTTAAAATCAGATTTCACTTCAGATTAGCTTTAATTAAAGCATCAAAATAAGGCATTTGTGTATGTGGCTCTCAGTGACTATCAATATTGCTTATTCTTACTTCAGACCCTCTACTTAGAAACCAGTACAAAGCAACAAACTGTTCATTTTCTTCCTTCAGGTGCTTGAACACTCCCATAGGCCTCTGCATCTTCGGAAGGGAGATTTCTACTCCTACCTGTCTCTCTCCTCCCATGACAGTGACTGTGGTGAGGTCAGTCAGTGTGCAGAGGACAAGAGTTTGACCCCTGTGCCCTACAGCATCCCATCCTATTGCACATCGACACCAACCCCAAACAGTCCAAGTCCTGAGCTGTTTCCCAGCACCAAAGTGGCAATGTCTTCCTTTCAGTCAGCTCAGTTGAGCAGATGCTCTTCCCCAAGCCTGACTGCCAAGGAGTACATCGGCAGTCTGGATTTGAAGTGTTTTGACGGTGAACCTGCCAGCGTCTCAGATGGAAGCCGAGTGGACCAGCAGTCTTCTAGCCCCTCTCTGTCTGTACCCACCAGTCCTGACTTCAGGAATGAGGAGACGCTGTTTGAAGCCTGTACAGAGGAAGTTTACCTTGGGCCACCTTTGTGCTACAGCATGGTGATCAAAAAGAAACCTCAATACTCCTACCATAAACTGTGTTTAGAGACCTCATTGGCTGGTGGCTGTGAGCTGAATGAAAATGCACCTTGTTTGTCCCAAGAGGGAAAAAGTTCTAAACTGGACAACAGACGGACGGACCACTTGTTCTCGACACAAGGTTCTGGTTCCACAAATGAAACCCAGAACTTCTACCGTCCTGAACTTTGTTACAGCTTATTTTCCACCTCTTCGCTCTTAAGAAGCAACTTCAGTTCTTCAGGTGACAACCTTTTTTCTCCTCTACCTGTCTCGACTGAGGCAATGGAAGAAAAGCTCGGTGAAGACCTGTACCTCGCCTCTGATGGTGTTGTAGGAAAAGTCGCGACTGCTGTGAGTGTCAGCACGCCGCAGGAGGAGAGAAGTCGTAATGAGGGGCCTTCTTATCTTAATCCCTGGGTGCGTGTCGCCCTGATAGACTCCTTCGCCACAGAATGTTTGGCAGATACTAAAACGCTTGAATCCAATATGGGCACCGTAATGACCAAGATAAGTGTCTGCAGCTCTGCTACAAATCCCTCAAAAGAGCCAGCCACCGCCGCCACGCGTATTAATCCCAAAATTAACTGCTCAGCGATGAGAAGGCCTGATAGGGAGGAGGGGAAGAGGAGCGAAGAGGCAGATACTCGATGGGCAGAGGAGGAGGAGAAGAGGAGAAAGGACTGGAGCGCTTCGCAGCAAGAAGCAAAGTCTGCCCTGGTGAAACAGGTTAGTGTTCCATGTATTTGCTCTATCTCCAGACATTATACAGCGTCTTGATACTGGACTCCACTTCTCTGCTTTGGGTATTAGTTTTAGTCAAACCCGTCAGTGGGAATGAAGGCGGTGAAGCTGTGGTTTCTCTTTTTTGTTTCGCAAGTCAGACGTATTTTCCTTTCCCTCTGCTCCCTCTGAGCTTTCTTTGTCTTTTATCTGCTGTGCTGTCTTTTGGTGTTCCTTTATGTTTGTATTCACTATCCTCCTTAATAATCTCTCCATCCAGAAGACACCTACTACATACATGAGGTAACTCTGACTTGCACTGGTCTTATTTAATCCTCTTCATCCCTTACTTTTATGACTTCTTTTGTAATATGTAATTTCCCCTTTTTGTTTATCACCTTTATCCATCCCCCTCACTGTCTTTCTGTTTTAGGTGTGTTTATTGTTTTAATCACTGATTCATTAGTGAAAATAACAATGAAGTTCAATAAAGAAAATGAATCTAATTAGATGCTTTTTTAGATACAAATATTTGTCCCCAGAAAATATACACTCAGTATTGATAATGTTTACAAAGTGACTTACAAAATTTATTGCACTTTTTCCATAATGTGTATAATATATTTTAGCAATTTGTGTATTTTATGTTTAAGGTCAAAATAAGTTAGCAGTGCTATCCATTCTTTTCTTCAGAGGATTGTCTTTTTCACTGTCTACACTTTTATAATGCTTAATCATCATGAAGAGGAAAAAAGCAGGTTTCTCACTTTACATTTTGCTTATTGTACATGTAAGGTGATGCAACACATCACTGCCTGAGAACTTGCTTTTATTACCATTTCCTATGTTATTAATGGATGGTGTCATCTTTTTTTAAATCAGACACACAAGAAGGTATTGCTTCATGTGAGACAGGTTTATGTTGTTCAAGAAAGCAAAGTAAAGCTAAATGCTACACTGGTGATTGGTAAACTTCCAACTGCATGTCAAGAAGATCAATACCTCTGATAAAGTGGCAGTTTGACTCAGTATTAGCTGGTCTTGGCATCACAGTGGACTTTTTCACAGATTCTCCGACTTACTCAGTAAACGAGCTGAATTCAACCATAAAGTTTACCTTTACAAACCTCTCAAACTGTAATTTAAAGCATGGTGTGCTTTCTTCATGACCTTACTTTGTATATTTTGTAAAAACAAAAATCCCTGTTTCCTCAGCAATACATGGTTTTTATTATTTTTCTGAGTTGCTGCTCTGGTGACCTGTTCCTGTCTTACCATGGCATTTCGTACTGATTATTATTATTATCTTATCATTGCTATTAGGCTACTCTGTACCACTTGGTTCTTTAGGACTTAATTACTTGTTACTGCCAGTGCATAAATGTAAACTTTTTTTTTTTAATTATTAGATTTCTAATGTATTAATTGACCATTTACAACTGACACAAATGTCATATTCTTCCTATAGATCTTGGTATTCTTGAGGAATGGTGGACAGATCTGGGAGTTCTGGTCTTTAATCCTAATACATCCTGATGGGAGAGGTTCTGCAAAACAGTCTAATTTCTTTTTGAGACGTTTTGACATTTCGGTTGTGTTGTGCTAACCTTGGATAACCAAAATGACAGTTCAGTGGTTGGTGGTAGAAAAGTATTAAGTGGCTGTTTTTCCTCCACAGTCTTGTTTGTGGTACCCATGAACAAGATGTTAAGGCAGTCAGGAGGAGGAAAAGCTGAATGTTATAATCGGATGCATGTATGGTTTCAGTAGACTACATGTGATTCCAGAAAAAAAATCTAATATATCAAGTTGTTTTTATCATTTATTTACAGTATTTGCAATTTTCTGTATTATTAGTAAAATTGGTTTTACTAATTAGTATTAGTAAAACCCATTTTTATATAGTGTGCTAACACACTCTGCTTCGTGTGCTGTTTGAGTAAAAGATGGAGAATCTGTGAAACTGCAACTTTATCAGAGGTGTTGATCTATCATTATCAGATAGAATTCTGGTAATACCCGTCATCTGTTGGATTTAAAAGCATTCCAGTGCTTACATCCTGCTATCTGTGTGTCTTTCTGTATTCTCTACTTGTGATGTAGGTGGGATTTGGGCCAGTTCTCTGTCACAGCATTGAAGGAACACAGGATGAAGCAAACCCTCAGTGAGGACTCCTTCTCAGATGAGAGCAGTCAGAGTATGTTAACATGTAACATCCTATTACTTTGTGGACGAGATTTTTTTTAAAAATCACACCTGCTTAAAAATAAAATCAAAATCTTTTTTTTGTGGAAATACAACCAGGCTTTACATATCAGTTCATCTCCGTTCAAGTCTGTTTCCATGTGCTTTTAGAATCCAACAGACTCAACAAAACAGGCAGTTTCTTTTGTCAGTCCTTCAACTATGAATCCATCCAGATTTCAGTTCCCACCCAGTGATTACATGCCAGTTATAAATTACTTTCTGATTATTTATTCACTTTCATTGACATGCGTTACAAAATGGGTTCCACATATTCCAGGTCCTTAATATAGATTTTAAAAACTGAATTAGAATTAGCTACAGTTGAATATTTTTTTATAAGTAGATAGTAAAATTATTCTTGTTTCCTTTTTCAAATGTGTTAAAATCTAAGCAGAAATAGAACATGAACAAAAGGACGTTACTGACAGTCTGTGTGTGGTGTGTGTGTGTGTGTGTGTTTTAGTGTATGATGTGTGCGCCCTATGGGTGCCTCCAGGGCTAAGCAAAACCTCCTGCCCTCATACTCTAAACACACAAATGTGCACCTGCACATCCACACACACCCCTGAGGGCAGGGCATGAGAGTCCAGGTAGAAGCTATGACAGCCCAACAGCTGCGGGTTAGACAGACACACTACTCACAATCACACACACACAAACACACGCGCGCACACAACAGAGGACAAACTTACATAGACACCTATATACAAAGAACCAGAAAACCAAATCCCAGTGAAAACGCACAGTGGATGTAGCGCTGCGACGAGGGACACACACCTTACCATCATCCAGACATCATATCTATGATGCGTATAGCTGGTCCTGACCTCCATGACGTGGCTGAGTCTAGCCCACCTGTTCACACACAAACACACACAAACCCACTGTACACACAAACACAGGTGCAATTAAAGCAATCGTGAATGCAACTCATGATGTGCTCTGTGACCCAGACAGCAGAAGGTCTACAGCAAAACACACAGGAGAGTATGGGAGTGTGTGTAGTGTTCAGGTTTTATCACTGACTTGCATTTAAAAAGTTTCACCAGACAACAGCCTCAAAAATAAATCAAAATAAATAATATACAAACATGTTAAAAACTTTCATTCAGTGAATGAGAGCATAGATTTTATTTATTTAATGCTAAATTGAATATATTTAGCATTTAATTTTCTTAAGTATTGTGCATACATCTGTATTATATTGTATCACTTCAGTGATGAGATCTAAACAATATCCATGAAATCATGCAGACTGCTACAAACATTTGTGAAGGAATAGGAAACTCTAATGGTGTGTTCACACCAAACACACTATAAGAACTCTTTGGTGTCTTTGAACAAAGATCACCATTTTTATGCAAAGCTTCATGGAATTGGTTCCCATGACCAAGCTTCTGCATCACCCACTGCAATGCAACGCGTCAGAAGAATCAGTGTAAAGTTTGCCACCAGTGCTCTGTTTGGGGCAGAACATCTTCTCTGACCTGGGGAGGACATTCTACCCTTTTCTGGATCAAGATCATGCTCTTGTATTTAGAGGCACTTATTATCATCCAGACCACTTCAGACTTGACTGCAAACTGTTCCAGTGACGCCTGGAGATCACGGTCTGATGAAGCCATCAGAACCACATCAGCTGCAAAAAATAGAGGTCCCCAAAACGGATCTTCTCAACACTTTGGCTGACCATAAAGGTTATGACCATAAAGGTTATAGTCAGAATCTGTGACAACTGGCAACCATGATGGAGTCCAACTCTGACCAGAAACAAGTCTGACTTACTGCTGGCAATGCAGACAGATAAAGTTCTGACTCCTTGCTTTCAAAGTACTGGCACTGGACTATTGTGTTTTTGCACCAAACCTTAGTTCAGATTATCCTCCTTTCTGGAGTCCTAGGACGTGGAGGTGAAGACGCTCCTGGTGGGACTCATTTGTTCTGCTGAGGGACTTCAATGTGAGACCTGTAGGATATGAGTACATTTTGGACAATTATTTACTTCCAACTTTGTGGAAGTAAATAATTGTCCCTCTATGGAGAAATTTGACCAGTACAGCTTTAAACTTGGAACCGAAATTCACCCAACATCACTTCCTGCCAGGTGTGTGTTGGGAAGAATGTTAATTGATTCCCATAAGTGTATTATTTAACCCTGTGTTGAGCCTTTCTGAAGTATTTATTAAGCCAAAGCGAGTGGGCAGACATCATAGAAATGGATTAAAAATGGGATGTCCCTCAAACGTATGGGTGAGAAGGCAGGCAAACAAAGACTTTTGGCAGTAAAGGTTTCATATGTAAAAATTGAAAGCGTACTATGTTTACTATTTTCACTAACATGAAATTAAATAATCTTTTCTATTTCCTTCAGAGACCATCTGGGTTGGTGCAGGAGTCTGAAGGATGCAATTGTAGGTCTCTCTGAGCGTCTCCCTCTTCTGCAGACTGCTACCTGCCGGATCTTCGTCTTCTGACTCAACTCACATCTGGTGTCAGGAGGACTTTCACCGGAGCTGCACAGGTTGGGATTGGCCCAGCTCACAAGCCTGATGAGTTGGTGAATTTATGATCATGAAGCAGTTTTAAAGAAGTTTCCTGAGGATATTTCTAGGTTCTCTGCGCTCTTGCTTGAATGTAGAATTTAAATGCATGTACACTTAGTAAAAAGGTAATTGACTTATTTAAAGGTCTGACAGATTTTTTTGAATATTCAAGGGAATAAGTAAACATTTTAGATAATTTAGTGTGTAATCACCTTTTTCAGGGAGGCTGCAGGAAAAAATAGTTCTCCATAGGAGTACTTTGTCAGACATTAGTCCCAATTCATGTTCCATTGCTATATTTTGTATTAACCTTGGTTTCAGTGAAAAATGACATTGTCTTTTCAAGTGTGATTGTCAACATCTAAAAAAAATCCACGATTTGGTCTTGAAATTGTGCTTTTTTGAATTTGGGCTTTGAGACACTGATAC
This sequence comes from Poecilia mexicana, assembly GCF_051168715.1. Lineage (NCBI taxonomy): Eukaryota > Metazoa > Chordata > Actinopteri > Cyprinodontiformes > Poeciliidae > Poecilia > Poecilia mexicana. Next base: position 1,433,698 of record NW_028263372.1, on the reverse strand, counting down.
CAAACATCACCTGATCGTTGAGTTGTTTGACCATTTGCAATAGCACATTCAAACCAAATGGAACAAAAAAGAAAAACCTAAATGACTGTTTCCATTCCTTTACAGAGATGGTTGTGAAGCTGAAACACAAAGAGAATGCAGCTTTTCAACATATATTGAAATAGTTTCATGTTTTTGTCCCTCACTCTCCCATCAGGACATGATGCAGGAGAGGACAGCAGTGGGCGAACATTTGCAGAATATTAACTTCCTAGTTTTTCACAATATGTTACCTTATAAAGTATAAAGTTCCAGTCATTTCCAGTTTCTAAAGCTCTAGCTTCCGAACCATTAATTGGTAGACTTCAGAGTTTCATTGCACTGTTGATGTAATCAGCTTTGGTAAATTTCTTGATTTCTAAAAATTGTGCCTCATTTGCATAGTGAGAGGTTTCATCACAAACTAAAAATATTCACACAGTAAGTAGTTCTTTACTAAAGGTTTCATGTTTTACAATGAAAATAAGAACAGGTGAACAAGAGCTGAACTATTCTCAGAAAAACTGCAATGAACAGTCCAGCTAATATTAAACACCTGGATTCTTCATTTAACCATAAGAACTAAGACTTCAGAGACCCGTGGAGCTCCATTAGCCCCCCTCTACCACAGACATGGTGACCCATGTTGCTACCATAACAACTGCTAAGCAAAGGCTTGCCACACATCCAGAATGTGACCAATGTCTAATCCTTCCATCAGTATTTTCTATTTAGGGAAAAGGGAAATTTGGGCTAAATAATATATATATGTATGTGTGTATATATATATATATATATATATATATATATATATATATATATATATATATATATATATATATATATATATATATATATATATATATATATATATATATGCTGTTTATATATATATAAACAGCATATATATATATATATATATATATATATATATATATATATATATATATATATGCTGTTTATATATATATAAACAGCATCTTGAGATCTGTTTATCTTGAGATCTTGAGATCAGCTGAATTCACTCTCCTTCAAGTCCATAACATAGATACTGAAAGTTATGCAAAAAGATTTATAGAATTATGTATGCTTTGTATGGTGCCTTGCAAAAGTATGTACACCCCATAAGCATTTTCACATTGCTACATTACAACCACAAACATGTAGGTATTTTATTATTTTATGTGATAGATTAAGACATAATAATTAAGTGGAAAGAAAAAAAACATACATCATTTGGTTTGAATTTGGATCTTACTATTCCTCTTACTCCTTTACTCTGAAACTCCTGGATAAAATTTCATGCTATGAAAAACAGCCCAGTTGATAAACAGACCAGCCTTTGGTTAAAGTACTCTCAGTATAAAAGAAGGACAGTTCTGGAAGGAAACCGTTGAAAAGACTGAAGACAACCAGAAAGCTGCAGTAGGCATGTTGTCATGAACACAGATATCGGAATAAAAGGCTGAGGAGAATAAACATTTAAACTATTTAGTTTTAAAGTCTTCGTGAGGCCTCAACAAAATGTAAATGAACAAAACACAATGACAAAGTTGGGAAAAATCGAGCTAGAGGTTGAATACTTTAAGATGTAAACTTTCATAATCTAAGAGGAAACATGGGTGAAACATTTAGAAGGAAACTTGAGTTTTAAATGGTTTTAATGAGGCGGTGACTGAACAGCATCTGTGAGTTTCAGAGCAACTTTTGTCAGATTAAATGTTCAAATGTGTTTTCTATGCATTTTTGTTATAAAAGATATTGTTGGAATGATCTTAAATTGAAAATGAAGTTTGTTTTTTCTGGGGGGGTTTCAGTTCTTTGCCCACGCTGCTTTCAAAAACAGTGTTATATTAATTTTGTTAAAATAAAAAATAAAAATAAAAAAGAACAAAAAAAAGATTTCTGGACAGGCCAGAATCCCACAAAACGTCTGGCTTAGATCAAAGATTGTCCATGTGTTGCAATGACCTGGTCAAAGTTCATACTTGAATCTAAGTGAGATCTGAGGCAAGAAGACAGTTGTTTCCAGATGTTTTTCATCCAATCTGAATGAACAGAATCAGTAAAAAAAACTGAAATTAGTCCAAACTGTTCTGTTCAGTGCTGTAACTATTCTACAAAGCACACCCTAAAAAAATTAATACGCCACACTTTTCAGATTTGTGTTTTATTGAAAAACGTATTGTAAATCCATAAAGTTTTCCTTCTACTTCACATATATGCTGTACTTTGTGTTGATGTATTAAATAAAATGTGGATAAAGCAGATTAAACTTTTGGACTGACAAGATGTGAAAAAGCTAAAGGGGTGTACATACTTTATCAAAGCACTGTAATGTTTTTAGGGAACAATAAACTGTAACCTGGAAGCTGCAACGAAGGTCAGACTCCAGAACAGCTTGGTCTTTCTCTAAAATGTACAGCAGGAAAGGAAACGGCAGAGTGCAGTGGACGCTTCATGGACCTTTATGTGGAAAGTAACTCCTAAATATTCAAGAAAAATCTGCCTCTTCACTGAGTATTTTTTAGTACATTTCTAAAATATTCTAAAGAAAAAGCAGTTTGAGAAGTTAAAACACATCAGCACAGTGCTGCTCTGTATTTTTGCTTGGTACTGATTGGACCTCCAAGAGAGGAAATAAGGAAGACAGTATAGATGTTCTTCTGCAGTGCTAACACTGGCTCCACTGACAGCATTAATGCATATTAAGATATGTTTGGAATTAAAACTATTAAAACAGGCATTTCTAAGCAATTTCAGGAGATGCTTCAAGTTTTAGTGGATTTTAGCTATCCACAGGTGGCTGTGGTCACTAACATTGACAATACTGGGGGCCCACTGTGTAGATGAGAGCAGGGTCTGACAGGACAATGAAGTCAAATAGTGAAGTTGAACTTATATTAAAAGTTAGCAATTCCTTCTTTTAAATTTTTCTTTCTTCCCTCCTTCCTTCCTTCTCTGTATTCTACCACAAATCTCTGATGAACTCAGTAAGACGTTACCCTGTATGCCGTTCTTGATGCTGCCGTTGTGAACACTGATGATCTATTTCCTGTATGCACTCCTTAAACTACGCACTGTAAAACCAATGTGCTGCTTGCTTCATACCTGTAGGTCTTTGTCTAGATTTGTAAAAGATTTCAGGATTCACTTGGTAAAACTCATGACCTAGAGTCACAGAAACGGCCTCCTCGTCTGTGTTTGAGATGTTTGACTCGGTAGACATGTTCTCTATGGACATCACTTTAAGAATAATGAAAGACTTGAAATAAAGTTCTGTTTCTGAAGCAGGGAAAACTTCTGACTGAACAGAGACAGTGTCGGCACTCTCCCCATGTTCACCTTTTCAGCTCTGGTAAAACTTTACGTGATTTAAAGTGAAATCTGTTTCACTTTAGATTTAACACTAATTGTATGTTACTAACTAGGAAATATTTGTTCTATCAGGACACAGACTGTCTGGATTTTACCAGTTTGCTTGTTTTTTTTTATTATTATTATTTCAGCAGCTGACTGAGGAATTATGATTTTTCCAGAACATTTTGTATTTGTATTCTGCTGGGATGTGAAAGTCATTTTCTTTTTACCTTAAAGCATGTGGAACCAAATATTTTCACTCCTTCCTTACAGTAGCTTCACCAAACTACAGGGTGAAATAATTGTCTTTTAAATGGTGTTTATCTATGCAACACAACCAAAGTTAGCAAGAGCTAAAGCAGCGTTGTGTATGAGTAAAGGTTCACTGATGCGCGTTGTGTTAATACTTCTTGGATTCTGTAACATTTATTATTTGTGTTTTTGTTCTTAAGCAGCTCCTGGTATGATGAGCAGTGATTGAAGTGGGACTGTTTTCCAGAGGCGTGGAAGGATGACAGGGAGTGAAGGGTTTAGTATACTTCTGTGCCTTGCTCTGCTATTTATTCTCATACCTTTTATTATTTCAGAACGCGTCTCCCTGTTAGTGAATAAACAACAATCAAGAAAGAATAAAATAAACACAAGAGGCCTGTTCAAAATTCAGTGTACAAAGCACAGGAGGAACTCTAGTTGTATGTGTTTTACTGTGTATTTCATTTGTGATATGGGTTTTCTTTAATACCAATAGGAGCTTGACTGCATGGTTTCTGCTGACTATATTGTAAAACTAACTGCTGAAAAATAAACTTTACCGGAAATAAAATCATGAGATGTGATTTTTTTTGGGGGGGTAATTTTATTATTGTGTTAACCATAATAAGAGACTGTGTTTCAAATCGAAATCAAACATGAAGTACATAAATTTCATAATGTCAGTACTAGATTTATTAAGTAACAATAGAAAGAGACAAAAAGAGGCTGTGAAAACATCCATACTTGCTGGAGGTGAGACCTTCTTCCGATGGTTCCCTGAACCAAGATCAGAGCAGAAAGCTTTCACTGTGGCTTTAAAATTAGTTAAAATATAGATGTTATGGCTGAGACTGTCAAAATATGCAGTGTTTAGGACCTTGAATTTGTCATTAGCAGAGATTGATTGCTTGGAAAAAATGTTTGAGCTTTTATTTTGAATGGTAATGAATCATTTAGAACTTAGTAAGCTTTTCAAGTGTTTCATAAGTATCTCATACTCAACTGTAATGGTGTAAAGCATGAAACTGCACTCAGCCAACTGGATAACTCATCAGCTTTATTAACAAGGTGAATGTTTATGCCTTGGTTTCTCTCTAAAACTTAAAAAAAATGTTTTGAAAGAAAGAGTAGATTCTGTTGTCACCTTGATTGTGTAATGTTCTACAAACTGCTGTTGTCCAAAGGCTCCTGGTGAGTCTGATGACATCACAACTTGTGTCTAGTGCTGACTCAGAGACCCAGACTCCAACAAACAGGTTCTGCTGGGTTGTTCATCAGGGCTGATCATTTAATCAAAGATGTGGTTGGAACATTTTTGTTCTACTTACTTTATTCTGTTTATTTATTTTTTCCAAAATTGATTTAAGCTTAAACATGAGGTGCAGTGTAAAGGCAGCGCAGTAGTTACATAGTTAATATTGTACCATTAACATAGAAACATAATTGGGCTAGACCATACTCAATTATACACACATATACATCTACATGAGATACATGAAATGGATCAAGTCAGAATAAACATACTGCGTTAGCGGACAAAAACAGATGCATCAAAAAATAAATATAAAATGGAGCACAGTATTAAATATATATAAATCTATTTCCCTCAACCCATTCAAACACACATTCAGAGACAAGAAAACAAAAAAAACAACAAAAATTCAGGTGCCAACACTTTGTCTACTCTCATCAGGAATCCTTCATCTCAGTACGTGGAAAACCTGGAGTGGCTGACCAGTGGGGAGTCGGATCTGTTTCTGATTCACTATCTGACAGCATGTGGGAGCATGAGATCAGATAGTTCAATAATTCAAACTGATTGAGGGATCCTTTACAAGAAGATGGAGACAAAATTATTTACTTAGTTTTTATGGAGCAGCACACTGTACGACAGTTCTCTCACTACATATGCAATAGGTGAACAATTTTCTGTGTGATGAACATTTTATATTTAGTTAAACTTTTTTATCAGGCAAAACATGAAGAATAATTTCTTATTTACAACATCAGCCTGAATATGCTATATGTGCACTTTATACAGTTCTTCACACACTTGCTGTTATTGTGGCATTTTTGGATAGTAACGCCACTTTTCCCTGATGTCTCCCTATAGCAACACACTGCTACGCATCCTGTAGCCTTTAGATGAATCCCTTCTCCAACACGGCTCAGTCAAATCAATGGCCCATCTTCAGGCGCCTTAGCGCTAAATGACTGCTGAGGAGGCAATTTGGTTCAGGTGTTTTGGAGAAGGAGCATTACATGGTTAAAGACAGTCACTCTCCAGGCCTGGAGTGACTTGTCTTGAGTGCACCAGTCTTGACTGACTGATGACGTTTTCACAGTTTACTATTCTTTAGCCTCCAATATGTGGTAGGATCATGCAAGATAAGCACCTCTTCTTGATTTACCCACCAAGAAGTATCCTCTTGGAATTCTCACCCATACTACAGAATTGGAGTTACACAACTAACAAAAGATCTCTAATTGGCTGACCATTTGATCCAGAGCTCTCATTGGCTGACCATTTGGTGCAGAGGAATCCCAGCACTCACACTAGGAACCTCACGATAAAACCTTTTTCTGCTTTTTTTTTTTTTTTTGCATGTTATATTTTCATCAAACGTCTCTATCCAAAGTATTTTACTGGTTGTTGTAAGTTACTGCTACTGCGGTACGGCAGCATTAAATACTCTGACAATGTCTCATGGATGCCATGCAGATTTTTGATGTTTTAGTCACTTGATAACAAGGTCAGGCTTGGAGGTTTGATTATTTCTCAAACAAGTAGTTATGTGCCAAGCCCCCAATCATCAGACTGTTTTTTTTTTTAAGTCTCTCAAAGACGTTTCTATTTTCCCATAATCACTTGGGTTTTCTGCCCTCCTCCCCTCCGGCTGCACTAACAGAAGATGCATTTAAACTGCTAAGGAGAAGAACAACAACCAAAAACTGAATTAGATTTATCATACACACACTTCAGGAAATATTACTGAGCAATAATTGATGTTTACTTTATGACAAGGTGGTCAGAATCAGAAACAGGTAAGTGCTGCTGATGACACAAAGAGCAGCATCTGAATGATGATGAGGATGATGAGGAGGAAGAGCCAAACAAGTTGCAGTAATGTGACACTGAATGCTAACTCCTTTCCTGACTCTTCTTTACTGCAAATCATTTTGTCACCAACTTTATAGTGGGTAGGTGAGCATATTGAAAACATTCTGTTAGTTTTTGGAGGGAAATGATCAATGTATACATGTGTAAAATTGATGCAGAAAAAGAAAATAAATTGCTGATGTTTTGATATGACTTTACTGACATAATCTATGTTTTACTCTACATAATTTTGATTTGGCTATTTTTGTTTTAGTTTCTTCCCTCTCCATTATGAGGGCCTTAATTTCATTCTATTATGCCCAATGAATTACAGATACAATTTTGATGATGAATTTGATCAAGATTTTTGTTGCTGCTTTACAACCAACTTACACATAAGTTTAAAACAATGCTTTATTAATTCATAAAGCATTGTTCGCATTTGTTTTCAGCCCATTTCATCAGTGATTAGGGACCCCTGTATCTTATTTAATCAAATTTAAATAGACTTTTTTTTTATCCCAAAAGGAAATTAAATGTTGTAACTTATATTATCCAAGGCTATAGGCAGTAAGCTCTCCTGTAGCAGTCTGTTTCACAGTGGTATTGAAGAAACATCTGACTGAAGACTACATGTTGTTGCATGACCGTCTCAAGAAGATAATGCAGTGGGCTGTCCATCATTTTCTTGATTTAATGAAGAATTCTTCTTTGCTTCATCAACTCCAGAGGTTCCACAGCCATTCCCTGAACAGAACCAGAACCAGAACAGAACCGGAACTAGAACAGAACAGAACCAGATCAGGACCAGAACCAGAACAGAACAGAACCAGAACCAGAACTAGAACAGAACAGAACCAAATCAGAACCAGCACTGAACCAGCCTTCTTCTTTTTAACTCCATGGCTCTGATTCTGCTGCTCTGATCATTTTATGATCTGGTTTTTCTCTTGAGTTTTCTCATTTCATACCTAAACAAAAAGCATCTGGATACAAAGGAACACAGTCAACAAGTTATAGATGAAGTTTTGGATAGTTTTAAAACACGGCTATGTTTTAAAATAATATCTCATTTTTTGAAATTCTTGTTTAGTAAGTTATTCAAAGAGCCAATCAAATACTTAAAATAAGAATATGGTATAACTACAAACCTACCAAGACATGGCCGACTCCCTAAACTAAATAAATGCCATCAACTTTTCTTCACATTTATGCACTAGTTTTGGTCTCTCACATAAAATCTTAATGAAATGCATTAAATTCTGTGACAATAGCATATAAAGTGGAAAAAGTTGAAAAGGTATAAATAGTTTTGCAAATCACTACATAGCAATATGATCAGGAGACATTCTGCCTTGAGTTTCCATGTTGTCCCTGTGCATGTTTGGGTTCTGTCCAGAAACTGCAGCTTCATAACACACTGCAAAATCACATGTTAGGGTAACTGGACTTTCTAAAATGCTCCTTGGACTTTCTTGTGTGATGGATTGAGAGTCAAGAGATGATGTCTAAAGAACAATTATCATCAAAACTAAAACATCTACATGCACCTACAGTATACATGTTACCTTCTTTACACATGTGACAGGAAACTGAGAGTGAGATAGCAGAGCTGGGAAAAGCACAGTATTTGCAGCAGCGCTCACAATGTTTACATACAATTTTCTCACACTTGTAGATTTGTAGATTATTCTTAGGTATAGACTGCTGTGACTGCTGTGAGCGTCACCATGACAACCACAGATCACTGATGACAAGACGCAAATAATTTCTTAAATTTCTTCCAGAATTGGAGATCAACACTACAACATCCAAAAATCCCAGTGTGAACCTGATGATGGTCGATCTGAATGTTTTCATCTTCTCATTGAGCAGGCTGCATAATGTGTTTAACGTCATCGTAAAGCGGGGTCTGACACTTTTCCCTTCCATTCAGAAAGAATCAGAGCAGGCCTGTCAGGATTAAAAAAATAGCATTTAGAAGCAACAAAACACTCCACATTAAAGCAAATTGCTTCTCGCGCTTGTTGATAGTTTCTCCTTGCTGCGTCCCTCTCGGTTGGAGCTGTGATGCTGATTGTTGCTGAAGGGGCCTTCAGATGACTGATAAGCATTGATGAATGAAAATGGAAATGCTTTTTAGTGTTTTGCCTTCAAAGGGAAATCAAATACTGTGGAAGGAAAAGCGAGAGCAGAGGAGGGAGAATATTTGCCTTTTTGCAATTAACGAGATATGTTCTTTTTTTGTGGTCAGAAAATGGAAATGGCTTTTAAGGTCGTAAAGGTCGAGCGCATCGAAGCATGGTGGCTCGGCAATTACTCTTCAGGCAGTGGCCTGATTTGAGGAGGACGGGGGAGGAAGGCCTGGCGGCGTACTGACGGTCAAATTAACGAGATGACCGGCTCCCTGTCCAAAAGATCACATATGATTACCGTACATAAAACAGACAGGGTGCTTAAATTATCTCTTCTCTGACTGTTAAGTCAGAGACAAGGGGCAAAAATGCAGATGGACTGATTAGTTAAAGGCTTTAAATGTCAAAACTTTTATTGTCCAGAACTTGTATGAATCCACATCATCCTCTGTTTAACGGACAGTAGGAAGGTCATCTCAGCTTTACACTAATACTCAGCCATCTTACCCATCATGAAGGCATCATAGAAAGTATTTTTTTTGTGTTATAAATTTTTCCTAGGTATTTAGTGGAAAGATTATGGTCTGATCAATATTTTGCAACATACAAATGTGTTAAATCGGAATCTCATAAGTTCTCCCCTTAGGCCAAATAATCAGGCAATTTTCTTATTTATCTGCTGATATTCAGCATTACTGTTCTTTTAAGCCAACTGAATATTTAAATATGTCTTCCTCAATATCAAACGGTGGCTGTGTGACAACCCAGACTATTTCCCCAGGAGATGAACATTAATTCTTGGCGTATTGGACTGGGCTCTTCGTTGGTAATATCTTTGCTTTTGTTATGTTCTTTGAAAATGCTTTTTTCAGCTGAGAAATATTTCAAAATTTTCACTGCAGAGTCAAAGGCTGGGTCACAAATGATAATTCATGCTTTTATTTAATCTTGTCTTGACTGAAATAGCTAGAGCTATTTCATGTTTTTGAATAAGACAGTTCTGTTAGAATCGCAGACGGGTTGGGATGGGATCCAGGATCCTGGTTCCTACCTGCTGTAGGAACCAGCAGGTAGGAACCTGCTGGTTCCTACCTGCAGGTTCCTACCTGATGACCTGATGACCTGATGACCCGGCTGGCAGGTTCTGCTACGTGAACCTGCGCTTGGTGGCTCTGTACCGGCTAATGGACTTTAACTATGTCCTGGTTTTTCAATAACTAGGCTTTTAATTCCAGCATCCTTATATCCAAAGATACAATATTTATTATACTTACCATTACAACCAAAGGAGGCAGAGGACTAATTAAACATCTGACAGAGAACAGGAGAAAGGAGGATATTCAGACAGCAATAGAAAAACAGCTGGAGAGACAAAAAAGGTAGCCATAGAAGCACAGAAGCTAATCCTAAACTGGGAGCTCTTACCACAGCACAGATGTTTTAGAATAATTAATAAATAATAAGAAAGGTTACAATAATGAGAAATCAAATCAATCAAGTCTTAACCTCACGGAACAGTTGGACCACAGACAGGACAAAGTGATTCTGAAGGCAGATGGAGATGCACTAGATCCTCCGGTGGTTTCCTGCTACTTCTACATCTAAAAGTGACAGGACACCAACCCTCAAGCCCGAGATTTAAAGAGATAAAGGGAACTAAATATTAATACATACGCAACATACCAAGCTTTTCAGATTTTTGTTGGAAAAAATTTTGAAAACCACTTGTTATTTTTCATTTTACAGTTATACACTTCTTTGCCTGTCACATAAATCCCCATCCATCCACTGTCTATACCTGTGCAGGCTAATTTGTCATCTTATTAGAAGCAGTAGTAAACTTCATTGTCCCTATGATCTTGCAGCACAGGCACTTGTTACAGGACATGACAGACAGCAATAGACAATATCAGGAACAATTTTCCTGCCCACACTGGGTTTGACCTGATCTCCTGTATGACTGGTTTACAAAAACTCAGTTAAAATTTTAAAACCCAGGAACCCATCCTGAGGAATAATTTTCTTATTCTGTCCCTCGATTGTGGAAGAGCTGTTCTGGAGACATAAGAGCAGCTGAGACCATCACTGATTTTTGAAAACTGATGGTTTTTAAAAACATCAATGCTTCTTGCTGATATTGGTGGTAAAACAACTTATTTTATTAGTTTTAAAGCTATGACATGCATTTACTTATGTTGCATTTTTAGTTTGGCTAAATATTTGTCATTATATAATTCTATATCTATATATAATAAATAAAGGTAAATATACTATATAATTAATGATGCAGTGCAAAACTAAGTTTTTGTTCAATGCACTTACATTATAATTATTATTATTATCATTTAAGATTACAGTTTAGTGTTGAGTATTGCTTCCTTTTGTCTCATTGTTATCTTTACACAAAATTATATTTCTATGTTTATATTATCTCCTGTTTTGATCTTTTATAAACAGTTTTGTTGCCTTTGCTGTGCATGAAAAGTCCTCCAATTATAAACTGACCAATTGACCATGTTATCAGAAGACAGTTCCAAATTGTTTATAGGAACCTGAAAATAAAATTTAAAAGAAACATATAAAGAATACTATTAAATGTTTTCAGTTATTTTCAGTGAGAAATTTCAGAATCTGAATCTTACAAGCATATTCATCTGGAAACATAAAAGTTGGACATTATTAAGGTGATAATTAGTGGAATTACAAATGTTTCAAAAACAATCAAAAGTTTATGATGAATGACCTTCATGTAACACCCATCACAGCTTCAATACGTCCTGCTGATTGTTACAATGGTAGTTTTATTACCATATGTATATGAAGGAGTGCATTCCTTAAATGGATTCATAGTTTTAGCCTGATTGCATTTTCACATCAGTCGTCAAAATACATTTAAAAAACTATTTGATATTCGATGGAGAGAGGCCAAGAGCCACTCTGAATGGCAGAATAAATAAAAGCAGTGATGATGCCAGCATCAACCGAAGACCCCGATCAATCATTAGCATATAACGAAGTGTGCTGGTGGGAGTTAGGTAAAAGAAGCAATAAACCTAATGTCAGTGATGTCTATTATCAATCATTTGCATGTGGAGGTGAGCAGATGAGCATGCGTAGGAGTGAAAAGTTTATGTGTGCATCACTTCAAAATGCTCCATCTGTAATTCTTCCTAGCAGATAATTCATCATCTGTGCTGTGGCGTCGGGGGCGTCTGCAGGAGTTTAGGACTAATATTTCAGCTCCCATTACAGTTGCAAAGCAGAAAGCTGAGTCTCTGGTTAAACCTTTGACCTGACCTGAGAAAAAGCAGCCTGACCCCATCCATCAATGTTCCAAGAGTGAGAAAATTAGGAGGGTAACAAAATTAGTTAGATTACAGAGAAGAGAAATTTAACCGTGATTTTCAGCTGGAAATGAAGAGCGAGAGAGAGATGACTGCATATCTCTGGATACCGAAGCTACGTGTCTATTTCTTTTCCAACATTTTGGTGGGAAACAGTTAATGAAAACACCAGCTTATTGGGGTACATACCAGCATAATTAGGTGTTTTCACATCTAATAGTCTGGTAGACTTGGTTTACCAGTCTACCAGACTATTAGGAAATGAAACGTCTGTTTCATTTTCAGTTGGTGGTGTGGTTTCACACTGCCCAAAACCCAAACCCTTAGAGCAGGGGTCCCCAAGCTACGGCTGCGGGCCTCCTCATTTGGTCCGGCCCCCTGAACAACACCAGAGAGCATTCAGTGTTTTTTTCTTCAACCACCAGGGGGCTCTTGAGCAGATATGAAACTTAGTTTCCCTCAATGGAATATATACTAGTCAGTACCAGTCACCGTTTCGCTCACGGTTTTTTTCCATTTGCATTCTGGGTAAAAATCTATCTACAAACGCGAATATGTCGTCGGCAGTAATCCAGCACCCCCCCCACCCCCGGTCGACAGTTTCACTCCCCCCCCCCCACCCGAAAAAAAGTTTTCTAAGGTTTCTTTCTCGAAAAACTGAGACCGGCCCCCGACCAGAAAAGGGAACAGTTATGTGGCCCTCGCAGGAAAAAGTTTGGGGACCCCTGCCTTAGAGCAACCTGTTTACCCCCCTTGCCCGTGGTGGCGCTGCACCAAGAACTGCTGAAGGAAACAACACAAAAAACCTTTGAAAAAGACACTGAGTGTAATTTCCTTCCTCTGAAAATGTAAACAAAAATTGACTGATGTCAGATTTTAGCTGTTGTAGGATTTGCCTTTTGTCCAGACAGGGTCAAATTAAGAGGGTTAGTTTGACCCTCTTAGTTTGAAGAGGGTCAATCTAACCCTCTTCAGTAATAAACCCAGTATGAGCATTAGATGAGGCAGAGACCACATAGACACTTACACTGCAGTTCACTTCCTGCTTTTGGACCGGTCTCTGGTCCGCTTGGCATTCACATACACATTCAAACTGCACCAGAGTTCACTTTTTTGCTCCACATCAGCGTTCGATTGTACATTCACACCTCCCCAAACAAACTGGACGACTGAGGCAAATGGCAAACAGGGTTGGTGTGTAGATTCACAGATCCAGTCATTCTCTGGAACTGTTAAGAAATCTTTCATTATGTGAATCCAAATCCCTGAAGAATGGGAAGTATGTATACTGCTCAAAAAAATAAAGGGAACATTTCACTTTAATTTTGTGTGTGGTTCCAAATCCAGGCCTCCATTGGTTAATAAATTTGATTTCCATTGATGATTTTTGTGTGATTTTGTTGTCAGCACATTCAACTTTGTACAGAACAAAGTATTCAATGATAATATTTCATTCATTCAGATCTAGGATGTGTTATTTGAGTGTTCCTTTTATTTTTTTGAGCAGTGTATTTAAATCTGGAGGAAATGTAATTATATCAAACACAATAAATCTCTAAATTTCTGAATAATGTTACTACACCAGACAGAACTAAGGCAAATCTTAAGAAAAATGGGGTCCAACTCAATAAAAGTGGTGTGCCTAATGGAGTGGATGATTGGTTGGTGTGTAGGCTGACTGTCCCTGTCCTGATTTTGTCTGCTATATTTCCCCAGTTCACAGTTCACAAATAAAGAAAGAACTGAATAAACCCTGCCTGTGTTGTAAACACCCCAAATCCAAACTCAATAATTGTTCATATTCAAACTCTACACTTAAACCATTGGCAGTTATATGGTTATAACTGCCAATGGTAAAGACACATCACATCAAACAATCTCTAATCAGGCTTGATTCTTTAACAGAACCCAGCTTGTCTCCTCTAAACCTATTTGTACAACAGTTAATTCATTTTGTAGCACACAAACACATATAAACACAAGCTAAGAAAGAAAGTATAAACCGAGGCTCGCTAACAGTGATTTTCATTAGCAGTTGCTGGTTAGAGCTGCAAACCAATTTAAACTGCAGGCTGGCAGAGAGGCGAGCAATGTGTTTTTATTTCTACTCAATCAGCTCGATTGGATCTTTTTATTAGTCCAATACTTTGTGTCAGGAGAGAAAAGAAGAACTGTAGGTTATTAGAGTTTCTCAAAGCAAAGCTAGGGGCTGTTGCAGGGCTGTTGGTGGGGTGGTTGCCAGTTCAGAGGAATATGAAATGTTAAACATCTATTTTGTGTGGCTATAAAAATAATGCTGGGCATTTGACATCATGTGCTGTAAATGTGAGAATACAAATTAAAGTTGAAAGTATGGTATTTAAGTAGAAGCATGCAATGGTGAGTTCCTCATCTCAAACAATGTATTAAAACCATTGCCAACAACAGTGGGTGGTACAAAATAACCTGTCATGCGCCCTTGAGCATCAGTCACTGTTTGAAAACAAGGCCGACCCTCAGGCCATTAAGGTTGTCGGGTACAGACTTTTGAGGCTCTACATAGCTATCACAAAGCTTATCCAAAAGGTCTTCTATGGGACTCAGGTCTGGAGAAAGTGCAGGCCACTTTATACAATGTACCTCAGCCTCCAATAGTCGTTCCCCAATGATGCAACCTCAATGAGCTGAAGCATGTGAAGATAAAATTAGTCCTGTGTTGTTCATGCAGGAGTACACAAATTATCTAAATTTGTGTACCATCTAACCTTGTAACATTGGGCCAGTTATCATACTGATATGGATATGCTAAAAATGACTAACAGTGGCTGATACCAATGGCAAAGCTGATATATTGTAGATCCTTAATCTAATGAAGATCACAGTGAATAACAACCCCAAACACATTTTGGCTTGTTCAGTTTTCTGCTCTAAATGACCCAACTTCTTTTTCCACCAGACAGTGGAAAATGAGGTTGGGCTGCTAAACTAGTGCTAGTCCTTGCTTAGCAGCAGTTCCTGTCCTGTGTTTTTATCAGGGTCGCAACTACATATTATTCAGGTGGATGCAAAAACATAAATCTAGCCAATGAAATCATTTGATATCTCCATCTTAATTATAAACCAAGACATCCTGGACAGATTCCTTTCATATGATTCCTGGTGGTTTTGTTTGTCATGTGATACTGTATGTATGTGGTATCATTAAGAATTGAACAGGTCAGTTTTAGGTCAGTCTGTTTAAACTGACTGACCTAAAACCATCTTTAAATGTTTGTTGTCTGAAAGCAGGTAAGCAGCTAATTTCTTTAAAAAATTGCAACTATCTAGACATGAAAGACTGAATACATGGGCTGGTATGATAACTGTTGATTTAGCACTGTTAACTCTGTTCCCAGCAGAAGAGGAGTTGTTTCAGGAGGGTTCTTTAAAACTCCCAGATCAGAACAAAACTGCAGCTTTTGACCCACAACCTGGGAGAGTGTCATAGTGGAGGCAGCATGCTCACTTCTCCAGCTGCAGAGAGAAGACACACAACATGTCTAGGAGCTTTGGATCCAAAATAGAATGAATCTTTTTTTTCATATCAGTTGGTTTCTTCAGAAGTCTGCAGAAAGAACCTTATAACTACAGGTCCTACGTCAGAGCTGGAAGCAACTTATCCAGCTGCAAAAAATACAAAGAAATTGAACAAAATAGTCCACAAAAAGTTATGTGTGACACAGGAAATTAGTTTGAACACACATACACAAATATCAATACTTTGTGGAAAGCCTTTTCGGTATTGTCAGCTTCATAATGTCTTCTAAATAGAGAAACTAGATGCCTGCACTGCTCAGGTGTAAAAGTGACCCATTTGTTCATAATTGTCTTAAAACATTGATGCAGCCTGAGGTCCTTTTATTGAATCTTCAATTCTTTCAATACATTTTCAATTTGATTTGTGTCAGGTGACCGAGGAGGTCATTCTATAATGTGTCTACCTACAGAAATTCAGACAATATTTATAAAATAACAATAGAACAGTCTCCTGTCTGAAGTGAAGGCTGGACATTTGGAAACAATGAGTATCCGTCTTAGCTTGCATGGAAGTTGCAAACCATGAATCCAATTGTGTTCATTTACATTGAATTATGAATTGAATTTTTAATTTTTTATCGCTATGGTGTGGCCAGATCACTAACCACACCATTGGTGATCTGGAAACCAGGTTCCAGATGTTACTACTCATCAACTATTGCAGGAATAGTTGATGAGTTCTTTTAAAAGTTGGGCAGATTAGGATATAGGCCCTTCTGTGTGCCAACCAGTTATGAAGAAGGAAGAAACATACCAGAGGTCTCACCTCCGAGGAAAAATGAGATAAGCCACCTGAACATGACATATGCTACCACATTTCCTGTTAACCAGTCCTCTCTTGGTCTCCTAAACCTTTTTAGACCAGTCAAGATTTGGAAATTTTGCTGCGGTCCGTGGGGGAGGGGAGAGGGATGGGATGAACCATCAGATAAAGCTTCTGCATGTTGGTGTTCCGGCTAAAGCCTCAATATGCCCAATTTGGGTTGTCTTGGCCTTTTTATCGCAGCCTGTGAGGTTTTCCCTGGCTGGGGACGATAACATAGCCTGTCGAATGTAACAGGTAGCCAATCAGAAAGCGCGGTGACGTAAGAACAGAGGAGAATCCTTTTCTTTTTGTTACGCCTCTTATCTCTTAAAATGACTCCACAAACTATCACTATTGCTTCTACATCATCATCCGTGTTTGGTCATTCTAAATTCCCGTAGGCTATGTTGGGGGTTTTACTGGATTATCGTCTGGAATCGGGATGTTCGTGAGTGGGATTGGTTCGTGTGTGTGTTGCTCCTGCTTTGTGGCTGAACACGAACCGATTGGACTTTTATCAGCTCTGTGGTCACAGAGATTTGGAGAATCGGCCGACATTCTTAAATCTTGCTGTCTAAACCAGACTTAAGACTCACAAGCTCTACTCATCTCCTTGACCACTGCCCAAACGCTCTCTGACTCTGGTCGTTATGGTAACGTTTACATATCCCTTCAAAATAAGATACAGATGCGCCACAAAAACGAACATTTTACTTTCATGAAAATTTTAACTCACAATAATGACTAACGTGAGCCCTGAGCTTGTTTCTCTGCAGCAAGACGGTCCCATCGGGGAGTGACGAGAGACAATGACACCCAAGGTGTTGCTTGAGTACAGTCTGCTTGGTCTCTATGTGGCGAAGCAGTTTGAAGCTTCATTGCCTCATTAGCAGCCGGTCGCTGCTTGTTACGCAGAGCGGGCTTGTAATGTGGGACTGGTCCGGGATAAATCCATTCTCCTGTCTCTTCTCTGGGCCTTTTCTCTTTGCAAAGAAACTTTCCAAAGACATCTGATCTGTTTCTTACTCATTTTGCTGCTTGTGGGCTCAGTGTTGGTGCGCAAGTAACCGAGAGAATCCGGTTAAAGGATTTTCAAAATAAAAGATCCTCCAGACTCAAATAATACATAAAACTGAAATATTTAATTATTTCTTGCGCAGCCCGGTACCGGTCCGTGGACCGGAGTTTGGGGACCACTGTCCTAAACGCATTAAACAACATGCAACTATAAGACATTTTGGAGAAGTGTGAATTATTTTATGTAGATTTTGTATGTTCCCTGTGACTGTGTGGAGAGAGCAAAACCTGATAAACTATTTGAGGTCCACTATAAATCAAGACAGGCTGTGCAGTCCTGCCATGTTGTCCATTGAAAGTCAGTGGGCCAGAAACCTAAACTGTGAAGACGTGATCAATAAGAAGTACTGGTGAGTCAGGCAGAGCAAGATGGCTCCCTCAGTGTATATTGTTCTGAACAGTGTTCAGACAGTATATTGATAATGAGGTGTAGAAATTGAGTATTTATTTGGAACACCTGTTATGGCATGCTATGCATCAGTGACGACAGGAAGTAAATATGGAACTAATGCAACATTTTTATCTCGTTTGACGTTATTCTAAGAAATAACGTAGACCTGACTATTAAAACATTGCCTGCTTCAGCCAGGGACTGGCCCTTGTTGACCCCATCCCAATTTCCTTTCTGCTTCCACTAAGAGTCCAGAGAGGAATCTGCCCACTTCTAACTCCTTTACCAGAATTAAGTTCAACAATACTGTCACCACATAAATGTGGGGGTTTTTTCAGTCAATCTCTTGGCACTTGTGAGAAAAGTAATTGTTATGTCAGACATTTTAAAAATATACCCACCAGGGTAACAGCAACAACAACCAAAGGACAATGAGGAGAGTTTTCCTGTCTATAAGAAAACTGACTGGAGTGAAGAGACAGAGAGAGAAAAGGAAAGAGAGAGAAAGGGGAGGAGACAGGTGGAGAGAGTCTTCCTCTGAATGGTGAGTCCGATCACACATGCAGCTCAGTGAGCGCAGCGAGGATAGATGAGCGTCTTCATCTGCTGGGATCACATTAGAGCGAAAAGACCTTCTGTCTCAAATAACAGAGGCCAGGCAGCACACACCACCTATTTCCTTAACAGAGGCGTCAGGTGTTCCCCACTGCGGCTCAAAACCCATCCACTTCTCCCTCCTTAAGAAAGGCGACACAAACTCAACGCAATGACAAGCTGCTTTTCCCGCTTCTGTTTTTATTTATAACTGTAATATTGCACTTCGACAGCTTCTACGGAGCTTTGTTGAGGATAGTTATATCATAAAGCGTCCTAGACTTTATATTACAAAGCAGAGCTGTCCGAGACTGACCTGCTCATTTTTAAACACATGGAGGAAAATCTGATAAAAATAAGATCTAACTCTTTCCGCAACCGTTTAACAGTAGCTACGTTTTTAATACATTCATACCGTACGAGTTATTGTAGATTATATATATATAAAGAGAGAGTGTGTGTGTGTGCGTGTGTGTATAAGAATAAGCAGTTCTTCGTTTTATAGTCAGAGTAACAAATTCCTCCCGCTGCACCGTTCCCCTCTCCTCTCTGTCTGTCCGTGTGTGTGTGTGTGTGTGTGTGTGTGTGTGTGTGTTAGCACAGACACAGAAACACGCACATACACGTAACCGCTCATCGACATACCAACACACGCTGTATCGCTGTGTAGCTCCTCATTGGCGAGTTGGTGCAGCTGACTGACTGA
Source organism: Poecilia mexicana (assembly GCF_051168715.1). Lineage (NCBI taxonomy): Eukaryota > Metazoa > Chordata > Actinopteri > Cyprinodontiformes > Poeciliidae > Poecilia > Poecilia mexicana. Next base: position 1,414,361 of record NW_028263372.1, on the reverse strand, counting down.
CCGACTGTCTGCTCCAGGCTCTTCCAGGGCTCCCCGCTCCCACACCGGCACTGAGCTGCCAGCAGGCACCGCAGGGAGGAAGGTCCGGGGACGGGATGCTTTTTACGGCGGGGGCTCCGGCGGCGGCGACCGCTTAAAGCAGGAGTCTCCTGCCCCGGCGTTCCAAACACTTCTTTTAGGGTTTCTTCGGTGAAATAATGACTTCTCTCATTTGTTGAGTTCGGAAGGAAGGGAGAGGTTGCAAACAGCGCGCCGGACACCAGGACCATTATCTGTGGCAGGATGGCTTTTTTTTGATGAATAGAGCTAAAAGGAGAGGCGAAGAAAAAGCAAAAGAAGAAAATCATAAATCAATTGTCATAACAAAAACAAGAATGTTTGCAGCACTTATTTGATGTTCTCATATACTCAGTCATTTCCACTATCTCTTAGTTGATTGAGTTGTGACTGTTTAGTCACTGGGTCCAGGGTCTGAATTCTGCTTCAAAGTTCTATCCGAGGTTCGCTGAGAAGAAAGAAGATTGCTGTTTTGGTATCTGTTTGAATTTCACTGCTCAGTCGAATACCCAGTCCTCCCAGTGACTCCAGTAATCAGTGGCAACCGGAGTTGAGGTAGGAGCGCACCGGAGACAGCCAGGACCATGATCAGGATCTTCCCGGATTTCAGCGTCCAGGTGACGGCCTCGGCGACCGGAGGAGTCGGGTCTGGTGGTGGAGGAGGCGGAGCCGGAGGGATGGTGACTGGACCCCCTGTAGGTCGGGTACCGGTTCCGGTACCAGGAGCCACTAACGGGACCCCACAGGGTGTCCAGGGAATTTCCGCATACCAGCAAAGGTTAGTGGGGATTTAGCAGGACTTTTGATCTGTAGCGTTATAATAGTTGTGAGGATAGAAACATATTGTCTCAGGGTTACCTTAAATGGAACAAAATGAAAAGAGTCCAAACAGTGAATAAAAAAATTGAAAATGATGTTTATTGGATTTTATTCAATTCAATTCTGCATCTGTACAATCTGTTTTTTCTGAACTGTATTATTGGGCGTCTCTAACTCAATGGATGGGGAAAAAGGTTTTCATGACATGACTATAATTTAGTATCTCCACCTGAACATTAGGAAATTACAGATAATTTTAGAATTTTTTGACTTTGGGTGAAAAACTGTTTATGACACGTTTTCTAATAACTGAAAATCAAAGAGAATATTTTCACCTGTTTGGTGTATTTTTTCCCCTAAAACTGTTAATGGAGCAAAAAGAAAAAGCTAAATGAGAAAAAAAAATTAACAAATGTATTTAGGATATTCAAAAGCTTCTAAAAATATATTATTTTGTTTCAAGATTTGCTTATCAAAAAATGGGAATTTAAAATGTGCATCTGCCAAACCAGACAGATGAACAGCCAGCATAGTTGATTTAGTGCACATTCACTGGGTAAGGCTGCCTAAATACACACATAGATTGTTGGTAAGTGAGTGAGAAAGGATGGATGTTTTCCTAAAATACAAGACAATTTATCAGAAACGGAGAGATGAATGTCATCAAGGAAAATATTGCAATAATTCAACGCTTCTCTTTTACTTCCACTTTGAATCAGAATTATAACCTCCGTGTTCTTTTTTTTCTGGATGCAAAACAAATCTCCAACATACATTATTACTCCCAAACCTATCCGTGTCGCTACGGGTGAGCTATGGAAAGCAGATATGCCATAAATCACAGCAGGGAGCTCTGTGAGTGCAATGAGACGGTCTCAGCTGTCTAATCAACAAACAACAGGCAAAGAAGCTGTTATGTTTGCACTTCATGTGTCTAAGAACACATGGTGTATCTTTCTGTGTTAAATTTTGGAGAGTGTTTGTGCCCATATTCATGTGGGATTTAACTTTATTGACATGTGGCTGCCGATGGCCTTTCATGAAATCTTTAAAGAGCCTTGATGACAGTTTTAATTGTCTAAAGAAGCTCGTCTAATTGTTGTGTTTTGTGTAAAATGTTTTAGTGATTTACACAAGGTTTCCACCAGCAGCAGACATGTTTTCTCTTGTCTTTATCGCCTTGTCATCAAGCTGGCCCTTTTGCTTTTCTCTATTCGCATTTCCTTCAACAAACAGCTGGGAGCTAATATGTTTACACATTATGCTCCATTATCCACGTCTCCTTTGTTCTAGAGCTACCACTAAGCAGAGTTGAGATGCAGAGACAAGGGTCTTTCACCAAGCGGGGGATATAAACATATTGTCTCTCACTAGCTGCTCTAGTTTCACTCCGTAAACTAACAGCAGGAGTACAGATGTCTACTGATTAAAGATGAAAACCCTCAAACTTTTAAATTTTATACACTTCTGTAGACATTCGTCCAGATTTAAATAATCAGACCTTGGTTCAGGAAAAGCTCTAAGTAGTGCCAAAGCTGAGACTGGACTGCTTTTTAATCAGAACAGTTTGCTTGAATTTTACTCCAATATATCTAGACAAATAGGCCAACAGTGGAAGAACTGGGGACTAGTTCAGTTTTAAATATATCTTAATTTATGTATTTTGCAATTCAGTGAAACAATCAACCAACTTTTCTGTTTCTAAGTTTTGCAGCGGCTGGGAAAATGACGAATGGAGCATGTTGAAAGAATCTGTTGACGGCTTTTCTTAGAATTATACGGCATGTGTTGATCGACGGATGAGGGGCCGGGGGGTGGGGAGGGCCGGCTCCTCGGCGGCCAAATGGAGCCCACTCTTCTCACTCTATAGTCTCCTTTTTTCCACCATTGCAGCACCTGTAATTCTTGTGTTTGCGTGGAGAATACCTAGCATGCCTCTGACCTTGACAGGTCATTGGTGCCGAGAGGGGGGAGGGGGGACTGGGCTTCCAGGGGCTGCAGCCTTGGGGTTAATCACACAGCACACCGAATAGGTTCTGATGAATTATACATCAAAAATGGTGCAATTCAAATGAATGTGGAGGGAAACGGGTAGAAATATGAAGCAGGTGGGAGTCTGTGTTGGAAGATAATGAACTATTTCTGATTTGCAAATATGTGAGCTTAGGGGAGAATATAATTCAGTGGTGTAAAACACAGGAAGTGAGGACACGTCCACGTTCAGACTTCCATGTAGCTTGGACTGTCGTCATCTAAAAGATCTTTATCTACTAGTACATCAGTAAGGCAGCAGGATAAAGTTTGGTTTTGAAATCTTAGAGGTAGACTTTGGCCGTGGTGAGTTTATTTCATCACAAAGTGAAGCAGGTGGAGAGGAGCGAAGGGTGTGTGTAAAAGTTTGGAGACTCAAGTAATAACTGAATTTATCCCCCGTCATGCCTTCACCATGTTTTCATTTAATTATTTTTTTGGAAGGTAAAATAATTCAAATAAGGATGAGCTCACACTACCAGCTCAAAAGGAATGCAGTGAGAAAATAAAATTATCAACTGATTTAAACACACACAGACACACACACACGCACGCAGACACGCAGACACGCAAGCTGAGTCCAGATGTTACAGTGTGGCGTTGTTGCGCCTGGGCTGGAGAAAATACTAGCGATGTGGGGTGTCCCTTTTTCCCATCAGCAGCCAGAGGAGGGAAAAGTACTCCAGAAAAACCACAGGGACTTTGACTGGAGAGACGCTCTGCCACGGGAATTCTACGGAAACAGACGCTGCGGAAGCGGCGAGATTGGGGAGATTTGACGCGTCTGTTTGCCTTTCATTTTTTCTACTCCGGAGCGCATGCTGGAAATTCCTGTGAAGTGCCAAAGAAACAACGCGTGTACGTGGAGGGACGGACTGAGAGACGGACAAAAAGCCAGGACAGCGGCATCTACGAGGCATCCACCCCGCTCCCCTTCCTCACGCCGCTTGGCATGCTCGTGCGGCCGCATCGTTTCCCCCACGAGCCGTTGTTTCCACGATCCTGAGCGCCGAGCCGAGGAAAAAACACGCGCACAGGGAGCACGCACGCGCAGATCCCCTACGTTCACACTTCCACACACAGACATGGCTTTTGTCTTAACACACCGACCATGACGCATTGCTGTCAGGGCGCCGCACCGCGCCGCGGCTCCGTGTCCACATAGACAGCTGAGGAGGGGAAGAGAAGGAGGAGGGAAAGTAAGAGATCCAATTAATTGTTACAGGAAGATGGCGCCCACAAAGCCCAGCATCCAGCAGGACCCAACGCGGAAAGAACGGTAACACAGCTCTGAATTAGTGCGTTTTTTCCTCACTGCATGCTGCAGCTGCACAGACTCGGGCGGTTTGCAGGCTGCTCCGTGTCCGCTTTGAGGGGTGTATGGAAGGGGAGGGGGTGTTGGGATTCTACCCTTCCCAGAGGAGAGCTGGGGCGTGCGTGCTGGCGCGCGCCTGAGACTGTCAGGCATGCGGCTGGTTACAGGTCGGAAACACATGACTGCTGTTGCTGCTGCTGCTGCTCTCCTCTCGCGTTTCTCTTCTGCAAGTGTGTGTGCACCTGTGTGTGCTCTGTGCTGCTGCTTGAGCATCATGGGAAACGATGTATTAATCGATGACAAATGTGTATGTTTGTGTGTGTGAACACGCCAGTGCCCAATACAGTTATTAATGCGCTACAATGTGCATCCGCCTGCGTCCCTCAGTTTTATTAGATTATTATGTGGAGGAATTCTTCCCGCGTGCGCGTGTCTGTATGCCGATTGGAACTTCACGTGAAAACACGCAGACCTCGAAATGACCTCAAAGGTGTCTCAGTGGCTGGGATTTCTGAGTCAAAACCTTGATTTTTTTGTTGTTGTTTTTGTTTTTGTTTTGTTTTTTCATTGCATTTTGTATTAACAGTTATCAACCCTTAAATTAATCTCCTGAGTGTTTATGTTTTAAATAAAAATCAGTGATTTTTGTTATTACTTTGTTTGATTCAGGGCGTGTTGATCGCTGTGTAAAATGCTAAATTTTCACCTGTTGATTCAGGAATGAGAAGATGTCTCAAAAGGCTTTGGATCTAACATGTGATGGGTGTGACAGCAGCATGTATAGCAGCAGGATGTCAGCAGTGCTACAGACATGACAATAGATGTTCATAGATGGCAGGGAAGCCTGCCATCTATGAACTTGAGGTTGATCATAAAGCTGCTTTACCAAGGGATGATACTTCAACATCCATCCAGAATTCAAGCTCTGGTTGGTCCAGATGTTGAATTTCCTCTCAAGTCAACAGTCTTCATCATTTTAAATCAACCACCAAATTGTTGATCCTCCTGGAATGTTTTTTATACAATCCAATTCTTTTAGGATGGAGGGTGTCTTTGTCATTAGTGATGGGAATTTCTACTCTTTTCAGAGAGCCAGTGTTCTGGTATCTGAGCTCCCAAACGGCCCTTAATTTATCCCCTGCCGCCCCATAGACCCTGCTTTATTTTTCCACGACATATAATTTGGCAAATAGGAATGTTTTATATAATAAACCCTTTTGCATTCAATGTTCCCTATATGAGAAGTCTTAAACTTCCTTAATTTTATGTATTTATTTTATTGCACACATTTTTACTTTTGTATATTTTAATCAAAATGTGTATTTTTAACAAAAACAAATAAAGCATTGCAAACAAATCTACCGAACAAACCCACAATAATAATTAATTATTATTAAATATATTTAATCTTCATTCAGAGGCTGCTTCTCTTACTGGTGTCAGTTATATGTATTAATTTTGTCTATTAACTGAGGGATAGACTCACCTGAGTGTCTGTCCCCCTCATAGTTTTTACCTAATGGTATGATCCTATATTCTATATTTCTACGAGCCGAAACGTTCATGACTGACCCACCACTACTCGCCGTCACCCTAATCTTTAGCTCCCTCCACAGATTCAAGTTGCAAGTTGCAAGTTTTGTGCCACTTCAAAATATCAATATTTGAAGTTAGAACAAAAGTGTTGGTGGCCTGGTAAAAAGCAGCTCTGTTTGCTTTGTGCAGAGGCTCTGACCCTCAGCTTCCTCTGCTGCCTTTGTTAAATACGGTCAGAATTCTGGGTTGTTTGAGTTTTTGGTGTTTGCATTCTAATCATTTGCTTCTTTGTGTTCTGCTTTAGTTATTATTTGCTTTAATTTAGATTATTCTTCTATAGTTGTTTGTTTACTTGTGTCTAGACCGTATTTAGTTTTGTGGATTGCTCAGGTTTTCTGTTCCTTCCCATTCTCTGTTTCGGTTGTTTTTTCTCCTCTCCTCAACTTTCCAGTTTGGTCCCTGTCTCGGCTGTTGGTAATTTCCTCATTTGTCCCTACCTGCTCCTTCCCCACATGCATCTGTTTACCTGTAATTAATTTCTCCCAGTTCTTTGTCTTCTCAACTCCTTCCAGTGTATAAGCCCATGTTCTTTGTTCTCCACTAGTTCCTTCTGTTACACATCATGCATGGTCGCCTCCTTGCTCCTTCCTGGTTTGACGTTTTGTAACTTTGTCTTTGTTTTGTGTGATTAAAGCTCAGTTTTTATTTAACCATCTGCCTCCTCTTGCCTGCATTTCGGTGCAATAAAATCAGCATTATGTCAGATATAGCATGAAAAAACATTCATTTGAATGCACAAGCAATATAATTTGAGTTTGAGTAGAGTTGACTGTACTGCACTCGTGTTGAGTGTTTGATTCAAATCAATCATCTCAAATAAACCTCAAACAGAGGTTCCTGTTAAACATTTAGAATGAATGTTTTATTAAGTCCCATTACATTTATATCAACTATGTGAATTGTTTGAGTTAGTGCCTTTGTTATTTATCGTAATGTAGTTTGAAATATCTGAGTATGTCTGTGGTGTTTTGTTTATGTTTTATTGCAATGTCAGTAGGTTAGCTAGAGTTTTTTGTGTTGACTCATTTATTAGTTACTGCATTCAGATCCACCTCAAAAAATTCAAATACATTTTTGACTGAAACTGAAGTTGGGTCAGTTCTAGTCTCAGACTTGCAGTCTTTACGCTATCTCAAATGAACAAATACTGACTGGCCTACCTGACAAATCATCACAATTGCAGATTTTTTCTGACTGCAAATCAGGAGTAAAATCAGTCAAAAAAATGTATTTTAAATCCTACTTGAAAAACATTTAAAAACTGTCTCAGAGCATGTTGCAAGTTAATGTTTCAACAAATTTTGTTAAATATGTGTGCATCAAATGGTTAATAGCAAGAACCTGAATGCAGTTGGCACTTCGTAAATAGATATTGTAAACTTACAAATATTGCAATATCAAACTGATATCACAGTTCAGTATTTTGTGCAGATTTGCTAATTGTAAAACATTTTCTCTGAGCATCAAAAAGATTAAATAAATCCCAAAAATGTAAATTTGTGAAAAGATTATGTTCAAAAGCCTACCTTTCTTTGTTTACTAGTCATGAATTTAAGCAAAGCAAAAACTCTCTCAAACAAAGCTGTTGATGGTATAATGAATCCTGGAAATTTCACAAAGTAGCTAACAGAAACACACTAACAAATTGAGGAAGCCATTGCTAGAGCTGCCTTACAGTTGGTCTGTTTTATTGGTCTGCTTATTACTGAATACTTATTTTTCTGTCCTCAGTTAAAAATTCTGATAACTTGAAAACATACAATAAAAATATGGTGTGGCTATACCCAGAGCAGGTAGAGAGTTCATGAACTAACACAATTAACATGGACTTACACAAGACAACCATCACACACATTCCCTAGACAAGAGTAAAAATATCCTGTCAAAACTAAACCTGGAAAGTTAAGACTTTTTTTTTTTTTTTTTTTACCTTTTTTCTCTTTTTATGGATTAGGATTAAATCCCGGTTGAAAACTGAAAAATATCCCTTACAGCTCAAATTTCATATAAATACGCACAATGCATTGCTTTTTATAACTGAGGTCAAAGGCATCAGGTCGTTTCGGAGTAGTGGTTTACCAGCTATTTATTAAATATAAATGCTTTTCAAGAGATAAAAATGATTGAGAGGTTATAGTTCAAATAAATAGAGCGGAAATTATTCAACCCATCTCTGTTTGAGGCTGCTCAAATTCTTTCATTTACACTGAATTGAGGAAACAGGAAGTTCCCTGAATTGAAGAGGGGAAACTTGTATGCATGTTATGAGGTGCATAAATGATCTAATAATACATTTTCAGCTCAGGTTCATCCAGTGTTAACAGACACTGGCCTTTAGCCCTGATTGGAGAGGTCTTCTGATGCAGCAAGAAGGAAATGTGTTTCTCTTTACACACATTGCCTTTGCCTTCTTGCTATTTTCAGTATGCATATGTCTTATGTGCTGGGACTGTGATTGTTCAAAATCATGGTGGCAGCAAATCTGAATTCAGAGCAAGAAGAGAAAAAACAGCATTAGTTGGTGGGTCTTCAAAGAACATAAAAGAATGAGTTCATGCCAAAATTGCAACCTTATGGGGGCTACTGCTCCTACCTCTGTATGGTACTGATGGCTGCCCTGGCATGGTGCTTTGTGTCCGTCTGCTGGGGTCTTCCAGAACCAAGTCCAACTGCCCTTTGCTGTTCTTAGGCATTCAGTCTTCCAGACCTCCCATTGTTTCCATAGTGGTGAGAAGCTCACTTACATACACCCACTAAACACAAACACACTTATTCTTACACATACCCTCAAAACCCAAACACACACACCGACACAGATAATCTGAATGTTTGAAGGTCAAACAAACACAGGTTACCATTACAGCAATGTGGTCTATGTACTTAGGCCTGCAGTCTTGGTTTAATAAAGGCAATCATTCAGTTATTACATCTTGCAATATTGTTTTTGTAGAGAAATCTACCCAGGCAGCTGTAATACGCCTGACATGCTAAAAACTGGACACGTGAAAAAATAAATGAATGACAATAGACTTCAACAAATGATTTTATGTCAGATGGACTCCCTCAACACACTACATGTGTTCAGCTCAATATCTGCTGTAGTAAAAGCTCCCATGTTGTTTGGGGCTGGTTGAACGCTACAGGGAGCTGGATTTGGACTTTAGCTCATTTTTTGTTTGTGCCACTGTGATTGCCTTTGTCACTGTAGCTAAAAGACAAATCCAAATGTTCCTACGTAGCAGAGTTTGATGGAACCTGGGGGTCCCCTTAGCTTTTTTAATACTACTTTTAAAGTTGTGCTGTGGAACATAGAGTTCCACTCAGAAATCGTCTGCATTTGTACACTATAGGTATCTGTTCGATATGTGTTGGTTGAACAAAGAAGGGCTGTACTTGTATTTCTTGGTACAAATACAGATACTGTTACACACTTAGTTGATGCACAAGAACAGAGACACATAGCAACCAGTGTGACCTCCTGATCAGCAGTGTCACTCTGCTAGCCTGTTTCCAAATTCTCAGTGGTAACTAACAGCTTTAGAGACTGACTTCCATTACTCCTTATGTGCCACAGCATCAAAACATAGATTTTGGTACAGATCAGCTGTTTTATCACCTAGAAGGACAAATAATAGCTGGCAGTGTGCTGCTATATGTATGTCTGGATTTGAGAACAAACTACAGTCTCTTGCCTAGGTGTACACATGTGCTTAAAACTGCAATAATCCATTTTGTAATTCAGAAAAAAAAATAAGCAGGAGAAAGCAGTATTGTAATTTTTTTCATTTTGGTCAGCTGTAAGCTAACAGCTAACGGCTCTGCTGCCCAACACCAAGCATCCCACATTCTGTGTCTTCATTGGGTCAGATTGGAAAACTGGCTTCACTCCCAGCAAATGATCATGTTACTTATTACCTAACACTCTTGTTATTTACTATACTTCATCAAACTTTATCCTGGACCTCAGTGAAAACTATTAAAACCTTTTTTTACATTGAAGGCTAAGGAATTAAAACGAATTTTGTTTTTCTTGAAGAAGTGGCAGTCACTTTATTTTGAGGCAGTCAGGACTGATGATGCTGAATGGCTGTATTTTTATTGAGACATATTTCACTTAAACCTAAGTAGTTTGGATAGTTTCCTCTAAGCATAGGTTAAATATTACTTCATATTCTCACACTCAGTCCTTACAGTCATTTGTATGATAAAACTAGGATGTAGGATTGAAGAAGACATAAGTGTAAGAAACGAAGACATAACCCAAAATGTGGAAAGAAAATGACAGGGCAGAGCCAGAATCACAAAGAAAAATTTAAAGAAGTGCTAGAGATCAGACACTAACTGAGACTAAGGGGAGCAGAGGCAGTGAAGGAGAACAGAGAGAAGTGGATGAGTGAAGGTCGAATCACTCATCGACCTGATTGACTCTCACTGGTGCATCTCTCAGGATGACTCCAACTCATCCTCAGGCTGGATAAGAACCTCTTAGAGCCCAGCAGGAGAGCTTGCTTAACTGCCCCAGAGGAAGCAGGTGGTGGAGAACACCTGCCTGATAACCTAACACTGGACTGAATGTGTGTGTCTTATGGGTGTGTTATTTCTCAGTGTAGTTCTGGTTGTGTCTCTTAAACAACCTTACAGTAGAGTTTAAGTTTTGATTTTATTAATGGACAGATTTTATGAATTACGTTAATAATTCAAGATATTTGAAAAAATATCCTTTTGGTGATTGTGTCATTAATTACATTTTAAACATACTAAATGGATTTACCAATGAACAAAGCTATTTTGAAAAAATGAAAAAAACAAGATGTAGCATAATCACTGGAACCAGGGCAAAACAAAAATAATAAATCCACAGACATCCAACCGGGAGGGAAGTGACGGGAGTAGACATGAGGATCTGGCGAGTAGTGGATGAGAATGAGAGGTTTAAAGACTAGGAAGGTTGTGAGCTTAACAAAAGGCCTGGGATGATGAGCTGGAAGGAGAGGCAGCAGACTGAGGAGAGAGAGAGAGAGAATACAGGGGACAGGGAATGATACTAACACTAAAGAATAACTTAGATTAAAGACACATGATAAACTACAACAATACAAAATAACTAGAAACAAGAAAAAAATTCCTAACTAGAATCACTAAGGAAGAACAGAAGTGAAAAATGGAACAAACTAAATAGAAAAACCTAAGGAACACCAAAAATGACAAAAATCCAACACCAAACTCAAACAACCCCAGATCCTGACACTTAAGGCAAGGTTGGTGATGGAACCTGACTTTGGTCTGTTTCTGCAGACCAAAGCACACTTTGCAGAAAGAGACTTTGGTCCAGTTCCAGGGCATCTGTTTAGTGCTATTCCATTTCATGGATGAAGCCATTGAAAAAGCTATTGCAGTCATAAACTCTGTATAAAATGTACCCTAAACTAGTTGTATGGATTTGTTTTGTGACTTTCTGTCCTTTGAGCCCCTGGGTTTTTGGTGGAGGTTTCAGAGTATCTCAGTTTTGTCATAACAAATTTTGCTTGATGATAAATTGTCCCAGAAGTTATTGCAACAAACTATAATATTGTTGTTTTTGAAAGCATTTTCAAGTAATATAATGATAATCGCATAATAATGTAAGAACACGCTCTCAAAGATCAATAAACTTTAAATTCTAAAGAACTTTTAACACTGGAACTGGGAGACATTTTGAATATCCAAAATAAATAAGCAAAAACAGGCAAAACAACAAATAAAATGACTTATGAAGTATCTGTAAATAAAATTGTCCTCCAAAAACAGGGTTAGTTGAGATTAAGACACCAGACTGAAGACTTCTGTTTTCCAGCTTTTGATTCAAAGAGAGAAAGGAGAAAAACAGTAAATCATGAAAATGGAAATTACTGAGCTCATTTTAATTTATCATGATTAATTGATTAATTGCCTATTGCGACAGGCCTACATGCACCATAGCTTCACTGACAACCTTCTACCAGTTTGTATATTTTCATCTAATAGTGCTGATTTGCAACTGGATCATAAGTTGAACTTCAACGTGCAAAGATATGAAATAGGAGTAGGAGACAAAATCAATAAATGAGGCAAGTTATTGAAAATGACTTTTAAATTCAAATGGGATATTCTACATGTGATCAAAAATTGAAGACCATAATTATAAAGATCCCCAAAACGAAGAAAGTGTCAAGATAGGACTCAGTAATCGGTAGCTATGTCACTGCTGTTGGTTACTTGGAAATGCTGCTTAGACGTCTGATTTGACTGCTAACATAAAGCTGCTGGAAAAGTTTCTTGGTGGTTTCATAAAAGGCATGTAAGGTCTGGAATTAACATCTGCAAACCTTCAGTGCCATCCATGGTCTTAAACAGAGAAATTGCTCTAATTTCTTTGTCAGAGGAGTTTTATGAACTGGAACATAGTCCTGTTAAAGACCTGGTGGTCACTACACAGACCAGGACTCTGAGTCAAGTGAGTCACTGCAACAATTTTGCATAGACATCCATGCACACACTGAAAGAAATAACTCTTTGGATTAACATAAAAAAATCATGGAAAGATTTTCCACCTGATTACTTTGCTTTATTTCAGCACTATATAATTTTGTTACTCCGATTTAAAGGAAATGTGTTGGTTCAACTTAATTTATTAAGGTTATTCCAATTTAAAGGAAATGTGTTGGTTCAACTTAATTTATTAAGGTTATTCCAATTTAAAGGAAATGTGTTGGTTCAACTTAAATTATTATGGTTATTCCAATTTAAAGGAAATGTGTTGGTTCAACTTAATTTTTGTGGTTGATTCAACTTATTTACTTTAGTTGGACCCAATGTAATTTAATAGAACCAGACCAACTAATTTTACAGTGATACCTTCACACTACTTAATTAAGTTGATCCAACTCATGAAAATTAAGTTAGCTGAACAAACATGCTTCATGCTGAAAGAAAGCTATATAATCGTGTGGAAAATCTTTCCATGATTGAATTATGTTAATTCAAAGACATTTTCTTAAGTGCTACTAAATGAAGTGTTTTAAGACCACACTGAAAGAAGAAAGAACACTCAACAATGAGAAAAAGTACAACATGAACTGTATTTTCAAAATTGTTATCCATTTTCTTTTTACACAGCACAAAAAACAGCTGAGTTGAAAGTTGAAATAAACAACAAAAGGTCAGTTTTGTTTTTCCAGAAAAAAACTGGGCTGTGTTTAGCATAGATCAAATTCTTAACAACATAAAAAGTGTCAGTAAATTCGCTCAACTTTGCGAACTGTAACAGTTAAAATTTAGTTTTCCATTGCGGTCTTTAGAAAAACATGTAAAGATAGATTGCCCAAGTTGTTCATCACTTCCACGCCGTCCAGGAGAATCCCAACATCCTCAATGGCATCGCCAGGCTCTGCACTCTCCGGTCGAATAACGAAGATTCCACAGACGGTCTCGGCCATTTGTGCACCTTGATGATGGGAACAAGGGTGGAGTATTTGGGGGGGAGAGATTTCACATCTCATTAAATAAAAAAATAACTTTACACTTATTTGGCTGACTCAACAACAGCTAAGGTCCATCAAAGACCTGTCTGTGTTAATTGTGAGTCCAGTGGTAAGATTTTCCATTTAGAAAAGGTACCATATTTTCTACATTTTCACAAAAATCGTCTTATAATCCGGTGCACCTTGTGGTGCGGAAAATACGGTATATTGTCTCATATGGAAAAACATGAAGAGAAGGGATGAATCCCAAATAGGCCCCATATTCCATGGCCTGTTCTCCTCAATTGAAATGACAGTCTGAGGATCCACCACACAGACTGTCATTCCAAACCAGTCCTACTTATGTGCAAACAAAGCCCTGACTCTGTACACAAACCAAACATCTTATACATGAAGAACCTGTCTTGTTTCCTGGATGGAGGAAATGTCATGACTATGTGTGGTAGTTATTTCCAAATAGATCAGTACTAACATCTTAGGTAAAGTTACTTAATATTTTTGTCTGCATATGAAACAATGCTGTTAGAAAAAAAGGCTAAATAAAACAGGCCAAAGATCTTTTTGTGGAGTTTAACGCACCTAAAAATCCTCATTTTAAACCCACTTAACAATAACTGTAATTATATCAATCTTACTAATGATTATCCTTTTCTGTGGGAGAAATCTAAAAGCATCTCAAAAGTCAAATTAAAATTGAATGTACCCAAGTGAAAAAATAGAAGAGTTTTAATGATCTTCTCTTACTTTAAATTTATTTATTTATTCTCTGGATCTTCATCCAGGTATGCACACAGACCTTTTAGGATCCACCCTCGTCTGACTTCAGCCGTGTTTTCCTAAATATGCAGATCAGAAAACAATGAGAACAACCGCAAAAATCCAGCAGTATACTATAGGGTCACATACTTGAAAACTTAGCTAAATTCAAAGGAAGTCACAACGAAAGTGATCAGTGGCTTGCAGCCTATTTGAAAGATCTTTAAAATTGTTATTCTCCTTTCATTATGCCATGACTAAAATTAAGTTTAACATTTTATTTAAACTTCTAACTGAAGCTGTCACCTAAGAAATATTTATGTCTGAAACAAGGGTTCAGTACAGGGGGATATACTGTGAAAAATCTATTTCCTCTGCCTTCTCCCAGTGCTAGAAACAACCAGTCAGTGGCAGGAGAGTTTTAGTGCTGTCAATCACAATCTCATGTTGCTGCTCATCCTTCTTCCCCCTTGCTCTGTACTATTCTGTAGCTAGCATAGGGCTGATAGCAGCTCATATCTACTAGACAGAGAGAGACAACACTCCTTACAGTTCCACATCCCCACGCAAATAAAGACAAATAAAACTGACTTGCCAAATACAAGTTCAGCTGAACCCTTAATCGCTCTAACACTAGATTCAGTCACTTTAGATCTGGCAAAACTTACCATTAGCCACTGCAATCTAAAACTTGATGGCCGATGACCCCCTTCACCAGAGCTTATGTAGGTGGATAACAGACGGGTGATGTTCTGAAAGAGATCAGATTTTCAAACATTAAAATATGTAATTCACCATGAGCAGAGTTGTATCTGAACATTCAAACTTTTAGTACAAGTCTCTTGAATGCATCATGAATCAATCAAATTTTATTTGTACAGCACATTTCAGCAGAAAGACATTTGAAAGTGCTTTACATAATTAACAACAGAAACACAGAGTCATGCAACATTTAATATACAGTGAAACAGATAAAAAGTAAAGCCAAAAACATTAAAAACATTGAAGACATTAAAACCGCACTAAGCCTAATTTAGCTATAAGCAACTCTAAACAGGTGGGTTTTAAGTTGAGATTTAAAGGCACTCAGTGTTTCAGCTGTTCTGAAACTGAATATAACCACAAGCATGTATGTGCAGAACAGTGGTGACTTGAACATGGTAGAAAGCAATAAAAATATAAAACATAAAAATCAAAACAAAAACCTCAACATTTCAAAATTAAACCGATAAACTTAAAAATTGTTTTTGAACTACAATTATTTATGGAAAAACAAGTACAATAACAAAATACATCTTTAGAGCAGAGGAATATATGCATTTAAAAAAAAGAAAGCTCAAGTCTGTTCATGGACTAATAGGAATAATGGACAATCCTCTGAGTGTTTCAGCCATTAAAAAATACTAGAAATCCATAGTTAGCAGGTGGACATTTATGTGGACATTGCAAGCACATTTAAAGCTCTAACAGCAAAGGTCTCCGCAGGTTCCTGACTCAAATTTAATACTTTTTATTATTAAATAAATGAAGAATCTGTATTACGATAGAAAGCCACAAAAGTGTGTGTGCATCCAATGTCCACTCTGCATTTACCTACATAATAACAGTACTGAAATAAAATAATAATAATAAAAAAAAAACATTTAAATAGACTTATGTTTGGCCCCAGTGTTTAAAATCCACTAAACCTCAGACTTCAGAGTTTGTATGGCACCAGATGCTGAATTTACATCAGTCCAACTTTTTTCCAGGGAGTTTTAACAACCTGAGGAGGAGCAAAACTGTGACATTTATGGGGTCCGTTTTTTGTCTTGACAGCAGCTTTGTGACCCTTACACTGCTTCATGTGATGTTAGCATGATTTGAGTACATCAATTGCATAGAAAGGTGACCAAACATAGAAAAAAATGTTCTTTTAAAAAGTCTGATGATTTTAATTTGCATCTTTTTATTTCGATTTTTATTTTGATATAGACGGATGAAAATAGACTGAATCTTACCTTTTTCAAAGTAAGCAGATCCAAATCAGGAATCTTCCCGCTTCTCTTGAAAGAAACCGTTTGAAGTTTTCCCAGACACAAGATCTCGCGTGATCTCGCTAGCATCTCGCGTGATCTTCCGTAATTTCGCTAGCATCTCGCGTGATCTTCCATAATTTCGCTAGCATCTCGCGTGATCTTCCGTAATCTCGCCAGTGTCTCGCGTGATCTCCGGGTCTCGCTAGACCCTCTTCGGCGGGAGATTAGTCTGACTAAATTGAATCACGTTGTCTCAACTTGAATACATTTTATTAACGCTAGGTTGTTGAATTTTATGTTTATTTGACGTGATTTTGTCATATTTGCCTTTGAAACATAAAATAATTCTGTTAAACATGTTATTTTTTATAAATGCAATAACCACTTCAATTCAGTTGTGCTTTGACACAAGCATGGAGCAAGCAGGAAATGGTGCAAATGTTAGAAAAACGCTGATTAATTACCAGCTAACCATCACTTCATGTGATGTTAACACATGTTAGCCACTGACATGAGTACATC
This sequence comes from Poecilia mexicana, assembly GCF_051168715.1. Classification (NCBI taxonomy): domain Eukaryota; kingdom Metazoa; phylum Chordata; class Actinopteri; order Cyprinodontiformes; family Poeciliidae; genus Poecilia; species Poecilia mexicana. Next base: position 1,397,748 of record NW_028263372.1, on the reverse strand, counting down.
AATTACATAGTGTGAAGGTATCACTGTTAAATAAGTTGGTTTCAACTAAATTTGCATTCATCTTAATCAAGTAAAGTCAATTATTTGGTCCAAAACATTGCAAATTAGTTGGTCTGGTTCTATTAAATTACATTGGGTCCAACTAAAGTAAATAAGTTGAATCAACCACAAAAGTTAAGTTGAGCCAACACATTTGCTTTAAATTGGAATAACCTTAATAAATTAAGTTGAGCCAACACATTTTCTTTAAATTGGAGTAACAGAATTACATAGTGCTGAAATAAAGCAAAGTAATCAGGTGGAAAATCTTTCCATGATTTTTTTATGTTAATCCAAAGAGTTATTTCTTTCAGTGTACATAGCAACACTGATATGTGCACAATCCTGCCAGGAAAATTTAGTATTCTCTAAACTGCAGCTGGCGTTTTCCTGGCACGAAAAACAATCATCTCGCAGGGCCTCGTGTGATTTCCCATGATCTCGCGGGATCTGCCGTGATCTCGCTCGTCGCCTCCAGCACAAGATCAGTCTGACTATAATGAATCGTGTTATCTCAACATGATTCAATTTCATAAACGTTAAGTTGATGAATTTCTTGTTTGTTCAACATGATTTTATCACATTTTTGTTTAAAACATGAAATTATTGTGTTAAAAGTACATGATATGCTTTTATTAATCTAATAACCCCCTAAGTTCATTTTTTTGAGTGCAACTTCAAGTTCTATTCCATTACAAACAACGGCCCCACAGAACATTTTTAAGTCTCTGTCATTATATCACCCAGAAAGTATGTCCAGTGTGATCTCCTTGTTATAGCAGTAATGTTAGCAATCAGTACCAATCCAGAAGAATTCAGTTGTTGTCAAACCACAAAATGTCCTTCTATCTTTCAGTGTCCCATGTTTGGAGTCTCTTCCAAAGTCCAGTAGATCTGGCTCAGTGTGAGAGACCATGTGCCACAATCGACGGGGGTTTGAGAAAACAAAGCAGACAGAGAAAAAAATAAACAGAAGTACTGATGTCGGAGTACTTATGAGAAACAGTTATAATTCATAGTACAGTGGACTAAAAGGTATTAGGGCAGCTGAGGGACTACATCCACTTACAAATAACTAAAATCTGTGAAAAGTTGAGACCCCTGCTAAAAACGCTTCTAACGTCCTATTTTAATATGTGAAAACCATCTTTGCACTACAGCAGATACCAACATATCCACTCTAAGGGTGCAGCCAATCAGTAGTAAATACGAGCAGCTCTCCTGGTTTGTCTGCTTTTCAAACCCCAGCCAGTAGCGTGTCAAGTAGCATTTTGGCTTTGGGTACACTTTGGATATTTCAGCTTCCCAAAGCTGCATTTAGTTTAGAATATTTTAGTTATGCTCTACAAAAAAAAGTCTACAAACAGGCAAATTTTCTATGAATAATTTGGAGTTATATTTCACAGAAAAATCTACAAATACTGAACAACAAATAAGAGAAATTCTTCAATTCAGATCAATCCAACTCATTCTAATCCAATCATGCAGATTCATTCAAATAATATTCCATGCAGTCCAATTCAAATCAAGTTACACAGATTGTAAAAAAAATTGTAAAACCAACTTACTAGTATTCACATTTAATGCACTGGATCATTACCAGGTTCTAAGTAGAACCTCAAAACTCTATTGTTATGCTGCCATAGGTTTAGGCCACTAGAGGACAAACTGATCACTCTTCCTCACTCTGCTACGTTCTTCTTCTACTCCAATTTGCATCATTTGCTGTTACTTCAACTGTTAACTTTATGTTTTCTCTGAGTTTTTCTCGCTCTTTGTGAGCTGCACCTGGTCTGGCGTTCTGTTCAGGTGAGGTACCTTCCTGGACAAGGATGTCGGCAGAGATAAACCTGCCATCAACTAAACACTCCTTATCCTTCTATTAACTTATTAATTTCCATTAACATATTAAAAAGTTTTGACATAACAGAAAATGCCATCATAATATATTACCTATTACATCACTTCTTATTCTGATTAATAATTTTTCCTTCAGCTTTGAAGGTTCCTATCCTGTTCTAGTCACACGTGAAAAACAGAAACTGACCTTTAATATCTGCTGCCAGAGATGAGAATTTCATCCACAAAACACAAATGTTTTCTCTCTTCATCCCTGAGATGATAATGTCTTTACAGCTATGCTTTGAAAAACTGGATAATGACCATCAGAAACATGAGACCATATCCACGGATAAACAGACAGATACTTAAAATAGTCTTAATTGTTGTATGGATGACGTCTAAAAAAGTACACTTGACCAGACACTTAGCGAAAAATTGTACTTGACCATTAAAGTTATGCCTAGTTATTCATAACAACTGGGAGAGTTAAGTTTAAAGTTCTCCGTTTATTCTGTTCATTTTACCAACATGTTTCTTCTGACTTGAATCTGTAGGTGTAGCTAAATATTTGGCTGGCAGCAATGAGGCATTCTTCCTATTAGAAAACCATCCTCCTCTACAAGGATACAGGACCAACATGCCAGTGGAAACAAGCAGTAAGTTGCTCCACAGTCATAGCAACAGTTTTACTGCTGAAACAGCAGAAATGACATTTCTATTCATAACTGAAAACAGTAAGCTTGCCACTTTTGCTAATTAAAATAAAATTAAAAGCTGAATATGAAATGCATTTCTTGGTAGAATGAAAACTATTTTATGTCTGACTGAATAATTCTGCATGAGTTCAGTCAAATACTTGACTTGTAAGACATTTTTTTGATAGAAGGAGGCAGATTAAGATGAGCCAAAGATCAAAATGAAACCTGTGGCTTATAAAGGGATGCTGTGGCAGTGAGTGTAGCAACATTTCAGAAAGAGCATAAACACACAAACTTGACCTTTTTTTTCCCAAAATGTTTGTCCTTCTTTCTCCTCCCTTGAGACAAAACATCTGAAAAATGTCCAATTTCCCCGTTCTGTTGAGAGAGAGACAGAGGACAAGACAGAAGGAGTGGCTGCTCTGCTCTGGCGGCTCCTCTGGCAGCTAGGAGCTTGTGGATTTTGAAAAGTTTATTCTTTTTTAGCATGAAAAAACAGCTAAGATTTGTTGTAAATAACATCAACCAAAGGAAAATCAAACAGCTGGAAGGTTTTGTTTCAGATGTGGTGTTTTGGTCCTGCTTCCCATTTTGAATTTGACAGATTGATTTTGTACATACTTGAATGTAAACATAGTTATCAGACAGGAAGGAAAAATGATTTGTTGGTAGCTGATGTCTAAGTGAAAATAGTTTTTCATTTTCAGACAGAATTTATATTTGTCGTTGGGCTGGAATTGCATAGGAAATATGTCTGGTCAACAATTGAACCTGAGCGACAGCCCGTTGTTACGGAACAAAATATGGTGTAGATTTCCTGCAGAACCTCTGTCCTGAATTCTGAACTGACTGAAATTGTAAATAATGTTGCACAGCGTACAAACAAGATGCTGACAACATTTTGTTAGTGATGTTTTCTTGAGGTAACATATTGTTTTTACCTGCAATGCATGAGCAGCTTCATCATATGTACATTATTCTTTTTGTTCTAAGCCTCTGCCTCAATCTCTCTTGCCACTTTAGAGCTATGTTTTTATATAAGGCATTTGAAATTATGGTGTATTTATTGCAATTTTCATTTGTTTATTTTTATTAGTTTAATTATCAAAATTAAGATCAAATCAAAGATGGTTAGGAACAGATTGTTTGCCAGTGCTAATAACGTCCTGTAGTGAATTTTTTGCATCAGGAAAATAAGCAACGGAGTCAGATAGACAAAACTTTGCTCATGATTCATCAAACCATGTTTAGATGAAAACATGTCTAGTTAATATACAGGTTTTCTTTTAAATCTAGGACCTGTTGAAATGTCTGATAATCATTTAAAAGTTTATTGACTGTGTGAGTGTTTCTGGAGGAAGTTTTCCATATAGGGTTTTAAGTCTCCGTCCTCACTGCTCCTACTTGCTTTCTTTTCCATACTCCCGTCTCTCCTCTGCTCTGCTGTGTCTTCCTCCTCTCCAGTCCTGTCGGAAACAGAGGATGTAATCAGCTCAGACCTGCTGACTAGGCAGCTTCTTACCTCAGTACCAATATCTACCTGTCCTTGAAAACACACACTTCAATTATTCTACACCTTGGATTGGTTAAACACACACACTCAAACACACACACCATTCTGCACCTTTCCTTTACTGCTCTCCTGACTTTTGTATTATTTCTTCTCTTTTCATCAGTTCTTGCTATCATGTACTTTTATTTTGACTCTTTTATACATTTTTTTCTGCTGCAGTATAATGTTTCTTTCTCTTTTCTTTCCTTTTCAGCTTTTCCCATTTACATTACTTTTTTAAAGCTCTCTGTGTTGAACTTGTCCAGTATCTCATAGTACTGTCACTTGGTTGGAAGGACATGTCAGATGATGAATGTAGCAACTGGAGATGTCTTTAAAACAATTGCTTGTATTGACAAAAATACAAAAGGTGACCTCCACCTCGGTCAACATGAGCTGCTCATTTGGTAAACTCACGCTCCTGCTCACACTGTAATTCACTTCTAAAGCAGACTGTAAAATGAAAGTGGTAATAGAATAAAATAACGTGAAGGTGTTTTGTGGCACTAGTGGCCTTTATTGACAGCAGACAGACAGGAAATGGGCAAAGAGAGAGAAAGGTCCCAAGGTTGGGAACTCAACCATGGATGGTGTATTGAGGATGGGGTACACCGCTCCCTCTACACCACCATCACATTCTATCAAAAATTAGAAGACTTATTATGTCTAACCCAGTTTTTCAAGATTAAGTTGACAAGAACTCCTCTTTGGACATTTTGAGACTATGTTGGTGTCTCTGACATTCCTTTTCCTCTTTATGTTGACATAAGATACTTTTGAGTGTACATATTGAACTCGCCAAACCACCAAGAATTATTGTGAAACGCAATTCAAAATGAAAATGACGTTATCATCAGATGGTGTTATGTACCAACTGACCAGGTCCAGCAGGCCTATGATGGGTGGTTAGTGCCAGACTCTGAAACTCTGTGATGCAGTCTCCTCACAGAAAACTTGGACAATTGAGCCAAAATAAATATAAAAACCTCCAAAACAAATGAAGACAAATTTAGACTTCTATGGCTATAAAATACCAATGGCTGCTGCAGCTGCTGCATGTGTGTGTGTGTGTGTGTGTGTGTGTGTGTGTGTGTGTGTGTGTGTGTGTGTGTGTGTGTGTGTGTGTGTGTGTGTGTTGTGTTTGGTTATCACAACAGGTGTTCAGCCATGGCAATGGGTTATGGTGCTTATACTGTTTGTATGCCATCTAATCACAAATTTATATGTTTGATTTTTTTGTGTGCGGTTTTAAAAATCTGGGAACAAAGTGAAAGCTGCTTCTTTCCTATCTTCCTGTCTTCCTGCTCATGTCCACCTCTCTGGTCTCATTACCTCTTCTCATCTCCTCTTTTGCCCTGGTGCGGTCACTTTTTGCCCCTGTAGCCAGCAAGGAGACCCAAGGGTGAAATCACTATTGATTATTCTGGATTCCAGGGGCCGGTGGGGGAGGGTGGTAGGCATGGGAAGGTACAGCTCAGTTAGAACAATGCGTTGAAGAATTCTTTAGAAAAACACAATTCCACCAAATATAAATATGTCAGATTGAATCTAAAGCTGAAAAATTATCTGGAAATTTATAGGTTTTTTTTTTGTTTGTTTTTATCTTTATTATTGACTATGTAAATATTTTTATGAGTTTTTAATTGAACCTGCGGTTGCAGTTTTCTGGAAGTTTGTTCCAGATTTGTGGTGCATAGAGGCTGAATGTTGCTTCTCCATGTTTGGTTCTGGTTCTGGTCTGGATGCTGAACCAGAACCAGAAGACCTGAGAGGTTCTGGAATGTTGATACAACAACAGTAGATCTTTAGTGAATTGTGGTGATAAGCAGTTCAGTGATTTATAAACTAACAACAGTGTTTTAAAGTCTATTCTCTCAGTGGAAGGTCTGTGGAACTAAGTGATGTTCTCTATCAGAGCACCAGCAGCAGCGTTTTGGATCAGCAGCTGGAGGATTGATTGTGTCTTATTTTACTTTTCTTACTATTGTTTTCCACACTTTTCCATATTTAAATAATAAAATGGAAAAAATGTATGATTGAAATTTGCTGAAGTAGGAATTTAATGTTATCACTAATATATATATATATAGGCTGTTCTTCTGTCAAGAACAGCCTCGTTCTTGACAGACGAGGCTGTCAAGCCTCGTCTGTCAAGAACGAGGCTTGACAGACTCGTTCTTGGTGCCAGTGATGGATCATATATATATATATAAAAAAAAAATTCCCCTCTCACCCTCTGTGGGTGGTCTCTTTCATCCTCTGAGCTCGGGTCCTCTACCAGAGGTCTGGTAGCTTGAGGTTCTCCTCCAGTATCTTGGCTGTGCCTAGAACTGCACATTTCTGGACTGAGATGTCTGATGTTGTTCCTGGGATCTGTTTGAGCCACTGCTCCAGTTTGGGGGTGACTGCCCCGAGGGCCCCGATGACCACAGGCACCACTGTGGTCTTCACCTTCCAGGCCTTCTCCAGTTCCTCTCTGAGGCCCTGGTATTTCTCCAGTTTCTCATGCTCCTTTTTCCTGATGTTGTGGTCACTTGGTATTGCTACATCCACCACAACGGCTTTCCTCTGTTCTTTATCCACCACCACAATGTCCGGTTGGTTCGCCATTACCATCTTGTCTGTCTGGATCTGGAAGTCCCACAGGATCTTAGCTCGGTCATTCTCCACCACCTTTGGGGGTGTTCCCCACTTTGATCTCGGGGCTTCCAGTCCATATTCTGCACAGATGTTCCTGTATACTATGCCCGCCACTTGGTTATGTCGTTCCATGTACGCTTTCCCTGCCAGCATCTTGCACCCTGCTGTTATGTGCTGGACTGTCTCAGAGGCCTCCTTGCACAACCTACACCTTGGGTCTTGTCTGGTGTGGTAGATCTGAGCCTCTATTGCTCTGGTGTTCAGGGCCTGTTCCTGGGCGGCCAGGATGAGGGCCTGTCCTTGAGTCCAGCTTTCTCCAGCCATTGGTAGGATTTCCTGATATCAGCCACTTCAGTTATTTGTCGGTGGTACATCCCATGTAGGGGCTTGTCTTCCCATGATGGTTCCTCCAGCACCTTGTCCTCTGTTCCCCATTGCCTGAGACATTCGTTGAGCACATCGTCCGTTGAGGCTTTGTCCTTGATGTATTTATGGATCTTGGATGTCTCATCCTGGACAGTGGCTCTCACACTCACTAGTCCTCTGCCTCCTTCCTTACGGCTCGTGTACAGTCTCAGGATGCTGGATTTGGGGTGGAACCCTCCATGCTCTTGTTCTTGCCATTGAGCTGGCTTCTCAGGACTTGCCTTATTCGTTGGAGGTATTTGGCTGTGGCTCCTTTCCTTGTGACCTCATCGATGTTGCCATTTGCTTGCTGTATTCCCAGGTACTTGTAGCTGTGCTCTATGTCTGCTATTGTTCCTTCTGGGAGTGATACCCCTTCTGTGTGGACGACCTTCCCTCTCTTTGTAACCATCCGGCCACATTTCTCTAGTCCGAATGACATCCCAATGTCAGTGCTGTAGATCCTGGTGGTGTGGATCAGTGAGTCGATGTCTCGCTCGCTCTTGGCGTACAGCTTGATGTCATCCATGTAGAGGAGGTGACTGATTGTGGCCTCATTCTTAAGTCGGTATCCGTAGCCAGTCTTGTTGATGATTTGGCTGGTATATGCCACATTTGATGGACACTTGTGCAAGCGGTTTGCAGTTGGCTTCAAGGGTGGTTTTCCACAGCCCCATCGAGTTTGCAATGAAGGCTCTTAGAGTCCTATTGATGTTGTACATTTCTAAGCATTCAATGATCCAGGTGTGTGGCATCGAGTCATAGGCTTTCTTGTAATCAATCCAAGCGGTGCACAGGTTGGTGTGTCGGGTTTTGCAGTCTCGGGCGACTGTGTGGTCTACAAGGAGTTGGTGTTTGGCTCCTCTACTATTTATGCCGATGCCCTTCTGTGCCGTGCTCATGTATTTATCCATGTGTCCGCTTATCTTAGCCGCTATGATGCCTGACATGAGCTTCCATGTTGTAGAGAGACAGGTTATAGGCCGATAGTTGGATGGGACCCCTTTGAGGGGTCCTTCTGGATCAGGATTGTACGCCCTTCAGTTAACCTTCAGTTAACCATTCAGGGTGAGTCCCATTTTGTAGCAGCTGGTTCAGTTGAGCTGCCAGTCGCTCATGGAGGGCAGTGAGTTTCTTTAGCCAGTAGGCATGGATCATGTCAGGCCCTGGTGCTGTCCAGTTTTTCATACCTGAGACTCTTTCTTGGACATTTGCCACAGTGATGGTTACTGGGGCTTGTTCAGGGAGGTTGCTGTGGTCCTCTCGTAGAGAGGTTAGCCACTGTGCATTGCTGTTGTGGGACGCCTCCCTTTCCCATATGCCTTATGGCGTCGGGGTTGCCTGGTGTTCATTCGGGCCACGATTCTCTCTCTCAGGTCAGTTGCTGTCTCGTTCAGCTTTGATAGTTCGTTCATTACTGGGGCTGCATACCCAGTCTCGGGGTGGGGAGTAGTTAACTCCCCCCTGACCTTACCTTTGGGCTCCTCCCTTTTGCCGTAGCATTTGTGTTGTACCTCGTCAATCTCAAGTTGTGATAGCAGTTGCCGTTTGCGGATGTTGGAGCACTGAGCTACTAGTTGTTTGGCAGTCATTGTAGACTGTGGGTGTCGAAGTAACCATTCCACCCTCAGTCTTTGCATGTAACCCCTCTGACTAGGGTTACTTGAGTAGTAGCATTCCAACAGGTCCATGTTTTCGTCTCTCGCCCATTTCCGTCTTGTTCCAGTAGCCCATTTTTCATCAAGGTATATATATATATATATATATATATATATATATATATATATATATATATATATATATATATATATATATATATATTAAACAAGAGGAGTTTTAAACAAATTACACACAGCTGATCCATCACTGGCACCAAGAACGAGTCTGTCAAGCCAAGCAGTGTCCTAATCATCTACACTAAAATTCATAGCAAAGTGGATGTCAATGTGTAGGATGTGAAGCATTGATTCATCATCTTTTTCTTATCAGTGCAACATTTGCACATGCACTGTTTTTGTGTATTTCTGAGGGCTATTTTTACCCAAGTGGTTCCAGTACTAATGTAGTTCAATTGCTTTCTGAGCACACCAGTAAAAACAACAGCTACATCACAAAGACAGTGTGCAGAAGCAAGGAGATCAACAACCAGTTAATTACAACGGGCCGCTCTGAGTTTCAGGTATGTGGAGAAATTCAAATAATTACAAGAATTAGCAAGTGTGGCCACATTTTGTTTTTCAAATAAAGTCAAAAAATTGGATTTCTCCCTTTAACCACCTTAACCGTTTCTTAATTATTTGTTGAACTCACAAGCATTAACTACCCTAAACCCTCCATCCTCTCCCCCTCGGAGTCCCACAGCTCAGGATTTATGTAGGACTTCTTTCTATCCTACGTGACTATTTGTGCAAAAAGTTGTAAATTGTGTCTCAGGGTTCAACTGTACCAATCAGGTATTTTCACAGTATAAAAAAGTAATTTTCACCCCACAATAATTTCAATTCTGATTTTTCTTTCTTTCCTTTTTTTTTTTTTTTTTTTTTGCTGTAAAGCCTCTGTAATGTTTGTTCCAAATGAATATATTTGTGGGAAGTTATGTTAAAAAGCAGAATTCTAAAAGTGTGGAATTACAGTTTCTCCAAATTATGAATACTTAGTGGCTTTAAGCTCAAGCTTTCCAAATCTTATCACATCTTCAGGCTTTTTCAGCTTCACAGAAAACTGGAACTAAAACTCTGTTTAATTTTTTTTCATCAGAAGAACAAGGATGTACAAGTTATGTCCTGAAGAGCTACTATCCTGCAACTTTCAAATGCATCCCTTTTGGAAAACACCTGAATCAAACGGCCAAATCCCCCTTCAGCATTCAGTCAATCAGCTCTGCAGAGTCCAGAGGGCTGGCAGAATGAAACCCTTATGCTGTGATGCTTTTCTTAACACTCAACGGCACTTTACATGAGATCAGTCATTTCCATTCACACACACATTCACACACCGATGGTGGCAAGCTACTGGATAGTAACTACAGCTGCTCTGGAGCCACCTGACAAAAGTGAGGCTGCCATGCACTGGTCATTACCCCAAACTTTTATTCAGGGTGTTGTGTGAAGAAAGATACTTGACCTGTTTAAAAAAAGTCACAGAGCTAAATATAGAACACTGAATTACTGAAACATTGTTATGTAAATTAGAGAATTATTTAACATTTTCCCAGTATATTTTTAGGATTTACAACAGTATGAAGTGACTTCTGGTTCTCTTGGCAGAACTGAATTCCAGTTTACACTAAATCAAGGTAGAAATTGCTGCTCATCCTGATCCAGATTTTATGTTTTAAATCAGTTTTAGCCATTCAAAATTTGTTTGAGCTGAAACATTTAGATAATTGTATCAAGTATTGATATTTGATAAAAATGTGCAAATTTAATTACAAAGCCTCAAATTAAGTCTAAATTCCACTAGAATTTCCTTAGAGATAGGGTGAGAAGCTCGGTCATCCGGGAGGGACTCAGAGTAGAGCCGCTGCTCCTCCACGTCGAGAGGAGCCAGTTGAGGTGGCTCGGGCATCTGGTCAGGACGCCTCCTGGACGCCTCCCTGGTGAGGTGTTCCAGGCACGTCCCACCAGGAGGAGGCCTGGGGAAGACCCAGGACACACTGGAGGGACTATGTCCAACCCCAAGGCGTTCCCTAGGCCTGGGAACGCCTTGGGGTTCCCCCAGAGGAACTGGAAGAAGTGGCTGGGGAGAGGGAAGTCTGGGCCTGCTGCCCCCGCGACCTGATCCCAGATAAGCGGAAGAAAATGGGTGGATGGATGGATGATTGGATGAAGCATATGTCAATCACTTTAAGACAATATGGTCTATAAGGCCAAAAATAAATGTATGCCTATTAGGTTGTAAATAATCCTGCTGATAAAAATAAAACTAATTGTGATGTGTCTTGATTAAGAGCAGAGGAAAAAAGAAACAACACTAACACAATTTGAGCAAAATAAAAATATCTAATGATGTAAATCTTTCTCAAACATTGAAAAACTGTTTACTGGCAGCATTTTGTCTTTCTGCTCGGCCAAATTAAAGGGAGATTCCATTAATTTTTCAGTGTGTCTGCTTGGCCTGTTGAAGTAAATTTGCATTTCTATCTCACAGCTTAGCGGATACTCATTAAAAACAGAACTGCTGAATTTGTAAATTGTGATTTTTTTTTCATTAAATCAAAGCACACTCACATTTTCAGTCTTCACCTCAACCCCCCACATCATTTGACAATGTACAAACACACACACACACATGCGCACGCACTCAACATATAAGCGGCTCTTTGCAGGCGCCTCCTGCAGCTCCCTGGCCCTCTGTGTATGTGTGGCAGGCTCATCTATAGGTGTGCTTGTTGTTGTTTATTAGAGTGTGAGGTCCATGACAGCGATCAGCGGCTCATTCACTACATTAATGAGAATGATAGCAGCTTTAAAAGACTGTTCCACACTCTGACCAAACTCATTAACACAGGCTTGCATTTAAATACACTCTGCTCTTCTTCCTCTCCTTCTCTTCTTTCTGCATTTATAGGTTTAGCTGTCCACTTGTCTCTTTCTTACACCTCCTGTTCTTCCTTCTTTGTGCTTTATCTTTCTTATTCTGTTTCTCTCAGTAGGTACTATATAGACTTTTTTCACTTTTTTCTTGTTTTGTCAACCGTTGACAGAAGAAGCTTCTCCTTTTTTGTTTTTCTGAATTCTTATTGCTTGTCTTTTTCTGGGGCTTATTCTCATCTGTCTTTGATACTCTTGGTTCATACTGTAGTTGGTCCAGTTATATATAGCTAAAATGTCATGTTTATATGTGTGAAAAGAGACATAAGTTCTTTGTACGTGTCTGACATTAACATGTATAATGTATACATAATGTAGTGGGTTCTCTCATGACAATATGGTTCTACTCTTATGCTTCACAGTTGTGTTTTCAGGCAGGCTTCCTCTTTTCACTCCAGCTACAGTAAAACTGCAATTATGTCACTTAAGTTGTAGTTTTATCAGGCATGTTTCCAAAATATACATCTTAAGCCTAGACTTCATTTGTTGTCATCAAAAAGTGGTTTCTCAAGTTACTTTTGGAGCTCTGCCTTCTTCCTTTTGTATTTAGAAAGGATGTTGGTAGCACCAACTGATGTATAACAGGAAAAGTGTAGTTTGATTTCATATCAGATAGTGAAAATACAGTTCTGGTTCCAACCAGAACTGAATCCTGTTGGAACTCAATGGCGGAACAAGTCGGCGTCGGGCTGGGGGGCGGGGCTAATGACCGGGCCCTTTATACCCAAAATAACAAAGCTCATGAAAACATAATTTTATAAAGTACTAATAAAAGCCACTCATATTTGTTGTAAAAAAACTATATAAATAAGAAAATGTTTTCTAAAGCTGCATTAAACTCCTAGGATGGTTCTGACCTGTACATTTACAGCATTCCACTCATCAGAACACAGGCCAACAGATAATTATTTTGTGTGTGTGAATAAAATAATGCCGTCATTTTGCACTTTTTTTGCAGTGATGTTTAAGCTGAAAACACTGCAGCTTTTCTGTTAACTCAACAGTGTGGATGTGTTCAGAGCTGTGGCCTGTGAAGGCATTGATGGACTGATCCACCTCCTGCAGCACACACACACACACACACACGCACACACACACACACACACACACACACACACACACACACACACACACGCACACACACACACACACACACACACACACACACACACAGACACACACACACAGACGCAAGCACACGCACAGAGGTGTAAAAGACAGGGAGACTGTAAAATGAGCAGTTGTGTTGAGGAAATAAATTAAAAGCATCACATTAATGATATAGTGACCTCTGTGTCATTGTGTTTTATGGGCCTCGTAGGATCCCTTTCATAATCAGGTCAAATGCTCATGCTTGTAAACAAGATAGCAAAAAGCTTGATCTTTAAAAAGGTATTCATAAATTGATTTTAAGAACAGAGTCATATGACGCATTAAAAAATGTTAGATTGTAATATAGTTATGCTTCAAAACTACATGTTAAGTTTAAACATAACATTGACATGATATTTTTAGAGAATGTAGAGATTAAACTGTATTTTCCTTCATTCAAATTTAATATATTTCTCTTGATTTAGATTTGATGGATAGTTTCAAAATGACTCTTTTACATTCAAAATGCTGTTTTGTACAACAGTGATATTTTATCTGAAGTATTTTCTCTCAAAGACTTTAAAAACTCCACCATTTTATTTTAGTTTAATCCAAATATGATTTTTATCCCATCTATATAGATATATACATGTATATATTTATTATTATTGCTACTATCATTATTATCTTATGTTAGGTTCGATCCTAGCTGGGTTATATTTGTGTGTCCTTGCTGTGTTTGTGTGGTTGTCAGTATTTGGACAGCACTGTGTGGCTCACCAGGTGAGTCTAGCATCTGTTTCTTGGCAAGTCTTGGAGAAGGTGACAGAGTGTGTTGTGTGTATGTGTGTGTACTTTCACTCCAGCATACTTATTTTCTTCATTTGTTCACTATGCACTCTAATTTTTTAAACAAAACATTGAATTTTTTTTTCTGTTTTATTTTTACTGTTACTAACCCCCGAATATCCACAGGGTGAAAATGAAAAACACACATTAGGTCCCAACCTAATACAACTAAGTATATCTGCCATGATAGACACATTTTTGATAACTTCACTGAACTTCAATCCAGAACCACATGGGATTCTGGGGGATGTAGGCAAAGGAAAGACTTTCGTCTCTCATCCTCTCACTGCCAACTAAGCTATTAACTCACTCACTGTTTGGCTGGCCAGCAACAACCTGCTGAGTAAGATGAGCACTACCAGTTTCATGATGAACTCATCATCGTCAGCCATACTTCACTCCATAGAAGCTCACACACAATGTGGACTCAATGAGGACACAATGAGGACATAATGAGGACAATGAGGACTCTAGAGTATGTGATCATGCCCACACACCCAGTGACACATTGACCTGCTCTGAAAACTACTTGATAGGAAACTGTGTTCACACTGAAATGTTTTACATGTGACACTGAACTGATAATATTGAGTCACTACAACCATCTTGCACTGTTTTTGTACTGTTGCTGTCTGTTCAGTACTAGGAGTTGTGCAGTGTTTGTTCTGATGGAGTAAAGATGGGGCTAGATGACCAATTAGCTCATCAAATGTAATAATATCCATTCATATTATGGGAAATAAAGGAATTTGTCACAATGAATGTAGGCAATCAGTACATTTGACTATAAAATTTCACCTGTCTGTGGACGGTGCACACAGAGTCTGCGGGGTTCACAGAATTCACACACCTGAGTATACAGGAGCAGCAGGGCCGTGCAGAGACCACTAAAGGGGCAGGTGCTCAAAAAAAAAAGGGCACATCTAGCCGTATTTTAGGACAGAATATTAAAGCCACACAGTTTTCAGAGTTTAATAAAACAATGATAAATTACAAAATTTTGTCATTTTGCAATCAAAGCTAAGAAAAATATCTATATAGACCATACAACTATGCATATGCAAGATATTTTATTAGTAATTTCTTTCTGCAGGTCTATTTTGTTATAGGAAAGTATTGCAATATTCAAACCCGCAATTTAGCAAGATATGTAAATCAGAGCTAGACCACCAGACTTTGTCTTTACAGAATTACACTATTAAAAATATAAACAAGGGCACAATGTAACCTTTTAGTGACTGTAATCTATAAAAAAAGAGCTGCCTGTTTGCTGCAGTGGAGATGAAGATGGTCCATTCAGGAAAGCAGAGCTGGATCAAACTTTAAGGTGGAACTGCAGAAAGAAGAAAAAAAAAAAACAGCAAAAATTGAATTGTTAATGCATGTCACCATGAGAAAACCCTACTGAGTTTTGCTTAAAAAAACTTTTTTTTATTAAAATCACACATTTTTGTCTCATGAAGTGAAAAAATTATTTGCAAAACAAACTTACTTGCACATGTCAGAAATATTTTCTTGCTATTCTAAGTTTTGGTTTGTGACTCAAAGTTTTGCTTGTGATTCTCAAATGATGTCATGGGCAGGACCCAAAATCACAACAAAAGATTTCTGATGTGTGCAATAAATGTTTATGTTTGGCAAATAACTTTAGTTCACCAGACAAAAATTAGTTATTTTATTTTAAAAAAAGGTTTTTAAACAAAACGTTTTGTTTTTAAAAAATAAATCATTACAATTCCAAAGGTTTTATTAACAATTTTATTTTACTTAACTGAGGTCACTTTTTTTTCATTGATAATTGGGGGAAAAATTAACTGCATACTCTGCGAACCAGACCCTAAACTTACTTAAAGTCTGGATTGAGTTTTTTCCCCTTCATTAATGACTTTTATTACATACATTATATCTATCATGGTAATTCAGGGTGAGTTATTTTTAATTCTAAATGAATATCCTTATTGGACTTTTATTTAAGTGCTATTCTCTTTCAAGACACATTTACCTAACGCCAGAATAAATGCAATGTACATTATGCAGCAAAGGAAATTAGAAGATCGGACATTTATCCATTATGGAGATGACAAGTTTTGTACGGGCGATGTGGCTCGTATTGCATAAGCGATACTGAAGAATGACTTTTATCATTAACGATACAGAGAAGAAGCTTTTTGTTATCTAGCTTTGCAAACAAAGTCGTAGCTAGCAGCTAGCTAATAGCACAACAACAACAGCCTAATGTCTGTATGATAAAAATACTGAATCGATAGATCAAAACAGTTTCTCCTCACCTGGCTGTCTCCTCCCACTCAGTAGTTCTTCAGAGAAAGGCAGACCCAGAGGCCTGTCAGTGTCTGTTGTATTTCATTACCTCTCTGCTTAAACCGCTGAAGCAGAAACGATACTTCAACGTTTTCCATCATCTGACAAATAGCAAAAGTCTACTCCACTTTATTCACCAAAGACGTTTTTTTTAATTCACCAAAAACTGTTGTAATCTGGAACGTTCGCTACGTTGAGCTCCAGTTAGCAGTGAGAGGCAACTGCGTCATGCGTCACAGGCAAAAGGTCAAAGGTAACAAGGTGACTGGAGGGCTTATTATGTTGTACAAAAAAGACCCAACAAAAAAACAAAACCAATAATTACAAATAATTTTAGTACATGTTATTATGTGTTAGAAGAGGGCTTAGGAAATAATACAAAAAATAAAATAAAATAATAATAATAATAATAATAATAATAATAATAAATTTTAAAAATGACCAAAAGGGCACTTAGGGGCAAGGAGCAAAAAGGGCAGGTGCTCAAGCACCCCCAGACCCCCCTCTGCATGTGCCTGAGGAGCAGTAAATGAGTTCTGTGCTTTACCACCGTCCCACCACAGATAATAAACAATGAAAGGTCACGTCACCTCTTCGGCAGTATTTTGGAAAATTAAAACAAATCAATAATTTTCAATATCGACTGTAATGAAATGCTTTTTCCAGCCATTTCACTCAGCTATACACTGTACATTTTTCCAGTGTTTCACAGATCTGTCCAAAATTTGTTCAGCAAACTTTGAACATCATTCTACATGCTTGTTCTTCAACAGTAGAGTCTGGCACAGTGAGTGTGTGTCCAGGCTGTGGTGGTTTATGTGTTGTTGTTTTCTTTCTGAAGCTTTCAGCAGGCCGTCTTTAGCTCGTTCACAGATCTTGTTGCCTTGCACAGTCCCATCAGGAAGGAAGAGATATTTTGGTAACACTTTATTTGAAGGGGGTTGAATAAGACTGTCATGACACTGTCATAAACATGTCATAACACCTGTCATGAACATGAATAAGTCTTCATGAATAGTTATGACTGTTGTCATAAAGCGTCATTCGTTAAATTATGACACTTTTAATACAAAGTTGACATTATTCAAAATGTCTTTGATATGACAAGTTGACATTAACCAAGAAATCATTACTGTTTAAACTTTACCTTTAATAACATAAAGTTACCTCATTTTTAAAGTGCAATCAGTAATACTTTTATAACAAATTTAGATCAGTAATGATTTCCTGGTTAATGTCAAGTTGTCATATCAAAGACATTTTGAATAATGTCAACTTTGTATTAAAAGTGTCATAATTTACCGAATGACGCTTTATGACAACAGTCATAAATATTCATGAAGGCTTATTCATGTTCATGACAGGTGTTATGACATGTTTATGACAGTGTCATGACAGTCTTATTCACCCCCTTCAAATAAAGTGTTACCGATATGTTAATGTGAAACCTCTGTAGTGAGGTTTAAGTCACAAATTGGGTCTAAAGAAGCTGATATTAGTTTATGCTTGGTGGGAGGATTACTTTCTAATTACTGATAGGTTTCAGCAGGTGTCATGACTTTCCATGCGTTTTGACACCTCCATTTTTTCATGTGTTTAATACTTTTTTCCTGCGTCATTACTTTTTATTACACATCACTGCAATGATTTACATCTACAGATTGATTTATTTGCATATTTCAGCTGGTGACACTTTTAAGTCGATGACACCTTTAGAAACATATTTACTTAGAATATTGCAATGTGTTCAATAGTTTTTAACACTTATTTTACCTGGAAGGGAGAAGTTGCTACTGAGCCCATGGTGACATGGGACAAAAAGAAAAATAACTTCTGGCCATACGATATTAAGTTGTGACCATGAGATTTTTTTCTCCCATGTCACCAGACAGACTCTGTAAATTGGTGCCAGTTTGACAGCAGTAGAATTCATCAAAATATTGAGACATTTTCTGGGTTTGTTACAAATATAATTAAGATTTGTTGTATTTTTCTGTGTTTCATAAATATTTTGTTCCAACCATACTTTTGTGTGCAAATCCCTCATGCTCCCTTCCTTTATCGTCGTGTCAGCATCTGCTCAGCGTTAGTCCCCTCAACAAGATTAATCCTTTTTTTAATGTAATAAAAGTATCAAACAGACTAAAATCATAGAATAAAATGTAAGAGGTTTAAGGCGGATCTCCACTTGGAAGCTCTACTACATAATCCGCTCCTCTTGTGACTTCAAAGGAGGTGGTGAGGAGCGCCAGTCCTCCTGCTTTCCATATCAAGGCTTTTTTACTGCTGCTGCTGTTGCTACTGCTGAAGAAGAGGAGGAGGAGGAGGAGAGGAGGAGGAGGAGAGGAGGAGGAGGAGATAGAGCCAGTAGAGCAAAAGCGGTTGGAATTGAAACACAGCAATGAATTTGTTAGGTTGTGATGCTCATTAGGAGACCTTGGGGTTTTGCTCGTCCTCTCCTCCCTCCTCATCTCGTCTCGGTTTCTCATCTGGATTGTTTCTCTTTCTTGTTCTGCTTAAATATCAACTTCATCCTCTGCTGTTCTTCCTCCCGCTTTCCTCTCTCTCACATCTCATGCTGTCTCCATGTCTTTACTGTAACAGTGAACAGTCTTTGTCATTACTTTATGTAGTACAAATAACCTCAGACTCTTTATGTGACCACAGTTTGTCTACATGTAAATAATGCATCATGCATTTAGATCCACCAGTCAGTTTGTGCAGCTATGATTATTTTATCCTTCTCAAAGACTGTAGCTCACTTGAAGAAAAGTTACAGAAATATACATATATAGTATTTAATATATTTGTTCCATGTCTTTTCTCATGATTTTGATTTTAATAGATTTCAACAAAATTCTTCAGTAAGTGTATTTCATTTCATTTATTTGTTCTCATGGAGCTTTTTTGTGTTTTTGAATTCACTCATCAGGATACATGTGACGTAAATACGTCTGTCTATGTGAATTCATCTGTTTTTGTCAGATCTCGTTTGAGGCCCTCACTGGGTTTGATAAACAGATGATAATATATACCATAGAACTGCAATGTTATGGACCAGCGTTGGGAACCTGAGATATTTGATCAGCTTCTCTTTCAATTTTTAATTCATAATAACTTATTTAAAGAGCCTGTGGTGTCAGTAATCAATACTCCAGCACACTATCATGGACAGGAGAGTGTTGGCATTTACATCTGTGTTTCTGAGATTTGGTTTCACATAAAATAAAATATTTTAAAGACTGTATGATTCATATACTCTCACTACATTCTGTGACAGTTTGTGTGAGTGTTCTGTGTTGATGATAATGAGCTTAACTGATGTTTGACTGAAATATTATTTCATGTAAAAAGTATTCTAGACCTTTATTTTGAAGCATCAAGAAATTTGGATTAAGTGAATAAAATAAAAATATGAATGAACCATTTATGAACACACTTATCGTTAATTAATATAGGAGATTTAAAAAACAAAAACAAAATGTTGCATAGTTCTATATAAATATATAGAATATTGGATTTCTGGAAGTAAAATTCAGTGATACACACAACACAGTGAATATAACAAATTTAATGGGTCAGAAATTGGATGATAACATTTGAAGGGCATGAGAAAGTTCTATAGAAATATGTGCTGGTCAGGAAAATGTTTCATATCACCAAAATTATGTTGAAATAAGAAACACCAAAACACATCATTGAGATGGAAATTAAAAATGATGAAAAATGAAAAATAAAAGAATCAAGACAGAGGTATTTTAGGTTACATGGGGAAAAAGAAGACAGATGGAAAGCTGACTGGACCTGAAAGGACAGAAGATAAAGAGATAAATGGGCTCAAAAAAGAAGTGAAAAGAAAGAGAGCTTACAGGGAAAGAGTGGGAGTGAGAGATGTGAGTGGTAAAACAAGGCAGACAAAAAGACAGAAAGAGAGAGGCTTTCTAGTGTCAAATGAAGAGATAAAAAACTAACCCTCCCTCATTCTCTGTTTTGCTCTGCAGAGAAAATGAGTGGGAATTCCCCTGGGAGGCCTTAATCCACACGCTGTCTTTCCCTCTCCCTCTTTCTTTTCTTTGTTTAGCTCTACCTTGTTTGTCCTCCCAGTCACTCTCTCCCAGCGCTGCAGGCTCGATAGAATGATGGTCTCTCACTGCCATCACACTTACTGGACAGATGAACTGTGGTTTAAGCCAATCTCTAGCTGCAGCAATGACTGTAGAAACTGATGGATACTGGTTTGAATATGACGGCTTCATAATAGGAAATTAATATCTCTGTAGTGGTGCAAATAAATGGACAGCTTACGGTGAGTATCAACTGTGTGACTTAGAAAATGTTCCCCATCTTTGTAATAGACTTTAAATAAACCATGTCAGTTCCACCCCCGAAAAGTGTCCTGTAAAAACAAAAACTGCCGTGATTTTCTGCATTAAAATTATAATCATTGATTCTGTCATTGCAAATAAATTGTATAACTTGCTACCTCACTACAAACTTTGATGTACTTATACTTTTAAAGGTTAGGGAAGGAGAAAGTGTTCAAGTTGATTTTACAGCCCAATGTTCTCCAGCATAACTTGTAGGAATGTGACAGCAGCTGTAATCTGAAGCAGGAGAAAAATAACATTTGGGTTTGTACCTCATAATCTGATTTTGATCTGGTTGCTGCAATGAACAGGACATGGTGGGAAAGAACAGCTCCAAGAAGCTAAGCATGCTTCTGGAGAAACTTCCTGCTGGTTCTGGAGGGAAGTCCTGATCCACAACTTCAGCACTTCTCTCAGTCCAAAAGGATCACCGAATCTCTAAACGATGGCAAATGGCCTGTCCTTTATAAAACTTTATCAAGCCCAAAGCACTTCACACTGCATTCCATCATTCAAAAAGAAATAAAAATCCAGATGGTTCTCACTGAAAATAAGTTTTAGCAACATATTTGACCAGCCCAAGTTTTAACCTCTATTGTTTTGTTATGGAAGTCTGTGTTCTTCATTTGTGAATGACTGAATGACATTCAGACGGATGGACGGATGGACGGATGGATGGACGGATGGACGGATGGATGGATGGATGGGCGAAGAGATTGTGTGTGGGTTCTGGTAATATTTACACTTACATTCTTTTAAATCTGAATTTATTTTTATAACTTCGAGTTTATTGGTGTTCTGGTTCAATCAGCAGCAACTGAATATTTTGTGATAAAACACTCAGTTACTCAACAATTTGTATGTGCACAAAGAATATTTATCACTCTCATGAAATATATTTTATTAGTGTTAAACTGCATTGCAGCTAATTTCTAGGCAACATGACTCGTTTTGTCCTTGTGCTGCGTTCCTCTGTCTGGAGGCTGTGCTGTCAGATCTTGTGACAGAAATAGGATGAAGGTTGAAACCTTTTGCCCACAAATTAGTCTTCCTGGATGTAACCCTAATCAATGACAGCAGCCCCACATTTCTTTTTCATGAGTGCTCAATTGCTGAAACCAAATTTAATACTTTCCTGCCACCCACCCTCGGTCAGATCACAGTAGTGGTTCGCCCCTCACACCAAAGTGACAACGAATCAGAATTTCATGCATCTGGATACTGGGGCTGTCACACCAAGGTGTCCTCATCTCTCTCTTTCCCGAATTCCCTTTCATCTTTCCACTGAATCCTCTTAAACACATAATATTGTATGTGCTTAAATATGTGCACAAACAGGACTGGGAGTTGGTTGATAAAACGGCGCGTTTGAATTTAAAGTGACTGGTTTAAATGGGCTGAGTGCTTCAACAGAAGCAACAGTGAGACTTTCCATCTCTTAGTGCCTCTGGCATTTCCTCCAAAGGGCCTGGCTCAGAAAGCAGCCTGTTTGTGTGTGACATGTGTGTGTGTGTGTGTGTGTGTGTGTGTGTGTGTGTGTGTGTGTGTGTGTGTGTGTGTGTGTGTGTGTGTGTGTGTGTGTGTGTGTGTGTGTGTGTGTGTGTGCGCGCGTGCGTGCGTGTGTGTGTGTGTACATACTGCTGGCAGGGATGGCACAGCAGAAGCTAGACATGCATCCTCTCTCTGTCACCCTGTGTAGAAAAGAGCCTAGGCCAGGTCAGTTTATACCAGTTTGTTATCAACAGGTTCACTTACTTTTTATTGTAAATGGTGAATAATTGCTCCTGGTGTGGAAGTACAGTGAAGAAAGGGAAGAGCAGCTGGTTCAGCTCTAAAGAGCCTGACTGTAAAGAGGAAATATAGCTGAGGTAAAGTGTTACTTTAACAACAGGCTAGATGTTTATGTTCATGGTAGAAATCAGTTTTTTTCATCTAACCTCAGGTGCATAAACCCACACGTCACACATTTCAACCATGTTATTATTTAATAAGCGAGAAGAAGCCAGAATGGAGGTTTGCGTCTCATGGCTGAGCCAAACTGAAAAAAATCCATTTGAAAAGTTGCAGCTGAGTGATAAAAATCATATCATTTTAATCTCTGCCTCATGTCCTCCACCCCTTTTTGTTACAACTCCCCTGGTAAACATTATGCATATGAAATAACCAAAAGACAGCTGTCATCATCAGAATTGGTTTAAATTGGATAATTTATGCATAATTAGGATAAATTGAAAAAATAAAAAAGTGAACTGTACTGTAGACTGATTATTAATAAAAGGGTTTTATAAGCTTCCTTTATTTGTCTGCCAATTAATAGAAAACACAGTTTTACCACAGGTGATTGTTTCCCTGGGTTGCCCAGCGAGTGCCATGTTCATCATAGTTTGGTTTCATAAAACTCAGAGTGACAAGTGCAGAGTGCCTTCCTAAAAGTTTTTACTTGTTTACAGTAAAGGCAGGTATTTATTTAAAATTATGCAAAGGTTTAATCACAGGAATCCAAAGTAAAGATGTGCAGAAACCTTACCAAAGACTTCTTCAACTTCTCTGTCTCTTAAATGATTGTCTTTGATGTCCTCCTTTGCTCTGGATAAAGCAAAACAGTATGGAAAAATATCTAGATTGCAGGAGGGGATCAGATTGGATTTCCATGACCTTCAGTTAGTTAGTTACCTGGGTGGACGTGTACGCTTGAGCATTGTGGTGTAGATCTCCCAACATTATTTTACTCTCTGACCTTTGAGTATTGAAACCTCTTAGTAGGAATCTCTACTGTGCAGTGCAGTTTACTGACCATCAGAGCAGAGGGAACACCACCATGAACATCTCAAGCTCCTTGATCTTCTTGGTGTTCAGGAGCCAACATGGTTCCATTGGGTACTTTGCCTCTAATTTTTCAGCCTCACTCTTCCATCTTTGGACCTCTTATACCAGCAGAAAACAGACATTTGGTTCATAGCAAGTAAGTAAAAAAACTGTCCAAAACATTTCAGATTTTTCCACACCATTTAACAACTGTTTTGTTTGCACTAGTCTTGCAAATTATCTTCAAGCAAATGCCAGTCAGTAGGATGTAAAAAAGAAGTTAGCATGTTTGTATTTTATAGAAATAGAAAATAAAATTATCCAATAACAGCTCAAATATTAAAACTATGATTTGGACTACCAAAAAAGTGACAAAGCCTCCCAAATATTTTCTTGTACTCTTCCAAAACTTTAAACTTCTGTTATCACTTCTGGTTTCACAGGTTAGGAGAGAGAATAAGTTCTCCGGTCTGTCCATCTGGAGAGAGATGTGATTATACCAACACATTCACCTCATCCACCCTCTGTGTTTCCCTGTGTAGATTACACAGAGAAACAGGCTGGGTCACCAGAGGGTGGGCCACCTCAGGGACACACACCCTCTCCTCACCCAGCCTACCTTCACACACACACAGCCTCTCTCGCTGTAATACACTTAAGAGTGACTCCAGAGCAGAGGAATTCCCATGCTGTCATGGGAAAACTGTCACTGTGCTGTGTGTGTGGGTGTCTGTGTGTTCTTGCGATCTTTTGAGTGTGTGTGCATACTCGGTGTGTGTGTACTTGTTGCTTGGTGAGAAATTTCCCCAGCAAGAGTCTCTCTTTCTGCTCTGCCCTTGGTATGATTTTGACAAAAGAGGAGTGAGAAAAACTAAAAGAAACACAAGATTCAAATTGTGTGAAGATATTTTTGTGCAAACACGAAACAATTTACAAATCAGGCTCCTTATGACTTCCTGTCACTTTTTGGTTACATTAATAGCTATTATTTATTATCCTTTAATTATCTAATTGAAATTAAATTAAGAAAACAAGCACTTACTGGTGATCCTCACATTTTTTGAGAAGGTTGCATTCTTCTCAAAAAATATTTATGACTAAAGTCATACATTTCAAAGTCTTACACTATTTATCAGTGTTAGAACTATTTTCTAAAGCTCAAAATATTATACAAATTCATCTTGTTTGCATTCTTGACACGTTTCCTTTCTATTTGTTTTTGACATTTTTCCTCTTTTAAATTGTCTGTAAAATTAAAACACATCAAATATGTTTTACCAACATATTCCAGTACAGTTTATGACACAGGAAACTGGATTAAGAATTGTGAATTGCATAATCTGCAAAGGAGGGAATTTTTTTGGTTATTCAATTTGATGTGTGATTTGTGTGTATCCACAATTTAGGTTTGCATGTGTGATTAATATTTATAAGAAAAGAAGCATTTTATTCCACAAAACAGATGTTACCTTGTAACTTAGTTTTTAAAAGATTTGTTAATGCGTAGCATTAATTAGAATTTGATCCTCATGGAATTTGTTCAGGGAATAAAAATAGTGTTTAGATATCTTGATGTTCTTTACGTTTCCCAAATTTCTGTTTCCAATAGGACAAAAACTGATGCTGTCAGTTCCTTTTGATTAATATATAACAGTAACATATGAAATGTACTCCAAATATTATTATTATTATTATCATAATTATTATTATTATTATTATTATTGCAATGGACTGGCGACCTGTCCAGGGTGACCCTTGCCTCTAACCCATTGACCTCTGGAGATAGGCACCAGCACCCACTCATGACCCCACTAGGGATAAGCAAGTAAGTTGATGGATGGATAGATTATTATTATTATTATTATTATTATTATTATTATTATTATTATTATTATTATACAGAATGGTGAAATCTAACCATTGTAGAAGTCTTTAGTCAGAAGTGTTTTCTTTTCTGCTTGTAAAATCTCGACTGAACAAAGATGTATTCATCAGCACCACTCAGGCCTCACCTCACCCTACAGTCCCACCATCCACAGCTCCTGAGGCCCCCTACTTGTCCGTTGCTGTCTTTGTCTTTTAGTTGTCTAATTGGGTGCCTGTTTCGAAAAGGAAAAGTATTAAGTGGGGGGAATTCCCATAATGCTCTTTTACTGAGAGTTGGTACAATGGAAACTAATTGGTTCCTATTAGACAGCGGTGCAGGGAGACACTTAAAGTCTTTAGAATGGGTGGTCTGTTATTTGGGTATATTGTGTTTGTGCTGTTTTGAATTTGGTGTTGTAGGAATGACCAAACAAAATTGGAGGATTACTGCTTTGTGTTTTTGTGGGAATGATAGAAACAAGCTGTAGGTGTGTTAAAGGGATGACAATAATATGTGTGCCTGCTTGTGAATGTGTATTAGCATCCACAATTAGACCTCTTAGTTATTTAGCTTTTTGTTCACAGTGAATGTGTGATGTGCCTAAAAATCCTAATTTTGAGACCAAGCTTACAAAGGTCATGTTTACTGACTGGCTGTGTTTACTGATGTGAGATTTAAAGGTGTATGATTATTAATAAACCTTAGATCACTTTATCAGGCTCTGCCATACATCTCTCTTGGTTTTTAATATTGGCTGTAGATCCAGTATCTGTTATTTCTTTTCACTTTCATACTACAACATATCTGTAGACAAAATTGTCATTCCTAACAATTACTTGGCGAGAAAATAGTTCTGGTTGTGCTTCTTGTAGTCATGTTTAATTATCAGTGTCAGTAGATTCCATCTTTTGCAGAAACTGACTCCTGAAAGTGTCCCTCTGGAAACCCTGAGATCCCATCCACCAAACATCTGTTTCTTTACCTCGTATTCCTGAGCATTTTTTAAAGCAAATATTCCAACTTCTAAGTTAAAAAAATCATAATCATTAAAGGCACACTCGCAAGTACACACAGCATTCACACACTTGTTGCCCACAATTCCTTATATGAAGCACACACACACGCACACACACACGCACACACGCACACACACACACACACACACACATAACTGTGATTAGCTCTGCAGCATAAGGCCATCCAATACTCTCAGATAACTGCTTCTCTTTGATAAACATGAGAGCTCAGACACACTGCTGTCTGCTGCTACCATCTGACTGATCAAACACACACACACAAAGTCCATCTGAAGCGATGTATGCATGCACACAGACACCCCAGCACTCGGTCAGTGTCCAATATCACAGAGTATGTAAAGCCTGGAGAATATTTGATATGTAGATAAGTCTTAAAAGGGTGAGATTTGCATATCCTGCTCCTGTTGCACATCCCTCGGAGCTGCATGTGGTAGGTACATTTTTCATCAGCAAGTGAAGAAAAATTAATTTGTTTTTGGTGGGAGGGGGTGGGGGAGGGTGAGTGATCATACCAAAACTGAGTTTGAAATGATTTCAGTGTGATGTCTGGATGTTTTGGAGTTCTCTGTGAAGGGTTCCAAGTAAAAGCCTAATTAAATTCTGAGTTGGTGCCACACTGTACAATACTTTATTTACATTGTTTTTAATTCTGGGAACTACTTCTCAGTGCAGCACACCTAAAGGGCCCAATCAGAAGCGTTGTTGTGATGATGTGCTGAAGGCAGAGTGTAAGAACTTAAGAGACAGAGGCCCAATTTCAAGGTGTCAAATTACAATTTACAAAAACAAATAAATTATTTTATTTTATGTTTGAATTAAACAGCCTTTTTATCAATTGAAGGTGATTGTTATGTTTCTTCTCATAACTTACTATATGAAACCCAACAGAACCTCAGTGGAACGTGACTTAGTTTATTGGACATTTTACTGAAGAACATAGTGAGATTAATGCGCTCATACAACACTTGGTGTTCTTCCACACTGAACACAAAATAGTACCATTGAATAATGTATTCTTTTACCAAATACGTAATAGTGATTATTTAATCAAATGGAGCTTTGTGCCTGGAAAAATACATATACCATCTTTAAGACATTAAAAACTACAGATTTCAAACACACCACAAAAAAGTTTCTGCTTTAATATTTTATCAGCAGACAATGTGCTGATTTTTTATTATGATGATGTACTATATTTCCATCAATATAGAATACAGAAAAATGCACTGAATATGGTAAGACATTTCAAACATAAATAAAAAACAAGGACAGAATGCAAACACAGAAACCAAAACCCAAACACCCAGGATCATAACAAAATACATATTTAAACACAGCAAAACTATTACAAATGAGAGCTTAAATAAATAGTACAGCAATGGAATTTCTTTGTTTGTTTAAAAAATGGATATCAAATTTTAACAACTGGTTTTAAAGGTTCTACACACAAACTGACTTAAGAAAGAATTATCTAAATATCTTCACCTGCCATTGGAATTCTGTCTTTCCTGGTATCCATGTTTTCCAGCTGCTGTGTCCAATTAAGACACGTCACCTTTTTTGACAACTATTTTAAAGCACCAGAGCCGGTTGTAGCCATTTTGGGGCCCTAGGCAAGATCATTGCTTGCTACATAACAGCAATATATCTGAAATGTTTAATTATGCAGAAAAGTTGTTCCAGCTTTAATACATCATATAGAAAACTACATATTTATTGATGTTGGCTGACTGCGTTCCCTGGGTCAACTTTAGCATCCATTATTTTTGATTCTGCACCTTCTATTAGGAGATCTTAAAACGTTTTCAATTATAGACATTGTTATTTTGAGAAAGTTAAAAACGCAGTTACGCCATATTAAAAATAAAATTAGAATCTGTGACAAAGTCACAAAGTTATCTTGACAGAGAACAAAACAGAACAAAATTCCAGCCATGTATGGACAGATGTGGCAAAAATGTCCTCAGTACATCTGTCTGGGACAGAGGCAGATGAAACTTACCTGTTGCTGAACAAGCACAGCATTACGCTGATGCACACAGACCACTGGATGTGTTCAATATAACTTTAGTTAAGATCATGAATTTATTTAATAAAGGATGCTGGATCACCTACACCTAACAGCTGCATCATCTGCCGTAGCATTATTTGGCAGCTTTGCTTTATTTAAATGATGAGAAAATCAGACCATCAACATGGAAAGCAACCAGTTATAAGACATCAAATAAACCTGACAAAGACAGAAATGTTCAGACCAAACAACATTTTGATTATTTCTGTTCCTCACCAGCAAAAATTTATTATAT
The DNA here is from genome assembly GCF_051168715.1 of Poecilia mexicana. Classification (NCBI taxonomy): domain Eukaryota; kingdom Metazoa; phylum Chordata; class Actinopteri; order Cyprinodontiformes; family Poeciliidae; genus Poecilia; species Poecilia mexicana. The sequence continues at coordinate 1,369,338 of NW_028263372.1, read as the reverse complement.
TATTTTATAAGTTATTATAAAAATGACTTGAATAATTTTTTTATTCTCACCTTTTAATATATTTCTAATATTACATAAAAAAGGATTAAGTAGTTAAATGACAACTACTTAATGCAGAATGGGTCAGTATTTTTATCCAATTAATCAGCAGAATAAAAAGAATATATACAATAAAGACTGACACATTCATGATTTATTTTTGTTCAGTTTTGAAGCACTGTATTTGGTTCATATATTTAACTACAACATAGTTTCTTTGCATAATTTTGTAATTTTGTGTTAACACACTGGGAAACTTCAACTCAGCTTCCTCTCCCAGTATTCAGTCAGTAATTTGTGCACATTGGGTTCTGGTAATAACTTTACTGAGCATGAGTACATCCACAGTAAACACACACACCCATGCACATGCACACACACACCCTCAACTTCTTTGCTCACAGCCACAAAGCAGCCATGACAGAAATTGGGCATCAGGTTAATAACTACTGCCCATCCTCACAGTGCCTGGAGACACACACACACACGCACACATGCGAACACACACACGCGCACACACATGGTCACAACAGCAAGTCCAGGTACTGCAAATGATAAAGTGTTAGGTCTTAGTATTGAGTCACTGTGTGTCAAGGATGTCCAGCTCTGCTCTATTTCCCCTGCATACTATTAGATTAAGAAACTGACACACACACACATACACACACACACACACGCACGCACGCACGCGCACACACACACACACACACACACACACACACACACACCTGCTTCACTCCTGGTTTTCATTTTCACTTTCCAAACTTTACACTTTGCCTTTCATAATTCAGGACTAGGAATTCTGAAGAATTTCCTGTTCCCTGAATGTCCTTTTGGAGAGATTGGCTCCCCAGCAGTACAACAAAGCCGACATAATAGGAGGTGAGCGTGTTTCACTGAAGGAGATCAGAGGGTTAGCGCTGGCTATGACTGTTGTGACACCACATCTTACACTTTTGAAATGAAGCAATATTTCTAACTATCTGCACTGATTGTATTTTGGTAATATCTCCTGCATTGCCCAGGATGCTGGAATAAAATATTCCAGTGATGCCAATGTTTTAGGAAAGGTAAAAGCTGAGGACCAGCTGTGTGATAATACAGGTCAGAATGGAGATCAGGAAGAGATTGGAATCTTGAAAAAGTGTAGGACTGTGCCACCCAAAGAAATCATAGAAGAAACCCTTGTATTTAAACAATACTAATATAAAAAGGCAATAGAAAAGAAGAAGGAAATAAATCTGCCATACATCTAAGAAAAGAATAAGAAAGAATTTGTAGGTCCCCCTCCACCATTCTTAGAACAATGGTTGAGCCCAAAGTGTAGGAGGAGCAACAGCAGCCTGAACAGCACAGAGCTGCTGAGGTGAGGAGTTAACTGTGGCTCTGCAGCACAAACAAAAACTCCTCCAGTAAGTAAATACATATAGCAAATTACATTTTATTTACTTTCACTGCTCAATAGGGTGAAACACCTTAAAAATCAGACCGCAGTTTGTTATTTCATTACTTTGGCCGAATCTTGATAAACTGCCACGTTATGCTTTGGAAATCAAAGTGAGCAAAACTGTTAAACTGCTTTCCTAGACTTTGCTCTTTTTTCTGGCGAAGATAGCCAATATTTCAATTATATTGTGCTCTCTAACTCTTACTTTAATAAGAAGACTGAAACAGGAGGGAGCAGCGTTACCACTAGCTGACAGTTCTAAGGGAGCCTAGAGCAGAGGGGCTACTGCAGAGCAGCTAACAATAAAATAATTTTTAAAAAAGTATGCCTTTATTTCTTTCCATCTTCAACGTAGAGCCTATAAAACCACAAAATAAATTCTTATTTTAACCAGCATGCTGAGCCCACTCTAAGCACTAGTACATTTAAAGGTATAATTGGTGTTTGAACTATTAAAAAGGCAGTTATAAACATTTTTAAATATGGTTTACACTGCACATTTTACTCTATGCTGTGTAAATACTTCCTAGGATATAATAATTCCCATATCTGTGTAGCACTGAGCTAAATTATCCCATCATTACTATTGCACCTCTGTTAAAGTTGTCTATATATAAGAGAACATTAAATTATATCTAAACTCTTTATAAAAAGCTATATTATCACAAAAGTCTTTTCTGCAACAAATATCATTAACACATGTGTGTCCTAAGCATAAGTTACCAACAAGGCCTGAAGAAAATTGATCACAAACCTGGTGAATCACAAAACTGATTCCATGATCTTTGAAGGACTTATTTTTATTCAAACCTGTCTGAGGATTTTTTTTTTACAACATGTGTTTAAGTGTTCCAAAGAAATATGCAGCCATAAAATTTCAAACAGTGAAAGAATACAATGGACCCCCCGCCCCCACCTAATAATTGCGGGGTTAGGAACAACAACCGGGGTTAGGAACAATATGTATTTGAGCCACCCTCTAAAAACACTTAGAACTGCCTATTTTCTTAGTTCAAACACCAAACATGCCTTAACATGCGTTAATATGTGCCAGCACTACCCCAGAAACTAACATCTACAGTCTTCCTGATCTTTGCTCTTGTGGGTACAGCCAATCAGAAGCAAGGAATTGAGCTCCTGGGTTGGCTACTATGCGAACACCATCAAATTGCATAGCATTGCATTTTGGCATTGCAGCTTCCTCAGCTACATTTTCTATAGGATATTATAGAGATGGTGTACATGGTGTAAAAAATAAAAATAAATAAAAAAAAAAGTCCAAGAGGTTAGAGTCCTTGTCAAACAGCGTTTTGACTAAAGTCCAAAGGGTTGGAGTCCCAGTTTACGGCGTCTCAACTAAAGTTCTACAGCTTTTTATTTCTTTCTCACTGTTAACGTTTTAATTATCTTTTTTAAATCTCTTTCTCTTTCTCACATGCTGTTTTTATTTTATTATGTAAAGCACTTTGAAATGCCATGCTGCTGAAATGTGCTATACAAATAAAATTTGATTGATTGATTGATTGATTGATTGATTGATTGATTGATTGATTGATTGATTGATTGATTGATTGATTGATTGATTGATTGATTGATTGATTGATTGATTGTACATGATTTCACAAATAGGCAAATTTTGCACAAATACTTTGGAGTTATGTTTCACAGGAAAAAAAAGTGGAAAGGAGAAACTGAGTACTGAACCGTGATTAGGCAGGGACCCACTGTACCACTTCAACCTCTGAATAAAACCTTAGAGCAGTGAAGCAATGAGTTCAGCTTGTTGATTCATGAGTGTATGTTCCAAATCACAACAGGTCTTTGTTTTGTGGGTGTGCAGATAAATCTGAAGACCACCCATCCTCCAGTCAGAGTTCTCTGAATAATAACACCCGAGGAAGAAGAGCAGGAAGAAGGTGACCAGCTGATAGTGGGCTGTTTAAATCTGGCTCTCTGCAGAGGTGTTGCTCTAGTAAATGAAGGTTTTCCCTTTCACCACCTCCAAGTACAGGGTGAAGTCAGAGTTTTCAAGAGTAATTTGGTTTTTATTTTTGCATCAATCTTCTCTTCTGTCAGTAAAACAAAATCTAGCCGGTGAACCCAACATTTTTTTCTATAGTAATAAATTAGAGTCAGCTTGTCTCCACGTTTTTTTGCTATTGATTTCAATTAGTTCTGTTTGGGTTCTGTACAGACTGAGTGCAGTCTGAGAGAGAGAACTGAAGGGATGGATGGAACGTCTGAGAAGCAGAGAGAAAGAGGAGGAAGTAGTGTGTGTGGCCGATTGAAGAGGAAGATAAACGGGTCTTCTTTGATGGTGTGAGGCTTCAATTGAAAGAGCGAATAAAGGACGGCTTTCATCGGCCAATGGGCTGTTAGTGACACAGGGGTGAACGAGCCAAGCCGATTGGCCTGCAGCCTGAGAACACTTCCTGGGCCAGTAAACTGCATGCTCTGTCACCCTGCTATTCATCCCCATCATCCCTTTCTCCCTCTCAACATTACACATTTTTTTTTCTTTCCATTAACGACTCTTCCTCCTCCTGCTTTTTACCCAAAATGTTTGTTTTCACTTGAATTTTACAGCTGTGAACCTTTCTGCGTTTTTCTCTCTTCTTCATTTACCTCACTGTTTCTTTTATCTGTTTCCTGCCTCCTCGTCCCTTTATTCTCCAACTCCGGTCCTTCATTTTTATCCATCTTCCTTTTGCTTCTGTTCTTCCCGGCTCCCTTATTGTTTGCTGTCATAATTATTTACCCTTTTCCCCACTTCCTTTCTTTTCATATTGTATTTGCGTCTTTATTCGTCACTTTCTTGGTATACTTCTCTGCAACATCATGAGAAGTTAAATATTATCATGAAAGATGAAAAGGCCTTTTTCTTTGCAAATTGTTTCAAAAGATGTGAAGAGCGTATAAGAATAAAAGCAAAAGACAGAGAGAAAGTTAAAAATAGAGGGAGAGTGAATGAGGAAAAAGAGAGAAAATAATTTAGCTATGAAGTAGGAGAGTGAGAGAGCGCCGCTCGGCTGCCTCAGAGATCGATTGCTTTGCGGAGCTCCTGACAGGTGTAATTGTACAGGCGTCATCTGTTCTTGTTTGCACAAAATACATTTTTTCAGTCTCTCTTTTTTTCATTTTTTTTTTCCTTTGAAGCCACGGTTGTAAGAACGTGGTGAACTGCATCGCCGTCACCATCGCCTAATCTTCCCACCATCATCCCATTCTTGCGCATGCCATCGGACAAATCCCCTGTTATTTGAACAGATGGTCGGAAATCCATTCTGGTGATAAGTTGCCTCTAGTTAGCATTTAGATTACCTGCAAAAATGGAACAATTTACTACACTGCCTCCCAGCATAACTTCTTCCTCCTCGCCTCCTCCTGCTTTACCTCCCTGTTTCCTTCACGACACGCCACCCGCACTCACATAACACTTTTGGGCACCCTCCACTTTCTCAGCTCCCTGTTGCCTTTTGTACTCTTTTTGTTCTTGTTTTGTTAGAAATGACAGAACGTTTTGACAAGTGTGTTAGGCAAAAGAGGGGTGAGGGCCAAATGGGTAGAGATGAGGAAAAAAAGGGTAGGAGGAAATAAAGTGATGGAATCAGGTTTAAGTATGGAGACCAGTTTTACAAAGGATAAGTTGCTGGAAAAAAAGGGGGAAAAGGCACACAATAAAGCCTTTTGCTACTTACCTTTAATAGTAGAAAATCGCAGTAAACTTAAATGGTTTGGGAAGAGTATGAAAATTGGCTTGGAAGAAAACACAGGCGTCCCAGAAGAAGAGATAAAACAGGAGGAGAAAAATGATGAGAACAAAAAGAAACTTATTTTTGCCTCTTTCTGTGTTTTTATGCCTTAATGTTAATTCTTTTTAAATGCAGAAATGGTTGTACAGTGGTGCCTTGCAGTAAGAAGGTTTTGGGTTTGAATCTGGGCCTGGGGTCTTTCTGCATGGCGTTTGTATTTCCTCACCATGTCTTTTCCCTCCACAGACAAAAAACATGACTTTTACCTTATTTGGTCTCTGTAAATTGAGTGTGTGTGCGCACGCGTGTGTTTGCGTGCGTGTGTGCGTTTGTTTGTAATACCTTGTGGGGACGATTTTCCTGACATATACTATGTTGTGGGGACCAATTGCTCCTTGTGGGGACCTGAGCCTGGTCCCCACAAGGGGAAACCCTATTTTTGGGTCAGGGGTCAGTATGAATTGAGTTTTGGTTAGGTATAGGGTTAGGTATGTGATGGGTAGGGTTAGGAAAAGGGTAAAGGCAAGGTTTAGGCTGTAGAAATGAATGGAAGTCAATGGAAAGTCCTCACAAGGTTATGCGTGCGTGTGTGCGTGCGTGCGTGCGTGTGTGATTTTGGTAACTGATGGTCTGATGGGACATCCGCTCCATGCCCCCCCTGTCTGAACGTGACACTTGCTGTGTTCCTCCGGAGATTCGTTCTCAGGCCGCAGGAGGCTAAAACAGAGACAATGTGGAAAAATCATTAATAAAAGAGTGGAATCATCTCACCACATCGATATTTCCCTGCAGTTTAACATCACAAATCCATAACATTAAAATGTAAGGGCAAATGAGGGGTAAGAACTTTGTATTTACATGCAGTCCATGCGACTCATTGTTCTTCTTCTCTGGTATATATTTAGAGTGGCACTGTGTGTGAGGTGTATGAGGCTGAGAACAAAATGATGTGATTTTTGTCACACATCTGCATCAAGAACCGATTTTGCCTCCACCATGCAGAGCCCTTTACTGTGGGACAGATGGTGTGAAATCCTTCCTGAGAGAAGACGAAGAGAGAGGGACGAGGATGTGGTCAGTGTGTCAGGGATGAATGAGGGAATAAAAACTGAGAGAAACTGGCATTACATTTAGATTTTTGATCATGCATTGGTTTTACAGGCTAACTGGACAAACACAGACACGGCTCTTTAGTTATGTTTGCAATATTCCCTTGGGTCTGATTCTTGGTTCATTTTTGTTAATAAAATGAACCAAGAATCCGAAATCTTTGAATCAGAGCAAATTTTGAACCCTGTGTTTAGAAACATATTGTATTCCCACAAGTTATCTAAACTATTATTGCTGTGCATTGCTCAGTGAAGATTTAGATTTAATTCTGTTAGATTTAATTAAAATCTGCGGCTAACAGTTTAATTCCTTCCTTCCTTCTCCGCCATTCCCTTTTTATTGACCTCATCAATTCTTTTAGCTGTAGTTTCAGCAAGATCAGATGATATTTTCCATAGGCAAGGCTTTTAAGTAGTAGTCCGGTTTCCATGGTAACTTGACATAGGCATCCGAGTAGCTTGGAGGCCTGGTGGGTAGGGTGACTACTGAGGTAAACACATCTGCAGTTTCTCATAAAGTACTGAAGGAGGAAAACATTTCTTGGAAATAGACGACTAAAGCTGACCTCCTGCCATCTGATCAGCATCTCTCTCTCATACACACACACACACACACACACACACGCACACACACACACACACACACACACACAAGCCTTTACACACCCATTTGATAAACCTAGTCACTTTAGTGCTACAAACAAAAAGACTCACTTGCCCACACCCTCCTCAGCCTCCAAGGGCAGCCACATGTCAGCTTTATCGTGCTTCCTGTTTCTTACTGCTGCCCCACAATCCTTCAGTCTTCCAACAACAGGAAATTAAAGGAGTGTGGCGTGGTACCCGAGTGCCTCGACTTTTTGATTTGTGTGAGCCACTATCGCTAATGAAAATCAGCACAGTGCTCCGGACAACGGGGGCTGCTGATAGAGGAGTGACTTGTTCACCACACAAACAGACAAGTGAGCTCTGTAAATCGGCTGCCGGCGATTGGCCATAAAGGGTAAACACAAAACATTTCTTTCCTGATTAATAGCAACACCCCTAGAAATGTTGTGAATGTGTAGAGTTGGAGTTGGCATTTGTTCCTTTCAGTGCTAACTGAATGAAATGCTTCAATTGTAGCACTAAGATTTTACTTATCTGCTCTTCGTTAGTCTTCAGTCATTATAAGGTAAGGCTTAGTTTGTTCTGACGTCCTTCACCTTTTTAAGGCTTAGCTTGAGGGCTGGGTGATATAAAGAAAATATTAAATAATCAAACGGAATTTACATTCTCTCTTCAATGAGAGCCTTGGAGAAGAGAGGCAGCATCAAATAAAACCACTGAAACACAACATATGCATAACAACAACACCTTTGGATTGGCCCATTGAAGACAACAAGCTAATTTTCCAGGTGTTTGCTGACAGAGAACACAGTGGTCCAAATGCTCTTTACCAACTTCAGTGCTGGTCTATATGGAACAGGAAGCAAAAAAAATGTAATACATTGCAATGCATTCAAGTTGTAAATTGAGGCTGTCAGAAGACGAGGAGTTACCTTATGACTGAGGTTTTTGGTGGCTAAAGAAGCCCTGTCATCCTCTGGCATGGTGATTTGTCAAAATATGACAATTTCTGATATAACGCTGAGAGAGAAGAAACGGGTGTAATGTTATTGAATTCACTCAAGAAAAATATACATGAAAGGTTGCTTTGATTCTTTCATGCATGTTTGATACCTGATAAAGAAGCCTGGCTGTGTGCTGGAGACACAGTGGAACCACAGGAGATGCTGGTGTGTAGAAGGATTCTTTATGAAATCAACAAAATTATGGACAACACTGACTGAGCATCCTCTTTATGAGACTGCTTTAAAACAGAGTGTCTTCTGTTGGAAGGCTACTTTAAATATGCTGGAATACTGACTGCTACAGGAGATCCTTCTTGCATCAGCAGCAATTGCAACTCAGAAGTTTATATAAGCTACAACATCTTATTGCCCTTAATAAAGTATTTATTACATGGAACTCCGTATTTCACCTTTTCATCTTTAGATGTAAAATTCATGTTAATAACCAATTGGATCTTCAGGGTTGATCAGTGAGATTAACCCTCATCTGAGGCTTTGACTAACCTTCTGTTGGTGTTGGCGTTACCACAGACCCCTTTCAGTTTTTAAATGCATAAAAATACCACAATGAAAACTATGTTGCTTTACATCAGGGGTGGGCAACTCCAGGCCTGGAGGGCCGGTCTCCTGCAACTTTTAGATGTGTCTCTACTTCAACACACCTGAGTCAAATAATGAGGTCGTTAGCAGGACTCTGGAGAACCTGACTGTAGCTGTTGGATTCAAGTGTGTTGGACCAGAGAGACATCTAAGAGTTGCAGGACACCGGCCCTCGAGGACCAGGATTGTCTACCCCTGCTTTAGATTATTATAAATATATTATGTACTTGAACTGGATTATTCCTCCTGCCTGCATTTGGCTCTTCCACAAACATACCATAAAGTGACAGTATAAATCCCTAGACAGTTATCTCAAATTTTGTTGATGTAGTAGTCTGGCTAAAAGACATGATTCAAGCTATAAAGATAAGTGATGGTTTGGCCCATCTCAAGCACCTTAGGATGACAGATTGAGGTTGAAGATGAGTCTATGCTTTGAGATGAAACAGCAAATAGTGCCTCCAGAACCTCTGTGAGGTCACAGTGATGAACTGCTAAAGCAAAATCCACAGCATGCAGAAGCCTTTATGGAGGAAGACAGACATGAGAAACTCACTTGGAAGAATAAGGGTCTTGTACTAGATGTAGCTTAAGAAAGGGTCTGAGAGTCAGAAGCTCTACCGATGACCACAGGAGGTAAGACTGAAGGCTGGTGCAGAGGAGCTTCATTATGTCAAGAGCAGTAGAGGTTGAGGTCTACAACACCACACAGAACCCAAGACGAGCCAAAATGTCGTAGCTGAGTGTAAGACAGACACCCTGTTAGTGAAAGGCTATACGGCTTTAGAGGTGTACTGGAACGTCTAGACCATGTAGGGGCTGGAAGTCCAGTAGTCACAGGGGTGAGGAACTGTCAAGGCAGAGATCTGACTGCTATGATCCTGCACAACCAACCACAAGCAGCAGCACTGGCCATGATGTTAATGTTGACAGGGTGAGGTTGAAATGCAATATTTGTTGGCTATCATATTGCAAATATAATAAATGCACACCTTCATAATTTAGCTTGTTGAATGAAGTCTTACATACACCTGATACAGGGTCAAAGTGCCTAATATGCTAAAGGTCAAAGGGAAAAGGTGAAGTATTATAGTGACGGATGAGAACAACAGCATGAGAAAAACTGGGATTTATTGCAACTTTTATCAGACCCACAAGCTGGGGCATGACATTCTGAGGTTAATAACAAAGGAGATGAGACTGTTAGCAATGCATCTATTGTTTTTAAGCAACTGCAACACAGACAAAATCAAGCTATCAAGCTAACAGCTTACAGAGAAAAGCTAAGCCTGGTGTGATGCCGTAAGTCATCTGAACACCAGGGGAGCTGACTCCCAAACTTGGATGTCATGAACAACATTACAAATTCCCAAATTGTATGGAATATATTAAAGCTAGTTTGTTTACAGCCTTGTACCTGAACACCCTCCATGTGTGTATGTCGGTGTGCATTATGAGTGTGAGGGTTGCAAATGCAGTAGTTAGCGTTTAGTTTTTCAGCAGTAATATGTGCCCTCTTGTTTTCTTTGTTTGCAGTCAGCCAGAGAATACACATCAGTGTTACCAGGATGAACACACACTGATACAACATCATGCTGACAAACAAGAAAATAGCTAAACAAATGCTCAAATTGTTGAGCTCTTGAATATGCAATCACATAAACTTACAGCAACCTAATCCACACTTGCTCCCTTAGAATAAAATCACAACCATGCTAGCACCTCTGCACACAACCACACACGCAGATTCAACTATGCAGGAAAAGGGTGATGCAGCGGTGCATAGTGTGGCTGATCTCCATTAATATTTATGGGCTGCTTTGCAAGAGAGAAACACTGATAAGCCACAGTTTTGAAAATTAACAGCTGCTTTTTGAAAAAAAAAAAAAAAAAATCGCATTAAAGCAAAAGAACCTGGCCAAATGAGAAAACAAGTGTGTGCTGAAAGAGGCACAGCACTTCATTAAAGAAATATAAAATCTTCTGTAAACATGTTTTTTTTTTTATATAGTTTGGGTAAATTCTTGAATAGTTATAGATATTGGGTTTTGTTGTTGGGTTTTGCAGTTGGCTATAAAACACAGTTGGCTGTGTGCTGCACAGAGGCCTTATGTAGGAGACCTACAATACTCTGGTGTGAATTAAACATTTTCTGGATAAAAGATGAATACTAGGTGAATTTCAGAAACCAGTCACATGAGACACATGAGTAAACCTTACTTGCCTGTTCACAGATAAACTAAAAAATAAAGTTACATATTTTGGAATTTTTTTGTTGACCCTTCTTTTAACCAGGAAAACTACTATGAGAATTTTCAACACAGTCCTGGGAAAGAGACAACAGAAATGGTGCTTCTGTTATTTAAATCTAAGTGATGTTTGAGATTAAACAAAAAAAAAAACAAAAAAAAAAAACAAACATCAAACACAACAAGGTTATATTTTCTACAATCTCTACTTATGAGCAATGTCTTGCATTGCATTCTTTTATTTTTTCCATCATACTTCATTGGTGATTTAATTGAGGAACTCATTGTATTAATTACCACAGTTGTTCATTTAAACTTCTGCTTTATGTGCAAAACATTACAGTGTTGGTAAATTACATTCATATTCCATAAATTATAATATGCATCCTGATGAGTCTTATTTGTCAAATGAAAAGTACCTTTGGAAAAATAATAACCTTTAAGAAGGTATCAAAGCTACATTATGTAATTTTGTACAAAAATATGTTTTAAACATATTTTCTAAAACTGTCATCATGCTCTGACAGTATATTATGAGAGAGTATCTGTGAAAAAAAACATCAAGCTTTTCCATCTCCTCCCTATGCTAGTGTTGCCATTTGAATAAATGCACTGCTCTCCATCGGAAACAACCAATCAGAGCCAGGAGGAGGGGCTTTGCATTGTCAATCATTAAATTCAAGTTGGCTATCAATCTGCATATTATTGTATAAATGTTAATGAGTGGAGGGATAACCCAGCTAAAGGAGACAATAAAGGATTCCCACCATGTACAGAGCTTCTAAAAGAATTATATATTTATGTCAAATGAAAGTAAAATCAGTGTTTCTACATGATATTTGAAATCAGTGGAAAAGAAAGTCTTTTCCATCTTTGTCTTACTGAGAAAAAAGAACAGGTTAAAGAGGACAAGTAGTCATTAACTTACTTCAACTCTTTCATGTCCAGGTGTTCAAACTGACTTGTATTTTTGGTGAAATATATTGGCATTAATTCCCTATAAAACTATGCCCTAATTTACTTTGTTGCTTTACAATTAATGGCCTAGGCTCCACATTCAGCTAAGCATGAATAAGAAAATCACTCTTTGGTTGAGTGAGAAACCAAACTAGCTTTGGGTGTTTTGATAAAAATGCACATATTGTGGGGACTGCAGCCTGCAGAGTAAGCTGTTTATTCTTTCATTTCTAAGGACAACAATCTACATCTAGTGTAAAGGTCAAGAAACATTTTTACTGGAAGAATATTTTTTTGAAAAAATGTAAATGGCTAAAACCCCAATCGGACAGGGAATCATGTAATCATAACTTATGGACTGTTAGAAAAGTGGCTCACTGCTCTCAGTTTTAAACAGAATCAGTAAAATATTGAATTTTGAAACGTCAGAATATTGCTGTGGATGTGAGCACTGCCCAAGTCATCTCAGCTGATATTGTTAAGTCCCTCTACTTACCCATCCAAACACAGAATTGTTCATTTACCTTGTTTTATATTTAGTTACTTTATATTGTAGTTCTGACTCCAGTTCTGCTGGGAATGACCTTCACAGCCAGTGGTTTCCAAACCTCTCCTTGATTTTTTTTTTTCAACAATTGTGTTAGCCCTACAGATGCAAACAAAAAAAAATCGCTCATATACAAAAGGCATGATTAGCATATATATTGTGTTGACACAGTGGCAATATGCACCCTGTACTCCTTAATCTGGATTTTTTTCTCAGTGTACAGCTCTCTATTTTAAGACTTTCTCTTCCTTCTTCTTGTCTTTGAAGTTTAGCAGCTCCAGGTTTTGTCATTTTTATCCGAAGAACACGGTTCTGAAATTGTTTACAGTAAGAGCAAGACATAAAATACACTACATAATATGTTTCTGGTTTGCATTTTCCTACTCTTTTTTGCGCGATCCAGAAATGCTCAAGGCAAGATGCTGGATCTGAAAAAAAATATTGAATTCTAATAATGATAATGTAAATGAAAAAGAATTGAAAATGTAGTTTTGTTCTGTTCGCTGGGGATTTGCTTGAGAGGGATTTAGTGTTCACAGGAGACTTTGTTCTGTTTTCTTTCATTCATGGGATCCATTAACACTCTGGTGCCTCTTGCCAGCCATTCACATTTGCCATGGTAGCTGAACATAAACTCACAAGTACACACTTATACACACAAAGTGAGAATGTGTTAAGTTGCCTTGGTTATTGAATGAGTTTTTCATTGACTGTCTGTTACCATGGAAGTGAAAGGGTGCGAGGAGATGATCAGTGGAAAAACCAGGAGATGAGGAGAAAGTTGCAGGAGATTTTTTCAAAGGGAAAACAACAACAGCCACAACAAAGGGTTATAGAAAAAAACACAGGGGGAGAGAGTGAAGAAAGAAGGGAAGGAGAGAGGAGAAATAACAATGATCACAAAAGTGGAGCAACCAAATAGAAGAATGATGAGAGGAGACAAAGGGAGAAGATAGACAAACTCAAATAAAAAAAGAGGCAAGATATAAAAGGGAAAGGAAAAAAATGGAAGAGAGGATGACCAGAAAAGGAGAAGACATGAGATCAGAGTTATGAGAAAGTGAAATGGGAATAGAAATATAAGGAAAGGGGAAAGAAAAAGCAGAACACCAAAAAAAGGATAACAGATTAGTGATATACGGTAAAACACAACGATCCCCATCACACACAGACATACATCAACAGAGATCTCTCCCTGAGAAAGCATCTCTGGTTAAAATTTAAAAGTTAAAAGTTATGCCCTGAACAGGCAGTGAGAGGCAGCCTGCTCCGACCAGACAGATCTCCATTAAATGATGAACTAAACGATGTTGAACTAAACTGCAAGGGAAAGTTAGCGTCGCTCACGTTTTTGGCTGGACACTTTCATTAGAAAGCTTCTGAATTCATTTATCTAACATTTTTAAGGGTGACATGGCTAATTCTGGTCACTTGTGATTGTGAAACATTTTCAAGATGGTGTCAAACTATTGGCCTCTTTTACAAAACAGTTCTGTCTTGCCACTATGAACTGCTTCTTGGTATTTTCATCACAAAATCACAGAACCGCAGGAGTCATGGGAACTCATGGGATTCACACAGAACTCTTTACCTAAACTATATCTTCAACATCTCACATTCATGAGGTCAGTTAATAATCACACCTCTAATTTTTTTTCTGATTACATCAATCAACACCTTCTGGTCTCCAATCATTTATCCATGACACTTCGCATGTCTTTCTTTTGTTTTAGCTTTAATCATTAGCTTCAGCTACTCAAGAAGAACCTATGGCCTTACTCCTTTGGAGGCACTCCCTTGTTATGTTCCACATGTGCTGTGGTCAACATAGGATTAGAACTGTGCGGCGTTCTTGTGAGATGGTTTAGCTGACATGATGCCTTAAAGAATAATCTCTTTGATCATAGGACTGGACACAACAGAACAGAAAAGATTACCTTGAACATTAGACATTCAATCTTTTCTAAACCTCTCTATCTTCAATAAGAGCATGACAGTCTCTTTAAAGTCAGGATCAATTTTCTTTTCGGCAGTCTTGTGGTGTCATCCCCTGTGATTGCTCACCATTCTCTCATCTTGTCGTGATCTGGCCCTAAACCGTCTCCAGGGTAGTCTTGATATTTGTGTGAATGACTGGCTAAAGTTTTCTGCAACATAATTATGATAGTTTAAACTTAAATACATTCCTTGAAGTCAGAATACACAAGGTGTTTGTCAAATAAAGGGGAATCTTGACAGACGCTCAGTGTAGTGGACCATCTTGATACATCCTCAATAGAAGAAAAAAGTTATTAAAAATACTTTAAAATTGACCATAAAAAATATTGTTGTATCTGTAACTGCATTCTTTTATGCTATTTTGTGTATTTTCTAACAAAACTTTTCCGTTCTTGGTCTGAGACACTTTCCTTCTTTCTCTCTTTGCTGTAAATTAGATAAGACATGAAATATTGTGCTAGTAGTGGAGACTCAGGGTGCTCTGCTCCCATGTCTCTGAAGTAGCTAAATGCACATATTTACACTCACACCATATGAAGAGTGTTCATATCTGCAACAATCGATGTGAACTTTGCTCTTTGCTCACACAATACCTTAATTTTATTGGCTAAGAGGATTTTGACGGTGTTGTTGAAAGAATGTCTATTTTGTTCTGGCAAATGTCCATCATGAATGCTTGATTATTATTGGTCTAAGTGTGACACGTCTTATAAATTGGGCGGAACATCAGGGAATAATTTCTCACGATTACAGACAGAAAATATCCAAGCTAACAGTTTTTTAAATATTTTTTTTTAACTCATATTGGACATGGAACAGAACCACCGTCGCTCTCCGCTTTTCAAAACGTTAGCCTTGCTAACAGCGGCTCTAAGGTCCCACAGAGCTGTGTCTGATCTGGCGCATGCGGAGGCGCGATCTTCTTCACCAGCCGTAACGATGACCCTGGATAATCCATACACGACTGTGCTGATCCTGCGCTTTGGGTAAAAACTGATGAGTTCGTGTGAGTTTACTGGGCTTAGCAAGAAGCAGGGAGCTGTCAAAATATGGATGTTAATTTTAAAGCATCGGAACAAGTTTACAAACATCAGAAACTATTCTTCTCCAGATGGCGATTTGAAAGCCAGCTCCAAGAGGTGAGTACAGCCAAAAACAGTCTGATTTATCCTCCATCAGTCGCAGCTGTTTTGCTTTGCATGTCGTATTCAATGATGCTTAAAGTCAGTGATGCTTTCGAACGGGTTTCAGTGACTGGAAACACGCAACAGAAAGAGCGAAAAAACAGCGAAACACAGAAAAGTCATGGGACTACTCTGCTCGCGTGCGCTCAACGCGAACTTTAAAAAGCGCTACTAGCTTTAGCCTCTCCAGCTAGCAGCAGCAGCAGCAGCAGCAGCGGGGGGAACTGTCCTACTGCTACAGGCGAAAGTCCAAGGTTTGCAAAATAGCTCCTGTGCATCATGCCCTGTCCTGACAGCTAAAATCCAGTCATCACCGAATAAAAGTTTTGACCAGGTTTGGCTATCAGAGGGGAAATACTTTACCCTGATTGTCTGAGCTTTGTAAGGAAATAAACCCGATAATTACAGAGAAAGATACAGTTGATAAAAATTGAAAGAGAAATGGAGATAAAGATAGAAATGAAGAAGGAAAAATAAATACAGTACTGAACACACAGGATGAATAAAACATTGTCAAGTTTTTCTTCCTTAGGAATCTTTTGCGAATATGTAGACATATTCAGGACGTTCAAGTACTTCTTTAATAAGCATCATCATCAGTGCTGAACTATATAACGTGCTTGACAGGCTTGCAAGTAGTGCTTTGGAGTTCAAGTTGCTACCTGAAGCCCCTCAACTCCTCTGTTTTCATGTCAGCATCATTTGAAAGTGAAAGACCTGCATGAGGTCCCGTCTGTCAGTGAAGGACTTAATGCACATGCCTAAGTGCATCACAAAAGAAAACCAAAAACCTGTGGCCACATAAAGGAGGAGCTATATTTTTGGAGAACTGAGTTTTCCCTGGTGTTTGTGTCCAAGTAAGAGTGTATAGTGAGCTGCCAGAGGATCTGTGTAAAAGGTGATGTGTGACAGACAATAGACTATGAGAGATTTGGAACTCTAGGACAAAAGAAAAAAGGAATTCTGAGAGGGGAGCAGATTGAGGTTGACGGAGGACAGATGGATCTGTGTCTGATTTCTGTTAGCTTTACCAGAATGGAGAAACAACAAAACACAATTCATTCTGCTTTCAGTATTCATCTAAAATCTGCTCAGCTGGCCTTTGTCCTTCTACTTTGTTCTTTCATATATGTAAACTTTAGCCCCCACTCAAACCCCACCCAGTCACTATGATGAGCCCATAAGCATCTATTGTGTAAATGTTTTCATGCCTTTCAGTATATCTAACACTACTTTGCACATTTGACTGAGACTGTGTTGCAGACTCTTAAGTCACAGATAGCTTCCCACATAATGTAAGATGTTCACAATTTATTAACTAATGACGTACCTGAAAAACATAACCTGATGATCTTGACAGAGGCATCTTATTCCTGTTTGATCATCTCAGGATAAACTTTAGCAATAAATCACCAATAAGCTATTTCAGTTCAGAAAGAATCTAATTATGGATTCTTTTCAAGAACAGACTTGTCTATTTTTTTTCGATGAAGCGGTTTTCCCTCCAACACCTTGAGAGAAGAATGAGCAATTGTCTACTCCAGATGATCAATGCAATTAACTGGCCGTTGGATTTGTTCATCAGAACAGGCCACAGTAACATCTTGTGTCTGGACAGTAAAAAATAGCTTTTTTTATTGTCTTTTATTTTGTTTTTGATGCTTTAACCATGTTGGACTGGAGCAGGGATTGAGCGTGGCAGACCTGCGGCTACTGGTAATTAAAATTTTATTTCAATGAGTGGTTTGAGTACTGAGTCTGGTAGTGCGACCATGTTCTATTTCAACTTTTTATCCCCTTTCTCTCATTAACCCGCTTAAAATTAAGGATGGACTGATTTATCAGTGCTGATTTTCTTAATTTTTGGAGATCAGTGATCGGCTGATACTTGCATGTGAAGCCGATCTTCTCTACCTCAGCAGAGGTCCAAATATCAGCCTCTGTCCTCTTCTGCTCTGCAGTGAGAGATTTGACTGACAGACCGGCTCACCAGGCCATGTCTACACATTTGCAGTTAACAACAGTCACTCCACTTTTGCCAACTCAGCAACTTTTTTGCTAAAATGAGTGACATTTCTGACCAAAAAATTATCGGTCAAAATCTGAATTGGTGGGTCAGGATTTTTAGAGATTGGTAATCAAAGATTGGCCAAATAACTGCAATCGGTGCAGCCCTACCTAAAATATGTCCACATCCAACCATTTTCTTACACCCTTGTCCCTAGTGGGCTCGGGAGGGGTGGTGGTGCCTATCTCCAGCGAGACATTTCGGGCGAGAGGCCAGTCGCAGGGCAACACAGACTCAGACAGGACAAACAACCTTGCATGCACACCTACGGAGAATTTAGAGCGATCAATTAACCTGACAGTCATGTTTCTGGACTGTGGGAGGAAGCCGGAGTACCTGGAGAGAACCCACACATGCATAGGGAGACGTGCAAACTCCATGCAGAAAGACCTCGGGCTGGGAATTGAACCCAGGACTTTTTTACTGCAAGTCAACAGTGCAACTGCGCCACTGTACAGCCCAATATGTCCGCATATTCCTTACAAATGTGCTAATTTATGTCTCTGTTGTCCCAGCCACTAATGCTTATGCTAAAGTTCTGTAGCCATCTCTGCTATCTCTGCTATGTTTACTACACAGCTCGCTCTGTCGCTGTGATCAGCCATAGCACTCATAACTTAGACTGTCTTGTTATGATGTGGAAAGTGCCAACCATGCAGATTTTAATGTCACTAAATGATTGCTCAGTTTACTCACGATAACAAATTTTGCTGAGCGCTTAATTGTCTCAAAAATTATTGCGATAAATGATAATATTGTTTGAAGACCATTTTAAACTGATGTAATGGTAATGATATAATGATGTCATGACAGCACATCCTGCCAAAATAAATGCACTTTATTTTCAAAACACTGGAACTGGTAAACAAAATAAACAAAACAACCAAAAACATAAATAAAATGGACTCTCAGTCTCCATTAATAAAAAATGAACTTGAATAAAAACTAAACACAACATGAAACCAAAGTGGAAATAAAAACTAAATTCAGTCACAAGAGTACAGATTATGAAGTCTGTATATTCTACTTCCCTTTAATAACCATTAGATTTAGATAGAGAAGATGGGCATATCCGACTACCTGATGCAATAGTTCAGTCCTCCGTTACACCAAGGAAATGAGGAAGAGAGCAGTCAGAGCACCGGAGTCGAGTCTTTTTTCATCCAGTGTCAATAGAAAGACAAAAAGGCAGGAAGAAACGATAAAGCCAACAAATTAAAACGAGGTTGATCATTTTCATTAATCATGCGATTAATTGAGTTATTGTTTATCACGACAGGCCTATACATATAAAAAAGTTAATGAATATAATTTAAGATTGGTTAAAAAACTCCATAACCACCACCAACACAAATATGTACGGAGCATAAAATATCCAGATATCTGGATATACATGAATCCAAACTACTGGTTATTTCTGTTACATGTTTCAACAGCGTCCTGTAGTACATCGTTGTCTTTAAAGTACCTTGTTGTTTGGGTTGCAGGCTTTTGATTGGTAGTAACACACATGTGGTGTGAATGACTGGGGTGAGAGCTGCTGGATGCTCTCTCTGTCTCCTCCATCCACTCTCTTGTTTACTGTGTCCTGCTGCGATGTCTGGCCATACAGAGGGGAGAGAAAATAGACATACTCTCTTTTTTTCTTGCCTCCTGCTTCTTTCAATCCTCCTCTCTGTATTTTTTTTCTTTTTTGAAAACAAAACAAACTATGCTAACTAAAATCCAAAGAGGCAAAGCACCACACAAACTAAACAGTGATGAATTCAAACACATTTTAAAGAGCGGTTTAAACAATTTTAGAGAGCAAATCATTCTTTTGAAGGTTAATTCTATTTAATCACAATTTTGTTGTAGACTTTGGTAATCTGTTTTAAAGTACCAGTGCTGTATTTAAAGGTCTGTCTTCTCTGTTTTCATGTCCTCATGAAAATAGAGAACGTTAACACAAAGCTTTAAATAGCTGGGTAAGGTGAGAGTTTGTCTCTTAAATTGACTGAAGATGAATATATGAACTAAAAACTGGAGTATAGACATTTTTATAAGCGTTTGTGAGCCTTCCTCTTTATTATTAAAATGAATATCATTTCAGATTTTTGTGTAACTTTTCTTCAGTTTAACTTGGAGAGTTGTTGTAATTTTCCAAACTACAGAAAAGTTATTGTTAGGGAAGTTCAAATATGGAACATTGGACTGATATTAATAGTGACATTACTATGTAATAGTAACATTGCTGTTATGTTACATTTACCGATATTTGATTTTATAATTTTTTTTATCCAATTACGCTATTAATCATGAGAATAATCGATAGAATACTCGATTACTAAAATATTGGTTTACAGCAGCCCTATACAAGTGTATGACTTCATGTCAGTATGATGGGTACATGATGGGTACATGATGGGTACATGATGGGTACATGATGGGCACATGATGGGTACATGATGGGTACATGATGGGTACATGATGGGTACATGATGGGCACATGATGGGTACATGATGGGTACATGATGGGTACATGATGGGCACATGATGGGCACATGATGGGCACATGATGGGCACATGATGGGTACATGATGGGTACATGATGGGCACATGATGGGTACATGATGGGTACATGATGGGTACATGATGGGCACATGATGGGTACATGATGGGTACATGATGGGTACATGATGGGCACATGATGGGCACATGATGGGCACATGATGGGTACATGATGGGTACATGATGGGCACATGATGGGTACATGATGGGTACATGATGGGTACATGATGGGCACATGATGGGTACATGATGGGTACATGATGGGTACATGATGGGCACATGATGGGTACATGATGGGTACATGATGGGTACATGATGGGTACATGATGGGTACATGATGGGTACATGATGGGCACATGATGGGTACATGATGGGTACATGATGGGTACATGCACCACTTTGAGTGGTCAGTATTACTGGGAAATTGTGATATTGTGATTTGTCTTTTATGGTTGGTAATCAGTTTTTGCTCTTTGCAACAGTTTGAATATGGATGCCAAAATAAAACAGCCAGGCATTCTTTGTTTATGCGGTCCACTTTATGAATTTATCCATAACATAATTCCCAGTTCTGTTTGAACCCCATCCTGAAACCCTGATGGGATGGGCCCTCCTCTTTTCTACTTGAGAACCTTGATTCTGCAGGATGAAGCCAGTAAAGGAGATATTACTCTGATTGTCTTTTTCATTTTCTTTACCACAGGAAGTATTCCTGGATCAGTTCTACTGTGGTTTTGTGTCAGTTGTTGGCAGATGGCTGTTCACACTGAGCCAGGTTCTGGTTCTGCTGGAGATTTCTTCCTGTTAAGGGGAGTTTTCTGTTCTGCATGCTCAGTGTGAGGGATTTCTGCAGTCAGTGACTTAATGAAATTTGCTGGGTTTTCCTAAATGTTTTAACAAATTTGAATCATGAAC
The DNA here is from genome assembly GCF_051168715.1 of Poecilia mexicana. Taxonomy (NCBI): domain Eukaryota; kingdom Metazoa; phylum Chordata; class Actinopteri; order Cyprinodontiformes; family Poeciliidae; genus Poecilia; species Poecilia mexicana. Next base: position 1,348,310 of record NW_028263372.1, on the reverse strand, counting down.
TGAAATTGACTCCATTGTAGGATAACTAGAGTCAATTTAGAATATGTCTGTATTATTGGATTAGATTTATTTATTTGTTTTGGCAATGTGTCTGGAGACGACATGCGATTTGAACTGGTGCTATTTAAATAAACTGAATTCTGTTCAGAGGTCAGACTGGATTACAAACTCTGAGAAGGTACTAATTCTGCATGCTATCTGAACCAGGTACACTCCCATATTCACATCCACATTCACATTGTTTCACTGTCTATGAATTAAACAGTTAAAACTGTTACTGAAAATATGTATGTTTGCCTCAGATGCCTCAAGAAAAATTTTTAAAAGTTTGAAATCTTAATGTCTAAGATCCTGTTTGGGCGACCTCTTTTAGTCATGTTGAATCATTTTGTTGGGGGAAAATATCAATGCTTTTTTCTTTTTTTTCAGAATAACACATTTTGAATAACATTTCCTGCTATTTTTAGTTTTTTCATTTAACTGGTTACTGGTGGACAAAAAGAATTAGCATGGGGACAATTTTGACTTCTGACATGTCGAACAGTTTGAATTACTAGATAAATAGATGAATCTGAAAGAAAGACAAAACGGAAACAGAAGAGCAGAATGCGAGCGTTTGAAGGTGTGTGTGTGTGTGTGTGTGTGTGTGTGTGTGTGTTTGACATGCTGCAGAATGCTTCTACCTGTAAATGTCAGCCAGTTGTTCTCAGGGATGACAGCTAAGAAATCAGTGGTAAATCAGGCTGGAAGCCTGCTAAAGAGGTGATTAATAAACATGTCATCTATGCGTGGATGCATCTGTGAGTGTAAAGAGGTGTGTGTGCATGTGTTTGGGTCTGCTGACATAGACCCTATTTTCTTTAAGACAGAAAGAAGGTGAGTATGGATAAAGAAGATCTGAAAAACATGGACAGAATTACATGGTAGGATGGAGGATTATTAAGTTGTGTTGATTAAAACAGAAACAGAAAGAAGCTTCAAACTGCTGCATTTCAAAGGGGACAGGTTATCTCTAGTCTCTAAAACAAAGGCGATTTTTTTTTCTGTTATCCAGTTCTAAGAAAAAACAGAGATTTTCTCTGTTTTTGCATACGTCTACCTTTCTGTCTGCAGACTCCACAATCCAACTGTGCTCCATTATTCCAGAAACAGGATGCCGCTTCCTCTTTGTCGTTGTTAAAATAAAAAGAGAGATGGTAAAGCTTCGCCCTTCATCACACTTAGCCCGGCGACCGTGCTGCTCTCTAATGGAACTTCATCCATTTCAAATGACAGAATCCATTATGGCTGCATGCACTGCTCTTCAGCGCAAGTGTTGCATGCACTGGATTTATTCTAGTTATTTGCTGATAATGTGTGCAAACTAAACTGAGCCACATTTTTTCTCATGCACATGCTTAGCTTGAGGTGGGGTGGTGGATGTAAGACACTTAGAGAAAATCTACAAATACATTTATAAAGAGCTCTTGTATGATTATTATAGTTTGTGTAACAACTTGCTTGTTTTTATTTATTTAGAATTTTTCTTTAAACCAAGCTCTGGGTTCTTATTGTGGCTAATGCTTTGCCTATGGCTTATGTAATGCTTAAAATACCATCTGAGAGCTCCCAGCTTTCATAAGGTTTAGAGAAAATAATATTTTTATTCTAGATATTTATTATTATTTTATATTATGGGGCCCAAAACAAGACTATGTATAACACTTCTTCCCTGATCCCCCTGTATTTTCAGGGGCCCCGGGGTCACAGCTGCCTATGAAAATCTAAAATAAGCAAATTTTTGCCACTTCTTCTGCAAATACTTAAAACTGTCTATTTCAAAGGGGCAGTATTATGTGTTTTCCAGCCACATAAAATCATTTTATAGCACAATCTAGTGATTTTATTACCTTCAGTTGTTATGAAAATGCTGTTTATAGCAAATATGACTTAAAATAAATTTGACTTTGTGATTTACTCCCTGGGCTGCACAGTGGCGTGTTAGAACCTAAACAGTTCTAACACCAAACATACCACAGCATGCATTAATACCACGTCTACAATCTTCCTTACTTCCACTTTTAGGGATACAGCCGATCAGCAGTAAGGAAAATTGATGGCATTTTTGGACTAGCTTCGTGAACTCCAGACAACAGTGTGTCAGTGAGCATTGTGTCTTGGTGTTCGATCTTCTCAGGCTTCATTTTCTGTCAAATATTTTAGAAAAACTATGAGAATTGATAGATTTTTTATGAATAATTTGAAGTTACATTCCACAGAAATCTGTGAATACTGTTGAGGGTCCACCACATTAGCCTTTTTAGCATCTAACATAACAACGTGTTTTAGGGGCAAACATTATTGAAAAACACAAACATTTCAAGGAATCACAGAATGAGCATCTGACTTTTTTATAATTATTGTTGAGTTGAGGAACTATGTAGTTGTTATCTGGATTTAATGAAATGTCGTCAGAAAATGTAAAGCAAAATGTTAAATTAAAAAAATTGTCAACAGGTGTTCTACTCATGATTAAAACTGTTAGGAAGTACCAGTTTACCCAATTCACCTCCCCATCACCAATCAGGGAGCTTAGGATGAGAATATTGACCGTGGAAACAAACGGAAATATCTAAATAATTTATTTCCTCCTTTAAACAGAGGTTCTACTTCTCTGTGATAGACTAGTGTAAAAGAAGAACAACTTTCAGGCATTCTGCAATGTGCCACAGCAATTTAATGTCACCAGACAGGGTTTGTTACCGAGCAGTAACATACATTCAGAAGGACTTTTTGATTAGCCAATCATATTTTGATTTGCATTATTGTTGTTGACCCAATAAAGCTGATTCTGGTAACAGTGGAAATACCCTCAGCTGTTAGGAACCAGTTTATTGGTGCTTCACTGAGAGCTGTCAGTTTCTATTGGTCGATAGCTGTGAATACCAGAGGACATCCGTTGTCTCTATGCTATTTATGGCTTGTTGTCTGTATTTTGTAGCTATTTCAACTATCACTGCTGCTGTGGCCATGAACCAGCTGTTAGGTTTCTGTTGTTAGAAAAGATGAGTTTGTTTTCAGATACATCCAGACATCTGCAAGTCTTTAGACTTTCCCCAGCAGAAGAATTGATAAACTGTAAGTCTGGTTTTAAAGTTGTTGCACTGACTAGCAGTCAGTTTTAGAATTAATTTTAAATTTTTTATCTCCACCTTCACTGCTTTATGGGATTAAATTCTATGCTTAATTCTTAAAGAAATAAGTCATTTTATTGAATTTTATTCAACTCTGCACTGAAGGAAAACTGAGAGGTTGAACTTGAACCAGAGCATGAGCACTAACTGTGGACAGCTGTTTCTGTCAGTGGTGTGTATTGGGTGTGTATGGTTGTTGCAGAGGGTGGACGTTTGACCCTCCCCTGGAAGTGCTTGAACACTCTCATAACAAACAATGTGGTTACACCAAATAAACACTGATGTGTATTCTTGTATTTTATTGGTATACATGAGTGTGTATGTGTGTGTGTATGTGTGGCAGTGTCGCTTCCCACTAAACTGACACATTTTCAATCACACGGTTTATTCTGTGGAAATTGTTGAGAACGAGAAAAAAGACCAGATTTCTGCAGCTCTATGGGTTACAATAGGACAAGCCAGGATTAGGTTTTTTTTTTATTTTTTTTTTTTACTTTGTGCGAATGTGTGCGTGCGTGCGTGTGTGTGTAAAACCGTATGTGTATGTATTCCCAGACAATGCCCTGGTAGCCAATTTGTAATATATAGTCAGCCTTGAAAAATGGCCCAGATCTCCCCTTCGCTGTCTGCAATTTAGCTCTGCCTGCACCCGGCAATACCCATTGTGCTGCCTCCCACCACTGCCATTTTGGCTTGATGGAGTGTGTGTTTAGATCCAGTGTGTGTGCATTTCAGTGTGCTTTTACCTATAAGTCAGTCTTTTGATGTGTGCCGATGTGCACAAACCAGTGACATTGTTTATTCACAGGTTATTGAATTTCTGCTTGAGTATCTTTGCCTGTGTCATTGTGTGACTGTGTTTGTGTGTGTGTGTGTGGTATTGCATTGAAATTGTTTGCCCAAGTCTTTATCCTGTGAATGTAGTAGTTAATGTGGCACAGCAATAGGTCTGTCAAAATTAGAGAAAGGTACACAATCCAAATGAAAACCAAGAAAAAGTTGAGGAAGTAGCAAAAGGGATGATTGAACAAGTAAGGGGGAAAAAAGACAAAATCAGGGTGAAAAATTTTAAAATTAAAAAAATCTATGTATACGTACACACAAAAACAAATGATGGCAATAAGGTTTAATGAGAACACAGATTAACAGAACCAAAAAATTAGTTTATAAAAGTTAGGTAAAGGGACACAGGAAGACGAAAGAGGAAAAAATTTGCTGGACAGAGACAATAGGCAATGTAAGTGATGCAAGAAATGTTTGAAAACGAGAGAAGAACAGAGTGAGGAAAAAAGGAAAGGGAAAAAACAACAGGGAATGGGGACAAGAGGAAGAGATTATGGAAAGAAGAAAAGTCAATGTAGAAAGAGAAAAGAGAGAGCCAGAGAAATGGAGTAGCAGTGTGATGTTGCTGAAAGAAATAAGTGACGTGATGAGTGACCTTATGAACCTCATTCTTTCTCTGGAGATTGATTGTTTTACCAAAGGTCTCACTTCTGTTAATAGCAGACACAGCAGGGTGGAGAGGTCAGCTGTGAGAGTGGGTTTGTGTGACGGAAACTTCATTTAATAAAGAAAAAAACAGGACCATTTCTTTCTATTCTTTGAAATAAAAGGAATCTGACCTACAGTTAATTCATTTACATGAAAAGGAAAATATTAGTGAATCTATAATAAATAATATAGTATATGCAGCTCTGGAAAAAATTAAGAGACCACTTAAAATGATCAGTTTCCCTGATTTTAATTTTTATAGGTACATGTTTGAGTAAAATGAACATTATTCTATGAGCTACTGACAGCATGTCTCCGAAATTCCACGTAAAAAATGTAGTATTTATTTGCAGAAAATGAGAAATGGTCAAAATAATGAAAAAGATGCAGTGCTTTCAGACCTCAAGTAATGCAAAGAAAACAAGTTCACATTTAGAAACAACAACACTAATGTTTTAATTCAGGAAGAGTTCAGAAATCAATATTTGGAGGAATAGCCATGAGGTTTTCAATGGGGTTCAGTGCAGTGGTCTCTTAATATTGTCCATAGCTTTATATGATCATTATGAAAGTGATCATATAAAGCTGTACATCTATTCCCATAGTTGTGCAGCGTTGGGAACAACTGCCCATAGCTAGGGTACAGGTCGGTGATGTCATTTTCCACAATTCATGGTTCCATCGATTACAAGATGTAATCAAAGTAGCAAATACCTTCACACTATCACCATGTTTGTCGAGATGATTCTCCTTTGATGAAAAGCAGTGTTAGAAATGGTTCACAAACTGTTCCACTTTTGTTTTCTTAGTCCACAGAATATTTTGCCAGAAATCTTGGGGATTGTCACCATGTTCCAAAGTGAGGCGGGTCTCACTTTTGAGGTATTTGATGGGTTTTTGGTCAGCAGTGGTTTTAGTCTTGGATGCCCATGGATCTCAGTCTGCTTTTTATATCTGAATCATGACCCCTGACCTTCACTGAGGTGATGATCTCAATGCTTTAGTTGATGTTCTTGTTGTTTTTCAACCCCAGGATAAAACAATGCAACTCTTGCATTACTGACTGACAGCAGTAAAGATAGAGCAAAAAACGGGTGGATGGAAAGGCAAGGTTTTGTGCTTTGAAACCATCATTTTCATGTGATGTATGATCACATGAAATGTATGTATGATGTATTTTCCCTGGAATAAATGTAAAATAAGGCACCCAACACAGAGCTGTTATGGGAGGTTCCTCAGGGTAAAGTATGTGTTGGTGCTTCAGACTGAGGGCAGGAACCAAGTCATGCTTGAAAAGAAAACCACCATCTCCACAAAGTTTTTCTGCACAGGAAAAATGCAGTGCTGTAAAATTTTCTGGTATATGGCTTCACTGAATATATTGATCTATTGACCTCATTTGCCCAAATAAGATGATCCTGATTGTCTCTTGAATCGGCTTTGCTTCATAATCCATTCAAGGCTTGAAGTAAATTATGTTTTTCCCTTATCCTCAACTTTCTAAATGATCTACCTGGAAACAGCACTGTGCAAACAGCCAGCTGCTTTAGCGATGAGTTTCTCTGCCTTACATTCTTTAACTCTTCCTTGGCTTGGCGCACGCTGAGCAGGAGCGCAACAAATAAAAGTTAGGTAGGTCGGACAGCGGGACGTGGGGTTATACCTTTAGATCCTGAAAGCATAAAAAGCACCTGGTAAAAGCACACACAGGGTCAGGTGCAACCCCGCCAGAACGCGCACAGAGTAAAAAACTTGAGGGGTCCAAATGACCCCATCTCTTAAGACCAAGGCAGTGTTAAAAAGAAAGTAAAAATGTGTTGCATCTGTATGCTGGACAGTCTTCACTATGATGATTTTAAGCCAACATGTCTTTTGTTTGTTTATTAGTGGACCTCCTGTATTTGAAGGGGTTAGCAACCACGACCACCCACAAATAGCTGAAGTTTATGAATACTGAAACCCTTTCTAAAAATGCTTATAACTACCTATTATAGTTCAGACACAAAATATACCTTATATGCATTAAAACACATATTGGAAACATTGTTGGTTCTACCACAGAAGCTAACATCTGCGGTTTCTTATCTCCGCTCTTGATGGGACAGCCAATCAGTGCCAAGGAAAATGAATGTGGCTTCTGGATTGGCTGCTTTGCAAACGCTAACCAACAGCATGTCAAGTAGCATTGTGCCTTGCTGTTTCAGCTTCTCAAGCTGCAAATAGACAAATTACCAGCCAAAAATTTGAGGTGCATTCCAGAGAGAAATCTGAAAATAGTTTAATGTGGGAATACTGAACTGTGAATAGTTAAGTTCCCTGTGGCTCTGTTTGATTTAAATTCATATATTTATGTGTTAAGAATAAAAGAATACAGTTTTAATGTACCTAAGAAAATAAACAATGGAATCTGCCTGTCATTTACTATTAATTCAAATAATTCCTGCTGCTGCTCCATGGATTAACCATTGTCATGGTCCTGAATCCTTTTTCCAAATAGCCACACGCGTCTTATTTTTACTGCTTTTAAAAAGATTTTTAACAGATATGTTCCCTAAACTTGCATCAAATCAAAAAGCAATCCAATTTCTAGACTTTATCTGGGTCATTTAATCTGAAAAGCAGCTCTTTGTGTTCTGCTGTTGCTGTAAACTGAAACAGGTTATGCCAGCGCTGCCCTCACTTCAACCTCTGACAGGAACAATAGTGGGCAGCTTGCTTCAGAAAACTGTTTTACAGTAATACGTGTCCACAAAACAAGAACGACATTATCAATGGTTTCATGGTGCGCTACACAGTTCAGCTAATGTTCTCCTGGAAGCCGGAGAAACCGTTTCACTGTTTCTCCTTTTTTCTTTCCTCTCACTCTCCAGCCTCTCTTGCTCTGCCTCCGTTTCATAGTTTTTCTTCTCTTCTCACTTTTTATTTTTCTGACTTCTCCTGAGCTCCTTTTTTCAGTATGAAAAATCCACATCAACATGGGTTTTGACAGCCTGTCTTTGGTGGGTGTGTAAAATTTGAATAATTCTCTGTGCATAGACTCTGGGGCGGCTTTGTGTTTTGTATTTGACTGTGTCGCTTCGCCTTCCTGTCAAATCCCAGCCAGCATCGTTTAGCTTTACTATAAATATATAACGGAGAAATAAAGCAGCTAAACTGGAGTTGTATCTGTTTATTCCTGAATATTTTACAAACCTTGAGCTGTTTAGTCGACCAGTGGAAACGGCAAGAAAAATATATCTTTTTCTTGCTGTTTTTTTTTTTTTTTTTTTACTGCTAGGTGACATTTAATCACTGAACGTTAAACAAGATGTTGAGACGCTGTTGGTTCCTAACAAGTTAAGTTAGGTTGAAATGCTTTGCTGGTTTATCTGAATCAGAATCAACTTCATTTACCAAGTTTGCAGGAATAAACAAGGAATTTCACTCTGGTTTTCATCACTGTCAATCAAAGAACAATCACAAAACAACAAACTACAATATAAAGCAAACTAGGGCTGTCAATGCAGTTAGTCTAAAACATTTAATGCCTTAATATTACATAATTGAGATTTACTAATTTTCACCTAAAAGCCTCTCTCTCCCGCTAAGGGTTACCTAGTTCACATCAGCTCTTTACATGGTTAACCACGGCTTTGTACAAAATTCATATATTCAGAGTCGCAAATGTGAGAGAAAAGATGAACGAGGAGTTAGATTGGTGGGCTCAGTGGCAACCAGGGGCGCGGTATAGGGGGGGAAAGTGATGACGATTCTAGGGGCCCTGACCAACAGGGGGCCCTCCACAATTTAATTATTTATTTTTTGTTCATAGAAATTAAAAAAAAAAATCGGGGCTCCGTCAATTACAAAATTAATCATATTGTATTTTCAAAGATTGTTTTTAGCAGTAAAAATGTTATGTTCCTACTCCCTGACAAAATATCGCACATCCATATTTGCCATGAACCCCCCCTATCTGCGTTAAATGGTTCGTTCCTGCTTGGATCGCTTCAGAGTGACACTGTTAGCAGCAGCCAGTGGAAGACACGAACGACCTTGACAGTTACTATGCTGCTAAGAAAAGTTATAAAATCAGGTTTAAAAAAAAGGTAACACTTTATTTGAAGGGGGTTGAATAAGACTGTCATGACACTGTCATAAACATGACATAACACATGTCATGAACATGAATAAGCCTTCATGAATATTTATGACTGTTGTCATAAAGCGTCATTCGGTAAATTATGACACTTTTAATACAAAGTTGACATTATTCAAAATGTCTTCGTTATGACAACTTGACATTAACCAAGAAATCATTACTGTTTAAACTTTACCTTTAATAACATAAAGTTACCTCATTTTTAAAGTGCAATCAGTAATACTTTTATAACAAATTTAGATCAGTAATGATTTCTTGGTTAATGTCAAGTTGTCATATCAAAGACATTTTGAATAATGTCAACTTTGTATTAAAAGTGTCATAATTTACCGAATGACGCTTTATGACAACAGTCATAAATATTCATGAAGGCTTATTCATGTTCATGACAGGTGTTATGTCATGTTTATGACAGTGTCATGTCAGTCTTATTCACCCCCTTCAAATAAAGTCTTACCAAAAAAAAGAGAGATGGAGAGAGAGGGAAAGAGAAAGGCAAGAGTGTTAATTTATAACCCAGTTTTTTTCCAAGACAGGTGGGTAAACTGTGTGAGATGATCAACCATTTAGCATAATTAGCTTAGCTACAAACTACTGTTTGCCTCCTTTCACTAGCTTTTAATGAATTAAGGAAAAAAAATAACATATTCATATATTTAACTTGTCCCTTGTACCTTTTACCACTTAACAACAGGTGAGTCAGTCAGAGCAGCTCTAACCCACATCCCTCCTGCCCCATCCTCTCCTCTCCTGAGTGAAATAAAGCTGCCGTATGTCACTTTTAAATAAATATTTTTTCACATATTTGTTAAAACTGTCATTATGTTGTGACAGTATGGTATGAGAGGTAATCTGTGTGTACAGTGATGTACGTTTGGATAAAACCAAGACAGTATGTATCCTATCCATTTATTGCAACAATGAATCATAATTCCACCAAAGGAGCACAATCAGTTTACATTTAATTTCTAAATTGTGTTTGAAACAAATGACTTCTTTTAAGCCGTCTATAAACCTAGAAAACTGAGATGTTTGGTTTGAGACATTGAAGTGTTTTCTTTAATAGTTTTGAAAATGTGCAATTTTACATTTCAAGCTTACAAAGTTTAGCAAAGCAATTAATCAAAATTAACCACAACGCTGGAGTGTGATTAGTCTGATAAATTATTTTAATCGATTGACAGCACAAAAAAATCACACCTAGTAAAAAAGGAGTAGGATATTAAGAACGGATTACAGTAGGACTGTATAAGGGTGTGTGAGTGTGTGCAGCCTTTTTTGTTGGCTTAGATTCCTCAAGGCTTTTTCTTTACATTTTTGTTTTGCATCTTGCATAAATTATCACAGAGGCATTTTATTATTTTTTTGATGGAACATTTCTTTGAACCGAAAATTTAGAGCATTATTTTTTAGCTGGAGAGTTTCTTTTTCATATTAGATATGGTGTCTATATTCGTTGGATTTTCTATTCCATTGAGCTAAAAATGCCCATTTTAAAATTATTTTCTGACATGACAACATCAAATTATTAATACTGTTTGAAAAAATACTTTCATGTACAGTATATGCCTGCCAGCGGTACTTGTACTTCAATTTATATTAGATTAATACATATATTCTTAATATCTATTCTCCTTTTCACTTTTACAATGGTGCTGATATTTTGTCTTGTTTATTTTTCCCTCACTCTCTCGACTTTTCCTGGTTCTGTGTTCTAAGGCTGTCGTTTAAGAACTTTTCCACGCTTTATCTTTGTGTGTGTTTCACAGTGACCCCTACTGGGAGCGGCCGTCTAATGCAGGCAGCTGCTCGAACGCCCGGCCCAAGACCCTTCACCTGGCCGGCCAGCAGCATACCTCCTCACCATGGTAACGTTGGCGTCAGCTCCTCAGTAGCTGTAGAATTAGCAGTGGTAGATTTTGTGTTTGTGCATCTATCAAGAACAAACGATGAATGATAATTGGGATTAGGTTGTTTTCTGCTTAGTTTGAGTCTTTCTTTTTTGGGGCGTCAGCATTTTTTATGATATTCACCAAGTACTGTCACTGGATGAAAATATGTATGGAGTTGGTTGCATAATTAGTTTAAAAAAGTCCTCCATAACCCGAATGTATTCTAGAAAAATTGTTTTTCTGAAAACCCAAAGTCAACTTAACCATTTAAAGTTGTCCATTAAACACTGTGGTTTAGTCACAAATTTAAAATCCAACACCTTTGCTTGGCTTAGAGTTAAGATTTTATTTCTCTTACTAATATTGACCTAATGATAGTCAATAAGTGGATACAAATAATTGTCCTGAAAACATAAATGCTCACTTTTTGCCAGCATTCAAACCTTAAAGGATTTGTTTAATTTATATTTGGTTAGAGATAAAAACAGAAGACCAAAGTTTTTTTTGATCATGTAACAAATTGACATATTGGATTTAACAAAGCCTTAAACAGTCAGTCAATAAGTTTAAAATCAGCGGTTTTGTGCACTCATTAAAATGTTTCCCCAACATGTTTTTATTAAAGATAGTGTACCGGTAGTTAAAAAAAAAGTAAAGAATTCATTTCTTCTTTGGTAACAAGTACAGTCTGAATTTATACTAGTCTAAATTTAGACTAAATAAAGTGGTTTTCAGAGTTTATCTTATTATATGTACACAGTGGTGAAAGAATATTGAATAAAACCAACTAAATTTAGTAAAATATTTCTGTACATGTGAGATTATTATCTTTTGTTCTGCTTTTTATTATAGAGCAGCTGACAAGTGTGAACATTTGTCATAATATTTATTTGATCATTTTCATAATAAATTTTAGTTATTGAGGGTAAATAAAAACAAAACTGACAGATTGATCAGAAATGTTATTTTTGCTATTTTCTCTACTGTTTGCCCCACAAGAACATCAACAAGTATCAGTCAGTTTGGAAATATAATTAAATGCAGCTACTGTGTGTATGTCTTGGTATGTGTATTTTTCAATGTCTACATATTTACATGAAAATATGTTTCTGAATATGTACTGGTGTTCTGTACTGATTTAAAAAATCTGCCATCCCCTGCAGTCCATCATTCTCACTTTCACTGTAAGAGATCAGAGCTGGAAAAAAATGGATTTGACCCTAGGAAGTGAACTCATGCCTGGTGCTTTGTATGAAATATTTAGTTTTTGTGTCCGCGTTAGATTACAGTACTAGAGAATAAAGGGGATTTGTGACAGAATGTGGCAGAGCTGAGAGGTGACAGCAGTCAGTAGCTCCTAATTCAGTAAACTTAAGTATGTGAAGGTCACACTGGAGGAGGAACTGCACAGATAAAAATAATGACCAAGTGAACAACTTCCAGACACTACAATTAAAGTCCAGATGCAGGTTTTACCAGTCAGGTAAATTAATGCCTAAATCACTGGTTTGAGTCATGACTCACTAACGAAAGATACAAATAAAACTACAAACTATTACTCATGCCCCCTTTTCAGATAGGGTTAATAAGCTCTGAGTCGATGGCAGTTACTCTGAATAAACTGACCCGGCTTAATGAGAACAGGAGATACCAACTAGGTAACTCAACTCTGAGTCAAGTTACCCGAGTTAAGCCTGAGTATGAGTATAGACGCCGTCATCATTGGAGTGCAGATAATGCGATTCACCATGACAACAGGAGTAAAATGAAGCTTGCAAGTGTGCATATCTGTCCAGTGGAATTAGAAATGCAATGAGAGCATAAGCAGAATATGGAAGCATATTTAACATATATAACATGTTAAATATGTTTTGACATACTTAGCAAAAGTATTGCTAAATATGTCCATACTTAGCAATAGTGCAAAATAGAAAGTGTTAGCATGGCAGACAGTCGATGTGTGAGTGAGATTTTGCAGAAAATTAGTAATATTCTTGACGTTACAAATATTTAACATTCAAAAGAGGAAGGATAATTTTATTTGTCTGATCCAAATATCCATAACTTCTGTACTTAGGACACCCAAAAATAAATGAATAGATTATGCCTGAAGTGTCAAAATGTTGTAGTGACTACATTTCCGATTGCACCGATATTTTCTGAAACGGAAAACCCAGGATATGCTCATAGTTACCCCAGAACTTACTCAAGAGTTTCACTTATCCTCCTGCCTGAAACGGGGCTCTGCTCAGGTGTTGTGTGTGTGTGTGTGTGTGTGTGTGTGTGTGTGTGTGTGTGTGTGTGTGTGTGTGTGTGTGTGTGTGTGTGTGTGTGTGTGTGTGTGTGTGTGTGTGTGTGTGTGTGAGTTTGCTGTGTTTGTCTGTCTTGCTCTGGCTTAGTGTGACACTAATGCAATGAGCTTGTGTATGTTTGAGCGCTCACGTCTACAAGGTGAAATTGAGATAAATGGTGGAGCAGCTGGGTGGCCCAAGATGTCCTCTCCACCTGTCTGTCCTGCTTATATACGTATATGTGAGCATTTATGTGCGTTTAGGACTCTGCGTTTGCTTTGATTATGTGTTTTTATTTGTTCATTTGTACATATGTGCAAATCTCAGCCTGTTGTGGTGAGCTGAGGTTTGTTCTTTTGTAAAAATAAGCAGAGTTTCATACAAGGAGACAAACATTTTGGGGTGATTGATATCTGATACTGACATTTTATGATGCTCACATGAAACTAACAGCAGAGAAAATGGCAAGAATAACATTTTCGATCATACAGTCACTTTGGGTTTTTCTTTAATTTACCTTCTGTAACTGAAATTTATCATGAAAATAATAAACCAAAACTCTTATCATGATAGGAAATGTTTCAGATGTTTTTTCTCTGTCTAGATTTATGTCAGCATTCTGACTGGGCCACTGCAAAACATCAATAAATAAATGACTTTAAACCTTAAACCTAATTATTCAAGGAATGTGAATAATTATGGTCTTAAATGTATACAATGCAGAAATAAATACAGTTTAAATAAATAACATGGGTATATACTTTTTAATTTTCAGAACTTATAAATGTTGCAGCACAAAAAACCTCTGAAGACACTAAGCACAACTTCTGTCTTCATGAAGTTAAAACTGGCATCAGATTTTATTGGTTGGAGAATTTTCCTCTCGTCTTTGGTGAAAGACCACGAGCCATTTGTCACACTAGCGCTGGACCTCCGTGTTTGTTTTGGTTGTATTTACCCAGAATGCCCTGTGCTATTATCGGTTTCCTGGTTTTGGAACAGTCTCTGGTCTGTTTGGTGTTCACATACGTATTCGAACTGCATACAGTCTTAGGTTTTCTACCGGACCAGAGTTTGCTTTTTTGGTCCACATTAGAGTTTGACTGCACATTCACAACCAAACTTAGTTGGAGTAACAGGGCAGGTGGGAACGGACCCTGAGACGATGTGTCTCTGCTGTCCTACTACAGGCTCAAAGGAAATCTTCCCCTTTCACATTCTCTGTTCCACCACTCCAACATGTTTAGAACATATAACTTTAGTGCTTCAGAAAACACCTTCTGTATGTTGTAAATATATGGCATTTAATCTATTTTTCTTTCTAATGTTTGTTTCCTTACTCCTTTCTATGCCTTGCTTCCTTCCCTTCTCTCCTTCATCGGGTTCACCTTTGTACCTGCTTCCTCTTCATGTGTCTGTCTCTCTGAGAATAGTTTAGATGGCGGGGGTGTGATGCACTCTGATGTGAGCTCTGTCTTCTCTCCAATGTCGCACAAGTCGACTTTAGTGTGTTGCTGACTTTGGTTAACTTTCTTTCTTTGATGCCACACCTTCTTCCTCACCTTGCCTTCTTTTCTAACCTACTTTCACCTTCGATTTTTTTTGTCACTCGCCAAAACAATAGATCCTTCTTTTCTCCATCGGACTTTATATTTCAAAGAGAACATCCGAAATTCAATAATTTAACCCTCTCTCTGTCTTTGTCTTTATTTTTCTATTTTTCATCACCTACCTGTGTCTTTGTCTGACAGGGAACATGTTAATAATGGATTGCATAGATTCAGACAGGGAGAAAAATGTGAGCGCATGAGCATAAGGTATTCTTTAAAGTTATATTGTGAAAGGCCATGTGCTGCTGTCAGTCTTCGGGTTCTTCTCCTTCTTAGCTAATCTAATCCAAATCTACTTTTGTGTTCTAAAAAGAAGATAGATTGTGGAATCAAAAATGTGCTGTTTGTTTGAAGCTGCATTCAAAATATAGCAGTCTGTTGCATTCTGTCCTATTCCTGGGACTCCTTTTTTTGTTTGTTTTCAACACGGATTGTAAATCTAATATTTAATCTCTGAATCATCAGATATGAG
Organism: Poecilia mexicana; assembly: GCF_051168715.1. Taxonomy (NCBI): domain Eukaryota; kingdom Metazoa; phylum Chordata; class Actinopteri; order Cyprinodontiformes; family Poeciliidae; genus Poecilia; species Poecilia mexicana. Next base: position 1,333,240 of record NW_028263372.1, on the reverse strand, counting down.
CATGATAAAAACAGATACATTTTCCTTATCCAAGTTTGATCTGTCATGACAATCAGGATATGACGTTTCTCAACAAATAGTGTTTTCTAAGGCTAATACAGGGTTTATTAAGGGTTTACTGTGGTTTTAGTAAAAGTGGTTATTTTAGTTTAAATTTATTTCATCTTGCTCTTTTAATAAAATATTTTTTTTTCCAAAGGCTATTCTAAGCATCTGACCTGACTTATAACAACCCCCCTGTGTTTGAGGTGGAGAGATCTCCCTGCCATCACCCTAATCTTTAACTCCACCAACAGATTCAAGTCAGTAACTAGCTTATTAATATAAGGACAAATCTGAAGATCTCAGCTGTAATTAATAAATCACTGCAGTAGGCAGCATCTGTGTGCGCCCACACACACAGACACACATTCATGCAAGTTTTTAACATTTTTGTTGTTTTAATGCCGCTACAATGGAAAAGAGAGGTTGCTGTAGATGTAAACCTGATGAATATATTCTCATTAACAAGTTTAATCTGTGGTTGTTTCCACTGAACAAACACAGGTGTTGGTTCACTGCAGCGGCACATAGCAGGGAAAGCAAAGGAAAAACAAAACTGGTTTAAAGTGGCGAGACTGTTTACTGCTGTCTATAACAGTAGAACTGACTTCATTTGTTTTCACTCTATCATAGTCGAAACAAAGGGATTGAATGCACACAGTCTACCAGTCTGCCTGATCTATGAAGATAGACACGCCAAGTGTGTGTGTGTGTGTGTGTGTGGGATGGTCTTCTCCTGCACCTGTATGCATTTAGATGAATGTGTGTGAGAGACAGTGAGTCACAACGCAGGTCTGGAGCCCAGGCTGAATGAATGAATGAATGCTTACCTATGAACAAACACAGCTTCATCACGGTGTTATTCTATTCTGTTCTATTCTATTCTATTCTATTCTATTCTGTTCTATTCTGTTCTATTCTATTCTGTTCTATTCTGTTCTGTTCTGTTCTATTCTATTCTATTCTATTCTATTCTGTTCTGTTCTATTCTATTCTATTCTATTCTATTCTGTTCTGTTCTATTCCTCGTCTTTAAACTACTGTAAAACTTCTGTTTTGTTTAGTTGGTTAGGCTCTTGTTTGAAAAACCATGAGAACATTAAAAATAATCTCACTTCACTACTTTGATTTATTTTATGTTTTTGGTGTTGACCATAGAAATCGAGCCAGAACAGCCCTCGTCTTTTACAGTTAATCAAACTGTCATCTAAACTACAGTAAGAGCTGCAGGGTCGACCAGCCAGGCTGTTAAATCCTGACTGCAGCAGAATGGAGGTCAGGTTTTCCTTCAGTTACTCCATGTAACTTTTTATTCAGCCTGTAAGGACCTGCATTATTTAATTTTGAGTTGGACTATAGATGTAAAAAAATTTTATTTTACTATATTACAATTCAGACATGTGGTCCTATTTTCTCACATCTTCCACCTGATGCACCAGTCCTTTCAAACGTAGAATTTAAACTTAGAGTGAGCAAACAATATAGAATGTCACTGAAATTTACTACATTTGACAATTAACACTTTAACACACTTTAGCACATTGAAACTTTAAATATTTATAATATGTTTGATCAAATTAAATAGTTTAGCATTTATTATTAATACTGGCAATTATAAATGTGTTTATTAATTATAACTTATTTTGTAGCTAGTATTGTGTTTTCCAGAGATTATTCACACAAGATAGTCAGTCTAGGACTTGTCTTTTTTTCTTTTGCTTTTGTTTTAGAGAATAACATTTTAATGTCTTGTAAATGTTTTTAAAAATTACATTTTGTCACTTTGTGTTATTCTTATTTTAGACAATACTTTTTTTGTGTGTCTAATCTTGAGTTAACAAGGTCATTTTTTAAAATCCTTAATGGGTTCATTATTATAATAGTGTTCATACTGACCTTTTTATTAAAATACTTCACAAAAAACAAACTCAGTTTTGGTAAAAGCAATAAGAAAGTGGCAATAAATTATGAGGGGTTTTCTGCCTCTCTACTGTTGGTGTTCATTTTTGTTAAATATGTAGTTCGGCCCATTTTATCTGAATTGAAATAGCTAAGAAATAGAAGGATGAAGAATTAATGTGTAGTAAGACAGTGTTTCTAAAGAAGAAGGGCATAACAATAAATACATCAGCGGCAGATTGCAGATAGAAACGTCAAAAACATAATTCCTCATGGAAACCTTTTACTGAAGATTTTAAACGAGAGTATCTATTTCTTTTTTAATTTAACCCGAGAACATTTTCCTCTTCACACATAAACACACTCCTATCAACAAACTGAGACCAGAAGCTTCAGTAGATCACCTGAGGACTTCCCACACCTACGACTTTGATTTCTGTTCCAGCCGCCTTTGATTCACACATCATTTATGATTTGAAGCTGAACCTGATCACTAAGTTTAATTGGATTCAGATTCTCTTGGCTCTCACACAACAGGCCCTTGGCAGTTGGTTGTTGGATACATTAGGGAGGCAAAGCAGGTACAGTGCTGCCTTGAGTTAGCTCCAATTAATGGTTTATGTGAGTTTTCTTTTTTCAGAGCAAGATTTATTTATTTTTCATGCTGTTTGTGGTTTTTGATCTCAAACTTGGACTGAAATGTGCTTAAAAAGTTTCCCTTTATATACCTACAAAGTTTCAAAAGCTGTCAAGGTTCAGCCCAGTGGATGATGACTGTCATGATAATGTCTAGTTGTTCTTTCAGAATAAAAGCACTGAACAAAGGAAAATGAAATCTATTTAAAAAGCTAACAAGTTAGCGCTTGGAAAGAATGGTTAGGTTTTGGATATACACATTTGCTTTTGGTCTGTTGCCTTGGTTATTACTCATATTTGTTTAATACTTGTATTTGCAATGTCATTCCTCAGCCGTTTGGATTCCATCCTCTGTAACTTTTTGTTCCCTCTCTTATTTTGTAAGTTCTTTGTTGTGTTTGTCTAATTTTTTCTATATGTTGAATAGATGAAGATAAAGTTAGGGGTGAAGGGACGGGCTTATAGTGAACAAGGCAAGTCCAAACAAATTTGTTTATTTTTTAAATATTATTTCATATATATCAATCACACACATCTTTAACTTTACAGTTAAAACACGATCAATAAATGCTACAACTGAGCTAGTAACTTTCAGTTCAACTTCAAAGCCAAAGGAAAATAAAGTAAAACGTTAAAAACCGACAAACAAAATGACTGTTCAATGCAGGGATGTCAATCCTGCAACGTGTGTGTGTGTGTGTGTGTGTGTGTGTGTGTGTGTGTGTGTGTGTGTGTGTGTGTGTGTGTGTGTGTGTGTGTGTGTGTGTGTGTGTGTGTGTGTGTGTGGCAGAACCAAGGTGTGTTCACTGGAAGTCTAGTCTAAGAGACACTGACTGGTACTTCTAAGATAAAATTAGTTTTTAATCTGTTAAATAAACAGAGACCTTTATTTCTGAGGAGTTAATTTAAATTTAACATGTTGAGTTTTTATTAACTGATTTTTGCTCCTTTTGTGCAAATTCACCTCATGACCATGTGACACATTTTGTTTTACTTCTACTTTTGAGTTCATAAAGGCTGCTGGAGTGGCTGAATGATTATGTATACATATATGTACACATTGTTTTAAAATTGCAATTTAAATTTTGATTGAAAAGTGTGAAAATTTATAATAACATTTTTCTGCTAGTCTCTGCTACTGATGCCAGTCTTGCTGTAGATACTTAGTAACAGTATCAGAGGGCAAAAAAGGTTTAATCTGTTGGTCATATTGCATTTCATCTGACTTTTACCTCACTGATGTGAGACATGCATCATAACTCTGCACCACATGATGCGGAACGTGGTTAATATGGACATAAACAATGGCTGAAATTCTAATAATAAAATTATGAAAGAAGTGAAACATCAAATCTTGATATCACCACTCCTGGTCCGACTCCACATCAAACAGACTAGGGAGGCGTAATGCTGCCAAAAAATGATATCACAATATACATTTTTAAATACTTCAATAACAATGTCACATTTTCTGCTTTATTTTTTTTTTATTTGATTTGGAGGTTGTTGTTTTTTTTTATCACTTTCCTTTATAAAGCGGTCATCAGAATAAAAAATATATTTATAAATATTTACAAAATCACAATATATTAAGTGTATCAAAGAAAGAAATCAACGATCAAGTGTAAATTAACTTAAATACATAAATGAAAAAAAACAGAACATTAGTTTTACAGGATTTATTTTATGAACTCAAATTATGTGAAAACAGAAATCTTTTTGAAAACACTCAACACCAAAATATATGTCGCATAAAAACATATATAAATTAAAAGCTTGTGCATACTTCCTACTGATGAGGACTTTCACTTTCATTTCTTCCATTTGTCACAGACATCTCCAGTGCAGTAATGACAGTGTTTTCATTTTTTAGTGTTAATGTTCCCACAACTACAGCTGACTGCATCCTGCAGCACCGTTAGCATTGCTTTACTAGCATTGAGTAAAATTAGACCTCTATAGATCTGTATAAACCTGTATAGAGTGGTATAGATCTATATAACTATAGGTCTGTATAGACCTGTCCAGGTGACAGGGACTTCCCTACTGGGAGCTGAGATCACAGATGCTGTGCTGATGGGACGTCCAGTTAGTCAGCATACTCACATTAGCTCATTTACAGACTCACATTTGGTAACACACACAGTTTGACCATCATGTCTTCATTCAAGGACAAGCATCAGACACACACACACACACACACACACACACACACACACACACACACACACACACACACACACACACACACACGCGCACGCAGGAACACAGACAAGTCCATCTGGCCAAAAGAGGTGGCAATGTGTCTATGGGTCAGCCATGAGGCTGGCTGTGTTTATTAGAGGCTTCAGAGTGTCTGCCAGGTCTCAGAATGATTAAGAACTCAGCGCCCCACTCTTGCACTGAATGTGTGTTGCATGGGGTGAGGAGTGTGAAAGCAAGCGAAAAAAGGAGACTGAAATGCAAAGATTTAAACACTGGAGCCAAAGCCAGAAAAAAAATAATCATCCAACTGTGTCAGCGGAAGGTAACTGGAATTTTAGCAGAACTTTATCTCACAAATGTACTTATAGTTCATAAATGCATTGATATGTATGGGTATATGTAGGTACTTATGCATATGTCCGGTTGTGTATGACTATTTGTACCACATGCCTGGAAATTTACAGCTTTACAAAGAAACTGAAACAGATTTGTAGGCACAGCACACATTTTTGTTTAGACTCGGCTTTATGCATCATGCTTGATTTAACCATTAAGCTTAATGATGACAACATGGGAGATGTAATTGCAATTACCTTCATACAGACGGACATGTGGAAGTGAGGTCGGTCACAATCATTTATCCATTTTTTTCTTTTACAGTTTTCCCAGATTTTGTTTTTGTTTTAGAAAAGGAATCCATTTTATTCCCCCTTCTAAATGCTCTGGGTAAAGTGTGTTGTAATTCCATGTTCCACAATGATGATGAATAAAAGACTTCTCACTTGCATGTATCAGGATGCAGTACAGGAATGAGTATCAATTATGTTGGGGTCGGATGAATCAATCAATCAATCAATCAAATTTTATTTGTATAGCACATTTCAGCAGCAAGGCATTTCAAGGTGCTTTACATAATTAAAGAAAAAAATAAGAACAGCATGTGACATTGAATAAACAGTAAGAACGAGAGAGATTTTTTTTTAAAAAAAGAAAAAGATTAAAGATTAAAAAAAAAAGATATAAACATACTTTGGATGAATGTGACCTGGCTCTTCAGATTCAGGTCACATTTGAACAGATTGGATATGTATCAAATATCCATGTGGCCTGGGTGACATTCGAAACAAATCTGACCTGTGTTGTTCAGACTGTCATGAAAAGATCAGATTCAGGTCACATTGAGGCAAAAAAATTGGAATTGTGTCACTTCAGGTTGCAGTGTGAACACAGCCTAAATGTGGGGATGGTCTAACTTAGTAGGTCATAGTGTACAGAAAGAGGTGGATTCATGATGAGTTTTCTGCTGAGACAGAGGGAAATTAAATAGTTAATGAAAAATATCTTCCCAAAGAAACTAAAAATTTCACGTCTTAAAATAGATGTAACCTTATTTTTCTTTTAGTTATTAAAATAGTTATAGTAGGAGACTGAGTGAGTGGCTTCGTATTAAAATAGTTATAGTATCTTTCCAAGATATATTAGGAAATAGAGACCTAGCTTTGGAGTTGATATTGTCAATAGTTCTTAAAACTGCGTACAACTGTGGTTAGCAGTACCACTGAAACAGCTCTTATTTAAATGGTTGCAACTCAATAAAACAGAGGAGAACCTTTCAGAGACATGGGCCTGGGGAAGATGTTTGGACAGTACTCACTGCTGTTGATAGAAGAATATTTATTATGAGCCCTTTGGTAACCATTAATATCTGATAAGGTCTACAAACTCTGAATAGAATTGCTTGGACTACACTGTGATTTCTTACAAAGAAATGATTGTTGTGAGCACAGATTCTGAGCATGCAGGTTAGCTCTTTGTGGTCATTTGTGGCCCTTTTATCTTCTATGTGAGCAGTATTAAAGCTTCCCTAGTAATGGAGTGTCTGGGTATTCTTCTGCATTCTGAGACATATCATAATGTGCAGCTCTCTTCATACCAATGTTCCCAAACTGCTACTGTGAGAGTAAAAGGCTAAAAGCTATTCAAGCTAATTGCAACAACAATAACACAATGGGTGTTTATGCAAATCCGCCACTCATTTTGCCTCTCACTGCAGCTCTATTCAATCCTGTCCCATATTATCATTTAATTTTCTGCTTTTCTTATTCATGTCTTTCCCTAATTTTCCCTTTAATTCTCTTTTCTACATTATCCGCCATATCTATTACCCTCCGTAAAGCCTTTTCTTTGTCATTTTTTATCTTTCCCTTTTCACTTCCTCCACTCTGTTTTCCTATTTTCTTGTGTAAACATGTGTGCCTTCATCAGGACTCTTGTCTCTCACCTTTATTTCCATGTCATTGCTTCTTTCTTCATTCTTTAGGTCCTATGTTGTCTAACATCGACATTAAATACTAGTATGAAGAATCTCATTTTTTACTGCTTGTAAAAATATAATGAAAATAAAATGTGCATATTACTTACACTTATAAATGCAATGATAAATTTACACTATATTTTTTGTTTCTTTTGAAAGTATTTTGTTGTAATCTAATCAGCTTTAATGCTAATGAATCAAACATTTCAAAATCTAACATATTGTAATTCCAGATTGACTGGTCGTGAGTTATATTGGAGTCATAAAAGTCTGTTTTTAAAGTACAACGTTTGGTTTGGTTGAAGTATAACCCAAAAGACTTGGAGCTCTAATTGCAGTGACAAGTTTATTGGCTCAGGGAGGCTAAATAGAAATGCAAATCACTTATTTTTATTTGTAAATGTTCAAAATAAAACAAAAAAACAATTATTTTACATCCACTTCACTATAACATGAATCATATTTTGGTGTATCACAAAACATGTAAAGCTCAAAACCCCATCTGAGCCGTGATATAATCCCAATTATAAATCACTTAATATATCTGTTATTAAAAGCTCATTATTCAGATAGATATATGAAGTACAGTTTTATTGGCCATTTTTTCTGAGCATATGACAATAAAGCTATTTTATTATTCCGAAACATACAAAGCTCTGATGCCAATAAGACCACATGTCCCATAATGCACTAACAGCTACTCAAGCTTGGCCTGTGGGAAGTCAGATCCACTAAGTGTTGCCAATAATTGATCAGCAGGTCACCCCAACCCAACTGCACACATTTCTGATAACCGTACCGTTCATACTGGACTTTGTAAAAATACTTACTGATTTGAGCCAAAATGAATGGCATAGGATACATTTTTACTGAGAAATTATGGCAAGCCTGACATAATGGGTGGAGAAAATGAAATATCTTTATTTTTTTAAATGATCATATTACAGGTTCTCCCCCAGTGTATCATAAGCCTGGCAGGCCATCAGGCTTTACTTATGCCCCCACCAGACTAAGCATTGTTCATTTATTTTAGTTTTTCTAATGATTGCCTTTTTTAAAGACTTTATAGTCAGTGTTTTGGTAATTATCAAGTGACATTTTCAAATTTTCTATCAACTTTAAAAAAAAATTTAAAACTGTGTGGCCAGCTGGATAACTGCTTTACTGCCCCAAGCACTGGGCTTAGCAAGTTTTCTGGGAGAAAACTTGTATAAAATCCCAAGAAAATCCATTGAAGTGTGTGTTTGTAACATGGAAAGATGTGCAATAGTTTTGCAAGGTAGTGTAACTGGTGACGTAATAAATTTGTGAGCTGGTAATTATGGCATTTGAAGGAGCAGTGCCGTTCATTATGTATGAACAGGTCAGTCGGGCGGCTTGCTGTTCACTGAGTTGTGTTGTCCTGTAAGAACTGAGTCAGTGACCTTGTAATATTCTCAAAGAGTTAGTGCTCAGATTGCTCCGTAATCTGCAGGCTTCATGAACAAATCAGTCATCTGTCAGTGTGTCACCTTATCAGTCATTTAGTTCACACACACACATTCAGGTACTCTTAACAATTTCCTGTCCTTCAGCTGCCCATCAATCCGACTCAGTCATATCATTTTATGAACCTCAAAAGAAGCATTTGAGAGGCTGACAGAGACTTTAAAAATAGAGATTAGAAGATTTTACAAAAGACATAAACGCTTTTAACATTTTTATTCTCTAATTGACACTACACTTGAAAATAAGGATAATTTACTGTATTCATGTTTAATTTCTAACAGCATATATTAATGTGTGAAGTCTGACATATTCAGATTTATCCTCTGCACTCTTCTCTCCATTTATTTATTGTTTATTCCACTCAACGTCATATCTGCCTATTTTCTCAAGAGTCTTCTGGCTCTTGTCTCTTTCCTTTTGATTATTATTGACACAGTGAACAGCAACAATAACAACAACAGGAGGGGAATTTGCTGGAGACGGGAGATTTTTGGAAAGCGAGAGGTGTAAGAAGGCTCGAGAGAGAGCCTGCTGTGAACCACATCCAGCATCAATTATTCAGCTTTCTGCTGCTTTGTACAAACAGGATTTCTGTCAGAGAGGGGGACATACAAAAACACACACAGAGCGCTGAAGGTAGCAGACTGCCAGGTGTGTGAAGTGTGTTAAGAAGAACAGATGAGAGGAATCCTTCATGCTGATTGGCAGGCTGATCAACATGTAGACATGATCAAATTCATATCTTGCAGCGAGCAAACATTGTAAATTTTCTACTATAGCAGCATCAGTTTGCAAAGGTCACAGAGGTCAGAGTGGGGATCAGCTGGACAGCAGGAATATTCAACTGAATTTACAATTTAGTGAGCCGCTGTCAGATTTGTTTAGAAATCTTGTTTTAATCGTAAAACAAAATTTCTAAAGGTTTAAAATGGAGGCAGATAGAGGGAATGAAGAAAAATGTGACTCAAGGTGTGTGAAGACAGTAATTTATTCCTGTAGTTTGTCTGTGACTGTCACTGCTGACATCACTGAGTAGAAACTACTATCAGAGAAATAGAGAAGTAAACATATTTGTTAAGTTTAATTAATTTTTGTTTGTGAGAATTCACTAAATTCATACAACTCAAGACAACACTGTACTCTAATTCTTACTTATAGCATTTTAAAAACTGGTTTTCATTTCATCCATATTCTGAACCAAATTACTTTGAATTTATCCAGACCTTTTTGTTTTTTCTTTCGTTGGGTTTATTGTTAATTTCAATACAAAACTGAACGCTAATATATTCAGATTCCTGTGATTTGTTACTCAAGCCTGTTTGTTTGGACAGGAAATGATGACATGTTATTTATTTGTTAAGTAAAGCACTTTGAGCTGCCTTACTGCTGAAAATGTGCTACCTTACCTTATCTAAGTTCAGAAATGTGCAGTTCTGGTACGTTCCAGTTCCCAGACATCCAAAGGACTCTTGAAACAACCTAATGCCATGCAACATTCAGGAAAGCCTGAATGAAAGTTTTAGCTGTTCTTGTTGCAGTGGTCGTTTCCTCCGTCAGTCTAACTCGCTCTAGTCTTACCGTTCCCCAGCTGCAGCGGGGTCTGCTCCACCTCGGCCCCCTGCAGGCTATTTGACAGCAGATCATACACCATAATCTGAATCTTTATCAACAAAAGTCCATCTTCTTTATGGCATATTATGTTAGACAGAGGGTGAACCACTGCAGTGCAAAAACAGATACAACAGCAGTCAGTGGGGTAAGAAATGTTTAACAGAGTAGTCTACGGTTCAAATTAAGTGTGTATTTCTTCTGCACAGTTAGTTTTTGCTGACTAAGCTTTTAATATATTCATGCATGTGCTTTAGTGAGTTGTTACATTTTTTCCAAGATAGATTTGTCACACCATGTGTGTATTATGTAGTTTATAAAGGTTCATTCAATCCGAGGGCAGCCCAGTCTACCTTCAAAGGTTTTTTAATCAGTTGTTCATCTTCTATTGTACCAACTTTCAAATTAATAATTGAAAGTTATTGTTGCTACTTGTAATTTTTTTAATTTGCTGTTTGTGCATTTTGTAGTGTGTTGTAACCTGGAAATATAATTTTTGCTAGACAGAAAAGAACACATTTGCCTTCTAACAAAATGAAACTTTTGTTAAAAAAATTCTCCACATACAGACATGAAGCATTGATCTCTACTGGTTAAAAGGTTGTTGGGGTTTACTGACAGCAGAGCCTGAAATTCTGCCCCCGTTTTATGAATCACGGATCATAAGGACATGCTCAGTTCATCAAGCTCATTTGCACATGTTTTCCGAAGATTGTAAGATAAAAAGAATAAATATTGTCCTAATTTAAGCTTTACTTTGGGAAAATGTCTGATTTCCATCATAACAATCAATTGGCTGCAGATCTTTCATCTTTACTTTAATTTGAAGAACAAGTAGGTCTTTAGAAAAGTATTTGAATAGTGTAGCACTTTATTCTCCAGTCAGAGATAAATGTTCACAGCCCAGCAATAACAGCAAATCAATTGATTTTAAAATAAGTCATGATTGAGCATTGGTAGAAATATCAATCCAAAGTTTCATTGTTTCTGTCACAAGGTTAAACAGTTGATCATTTGACAACATCAATGTAACTTCAGTCTTTTATCTATTTAATTCAGTTACAGAAAACATCATTATGACTTAAATTGCTAACAAATAAAAAAAACACAACAACAGAAAACCCTTTCCGTTTACAACCTTGTTTACGAACCACTGTCCCCTTGGTTAACATGACTCTCAATGCTACAGCTAAGGATAAATTTAAACGAGACCAAAACAGAAAACTGAAACCTGGTCAATCCATTAAGTCAACTCAGTTTAGGTTATGCATAAAGACCTAATTTACAACAAATGTTATCTCAGCGCACTTAACTAAAAATGTCAGTTCAATCCAATCAGAGATTCAGAGTCAACTACTTAAATTCTAATTTGATCCTAGTCATAAAAAAGTTAGAATTATTATTTACATTGATTTAAAAATGTTTCTCCTAAAGAAACCCAGCCAGCAGAGTTATTTCTCCTGGATGAGCATCTAGTGACAGTGGAAAGATCCTCTTTTAATATACAGAGCCTCTACTGGGACATCGAACACAAAAAGAAACCGTCTCATGGGCACCTCATAGCATCTGGGGCGCACCAGAAAGTGTTCTTTTAGGGGCCGAGCTGTAGGATGAAAGAGAGAACATACAGTTCGCAATAAAATCTTTATCGAAGAGAAAGACAGAGCTAAACACTGAAAGACAGTGACAGCATCCTATATAAAAGGAGACACAGTGACAGTTAAACATAACTCCATTTTGCCTTTATAAGTGGAAGAAACCTTTAAAATCAGGAATACCACCTAATAATGCAAAATTGGAGCGAAGGAGAAAAATGTATCAGAGTGTCCTCTGGCAGCCTAAACCTGTAACAGCATCCTAAACTACAAAGAGATCAGGATAACATAAGCCAGTCTAATGATATTCTTTATCCAAAAGAAAAGATTTAAACCTTTTAAAGCTTTTAAAAATAGACAAGGTGTCTTCCTCATGGACTAAAACTTGCAGCTGGTTCCACAGGAGGGAAATCTGATAACTAGATCTGAGTCTCCAGTGGAGCGGCCAGATTCATCTTCATCAGAACATCCTGCACGGCTCTTCTCTGTTTTTTGTGCTCATTTTATGTCTAGCACTAGTGACTCCATGCTGCACATTGCATGCAAGTGATTTGATTGACAGTAAACTGAATTTGTTGACTGGCCCATGATTTACGTCACTGCAAACTCCAAACAACATGTCAACCACCGAAGCAGAACAGTGGACATGCCGTCTGCTTCCAGAGAGCTGCGCAGAGTGGAGCACTGTGATTGTGAGTTTAATCATGATCAGCACCGGGAACACATGCGTCAACCTTTGGAGTGGAGTGACCGTTATTGAGCCGCCCTGTGAGCAGCACGTTCTGAAGAACGGGCAGCAATGAAAAACGAGAAACGGAGCAGCTCTGCTCAGCGTTCGGTCAGAGCTGCAGGTTAGTACTGACTGGAGTGAAGCACAGAAAATACATAGAACTACTTAGGTGTGATATGCGTTTTATTTTTGGTTTAGAATTTAGTAAAGGGTTAGAGTTATATCTTTTGACTGCATTACCTTCACTGCCGAGCGCCACCAGAAGAACTGCGGCAGACCGGAGCGCAAAGACTTGGCTGGTTCCTGGCAGCGCCGTCTCCATGGCCACGGGCAGAGCGCCTCCTACGACCACATCAACAGAGTCCTGTGGGAGGCGCACTTCAGCAGCCTGCAGATCAGAGGGTGGCTGGGCTCGACGTGACCTTTGACCTGTTCTGTTTTGCAAAAACTGCCAGAATATATATATACAAATGTAATCTCTCTTTTAAATTTTCCTCAGAACTCTTCCTGCAGCATTTGGATCAGCTGAAGGCAGAAATCTGCTCCTCTTTGTTTTAACTCATCAAAATAACATCCGTTTTTTTACCTGCTACGTTTTGAAATTGATTACTGACTGGTAAAAAGGATTATAAGGCATAATTTCAACCAGAAGTTCAGTTATTCAGCCATGGGATTGTAGATCAAAGCAAAACCTAAACTTAAAATAACATGAAGTACCTCCATCTAATCATAGTTCAATATTGTGGGTTGAATTTCATTCACAAAGATCAGTGCTCTGCCTTTAGCAGTGTGTGTGTGTTATCAGGATTAAATAATATATATACATACATTATACATATAAATACCTGGAAGAATAAAGAGCTGCAAGGAAGAAAGAGAAATGTTCTTTTCTCTGTGCTTAGCTCATCTTTCATGAATGAAGTTGACCTAACCCCATGTGTTTGTGTGTGTTGGTGTGTGTTTGTGTGAAGTCTCCATCCTGGCCTCAGCACTGAGGTTGTTTTGATCAGCAGGCAGGGTGGCAACCAAAGGGTTTCCTTCTGTCTAGTTTTTCAATCAGTTAATGCTCAGGGCACATCCTCACTGTTGTGCTGATGTAGTTTTGTCATTTAATAATAACAACAATAATAATAATAATATGTTACTAATAACTTACAGTAAATAAATCAGTTTGTCTTGTAAAATGCCCTGAGAAGATATTTGTTGTGAGCTGCTTCAACTGAATTAGAGTTGTATTTAAAACTGAATAATTCATATTCACATTAAACAACTCGTTCTGCATGAGGGAAGGAACACAGTATGTTGGTCAATAGTACATCCAGCCTTACTCTTTTTTTGAGAAATGAACTAGCATCCGTGGTGCAGGGTGTGTTTCAGTGTTTCAGTATTACATGTTGGACAGAGCCATATGTGTGTCCCTGACTGCGTGTGTGTAGGTGTGTGTGTGCCTGTGTTTACATAGAGGACTGTGGGCCAAAGGCCTGATTTTATTCAGAATCAGGTAGTAACCTAACTAGGGTTTTTATCTTCAAAGATGTTGCATAGCATGACTATTCCAACCAAGAAAAAAACATGTTCTAAGTCAGAATTTTCCAGTGTGAAGGATCATATAAATCTGCTACTTATAACATAATCTATTTCCATTGCACACCAAAGCATTAGGAATACCGTTCCAGATCAAAACCGTTTAACAAATTTGCTCTCAGTTTAGAAAAAGTTTTGAAAAAAGAATCTTAGGCTGTTCAGAAACACAAGTGCCTGCAATTTCTCTCATTTACTGGATACACCAAATAAATGTCTGACAGTTTGTCTTTCCTGTCAATAACTGAACAAATATTTAGTAATAGTATAACACTGGTCAACAGTCATAATATGGTCAGGGGTTTTTCAACTGTTTTAGGGTCATTTTGCTGTGCTGAATCCAAAAATCACGTTGATTTCAACTTTCTGAACTATGGTTGCAGCATGAGCATCAAAATGCTTGACTTGTTCTCACATCTGGAGAATCTGGGATCCATGAGTGATGAGCAGGAGGAGAGAGTCCATCAGGACAGAAAAGAGACAGAATTTTGCACAGTGAAGATGTAATGTTCAATTTATGTGTACTTAACCTTATCAATGTTTGTTATACAATTTACAGAAGTCCAAGTTTGTAACATTTAATTAATACATTCTGTTAGAAATGTTTTTGTCTTCTAAAACCTTTTTTGGATGAGAGATATGAATGGAAATGAACTGATAATGTCACATAAATGTCATCAGATTTCTATAAATCAAGTTAGAATAAAAACCTGACCTGATTAAGGAAAAATTGATGTAATTTCTGGATTCAGTGGTGCAAAATATCCTAATTCAGTTAAAAAAAACGTAGACAACTTCCAAAAATATTTTTTGTAACCCAGTGTAAACACTATTTCTGAGGATGTCTTTGCATCTCTGTTCTACATATTGGTTAACTTTTGGCACCTGTGACCAGAATGACAGATCACTTCCCACAGTTCCTCTGTCGTTCTTGGTTTCCCCCCAAAAACAACACCGATGCCACCCACAGTTCATCTGCTGGACTAAGCTTTGCGACGGGGCTCACCACACCACACTGTTAGTCTTGTTGGCTTTGAACCAAACTGCTCATCCCTCGCAGTTTTGAGGATATTCTCTTGTTAAACATTTATTTCAAGAGTGTTTCCCTCTTTAACATAAGATGTCATGACTTTAACTGTTTCAAAGTGTTCAGACTGATAAATGATCCCTGGTACATGAGAAATAAACCACAGAGCACAGAATGAGAGAGTCTATAAGACGATACATGAGTCAGCATGCCTTACAGTTTTCTGAAGCTTAAATTTAGTGCTTGGAGAACATCCTACTGTTTGTGAACTATAATCTAAAAAGGTTATTTAAGTTATGCAAAACTTGTTGTAATTAACCATCACCTCAGAAGAAACAGCCATAAAATGTGCTTAGTGTAAAAGTAAGAAAAGATTAGTAACAAATAAGATCATGTATTATAAAACAGATAAAAAGACGGGTATAGAAAGAAATGATGGGACCAAAGGAACAGTACAAGGGGGGAGTTGATGTAGGTTGCCAAGGAAGAGAGACTCATTCACTGTCTGCTGGCTGCAGGCCAGAGGAGGAGACGGAGAGAGTTGTCTGTTTGAAGGTTAAAGGAGGACAAGAAGAGAAGAAAGGGTGAGGGAGGGAAGGAATGATAGAAATCAGAAGTGGTTGCAGAGAAAGGACAGAGGAAAAGAAGGAAATAAAGAAAAAACGACTGTTAAGAAAAAGAAAAGGAGGAAGACTGATAAAGACATGAAGCGAAAGACGATCTGAAGTAATTTCGTGTCTCCAAGGTGGCAGCAGCTTTTACACCATTAACACTTCCCACTGTGAGAGTGGGTATGGGTGTGTCTGAGCGTGTGTGTGTGTGTGTGTGTCCGCTCCTGCCAACTCTTTAACGAGGGATTGCTGCTAATTTCAGAGCTAATACTGAACTGTTCCACACCGCTGAACCCGGGGAGGTGGAGGAGGAGTGGAGAGGATGAACAGCAGGACACATGGATCGAGTGAAGGAGAGGAAGAAAAGTCCTGGCTGACGAGAGGAAAGAGAAAATATGTAAAAGACATGAGCTACAGAAGGACAAGGAGATAAAAAAAAAACTAAAACAGGAGAATCAAAATAAAAGATGAACTGAAAAGACATTAAATTATGATTAAAATGTAGGGTAGGTATAATTTGAAAATAATTGTAATAATTCTAAATCAATAATTCTGAAGACAATGGTCCATTGGAAAGTTGGTTTTCATCCTGGACCAGCTCAGCATTTTCTGGACCTGGAGATGACCTGTTCATAACTGGAGAGAATTTCTAGGTGTGCCATATTGATGAGGGGATCTGTTAGGTGACCTTAGGATTGGGTCTCTGCTTTATGCAGATGATGAGACCCTCCTGGCTTGGTCAGTGATCTCTAGCAGTTCACAGCAGAGTGTGAAGCAGCCAGGATGAGATTCAGCTCCTCCGATTCTAAAATCTTGAGCCAGAAAAAGGTGAAGTACGTTCTCTGGGTCGGGAAAGGGTCCTGTCCCAAGTGGAGCAGTTTATGTATGTTTTGTTCAGGAATGAGGGAAATACAGGGCAGTAGATCAATAGGTGAACTGATGCAGCGTTTTGCTGTGATGTGAGCGCTGTACTAGTCTGTTGTGGTGAAGACATAGATGAAGTGATGGGGCCTGCCCAGAAAACCTCCCTGGTGAGACCCAGAGGTGTGGAAGGGACTGTCCCTCTGCTGGCCTGAAGGGAGGTGTCCAAGTGGCTGGGAGGAGGGAGGTCTGGGTTCAGAGGGAGGTCAGGGCCTTATGCTGTTGCCTCAATCTGACTCCAGACTAATGAGAAGGCAAGGATGTATTGTAAATTAAATAACTAAAATTGACAAAAAAATGACCGAATTGTGATGAACTCTGCTAGCACTCTGAATGGAACTCTGTTCTTTGGTCAGCCAATACTAAGCCTGGGCCTTTTGGGCAATTGTAAGATAAAGGATAAAGGACATATATTCTGAAAACCGCTCTGTGCTTGCTTTGGGAACCTTGTTGGACTTTTTGGTGTTATTAACTCAGTGCAATATTAAGACATTAAAGTTAAAATCTGAATTCATCTGCCTGAAAACTGACGAGTCATCAGTTTTCAGTAAAATAACCAGGTTCAATTCCAGCTTCTCTCCACATGTTGAAAGGTCTTTGGATGAGACAATGGACCCCAAGATACCCACCAGAAAATATCTGAGGGCTGATGGGTTGATGTGTAGAAAATGCTTTGTGTGATTGTATTATGTTTGGTTGACAACCTTTTTATCTATCAATACATGGTCACATCCCTGTACAGGGTTGGAAGATCTCTTTAGTTTTTATTTTAAAATATTATTGACATGAGACATGCTTTCTTTCTTGCACAATGACAATAAAAGGGATTCTGATTCTAAACTATTTGTGAGGCTGAACTTAACTTTAAGAACGCTAATGTCTTCTTGGAAAAAAATATACAAAATAAATAATTTGCAGCCTTTTTATTCAGTTGCCTTATTGAAATATGAAAAGCCAGCAGCAAGTGATTGATTTCAAAACATCCCTTTTGGCTTAGGATTTATTAATTTGCTTCATTATTTGTATTTGTTTTGTTTCTGTTGGTGGTTTGACATGGAAAAGTATGTCACAAAGCACCGGTACCCTAAAGCCATTAGTTCATATTAATATTCATACTTTGTAATTAATACTCTGAGCTTATATCCATAAAGTTCACATTATTATCCCCATAATATTTATTATCTCATTAGTCAGAGGAGCTTTGGTTAATTGTGCTGTGTGGAACAATAATGAATGTGTGCCTTAAAGTTGGAGATAACTGTTTCTATGAAATTAAGTGACAAAATGTCTGGAAGCAAAAATGGATGTTGTAAAAAGTCTGTGAATTATCATATAACTACTTAAATGGTCAGGATATTAAAAAAATATATTTAAATTTCCTGGAATTATTTGACTAAATAGGTCCGTCATTAACTTAGCTGGATTTTGACATGGATTTTGAATTGAAGTAAAGTTATAAATCTTACAAAAAAAAAAGAAAAACAAAAATGGTCATTATAAACTTAAAATAATATCTTTCCACTGGAAAAGCATTTTAAAAGATATTAAGACATTCAGTTTATCATTTATCATTAGAAATATATTAAACCTCCACTGCATTTGTTCTGTTGATGTGAAAAATAAGCTTACAACTATAAATACTTCTACTGTGATGCATCTTGTGAATCTGAACACAGACTAAACCTTCTTTACATTAAATTCATTGTGAACTTAAGTGGACATGTAAAGTAGCTATTGGGGAATAATGGAACAGTTCTTTATCATCATCATCTGTAAAGCATTGTGGCTGTTAATAGGTTTGTAGGTGAAGAAAACAATAAGAGTTGTTTCTGCCTAAATCCTATCTATGTAATGGCATCCACTGATGTTTAAACATGGTTCAAACTAGAATAAGTGCTGGCATAAATACAGTTTAGCAGCTACTCAGACCTGACAGGCGGACCCAGGTAGCTAATGTCTTTATGCTAGACAGTAACAGTGAGATAAAAAAAAAAAAAAAAGCAGATGAGAAGATTGACTGGCATTAAATCAGCCTTTTTCAGTTATTGTATACATAAATTTAGGCATGGCAATATAACAGGCTGGGGGTTTTTTTCAACTAAGGTATGTGTGCGTGTGTGTGTGTGTGTGGGCGTGTGCACATGCGTGTGTGTGTGTGGGCGTGTGCACATGCGTGTGTGTGTGTGTGTGTGGGCGTGTGTGCGTGCACCTCAGTGTGTATGTGTATGTCCGTGTCAGTGGTTATTTTTCGATCCAATTTGTACATTTGCATCTGGTGTGCATGTAGGTCTATGAAATTCATAAACTGAATTTACACATGAACCTTTGACAGTGCATCATTTAAAAACATTTAACATCAATATGTAAAAATCTGCTATGTTGCATTTTTTTATTCATGTCATATTTGTCCCATTAGAAATAATAAAACATATCACTCAATCAAATTTTATTTGTATATCAAATTTCAGCAGCAAGGCATTTCAAAGTGCATTACATAATTAAAATAAAAACAGCATGTGACATTGAATAAACAGTGAGAAAGAGAAAGACATTTTGAAAAAGATTAAAAAAGATAAAAACATTAAAACCCCTTTTAGGACTTCAGTTAAATGTCGTTTAACTGGGGCTCTAACCCTCTGAGACTAGTCAAAAACACCGTTTGTCAAGGACTCCAACCTCTAGGTTTTTAGTTGAAACGCCGTCAACTGGGACTCTAAACCCTGTAGGACGTCTAACCCCGTTAAACGTTGTTTAACTGGGACGTTTTCCGGGGGGCTTTATTTCATTAAAACGTAAACAATCTGTTTGCTGTTGACAGCGGACAGATTGGTAGAAGTGATTAACAGCAATCTGTGAACATCTTTCAATCAAATCCTCCCTTTCACAGTCTGACTTGAATCTAAGTCAAATTATTGCATATTTATAATCAATACAAGATGCAGCTCAGTTCTGTTCCCTCTTAGTCTGAGCCTCACAACATTACTTTACTTCATTTTTGTCCCATTGGGATTTCTTTATTTTATTTGGCTCTTTTCATCAGTAGCTATTTTCCTTTCTTCTTTTCTCTCCTTCTTCGCTGTCGTTTCATACTTCTCTGTACGTAGATTGCTTTTGGCACTCCCCTGATCAGTGATCACACACATATAGTGAATAGTGGTGTCATCGCCATGGCAATGTCAGCAGGCGGGCCTTAATGCAAAGTGACACTTGTTCTCTGCCTTCCTTTCCCATCGCTATGGAAGCAATTACCCTCCTTCTGAAGGGCCTTTTGTCTCAGTTTGTGTGTGTGTAAGTGTGTGTGTTCTTGTTCTGGCTCGAGTTGACAGGGTGGAACCTTGGCTGTGGGTCATCTGATTGGTTGTATTGAAAGATGTGGCTTAAAAGAAGAAAACAAAGGGAAGAAAAAGTGCATCACAGAAGGACGGAAGCAAACTGAGGTTAGGAAGAAGTTAATTTTTTGTTTCATTTTCTCTTTGCAACTCTTTAAATTTCTGTCCTTCATTCCTTTTTCAAATAATACTATTTGCCATTTGTGAAGAAAACCTCTTCAGAAACAAATTCAATTGTAAATCAATTAGTTCGTCAGTCTGTCCATCTGTCCATCCGGGACCGGACAGATGCAGCAATCTAGCAGAGGCCCAGACTTCCCTCTGTCCAGCTAATGGTCCAGCTCCTCTGGGGGAATCCCAGAGTGTTCCCAGAGCATCAGAGAGACGTAGTCCCTCCAGTATGTCCTGGGTTTCCGAGCAGGATGTTTCCTGAACACCTCATCAGGGATGCGTCCAGGAGGTGAGCCCTGACACCCTGAAGGAAACTCACTTCTGCCACTTGTATCAGGGATCTTGTTATTCTGGTCACTAACTAAAGCCCATGACTATAAATGATGGTAGGAACGTAGATGACCAGTATCCATGCCGTGATAGACTAGAGCCTGCATCATTCCAGATCTGCCTATCAATCTCCATCTCCATGTTTCCCTCATTTTTGAGCAAGACCCTGAGATACTTAAGCTCCTCGACTTGGAGTAGAATCTGGTCCCTGACCCGGAGAAGGCATTATACCTTTTTCCACCTCAGGACCATGGCCTTGGATTTGGAGGCACTGATCTTCATCCCAGTCGCTTCACACTCGGCTGTGAACCGCTCCTACGGAAGCTGGTCCAGAGTTCCACAAGAAGGACGAAAATCACACTGCTCTTCCTGAATCCAAGGATAAACTATGTGACGGACTCTCCTCTCCAGAACCGTTGAATGGAATTTACCAGGGAGCCTAAGGAGTTTGATCCCCCTATACTTGGACCACACTCTACAGCCCACTTTTGAAAAAGGAGGACCATGACCCTGGTCTGCCAATCTAGGGGGAACCACATTCTGTTACATGTTACAGCCTTATTCCTTATTCCAGTTGTATTAAATTAATCTTTCCTCAAAATTCTGCACACAAATATAAGTCAGGGAGGTATCAAGAACCCCGTTGTCACTCTGTCAGAGCTCTGCCAGAGCTCCACCATTCCTCCGTGGAGAACTTTCCAGAAGGACAACCATGTCTACATCAAAGCACCTGTCAGGCCTTTATAGTAGAGTGGCCAGGTGAAAGCCACTCTTTAAAAATGCTCATGGCAGTCTGTCTGGAGTTTATCTAAAGGCTCCTGAAGGACTCTCAAACCCAGAGAAACAAAATGTAAATGCCAGGTGTCACCATCAGGATCACCAGGCCAATAACCAGTGGTGGAGAAAGTACTCAAAAAATTGACTTAAGTAAAAGTACAAATACACAGACAAAAATATACTTAAGTAAAAGTAAAACTACCAAATTAACATTTGTACTTAAGTAAAAGTAAAAAAGTACTGGCTTTTAAAAATACTTTATTAAAAGTAAAAGTACTTGCTAATCCCTAATACAATATCATTAAGTGAACCGATCGTATTTCATTTTAATACATTAGAAATGTGGCATTTTAATGAACAATGCCACAGATCAATCATGTTTTTATTATGTTTACTCTGTAACATAGTTTAGACTTAGACATGTGATTCTATGCATCATAATTTCAGGGATGGAAACATCTTGTCTCCTGTCCTAACATAACATGAACTTCACTTTTTTTGCCCCTAGTGGCTTTTATTTTTAAAGAAATCCATCAGAAAGGGGATGGAAAGAAGGTGGGTGGGGGAGGACATGCAACCGAGGAACCAGGTAGCAGAGTTGTAGCCAAGACCAAGTCAAGACCAAGACCCCGCACTACGTGACACAAAAAAATTAAGTTTTACCTTCAAAATTGCTTCTCAAATTGATCTGAAAGATCCACATTCCCATAAAACACCTAGATATTAAATACTTAGAGCTGAAATAAATTTAATCAGTAAAGATCCGTCCAGAAGAATCGGATCGTTCCTGAATGTCATATCACTATATTGCACTTTGGTCACAGCGTTGTCCCATATATGCGACACCTCAGTCATCACCTCCACACAATAATTCAGCGCATGAGCGACACTTTTTTTCATCGCAGATGCAACATGTGTCTCAGTCAGTACAGCTAGCTTTGCTAGCCTCACGTCCACAGATCTTACCTTTCTTTAAGCTTTCCTTCCAAGTGATGCTAAAAGTTGGACGAAGTCCCCACCGTCTGTGAAAGCGAAGCGCTGCTTATTTTACATGTCGCCATATCTATGATTTTTGCAGCGCTATTATATTACTGACGATTAGACAGACATCTTCTCCCTCTCAGAGGAAACCACTGCATGTCTGGAGCTCCGCGTGCGAGTAAAGGTGGAGGCGATGGGTGACAACAGACACTAAGTCATGTTATTGCTTGGATTTTACGGCGCCACCTTAAGACCCTGAACTTCACATTTTAACGGAAAAAAAGAGCAACGCCACTTGGATGTAACGAGTAACGCGACAGTTTTGTAGAAATGTAGTGAAGTAGAAAGTACAGATACTTACTGTAAAATGTAGTGGAGTAAAAGTAGAAAGCATCCATTATTAAATCTACTTAAGTAAAGTACAGATGCACAAAAATTGTACTTAAGTACAGTAACGAAGTACTTGTACTTCATTACTTCCCACCACTGCCAATAACCAAACCTTCAAAACCCAACCTAACCATAGTAATTATAACTCATACATGTTACTGTTACAGAAAATGATTTTTAAAAAGATTATATATAAAAATATAAAAAATAAGTTTAAAACTGAAAAGCCGAAAACCCACCCCCAAAACAAACAATAATCAAGATATCGCACAGACTGTTACCAGAAAATCTGAAATTATATTATCTATGAAACACATTTTTGACCTGTAGGACTCTGTAATTTTTTTTTTCTTCAGATTCACTATTTTCCATCCATCCATCTTCTTTACACCCTTGTCCCTTTGTGGAGTCGGGAGGGGTGCTGATGTAACATTCTGGGTGAGAGGCAGGGTCACCCTGGACAGGTCACCAGGTTTTCGCAGGGCAACACAGAACAAACAACCATGCACACACACACACACACACACACACACACACACACACACACACACACACACACACACACACACACACACCTAGTGGCAATTTGGAGAGGCCAATTAACCTGACAGT